>NC_138187.1:128935402-129535402 GCF_964194105.1 Spermophilus citellus | reverse complement strand
CATGAATGGCAAAAAAAGGCAGGGACCAGGGCCTCAGATATAACCTCTCCTGGGCAGGTTTGGAAGGCGAATACACTAGAATCCACCCATTTTTCTTAGCCATTATTTTTTTCATCCATTATTTTCTTTCTTTCCAAACTCAAAATTCAGCTATGATTTCTATTCTGACTCATTCCCTTTGTAAGGAAATGATTGCCTCTCCCAAGGATTCCAGAGGTAGCCAAATAATACCAACCAAAAGAAAGGAACTGATTCCCTGCTCCCTCCAGCCCACTCTGGCTCCATCTGGGAAAGCCCAATCCATGGTTTCTTCCCAGATTTTACACCGTATCTAAAACCCAAGTGCTGGCTCAAGCACCCAGGGATTCTACTGCACTAGACAGCTGGCTCTCCCAGGAGCCTCCTCCAGGCCTATCTGACCCACCCAGTCTGAGCTCTTTTCTGATTGGGTAGAGTGGAAAAGCCTTCCCAGCAAAGAAGGGCCTGAGCTCAACTCCATGTGGGGATAGAGCTCCCAGACTTATTTCTCTAGAAATCCTGAAGCCCCAGAGATGTTTCTCTGTGCTCCTCACAGCCCCTAGGAGAAGCAGAATACAGAGATTGCCAGGTCAGTTCCGAGGCTCATGACCCTCCTTTCTGTGGGTAGTCTGAGAGTTGTTCACATCTCCCAATGGTGACCAAGCTGCCCTGGATTTGGGAAGATGGGTCATGCCTGGAGAGGGACACCTGAGAGAGATTAGAAATATCTTCTGTCACTCTCTAGTCTCACTGAAGAACAGTTAGAAGATAGAATCCCTGGGCCTGACTTGACTCCTAACATGAGTTCTTCAGGGCCTTAGCTTGTTGGTGTGAATGACCAGAGTGATTTAACCACCTTCAGTGTTTTTATGCATTAGGGCCCTGTGTGAGCTGGCAGCCAAGCAAGAGAGGTAGGTGTGGGCTGGAACCCCAGAGAAAGTGAATCCCATGCGACTCTAACCTAAATGGTGGGCAGCCACTTTCCTCTTAGGATAGGAAGTCATCTGGGGAGAAACTGAACTCTCTGCTATACACAGCAAATTCATGCTAAAAAAATAATGCCACTCTAGGGATGGTTGGTAGCATTCTTTTTAAAAAATTTTTTTAAGTTGTTAATGGACCTTTATTTTATTTATTTTTATGTGGTGCTGAGGATCAAACCCAGGGCCTCACACATGCTAAGCAAGCGCTCTACTACTCAGCTACAACCTCAGCCCTGGTTGGTAGCATTCTTAAGATTCAGCCTAGATATAACTCTCCTCCTGAGAGTCATGTGGAAGGTGTGGGAGGTATGGTCCTTATGGGGGAATAGTGTCAGGAAGGGGATGGAGGTAGGAGGAGGATTTTGACAGACAGAGAAAATAGCAACAGCAAAACCACAAGGGGGCGGAGTGGCTTCTGGCAATGTGAATCAATTTTGTGTGACTGTAATGAGGGCCACTTGATTGTGGCTTTAGATGAGTCTGAACTTTTGGCTGGACACACACTGGAAAGGGCCTGGGAGGGCCTGCTCAGGGGTTTGGAATATCGTGCGGTCATTGGAGGAAAGACAGCAGTTGTAATTGAAAGTTATATACAGGGGCTCTGGGTTTGAAATCTGATTCTACCATTTATTTTGTTGGGCAAATTAACCACTTTGAGGCTCTTTACCCATATGCAAAATATCTTCTTGGGAAGGTTATAAGGATTAAGTCCTATAATGAAACCTATAAAAGCTCAGTAATAACTTTAAAATAACTAACATTTAATGTCACTCTCTCTAGAGTGTATACTTTGAGAAGGCAGGGACTAGATCTCACCCAGGCCCAAACTTGAACATCCAGTATGTTTGCCATGTAGAAGGTGCTCAGTAAGTATTTGTTCAATGAATGAATGAAAACACAAGCAATTAGACTGAGTACATGTTAATTATAAGATCATTAGGAGTTGAAATATGAATATGAGATTTTATGATAGGGAGCCACAATGATCTGAACTTGGTCTTAGAAGGATAACTTTGGCAACAAGGGAGTGGGGAGTTTGGAGGAGGCAGAGATGCAAACAAGGGGAACTCCTGCAAGGTTTTGCAGTAATCTAGGTTAATGACAATCATCAAGACAGGAAATACTAAAGGGCGGAGAATGAGCAGATGGGCAGCGAGCTCAATTTTGGACCTGTGATGGGAGTCATCCCAGCGCTAACCCATGAGACCACAGAATGTTGAGTTTAAGGACTTGTAGCTAGAATGAGACCCAGCTGGGTTGATTCAACTCCACCATTGACAGCCTGTGTATCTATTTGCAAGTTATTTAACTTTCCTGATCCTCCTTTTCCTGTCTGTAAAATAGAGAAAATAACTGTGGCTTCCTCATAAGTTTGTTGTAAGGATTAAATTAAGTGATGTGCATCAAGTTAATAGCACATAAACTAATAAAAATTTCAAAATAAATTTAGGGAGTTTTGTGGGGGGGAACACCTCACCCTGGTTTCAGCCTCGGCATATATTAGTAGGTTTAAGGCCTCATGTTTGATCTTCACGTGACCCTTCAATTGGACCAGTGAAGAAGCCTGAGGTCCACAGTTTCTTAGGAGGCTACATCAAGTGGAGTTGAGGCTGGCTTCCAGACTTCCATTCATACACTGCAGCCTCTCTGGAACATGCAGAACCACAGAGTGGATCTCACAAGGGGATCCGGCCACCTATCAGGATTGCATGTGAGAAAGGAAGAAAGCTTAAAATAATGTCTTTCATCATCTGACACTTTGAGTCAGGAAAGTGGCCCATTCATCATTTCCCCAGGATTCTCTGAACTCCAGCAGAGTTCTGTGGGCTTTGGGCTCTGCATGCTGTGTTTTAGGGCCTGCTTTCTCCTCCTGGGCCCACAGACAAGAACAGCTTCTTCCCATGCTTTGTGGATCACCTCAAAGAGGCTTAAAAGGCTACCTCTCAGGCTTGTCCCTGCCTGTCCCTCTTATTTAGGCCAATCGATGTCCCTACTGTTGATTATTCATAGGGGGGAGATTCTGACAGTGTCACTAGACACTCCAGTCCAGTCTTCCTTCCTTTGAGACCCTAGGGCGTCAGTCTGGATTTTTCTGCTGTGGACTGGCCAACTTGTTATATTGTATATGATCTTTGCAGATTTCTTCTAGGCCTAGGGTCCCTGCCAGCACTTATGCACAGATGATTCATTGACAGGTGAGGTGGCATGAGGGAAAGAGACATTAACTAGGAGTCACGAAGAGGCTTTAGAAGTAATGAGCTGTGATGGAACTGGTTATGTCCCTTAGTCTCTTCACCTGTAAAATGGCCATAATTCCTGCTGTTGGGTTAGAATATCCTAAGTGAAGCAATGGGGTTAAAAGGCCCTATTCGGACGTCAGGTTTTCACGATGTTTGGAGTGGTGTGGAGCAGCTCCCTACGAGAACACAGTGTCCCTGAGAACCGTCCTTGCCGGGTCTGGCATCGAGTATGCTGCTTGTGCTGCTCACAAGGAGCTGGCTCCTGGGGGACTCTGGCTTAGTGTTTGAAAAGGTTGTTATTCACCGCATTTTAAGATTGTACATTTTGAATGTGTAGCACTGTGGTGGCATTGCAGAGCTCCCCATGTGACTCTGAGGACACTGTGGCCATAGAGAATCTGGGGCTTGTTTTTTCCCTTAAGTGTTGAATTCCCACTGAGCAAGGAGGTTCTTTGTATAAGAAAAGTCTGTTTCTTGGCTTGCTGGACAAAGCAGGTGGGCTGCTATGGTGGCCATGGATCACCCAGAGCCCCCTCTCTGTAGCATTCAGCATTCTGCCCCTGAAGTTGGAAACAGACACCAGTTTCCTCTGCTTGAGGCCTGAGCCATGGTCCCTGGGGGAAACCCCCCAAACCCCCTCTAAAATACCTGTTTGAAGAACAGATCACCCAGAGACAGAACCTATCTTCAACCCCATTCATGTGAGATCAACCCTCTTAGACTCTGCATAGCACACTGCCCACCCACCCCAGTCCTACCCCAGCTGTCTACCACCTCTTATCTTCCCTCCAGAGGAGGTAGCTACTGGCATTGACATTCTCCTGAGCCAAGGGTGGCAGGCCCAGTGGTGCTGGCTTTCAGCTATCTCAGCACACGCAGGCTTCTGTCAAGGAGGCTGTGTGGGAGGATGAAGCCAAACTGGGTTGCATTTTGAAACCCTCCTCAGCACTGACAGATTTGGCAAAGGTGGGGAGGGAAGGACTCCTCAGAGAAGTAACCAGAGATTAATATGGAATCAGCAGCTTGGCGTCTGGGGGCTGAGGCTAACCCTCCGCCAGCTTGTGCTCCCCCGGCACTGATTTATTTCAAAACTTCAGGAAAAGCCACACAGACTTGGAGACAGTCCTGACTGTCCCCCTTCCCAACCACTTTCCAGGCCACTTCTTGGGTCCACAGACCATTGGACTCCATAGCAACCCTGGCCTTAGAAGGCAGTGTTTTCTCTTCTTGAGACTTCAGGCCCCACTGTGTTTAAAGATGGCAGAGGGCCCACCAATAGTGTCATCTCTACTGATGGATAACTATCCGTATCACAGGGACCAAGAGCACAGAGGCCCTGGAGTTACATAGATCTGAGTCTGATCCTAGCACACAGGTCCTTCTTGTATGACTCTCAGCCTTGGTTTCTTCATCCATAAAAATATGAAATAATAGTCTCTATCTAATGGTTATTGGGAACATTAAGTGACAAACTGCATGTAAATCATCTGGACATACAGTAATTGTTCAAACAATGGGAGCTACAACTGCTATTGTACAAATCTAGTCTGAGAAATTATAGGGATGTTGCCCTAATTGCTTTGAGCAGTTGAATCCTACAGAAGGAAAGTGTTCCCCCATCTGGTCCATCCAGTTCCTAGGGAGGTAGAAATGAGCCATCCTTGATGCTAGCAATGACAAGATCTGGTCAAGAACCCTCTTGGTTTGACTGTCAGGAAAATGCACACCCAACCTGAGCAGCATCTGCAGGCTTCTTCGGTATCCTGAGGCTGAGGGCCAAGTTCTGGTGGTGGGAGAGTGGGCTAGCTCAGCCCAGCCCTGCATAGCTTTGCATATGATTTACATATGCGTGTGAGACCCCGCATTTTTCTTTTGGCATTTTCAAGTTAAAATATTGTTGCTTCTACAGACAGACCAGATATCGATTACCTTCTTCTCCAGTGACTCATCTAACCACGGATTGACCCAGCTCCCCCCAACTCCCCAATGGAGGCTGGGAGTGGGATGGAGTGAGGGGGTGGGGGGGGGGGGAAGGAGGAGGAAGATGTAGACCTTACATCACCTTCTACTCCGTGAACGCCAGCCACCGTGAGGGGCGAGAAGGGCAGCACAGGACAAGTAAGGGACAGAGGGAATTGTCTCCCCTCGGGTTCATCCTGGTCTCTTGCTTCCATGCATCCCTATTCAGTGTCCTAGATCCACTTGCCACCGGGTCCTGTGGCACCCAGGTGGGTGGGGAGGCGGGGGGAGGGGCGCGATGACAGCCGAGCTTGGCTTTGAGGAACCTTTCGAGAGGAAGTGGCTTCGGCGCGGGGCAGGAAAGGCGCGGGCAGGCGGGGGAGGTGTGGAGATGGCGCTCTGCGCCGGGCGGAGCGAGCGAGCCAGCAGGCGCCGCGCAGCGGAGATGAAACCGCAGATGCCTAGCACCGCCGGAGCGAGGCGGGCGAGCGGGCGCCCGGGGCCAACCCCAGGGCTGAGCAGGCACCGGCGGCGCGCGGGAACGGCGACTGGGTACCCCGCCGCCTGGGCCCCAGTGACCAACGCAGGCGGCCCCGCCCGCTCGGCCGGGCTGGCCCCGGGAGGGGTCACCACCTCGCGCCGCATCCCAAGCCCGCCCCGTCCGAGGCGCTCGCAGCCTCTGGCCGGGGGTCCCAGGGCTCGATGACGGTGGACAGCAGCATGAGCAGTGGGTACTGCAGCCTGGACGAGGAGCTGGAAGACTGCTTCTTTACGGCCAAGACCACCTTTTTCAGGAGTGTGCAGAGCAAACATCTGTCAAAGGTAAACTAATGATGGAAATAACCTCTGTGCCCTAGAAGGGAAAACTTGCTCCTGGCAAACAGGCCAAGCCATGTGTCACAAGAGTGGCTGGGCTGCTTCTGGGGACCCTCTTGACCAATTGCCCGCCAGGACTCTCTTTAGCAATTGTGGGGGAGCCCTTTGAGGACCTCCACAATTCTGATCAGACCTCCTTTTAGCATTTCCTGTCCCTAGACCTTTTCAAAATGGCTCTCTAAGGGACAGGCTTGACTCATGGATTGGCTGCATCATGTTCACCTGTGTCTGAAAGGGTCACTGGGCAACGGTTCTGTCCCATCCCCAAATCCAAGCTTACAAACTCTAGATAGAAAGGGATAGTACTTGGTGCCTCTGTGGGATAAACACTTCATAGGTTGAGACTTCCGTATTCCAAGTGGCCAGAAACCATTTTAAAACTGAGTTCAGCAACTTTGCAGAAGTCCAGGGTGTTTTTAGAAACAGACTAAAACTTCTCTCCTAGGCTGCTCTCATGTTATTATTATAACTTCCTAAGTGGACTTGGGTGACCTGAAGGGCTGGTGGAGTTTTGTGTTTCTTCAAGGGTCAGCCTCTGGACACCCAGCTAGCCTGGGTTCCCTGGCTGTGCTCTCCTAGTTGGCTACAGAGCCACAGTATCTGTGGCACATCTTGGCAAAATTGTGTTTATTTATTTGTTGTGTTATTTAGATGAGAGGGCCCTAAGGCAAGGCCTTAGAGAGGTTACCTAGAAGGGCTGTTTGTAGGCAAAAGTGAACTGTTAAATTTCACAGGTTGTGTGGCAGGCTCATCATTAATTCATCTGTCCTATACCAACTAGAATTAACCAAAACTACCTCAGGCCTGACTTGGGGCTTCCTTTGTTCTTAATTCATCCTGCCTGCAGGCCTTGTATTTGCTGGGTTCGGGTAACAGGCAAAAGTGTTTTCAATAACATACTTTCAATGATGAGGGATGCCCGTGAACCAAATAAGAAGTTGTGATTTTATGTTTGAAGGAATCAAGTAAAACAGACCTCTGGAACAAGCGCTTGTTTTCTAGGGCACCCCCTTCTTGAGTCTGAAGAGCAGGACTTATTCTAAAGGGCTGGGTGCAGGAGATAGGAGTTCCCTTCTCTGGCTAGGTAGGCCTCATGCAGAACAGCATCATTGCTGAGGGGAAGTGTCTCACCCTGTCTTGGGGTTCTTGCCTCATTGTGTGAACCTCCTCCCCCTTGAAACAGTGGTTATCAATTTTAGCTACTCACTGGAATGGAGAGGGGGGAGTTTTAGAAAATACTGATACCTGGGTGCAAGCCCAGGGAGACTGATTGGATTGGCCTCAGGGCCAATCTGGGCATTGGATTTTGAAAAGGCTCCCAGGTAATTCTCAGATGCAGCTGAAGTTTTGAACGATTGCTCTAGAGCGTTTTGTTGCTGTGCCTGGGAAGGAAATGGTTCCTGTTTTTAAACCTGGTTCAGCTGCCATGCCTGCTTCTCACTAAACCCTTGGTCCCAGAGGGTGAGAATTTTGCATAATTGAGTGACGAAGGGACCCTGCAAAGCTGGAGTTTCTTTTGCTTGGCAATTGAAAAAGGTCGTTGTTTCTGGTATTCTTGGAAGAAATAGAAATAATATCCCCATAAAAAATACACTGAGATGGGGTTGAGGGTGGGAAATGACTTATCCTGAGACCCACACAACCTCCTTTCCTCATTCTTCCACCAAATTTTCCTTCATTCCTTTACCCCAGGAAATGCATCTTTGGTTTGGCACCTACAGAAATGCTTTCTTTCTTTACTTTGTGTCTTGAATCATCTCACGTCTTGGGTCCTCAGCATGTCTCCCTATTTCATTTTGCCCTTGTCTGTAAGTTCACTAGGAGCAGGAATCCCTACTAAGAAAGTCATTTTGTTGAATGTCAGAGAGTGCAGTAAGTAATAAATGCTCCAGAGAAGGAAGGGAAGGTGGGAAAGGCCTCTCCTATCCCTGGCCTCTGCCCAACTCTAATATATGGTATGAGAAGACCCTGACAGTATTCAGAACTGCAGTCAGGGAGTTTTCCTCAACACCAGAATAGCCTCCAGCCTGGACCCAGCTCTCCAGGGAGAGGCAGGGCTGGGTGAGAAGCCCCAGGTAAGCTGGGCCCACTGTCTAGAGAAGGCTCAGGCTGTGAAGAGGAGCATGTGTGGCCAACCTAGGAGCTGGGGAAGCTTCCTGCAAACATTTTGGTCTCTGTTCTTCATCTTTTTTCACATTCAGTCACGTTTTCTATCTCCTCTTCCTTCTTGGAGTTGCTCTATGGCCATCAGCCATATCCCGACCCAATTCTGATTCCTAACAGTGCTTCTTTCCTCCCCAGTGCAAGATCATGTCTGAGCTCCTGAGAGAATTTCTTTTTTCTGTCTCCAAGGGAAGGAGCTTATGTGTTTCCCGGTCGCTGAGAGACTGAGGCCCTCATTCGGGAAAGGCCGAGATGCTTCTATAAATAGCCCTGTCAGAACAACCTGTGTCTACTACTCAGTCTGTGCCTGACTGGAACAGAGCCACCGGGAAGCCTCACTGCCCTTCCCATGCCTTTCCCTGGGAGTTGTCACTAGCCAGTTCCCAAGGACTCTCTGAGATGTCTCTTCAGCCCCCTTTGGTAGGAGGTGGGAGGCTTTGGGAAGATCTCCCCACTTCGTGGCACCTGGAGGTTGGGGAGACAGCACAGTAGAAAGGGAAATCAGGTCCTGGGCCCCAGCTTGGTCTCTCCTCTCAGGAGATGGCAGCTTCCTGGGGCAGTGTATGTTGTTTGAAGGGACCCGGGGTCTGGTATTGAGTCACACTGGGCAGTTTCAGGAGGCTGAGTGGGTACTCTGTTCCAGGCACTTCTCCCTTGGCAGCAAACAATTAGATTGTGTTTCCCTGGGTCATGCATATCAAAATGGGCTCCTGTGGGCTCAGGCAGTGTAGAATGATGCTCTCAGTAAGGCAGGAACATGCCTACCTTCATCTAAGATGTGGGAGTGTGTGTGTTCAAAGGGTTCTAGGACTCCAGGACTTTGGAGCCCACCCAGAGCATCTAGGAGGTGCTCTGAGGATACATAAAGGCTGCTTGACAGAGAGAGAAACTGAGGACAGAAAGATGCACATGTTCACCAGGGCACACATCTGGTTGTGGGGGAGAGCCTAAACTAACACCCTCTTTGAACTCCTTGTCAAGTGCTCCTCTTCTCTTCTTGCTCTTCTGCTTAGCGTGTAACAAGCACAGACTTCAGACTTTGTCCCCTCAGACCCTTCTCCAAAATGGAAAGACCCAAGCAACTGCAGGCTGGGTGAGGTCAGGAAAGATCGTTACTATCCCTCCATTCCATAAGGCAACCTGCCTGGGGACCTTGACCCTGTGTTTTAACACTGGGGCGGGAGGGTGTCTTAAAACTCTAATCATTTAAAAGTTCTCCTTGATGTCTGTCCTAAAATGGAAAGATTGTTCTAGATAAAAATCTACCTCTTGCTAGAGACTTCCACATGTTTTTCTTTGTGGTTATGGAGAACAGAGGTTGACCATATTTGTGCTTAGATATTATATTTAAGCATGTGTGGAACACACTCCCACCCCTCCGTCCCCCCAAGCCTTCTCTGGTCTGCACAGACACCCTTGAATTTTTTTTTCTTCAAGGAAGATGCCAAGAGGAAGGGTTCTTAGAGTTCAGGATACTACATTACTCTCTTCTACCTGGCCAGTCAGCATCTCCCTGGGAGTCTCTGGTACTCTGAGAACAGCAGTCAACCCAACTGGGGAAACCCTCATCTCACGAAGCCATAGGCACAGCCCCTGCCCCTGACCACCCTGGCGTGAGAGAAAAGAATACTCAAATTAAGCTATATCTGAACTTGAGCAATAAAAATAAAAACGGGACTCCTTGGGGTGGCCGGACCATTGAAGGGTTTTTAATGTGCTATGTCAGAAGCTTACACTGCCCAAGAAGAACCCCCAAATGATTCTTTGTACAAGCGCCTTTCATTTATGAATGTGACCTCTACACCCTGTAGATTTCATCACCTCTGGCCTTTCCTCGCATTGCTTTGCCCTGCAAAGGTTGAAGGTTGAAGGTCGCCAGCCCTGTAAGATCAGGCATCACATCCCCTTTGGCCCAGTGCAGGCTGGTGCTGACTGAATGCTGGCTGAAACTAAGTGTTGTAACAAACAACCTCGATTTTCAGTCCTTGAGTATAAGAAGTTTATTTCCCTCTTTACATGAAGTTAAATTGACAGGTGGGGGCTCAGGATAACACAAAGAGGAGATTTTTGTAGGCCAGGCCGGAAGTGGTGTGTTTCTCAAACCCACATGTCATCTGCCGGGATTCAGTCACATGGCCACACCTAACCACAAGGGGAGGATGGGATATCACTTGCAACTCTGAGCCCAGGTGGCGAGGAGGCCCACAGTGGTGAACCTTTGGCTGGTTTGGCCACACATTCTCCCAGTATCTCTCTGCACCATGGAAGCCCTGCTCACACCTTGGTGAAGAGCATCACCTCTGTCTCTCTGACCCAGTACCTCTTCATCTGTCCTTAAGGGTATCGTGCTCCTAGGGTCCTGTCTCCCCCAACCAGACTAGGAGCTCCTGGAGGATAGATGATTCTTCTCCTTTTTTCACAAAGACTGTTTGTCTTGACTCAGCTGAATTTTCTTTAATAAATCAATTCCAGTGATAGATTTGGGCACATGCAACATCTGCCTACCCTAGAAGTTTAGGAAGAAAGATTATACAGTGGTATCAAACCCTGAATCCCAGCTCTTATTTTACACTGTCAGGTTGGGATCTGGATCCAGCTCCCCAGCCCATGATCTTGAAGGGTAGGCACCAATAGGCCCATCCTGGAGTCCTGGATTCTCTTCTTCCTTCTGCTCTTAGCTTGAAGACCTTAATGGTTTCCTGTGTGAATCCAGACCTATTCTCATCCAAGGCCTCAGTTTCTTCCTCTGAATAGCTCAGTATACTCCTAAAAGAGGCTGGGGTCCCAGGTCTGGTCTGGTGTATTCTTTGGGAACAAGAGAACCAGATACATTTGCTGAGAATCAGGAGCATTAAACTTGAAGTTGGGAGGAAGGAGACAGGTATAAGTAAGTGTCTGAGGTGCTTTGCTTCTCACTCCCCAGCTCCATTCTCCATCCCATTTCTTCCTGGTGCTTGGAGGTCTCTACTCATGTGCACCTCAGATACCTAATATTCATTACGACCAGAACCAACACGTATCCTTTGCTCATAAATGATCTCTCTCTGTGTTTATGCCCCTCTGCCTAGGCCCCTATCTTCAGAACCTCAGGGGCTTTCATCCCATCTGTCACCATGGGCTGCACCTCCACAGTGTGGCAGATGGCAGGCTCCCCTTCCTGACCCCCACCCTGCCCTGTTGGGGGCTCATCACCTCTCACTGAGATGCTCTAATAAGATACCCAACTGGTTTCCATCCTGTTTCTTCCCTTCTTGAGTATCCTGCATACAACTGCTTGTGGTACCCCAAAGTCTTCACACACTCCCTTTGCTTCCTGAGGAAAGCCCATACTTGGTTCCTGCTCTTCGGTGCAGCATTCCAAACCTCGCAGTACCTGGCCTCAGTCATACCTTGTGTTTTCAACCGTCTTACAGCACTGAACATCACAGGTGGGGGATACAGAGATGGACAAGACATGGTCTCTACTCCTAAAGACCTTATGGCCTCTAGCAATGTGGTGTATCTAGTGCTGGAGAAGGCTGTTTGTTAGAGATCATTACAGCCAGTCCCCCGTTTCCAAGCAAGCTTGCCCATAAGCCATTGCAGGCAGGGGAAGGGAAGCTCTGTCCATTTCTCCCATCCTCCTCCAACCCCGTTATCCATCCTTCCTTGTCCAGGGAGCTATACAATGGGATGTGGGCTGGCTGGATCTCTGCTAAGTGTGGGGTCATGATCCTGGGCAAAGGAGGGCAGCAGAGAGCCTAGGACTGACAAGGGGCACCAGCAGAGTTTCTGTTGCTCTCATGCCAGGAAGCTGGCACGTTGGACAGGTAGTATATGGAGGGGGTCAGCCAGTAGGCTTTGCCCTACCCCCTATTTGTCTAACTCCAAAGTACATCACACATGGCTCTTGGATAAGAGTCCTGTTTTTGGAAGATTCCGGATAAGTCCTAATCACCCTCTCAAAACAGTGTGACTTATTATAAAAGCTACTGTTCTCATTCAGCCAATTTCCTGGTGGTGAAATTCAGGCCCTTTTTTCCTATTTTTCACTTGGGTCAGTATATTCCGTTATATCATCACCTCAGCCTCTCGTTCAGGGGCCCCTCACACTCCTCCTCACCTCTAGGACCCCAGTGCAAAGAGTGGTCTTCACCAGGCATTGATTGACACACAGAGGCTGGGTCTGTAGGGTGCTGCCCTTGCTATGGGTAGTGGGGGCAGAATTTCCCATGCCATAGAACTGAGATGAGAGATGTCCCTTCCATTGGCTGGAACACCATGATGGACAGGGAGATAGCATGTATACTGTTGACACTCTTATGTGGCTGGAAATGTGCAGGTTCATGTAGAGAATGTGGGAGCTAGTGTTTCCAGCTGTAGCTCAAATGGTCCTTTCTCTGTGCTCCCCAGATTCCTGACCTGTCCTCACTAATCCCTCATTGTGATGGGCTATAATTTTCTGGCCCAGGGGCCATGTCTTGCATGTCACTGTGTCCTTGGCACATGGTAGTTATGGTAGTTGCTTGATGCATGTTTGATGAAGGAGGAGCTGGCTTGGGGCTTCTTTCTCCATTACCAAGAGTTCTGGATGGCAGCAGGGACTCTCCAGAGGACATGAACAAGCACTTAGCAGCAACATTTGTGAAAGTTGATCTCAGGACTATTTTCAAGGGAAACTTGCTAAGATTCTGAATAAATGGATTTCCCAGTTACCTTGAAAAGAAAAATCCCACTGAATGAGCAGAAAATACAAGGACAACTTCCAAACCTAGCGTGCCCCACCCCATCCATGATTGTTCAGCTGTTTGCCCTGGAGGATGAGGGCGGGCAGGGCTGGGTCACTAAGCAACCAGGCCTGGCACCTGCTGGCAGGAGATGGTGTGGTCCTTCCTTGAGTGGGGCCACCAAGGGTGGTAGGGGCTGAAGGGCCCATGTGAAGAGGCAGGAGAGTCTGGTATGACAGGTTTCTTTTGTTGGCCTTTTAGCCATGGGGAGTGGCAGGTTGGGGAGGAAGGAACCACTAAACCTCTCATTTGTTTTTCTTTCCCAACTTACTTTTGAGTGAGTGAAAGGTACTAGTTTGGCAACTCTAGTAGTTTGAGCACCCTCTTAGTGCCCGGGTACAGTGGGCAGGGGCTGGCTGCCCTGAGGTCCCAGAATCTCATATGACCCTGTCAGTGGGCCTGGGAGCCCACTCTCAAGCCTTCACTCTGTGAGACCTCAGGAAGCCTCACTACTCCGGGGCTCACTTTCTCCTTCTGTAAAATGGGAAGACTTGCTCCTCCATGGAGAGGAAGTGATAAGCGGGTGCCCAGCACTGGACCATGAGAACCTGTGGAGCTCTGGGGTTTGTGATAACAAAGGCCATTTTCAGAAATGCTGATGGGTGTCAAATTTTGATGTAGGTGGTGGGGTACATGATTGTGATGTGTGGAGGGATAAGACTGTTCACAGAACAGAGTCAGGGACAGGAATGGGCCTTGATACAAGTCAGCATTGTCCTGAGTGCTTTCCATGAGTATCTTCATTTGAAGCCTCACAGCACGATATGAGGGAAGCACCATTTTTGTTTGCATTTAACATTGAGGAAACTGACACACAGAAGGGGGTCAAGTAACATGTCAAGGTCACACTGTAGTCCAGTGCCGGTGCTCCTAACCACCAAGCATACTGCTTCTCTAGCTCTCCCCAGAATTCTTCTAGTACTTGAAATCCAAGCAGTGAAACCAGTTGTGTCCCCAAATGCAACACCATGTCAGCAGTACACATCCTGGAGTCACTGAGGATAGTGTACTTTTCTGGGCCATTTGGAGCATAGAGGAAATCAAAAGTCCTTGCCCCTAGGCCATTGTGATATAATGAGAGAACACACATGAAAAGCCACTCAATAACTAACTAGGCCGTGTTTCAGCATCACAGATTGATCTGTGAGCACCTGGGTGCAGAAGGGCCAGCATGAGGTGGAGTGACAGCCCTGAGCAGAGAGGACAGGTGTAGGCTGCCAGAGACTGCAGTACCAGGTGCCACCTGTCCCAAAGTAAAGGCAACTGTGGGCTCCAGGTAGAGGGGAGCTGGCAAGGACCGGCCTCCTCCAGCAGGGCTGTGCAGGTGGTGTCCTGGTGCTGGTGCAAAGCCTAAGCTGCCTCTCCTCCTAGCAAGTGTGGGTGAGCTGGGTGCTGGGGACTGGCTCGCCATCCGAGTCCCTCTGCTTCCACACGCCACTCACCACCTCTGAACTGTCTGAATCCTTTATGGAGTCGATGTCCCATCCTGCCTCTAGCTGAGTGGCCTAGTCCCAGGGAAAGAGACTGGGCCTGGAGGCTTAAGATGGGGGCCCAACTTGCCTAGAAGTGAGCTTGGTCCTCACTTGCTTGGAATATAAAAAGGGAAGTCCTAATTATAGGATCCAAATAAAACAAGCCAGTCACATGACCTCCAGGTCTCCCTGCCCTTGGAATCCTCCTTTAATTTATGTTTGTTTATGTATGTATGTGTGTGTTTAGTGGTGCTGGAGATCAAATCTAGAGCCTCATGTATGCTTGACA
This sequence comes from Spermophilus citellus, assembly GCF_964194105.1. Taxonomy (NCBI): domain Eukaryota; kingdom Metazoa; phylum Chordata; class Mammalia; order Rodentia; family Sciuridae; genus Spermophilus; species Spermophilus citellus. The sequence goes on along the minus strand of NC_138187.1, from coordinate 129,520,636 downwards.
AATACTCTAGCAGTTTAAAAACAATTATGTTAAAATACACATATCAGAAAATTTACTACTTTAATTATTTTTACCTTATTTTTTCCCACTATCTTTTTTTTTAAGGGTCAAGGATGGAACTCTGGGCTTTGCATGTCCTAGGCAAGTGCTCTGCCACTGAGCTAAATCCCCAGCCCCCATTTAAATTATTTTCAATCCATCAAGTCCCAAGTTTTCAATTTTGTGAACATAATCAATGTTCCAATATTATTTCAAAGTTACCATAAATAGTGTATTTGTTGCTTAATTTAAGTTTTTATAGGTTCCACATGTGGTAAGAGGGGACCAAAAAAATGAGTTAAGGATGCAGTTTTTTTGTTTTATTTTGTTTTGATACCAGGGATTGAACTCAGGGGCATTCAACCATTGAGCCCCATCCCCGGCCCTTTTTTGTGTTTTATTTAGAGACAGAGTCTCACTGAGTGTCTTAGAGCCTCACTGAGTTGCTGAGGCTGGTTTTGAACTCGTAATCTGCTGCCTTACCCTCCCGAGTCACTGGGTTTACAGACGAGTGTCACTGTGCCTGGCAAGGATGTAATTCTGTGTCCTCAAGTATAATGTTCTCATATTGTGTAACTATCACCACAATCTTCATTTTTCTCCATACCTTTTGTGGGGGGGGAGGGGTTTGAGCGCGCGTGCTAGGGATTTAAACCTGGTCTCTTGCATGCTAAGCACATGCTCTACTAGAGCCCCAAGTCCCAGCTCCAGAACATTTTATCTTCCCAAACTGAAACTCCTTACCTACTAAATAATAACTCCTTACTCTCCCCTGGCCCAGGCTCCGGCAACCACATTCTATTTTCTGTCTCTATCAATTTGACTACTGTAGGAACCCCAAATAAGTAGACTCATGGTGTTTGACTTTCTGGGGCTTGCTTATTTCATTGAGCATAGTGTTTGCAAGATTCTTCCAGGGTTATAGCATATGTCATAATTTCCTTCCTTTTTGCTGAGTAATATTCCATTATATGTATATTACATTTCATTTATCCATTCATCACCAATGGACACAGATTGCTCTCACCCTTTGGCTATTATAAGTAGTGCTGCTATCAACACTGGTGTTCAAGTATCTGGTTGAGTCTTTGCTTCCCTGTCTTTTGAACATATGCCCAGAAATGGATTTGCTGCATCGTGTGGTAATTCTGTTTAATTTTTTGAGGAATCGCCGTACCATTTCCCACATGGCTGCACTATTTTTACATTCCTACCAACAATACACAGGTTCCAGTTTCTGCACACCCAATGTTTTATAATAGCCATCCTGATGGGTTTGAAGTGGTCATATCTTATTATGATTTTGATTTGCATTTCTTTAACAATTAGTGGTATTGAACATGTTTTCATGTATTTTTGGCCTTTTACATATCTTCTCTGTGGAAATGACTATTCAGGTCCTTTGTCCATTTTTAATCATATTAGTCATTTTTTTGTTGTTGTTGAGTTGCCAGAATTCTTCATATATTCGGATATCAATCCTTTATCAGATAAATAATCTGCAATGAAATTCTATTTATTTACTTAGAGACATAGCCTCACTATGTGGCCTAGGCTGTTTTAATATAAGCTATTAATAGGTCTTTATATTGATGCAATTATAAAATATAACTTTCAGTAGAAGTTTTTTTTTTTTTTTGAGGGGTCTACTGGGGATTGAATCCAAGAGTGCACTGAGCCCCATCCCTAGGCTCTTTTAAAAAATTTTTTATTTTAAAACAGTTTCTCACTAAGTTGCTGAGGCTGGTTTCAAACCTGTGATCCTCCTGCCTCAGCCTCCCAAGCCACTGGGATTACAGGTGTGTGCCACTGTGTCCAGCAATTTTTAGTAGTTTTTGTGGAGGAAGGGGCCATGGCCCTAAAGATGAAAGTAGTTAGGACTCATGAAAATCATCATGTGGCCCTGGTACAAAGAAACCTGAGTCTTTGAGATCAATTTGCTCAAATTCACAGAACAGGGGCATGGCTAGAAAGGCCAGCCTGGGGACCCACCTGAGGGCAGTGAGGAATAGGTGAAGAGCAGGGACTGGGTAGGACAGTAACTCCCTCGTTGAGTTATTTAGGGCATCCAATGAGATTGTGACTGTGAAGTCCTCAGAGCAGTGACTTTTATTATTACAGTGAGACACCACAGGGCTTGAAGCTAGGTCCCCATAGCACAAGGCCACACGGTTCTCTAGGCCTTCTGCATGGTGCTACTGACCCCTGATCCTGATGGGCCACTCCTACATACTCATGAGATGGCCACTTTAATGAGTGGGAGACACTGTGCCACACTCTGGGACATGCACTATGGAGAGTCCACCAGGATGACCTTCATCATGTGAAGCTGATCTAGACTGCCTGAAAGCCACTGAGGCTTGTTGTCCCAGCTTGTGCTGTTCTTGTTCTGATGTGTCACGGTATCTCTGTCTTCCCTCCTCAGATGACATGTGGGCTTTCAAAGAAGGGGACCACACCTGTCTGTCTCATCTCCCAAGGTGCCTTTCATAGTCCTCAACCCACAGGCAATTCAGTTACTGTTGACTGTCTGCATTGACCATCTGCTCTCCATCTGGGTCTTTGGGGACTTCAATCTTTCTCTAGTTCCTGAGTTCCCCTCCTTATTTTACCCTATTCCTCCACTACACCGTATAGGAGCTTCTCAGATTCCATGTGGTTCTACTTAAAGAGATGGCTCTGTGCTGGAGCCTCTTCCTTGGTCTGCTGCAAATATCCTATTGGAGAATACAGATTAGGAGTTTCCAACCCTTTTATTTTAGGGACAATAGACAGTTCAGAGAGGGACCTGTGGGAATGAACCCTTTCACTGCCATGGATGAGACTGGGGATTCCATCCCAGAACACAGACTCTTTAGGACCTGAGAGGGCCCCCTGCAGTGAGATTCCATAGGGCTTCCTCTTTCCTAGCTGGTTGAGAACATCCCAAGGAGACCCAAAAACCCTCTTCTGTGGCTTAGACATTGAGCAGGGGCCTGACCAGTGAGAATCTGCCCTTGCCTTCTGAGGTTCTCATTTAGGACAGGCCTAATGGGAACCCTGGGGTTCATATCTGGAAGGCTCTGCACATGGCCTCTCTTATGTAGGACCTTTCTGAGGCTCTCCTCCCTGACTTAGGCCTGAACACTTCTACCCAAGGGGTGAGAGAATTGCTGCTGACAGATTTGCTCAGAGCTGAGAAAGAGGAAATGTGGCAAAGGCTCCCGGTGAATGGCTTCCGGGGTACTTTTGTTTGTTTTCTTGAGTTAAATGAGGTAAGAAGATGCGGCCCTTCTTGAGCTTGGCTAATTAAGATGGAGTCCTGAAGATGAAGAGAAAACAGGTGGTGAGGGGTGAGAAGAGTGAAGTGGTGGAGGTCAGAAACGTTCTTCCTGCTCCCTTAGGCATGAGTCTGCTGCAATTCAGATGTGCCCTGCTCTCCTATGGGGCCCCCAGCCCCACACCCAGTTCTCTGAAAGGGAAGAGGAAGCAGTGACGAAAAAACCCCGTCCTATCTTATGTGTCCAGTCTTGTTCTCGCAGTGGAGCCTTTGCGTCTCTTTGGTATCACTTCATGATTTCACAGATGAGAAAACTCAGATCCCATGATGGGAAGTGACCTGCCATAGGTCACAGGTCATTTGATGGTCTTGCATTTATTCTCACCAGCTAGCTGCAAAGGAGTGGGCCACAGGGCTGGCTTTCAGCGGAACCTGAAGCCCCGTGCAGCCTGCCTGAAGGGGCATCACCCCTTGAGGTGGAGGTCAGCACCTGGCTGTCCAGGGTCCACATCTATGGGCTGGGAACCACTCAAGCTGCTCCACCCTTCCTGCTACCCAGTCATTGGATATTTATCTGGCACCCTCTTGGAGGTCAATCAGTGTTTAGCTGGTCCCCGCAGGGGTGCCAAAGAAGTTGAAGCCTCAGACATGAAGTGTCTTCCTCTGGGAGCAACTAATTGGGTCTCTGGGATTAACATATATGAAACCATCTTTAAGCAATAAAAGGCAGCATATAATTAGAACTCTGAAAGCACCTCCATAGGTCCTTGCAGTCTGGATTCAACATTGGAAAGCAGCTGCTGACATCTGTGCGGTGTGGTAATATGCAGCTTTGCTGCAAGAGGAGTCTGAGGCATTGGGCTCTGGCTGGTGTTGGAGAGTGAGTGCTCTAGCCTGTGAGTGAGCCTAGCTGCCCACCTGCCAGCTGTGTGGCCTCTTTAGTGGAGAGGAGAGGAGAATAACTCTGTCCGTGATCAAGCTTTTGCCTGTGTAGACTGTCCATCAGTGAGAGTGAAGTTACAGAGGCCCGTGGACTGGTGGAGGGAGGAAATATACAGGAAACAGAAAAAGTGATTCAGGAGAAAGAAAGGGACCAGCATAAAACTGAATACGGCTTCCTCCATTTAGGAAACAAAATGTCACTGATGTGATTTAGTAGGAAAACAGAGGATAGGGAGATTGCTGTGGGCTGGAGAAGTTTCACTGGGAAACCGCATGGAGAAGAAGCATCTAGGGAAAATGGGGAGTGTGTATTCTAGGCAGGAAAAACTGCACAAATAACAGTGTGGAGCAAATTACTGCTCATGGGCCAGTTTCCATAAATTGGGTTTTTTTTTGGAACACAGCCACCCTCGTCCTACGGTTGCTTTGGTGCCACAGTGGTAGAGGCGAGTAGTTGCAATAGACTGTCTGGCCCTTTACAGCAAGTCTGCCAAGTGTCTGTGCAGAGGAAGGAATGCAGGGACTCTGGGCACTTGGGCCAGTCTAGAGTAAGTGCTCAACGAAAGTGAGAAATGAAATTGGCTCAGGGCTTGGTTTTCCTGGGATGAGAGTAACAAGATATGCTTTTGGATGAGTTTGATAATTTCCAGAACACCTCCATACCCATTATCCTGATTGGTTTTACCTTTACATCAAGCTATGAGGCAATAAAGGATTTTTATCCTGAAGCTATAGATGAAGAAACTAAGCTTTAGAGGTCATCTTACTCTCTCAAGGACATATAATTAGTACTGGGAGTGAGAAGTCAAACACACATTTGTGTTCATCCTGTGGGTATTTACTGAGCCCTACTATGTGCTAAGCTGGAACTAGGCTCTGGGATGCTGTAGTGGACAAGACACATATGGCCGCTGCTTTCACAGAACTCAGACTAAGTTGAAATCCAAGTCTCACTGTAATTCCTAGGAGAGACTAAGACATTTCTTTCCACTATAGGCAATTAGGGACCGATTGAAGATTCTTGAGCAAATGTTTATGATCTGATTCATGCTCAGTGCTATTGGGCCCAGAGAAGAAACAGAAAAAGTATGGAGCTTTGGTCTAATTGCAAAGAAAACCCAACACTGGTGGTCCTGTGGCAGGGTGAAATAAGTAGTTGCAGGGTAAACTAAGTAAGCACCAGATGGCATGGTGTTAGCCTTAGATGTAGGTCTGCTTTCATTTTAATGTGGCTCAGTTCCCTTGACTGTAAAATGGGCACAATAATTTCACCTTCCTCATAAATTTGCTGTGGAGATGAAATGAGTGAATACATGCTGAGTAGAACAGTGCATGGCACTTATCTAGCACTAGTGAAGGGTCATCACCATCATCAGTCATCATCATCATCTCTCAGGGCTGGAATGGTCAGGGAGGCCTTGCCAGATGAAGGGAGGGCAGGTAGAAGTGATGGGCTGAAGGTAGCAGGCAGGAAGGAGAAGAGGCTGACACATCTTTAAAAAGAGTGAAATTTTTAGCAAAAATGAGGTTTGTGTGATTTATGAACATGGATGTGCATGAGGGTTCTGGCACTGAGGGTGGGACGTCTGGTCTTCCTGCCCATCTTCACCTTGGGGGACCCGTTCTGGAGTCCTGATGGATTGACCTATGCCCTCCTGGGGATTCTAGAAGCCACAGGACTTGCTCAGAGCTCTCCTTATTTGAGCATTGGATTACTCCCTACCACCAAAATTAAGACTTCCTTGTCATTGATTAGAATGCAGAATCATCCAGTGTTTTATCGTTACTGTCGTCTTAAAGGTAAAATAAAGGAAAACTTGACGTAGGGTAAATCTGCTCTGAAATAGGCCCCAGATACAGGGGATGGCCCTCCTTATGTTGTTAAGGATATTTTAATAGAAACATTAGAGACTCACTCTTTGGGGGAAACATCTCTGCTCTTACAGCTAGCACTCAACTTTTCACTCCCAATAGACTCGAGAGCTAAGAAAGGTGACAGATATTTCATGCTTTAGACATGTAAGATAAACCAATTTTTTCACCAGTGCCCTGGACGAGCTGGTGCTCTGGCAACAGTTCAGCCATCTGCCACCAATGCCAGGGGCTTAATCAGAGCAGATGAATTCTATGCCAGATGCACCAAGATGTATGAACTCCCAGGAGAGACACAGGCCAATGCCTATATTTGTGAAATCATAACAGAGTTCCCTATTCCATCTCTATCTTGGGCCACCCCGAGAGACAAATGCTGTCTTCTTGATTTCTAGCTTTGTGCCCGTGAACAGAGACAAATGTTTCACTTGAGAATCTGGCAGGTGAACAGAAGTTGGGATTTTGCCTTGCCCTTGGAAGATGACTATATTCTTGATCTTGTTCACACAAGGGAAACTGCCCTTGTGGGCAGTGTGCATCTACTGGTACCAATGTGGGAATTTTGCAGCTGGATTGGAAATGATGGGGAAGGGTCTTTTGTAGTTCTCAAATGCCACAGTGAATTGGAATCACCTGGGAGTTTTTTGTTTGTTTGTTTTTTAATCTCTATGCCTAGATACATCCCAGACCAATTAAATCATAAATTTCTGGGGATGCCAGGTATCTGTGTTTCTAAGGATCCCCAGATGACTCCATTGTGCAGGCAAGTTTAAGAACCACTAGTCTAGATTCTACACCATCCTAGGGTGGGAGGAGGATTAGAGAGTCCTTGGTTGGGGCTGGCTGGCCCACTGGCTGGCCTACTTTGGGAGGTGATTCATCCAGTCTGTGGCTTGGATCTCGTCTGGCAGACTCAGTGTGGGCAACAGCCATCGCACACTGGGCACTGACTTTCCCCCTGTGTGAGATTCTTAGTGTTGGCCACACGCAGGGCTCCTGGCACTCACAGATGGAGCTCACCCTCCCCCAGACTTAGAATAGTGAGGTCAGGGCTGCTATCTTCTGTGTCTGCCTTGGAAGGCGGAGGTGCCTGGGGCCACTTGCGTCACAGGTTTGTGGTGGGAAAGGGAGAGAATAGATGGGTTTATCTGATGAAGAAAGGGGGAACAGGAAGTAGAAATCATAGACCAAGGCAGCTCTGACTCTCACTGTATTCCTAACCAGGCCTGGAAGACTGGCCTTGGAAAGCCACGGTGCAGCTGCCTTTTCTTACAGGGAACTGAGAAATCTTCTAGTCGCTTCTAGAATTTGCCTTCTATTACTTAACTCTCCTTCAAAGATGAGTATGAGAACGTTCTTAACTCCTGAGGAGAAACGGCCTGTGTGTGTGTCTCAGAGATAAGACTACAGTGGTAGCCAGATGGCTGATCCTTCTGACTGGAAGCTCCCAGAAGGAAGGCAGCCCGGCATGTCTGGTTCATGGAGGTGTGCACAGTGAAGGCGGTTACTCCAGGAGCTAAGACACATGAGAAGCTCCATTTTGAGAATCCCTAGATTAATGGATTGACAACGAATGAGAGCATGTGACGCTCACAAAGCATTTTTACTCACTTCAGGCTAACAGGAAACGGCCCTGCGATGGCTTCCTCTTGGGTGGCCAACAGGTTCAGTTCCAGAGACCTGAGTGGGCACATGGGAGAGGGTGGGCCCTGCATCCTAGTGGCTGCTTCCCACTCCAGAGTTGGGAGTCCTTCCTTGTCATCTTCTTGGGTGACACAGTGAGCACAGAGTTCCAAGGCCTCTGGGACCCAACCCACTGATCAGAGTCAACTTGGGTGAACATTTCATAGGTCAGATACTTTCCAGGCCTTGATTTAGCAGCTGCCCATCCCAGCCCTACAGTGTGGAGTGACCATTATAGGAACGTGGGTTGGAGACTGTCCTGGGGGGGGCCATGTGGTAAATTGTGAAGAACCTGATTTCCGGTGGACTTGATTCTTGGCCATTAACTAGCAGTGGGGGATAGGCACATTCCTTAACTTCTCTGAGCCTCAGTTTTGTAATCTGTAAAGTAGGAATAATATAAGTAGAATGTAAGAGAAGGTATGTGAGTGTACCTAGCATGATGCTGTTACTGTCGGGAGCCCTGGAGGAGTGCAGAGGGAGTAGATGGCCAAGGAGAGGTGCTGTGACCAGAAGATGTTAGCTGACCTTGGCGGCTTCTCTTGGCAACTCTGGAGTCTGACATTTTATTTGCTCTGTGGTATTGGAAAGTGGGAGGAGGAAGTGATGGCACATTTCCCACAGACAGGCTTGGGGGAAGGTCAGGGGCAAGCTTTGCGTTAGATGTCCCATTGTGCTGCACTGGGTGGTGGTGTGACATCAGGGCAATTGTTAACTTCCCACCAAACCCAGACTCCCACAGGCAGGTGTCAGAATCATCCCTCTTTGGACCCCAGTTCCCTCATTCAAAGATGAATCATGATCTTTTGACATCTAAGGTCAGGCAAATTCTGGGTGGCTTTTAACCAACCAGATCCTGCACTCCCAGCCACACAGGGCAACGTGAAGACAAAACTGGGAAGTGAGTGACCATGATCTTGAGAGAAATTCAGAGAATTGACTGAGGGATGCAATAACTTAGACCCCAGAAACCACCCCTGAACTCCCTCTCTAATGTAAGGACATTGACCTCTACCTCCTAACTTCATTCATCCTTTCCCCTTCCTGGAGAGTATGGGGTGGGGTGGGGTGTGCAACAGGGGAATATATGGAGAAAGAGTCTTGATGTCAAAGGAGAAACATAACAGGCCAGACCTGGAATTTCTGGTCAGTTTTTCACATTCTTACTATCGGGCATTACGCAAGTTGGTAAAGGCCTCTCGGTCTCACCTGTAAAATGGGGGTAATAAACCATCTCGCAGAATTTGGGCTTGTGAGGAACTAAATGAGATAGTGTATGCTAAGTACTTGGCACAGAAGAGATGCTCAGTAGATGTTGGTTATCCTTTTGCCCCTAGTTGAGATTATCTCCCTGATTATCATAGAGAGCTCCAGCCCCTGTCTCTACCAGTTCACTTATTTCCTTGACAAATACGTAGATTCTCTTCTTGCTGTGTGCCAGGAAAGCACTGTGGCCAGTATGTAAAGCCTGAACTTGTGTCCCTGTGTCCTCATCCTCTGGGCCTAGAATTTGGGTCATTCCCGTCAGCTTTTGCTGGCACCACTTGTACACACCTGTCTTTCCAGCTTTACTGCTGCTTCCTCAAGGAGACAGACCATGGCTGGCATTCCTTTGCATCTCCTTAGCATTAGCAGCTTCTCGATAGCAATCCTCTGTAAGCAAATGTGGCCCTGCTCCTTCACCAGTTCCTAGTCAGTCCCTGTTTGTCTCGTAACCAGCCTGAGGAGAAGGTACTGTTCCCATTTTACTTGTGAGGACACTGAGGCTTAGAGAGATTTGAGTTGCTCCCCTGCGCCCCCACCAGGTGGCTGGCTTCCTGTTGTCACTCTGGGACCATGAATTTATATCACAGTGAGGGGGCTGCTGCTCACCTCTTCTAGGCCTAAGAGGCCTTTGGGGGGTGTGGTCTTTCCGCTTCTTCTCCTGAGAACCACTGTACACCACCTCCACTTCTATCTGCTCCAGAATGTCTGTAAGTCGGTGGAAGAGACGCGCCGCCCACCCACGCTGCAGGAGATCAAGCAGAAGATCGACAGCTACAACAGCAGGGAGAAGAACTGCCTGGGCATGAAGCTGGTGAGCCAGGCCTGCCACGGCCCTCTACCTGCACCCCACGCCTTCTACCTGCACCCCACACGCCCTCTACCTGCACCCACTCTCCCCCCGCCCCCATCCAGCTTGGCTCCCTGCTCCCCACTGGATGCTGTGGCTACTCCCTTGTAACTCCCTCCCCTTTCTTGGGACCTCTCTGGGCCTCCGGAAGCCTAGACCCTGGATGGCCGGTAGCCTGGGCTGCCAGTGGCTTCCATGAGCCAGGGAAACAACAGTCTTTAGAATAGGATCCAGATCCAATCCCTGTTTGCTTCTCTGTGCTTGTGGCTTTGGGAACTTTCTGGACCTCGGTGTTAAATAGACATTAATGCCTATGTGTCAGAAGTCTTGTGAGGGTTAAATGATAAGCAGTGACCAGAGGCCCATATTGCTTGGCCCCCAGGAAGCCCTTGACCAGGAGAGTTCACAGCTTCTCTTCTTACCCCTTAGACTGTGCAGTGCTCAGAGAGGTGAGGGCTGCTGACTTGACACAGGGTTCAGAAAAGCAGTCTTGCAGTGGGAGAGGAGACAGTAGATGAACCCTGCCCCCTGCTGGTGGTTGGAAGCAACTGTCTTTGGGGCTTCAGTCTGAGAGGCAGTGAAAATTCAATGAGCCCTGGTTTTAGTCTGAGGGTTTTTATAAAGAAATGCAAAGAAATTCAGTGGCTTGAGTGTCTGAGGACCTTATTACAGAGCCCTGCCTCTCCCTCCTGGTTCAGAGGTAAGAACTAGAGACGTCACTATAGACCTTGCTTTTAGAGTAAGGACTCACCAAGGGCAATTGACCTGGTGACAGGAGGTTTGGGGCAGTCAGCCTGAACCTCTTGTGGGGCGAAACTGCTGCAGCCCCGCAAATCCTGTCTGGCAGCTCAACTCTATGGGACTATTTCTGACCCACTTGGGGTGGAAGGTGTCTGTGTCACTCCAGCATCTCTAGGTCAGCAGGGATAGGAGGCAACCCTGGGAGACAAGTGGTGAGCTGACTGGGGTGGCCCTGCTGTTAGGACCTCTGTAGCCTCCAGGGAAATAGTCCAAAGTGGCAGATACAATCATGCAAAGTGGACCTCCCTGAACCCACACAATGTCCTCCCACTTGCAGAGCGAAGATGGCACCTACACGGGTTTCATCAAAGTGCATTTGAAACTTCGACGGCCTGTGACAGTGCCTGCTGGGATCCGGCCTCAGTCCATCTATGATGCCATCAAGGAAGTGAACCTGGCAGCCACCACAGACAAGCGGACATCTTTCTATCTGCCATTGGATGCCATCAAACAGCTTCACATCAGTAGCACCACCACAGTCAGTGAGGTCATCCAGGGGCTGCTCAAGAAGTTTATGGTTGTGGACAATCCCCAGAAGTTTGCACTTTTTAAGCGGATACACAAGGATGGTCAAGGTATGAGAGAGAGGGAGAGAGAGAGGGAATGAATATGAATCATTCCCAACCAGAAATTACCTTTCTCCACTTTGTTCAAGTCCACTCCGTAAATCTCTGACCAGCCCTGGTGGGGTGGAGGTGGGGTTCTTTACATCAGGGGTCCAACCATCCATGTGGTGTTCAGATCCATGGAAGAGCCACTTGTGGGATCTGGGTAGGGAGATGAGAGCAGATCATGGCCATTCACTGTGCCCCTCTCTGTGCATGTACAGGAAAACCGCACCCAGGCTCCCATTTCCTAATCTGTATAATGGGAGGGAATCCACCCACCACTCCTAATCTTTTGGGAGATGATGTGAATATGGAAACATGCTGTAAACTCTAAGCAAACACCCAAGATAAAAGGTCATTGCTCTGTTTTTTTTTTTTTTTTTTTTTTTTTTTTATTGGGCAGGAATCCAGGGCAAGTGCTCTACTGCTGAGCCACACTGCCATCTCACCCTGTCTATTCTTGTCAGATTCAAGTTCATTTCACTAGGTTGAAAAGACCCTATGTCTTTTTCCAGTTATAAGACCTTGCTCTGCATTTCCAATCCTATCCCACCCTGTCCTGTTTCAACATGAGCACCCAACTCCCTCTCTTGGTTTACAGTGCTCTTCCAGAAACTCTCTGTTGCTGATTGCCCTCTCTACTTGCGTCTCCTTGCTGGGCCTGACACAGATGTCCTCAGCTTTGTGCTAAAGGAGAATGAAACTGGAGAGGTGGAGGTAGGTCTGCAGCCCTTGCACACACCCAGCTCGAAGGGCATGCTGGGAGGGTGAAGACGGGCATTGTTCTAACCACCCAGAGTAGGTGGGGGCCAGGTGGCAGCAGCAGGAAGATAGATGATTTCTGGGGGAGCATTGGGCCTGAGGCTCAGTGTTGAAGCCAGGATTGTCAGCCCCCAGGAGTAGCAATAGCAAGTCAGGGCCTGTGTCTGGCAAGGCCTGTGCAGAGAAAGGATTTTGTGTGCTTTGTCTCTGCAAACTCAGGGTGGAGGACCAAGCTTTCTGTCCCAGGATAACATAAGGCCCAGCAAGCTATACCACTAAGTTCCACTGGGTATAGACATTTTTGAGCCATTTGTCTCTCTTCTGTTTTTAAAATACTGACTTCCTTCTCCTAAGGGGGGTTAACCAGTGTCAAGTCTGGTGCCATATATGGGTGCTCTCCAAGGCTTGGTATACTTAGGAGGCAGAATCTTTGAGGAGGGATCAAGAGCAGAGGAAGGTGCCAGTTTATTACACTCTTCAGTGGAGGTATAGGGTATGAGGGTGGTCTTGAAGGCACTGGAGATTTGGATGATCTGGGCAGGTAGAGCTCTGATCCTACTTCAACCAGAGCAGCTCTGCATTTCCAACAGAAGAGTTGGTTTGGAGAAGATTCCACTGAGAGTGTGGGAGTGCTACTGGCCCCATGAAGGGCTCCTGGGTAGTCTGGAGGCCTGGCTTCTAGTTGGCATTCTGCTGCTTTCAGCTCCGTGACTGTGGTTATGCCACCTTCCCTCTGTGGTCTTCAGGTTTCTCATTTATCCAATGTGGGGATTAAACCCGATAGCCTATAATAATATTCTTTTGTACTAGAAAACCACAGGCATCTCCATCCTTGGCCCCATGGGGCCTTTGCTCCTGAGTCAGATTGCCTTCTATCCTGAGAGATCAGGTCCTTTCTGGGTAGGCCTGAGCCAACCAGGCCTTCCAGAGCTTTAGAGGGTGTGCTTTCTCATCTGCTCCACCATCACAGGCAGTAGGTACCCAAAACCCACAGCAGATGAGAAAACAGGCCAAAGGGAGTAGAGTGAGGGGCTCAAGGTCACACAGGCTCAACCCAAGGGTCCTGAGTCTCAGTTCAGCTGGTCTCTGGCTGCTTCTGATGGGTCCATTCGGTGGGGGCCTCAGCTGCTACTGGTTCTCAAAATAAAACAAGGCTCATGGGCCTCCAACTCTTGGTCACGAGATGACAGGATAGGAACTGTTGCTGCTGGTGCAACAGACATATACAACCCAAGAGTCCTTCACTGTGTCTGCCTAGTTAGCAGCTAAGTGCCTGTGAGTCATTCCAAGTGTATGAACCATGTGAAGAAGGTGGGGCCAGGCCCTCAGATTATGTCAACTTCTAACCTGTTTCCACTTCCATTTCTCCCCTCACATCTCCTCACAGTGGGACGCCTTCTCCATCCCTGAGCTCCAGAACTTCCTAACAATCTTGGAAAAAGAAGAACAGGACAAAATCCAGCAAGTACAGAAGAAGTACGACAAGTTTAGACAGAAACTGGAGGAGGCCTTAAGAGAATCCCAGGGCAAACCTGGGTAACTGGTCTTGCTTCCTCTCCTCCCAATGCCCACAGATTTATTTTTATTATTAATTATTATTTTGCAACAGACACTTTTTCTCAGGACATCTCTGGTGGGTGCATCTGTACCCGCCTCATAGTTCCAGATGTGGCACAAAGTCTCTTCCATGGACAAGTGTCTGTGTGGGGGTTGACTCCTGCCCACCCCCCACGCTGTGCCCCTCAACAGACTCCACCAAGGATCAGAACTCATGAGATGAACAGTGTTGTCCTCTCTCAATCTGCAAGCCTTTCACAAACCAAATAGTTGCCTCTCTTGTCACCAAACCGGAAACTTTCACACCAGCCGGCAAAAGGAAAAAGAGAAAAAGGTTTTAGAACAATATGTTCTTTCTCTGGCTTTGACTCATCTTCAGTTTCTCTTATTTGCCACCTTCAATACCTTTATTTATGAGTCAAATGTTGTAGCATATTCCTTTAGCAGGTCTGAGCTAAGTCCCCGAAAGCAGAATAATGTTCAAAAAAAGGACTTTCCCACTGCCCAAGGCACCTGCTGTACCTGCTTAAGGGAAGTTCATGTGGCCTCTGGCCCAGCTGCTGGGCTAAGGCGCACCAAGGCGGAGGCTGGATTTCCAGGGAAGCTGCCGCCTGCTCTGTCCCTGGCCCTCATTGCTGAAACTGTAAACCCAAAGGGATATATATGTATGGTAGTCATATCTATGTCAACGGTCTTTGTTTTTAAGTTACAAATTTGTTTTTAACATTACTATCATCTTCATGTGTTTCCATTAAAGGGAAACTAGCCATTTACCATTTTAAAAGTCTCCTGCTGAGTCTGGAAATCAGGCAGCAAGAGAAAGCCAAAAAGCATTGCAGAGAAACGTGTCCAAGCTGTCTACAGCCTTGCCTCCACCTTCAGCAGCGGAGGGCCTGGCTGCCTTGGGTTCCCCCAGGGCCTCCAGCACTGCCTCCTTCCTCCCCCTGGAACTCTGGGATCTCCAGGTGCTGCCAGAGGCATGGCCTTGGTTACAGAGGGGGATCCTCCAACAGGGCCAACTTGGAGTCCTTTCTGTTGTGAAGCTGGCCAGGCATGGCTCAGTGAACCTGTGGGCCTGGCCTCCCGTTGACCTCAGTGCCTTTTGTTTCAGAGAGACAGGAGCAGGGTGTGTTTGCATGAAGCTCTGCTGCTGACTTGCTTCTGCCAGGAAGTGGACAATGGCGGTGTGGGAGACAAGGCCAGGGGAGCCCTCACTTTGAGCATACGGTGAGGGTTACACACCTCCTACCCATCTGGGTTCCTAGGCTTTGACTTCCCAAGAAGTAATATCAGCACATTGACAGGGAGGATCAGATTCCTGACTCTGAATATTTGTACTGGCGCCTTGTTTAGGTTCAAGCTTAAAATAATTAGCCAGACAATTCCAGCAAGTAGCCAGGACTGCAGAGATGCTCCAACACAGAGGGAGAAGGACTTGCCATTCTCAAAAACAGAGTTGGTTTTCCCATCCAGCCTCGGAGTGACCATTTCTTTGCTGCCCTCTGCCTTCCTAAGTCCCTCTTGGGTCAGTTCCAACCCAAGCTTTGTGTAGCCTCCGAAGTTTCTTCCTTTACTAAGGCTGAGTCCATACTGCCCTATTCCCAGAGGAATGCTGACCCCTTGTCATAAACACTGTGTGTCATCTTCAGAGCTACAAAAGCAACATGAGCTAGAAACAATTTTTTAAGCCACAAAAACCCTGGTTATCTGCCATCTCATGCTCAGCCTTACCACTTTCCTCCCTTAAAAAAAAAGTAAATCTCTCTCCCTGCCGCATATTAAAGGAAGCAGGTAGAGAGAATCCCTTTCCCTTTGTCCTGCATGTCTCTGACCTAAGAGAAGGCATGGCTCCTGCTGCAACTGCTGAATGCTGCTGAGACCCTCCCTTGATTGGGATGGCTATTTTATTTTTGAGAAGGAAAAAAAAAGTCATGTATATATATGTGTATACAGGCATATAGCTATATATAAAGATGTAAGGGTGTTTATGAAATAAGATAATTATGGGAAAATTCAGACTTTAAAGCACAGTTAGACCCAGGACCCATGCTGAGGTCTGAGCCTCTGGAAGGCGTGTAGAGTTTCCTTCCCTCCCAGAGGTGGGTGTGACTGCTGGTAGTGCCTTCTATGGTCGTGTTGCCCAGTGTATAAGTGTTTGTTCCAAGGATATTTTCTTTTTAATTGTCTTTGTTATATGGGTTTTAAAAAAAAAGTAATAAAAGCTTGTTGTAAAAATGATTCACAATGGAAATGTCTTCCTTGAACTTCACGATCTTATGGAAATTGGGAGCTGGGAGAGAAGGACTAGACATGATCACACACTTCTTGGCAGAGCCAGGTTTTCTTTCACCAGTGAGCCAAGGAATGAAGGCTACTGTTCAAATAATTTTTAGAAACCTGTCTAATGTGTGGGCTGGAGGGTGCTGCCTGGGTGAGCAGCTATTCTATCTCTTGAGAACCAGAGAGGTAGGGGGACCTGTTACAGAAGCAAACAGAGAGTTAGAAAAGAGCAGAGGTAATTGGGTGCGGTGGCACACATCTGAAATCCCAGTGGCTTGGAGGCGGAGGCAGGAGGATTGTGACTTCAAAGCCAGCCTCAGCAACTCAGTGAGGCCCTAAGCAACTCAGTGAGACCCTGTCTCTAAATAAAATACAAAATAGGGCTGGGGATGTGGCTCAGTGGCTGAGTGCCCCTGAGTTCAATCCCCAATATAAAAAAAAAAAAAAAAAAAAAAAAGCAAGAGAAGAGCTTTTTAAAACAAGGATGTTTAAACACCAGGATAGGCCACTAAGTTAGAAATGGATATTCTATTTCTGGAATTATGTAAAAATGAGATAGATAGGAATGTGTCCTTGTAAGTTTAAGATCACTTTACCATGGAGGAAGAGAGCTGAATCAGATGATCAAAAAATTCCTCATCTTGGCATCCTCTGAATCCAACAAAAGAACATCTCAGTAATCATGGAACTAGCACATAAGTTATTAAAGAAAAATTCTTGCCTGCCTTCTAGTACCGATCATGGATCATGCAATGGATGGGGCGGGCCCTGGGGCTACAGAGGCTCTTCAGAGCTTATCTAGTTCAGCTATAGAGGAGAATACCCTATCCACCAGCCATCCTTAGAATTAGCCAGTTATTGTGCACATCTGCAACACCTGTCCACCCACACCTCCATGATGTGTATTTCAAAGATTCTGCCAAAGCATGGAATGAAGAAGCTTCTGCTTTTTACAACTCAGTTTGTTACAGCATGGGGCTAGTAAGTTCAAAGTTTTAAGTTTGACCTTGTTACAGATTACTTGGCCTAGCATACAGCTAAAGAATCATTACACAGTCTAACTCTACCCTGCCCTCTTAACATCTCCATGCTATTCACAGGTGGCAGGGGAGGGGGGGGCGGGGAGGGATGTGACTCAATGCAAATGTGTCACCACTACTGGAAAAAACATTTACAGCACAGGTCTCGACAGCACCCTGTCATGGCAGAATTCTGTGCTGATCATGATTAAGAGTGAACACTCCTTACTGGCTTTGTGTCTTTAATAGGGATTAACAAAAGACAACCTCTGTGAACCTTCAATACCTCCAAGATTGTGCAAAACAGATCATGTTTGTAAGGAACTTTGTACAGTACCACAAGTTATTTGTATTCATATTAAGGACCTTATTTTGTTCTACTGTACATATTCTACTCCCTCAGATCAGATTCTGGTTTTGTTGTACTATGATCCTCTTTGGGGTCAGTTTCTAGAAGTCCTTTTCTGGTTCTATATGCTTAAGCCAGTAGAGATAGTACTAGTGAAATTAAGGACTTGATTTACCAGTGAAAAAGGCTATTCTGGAACTGAGAGCAAACGGTGGGGGACCCCATACACATCTTCACACCCATCTCTTTCCTCCTTTTCAAGCCTCAGATGGGTAATCTGTGGAGGCTGTGAATGGCCTTACAAATCTCAGTTTTTTAAAAAAGTGAGATGGGAAAGAAAAAAGGAAGTATATTGAAGTGTAATTGTTTCTTGATGGTAAAATCAAGAACTATTTAAGGAGTTTAGTGCCACTCTTGTTCCTATAGTATGAGGAGAGCTATGGTCACAGAAATGACTTCTACTAACTAAGGGGAGAGCAATGGTTCTGGATATTTTCTGGCATCCAGTGATCCCTTTAGAATTGGACAAAAGCATGGTTCCTTTCTTAGGAAAATGTCATACGAATCTTGTTCAGCATTTCACGGAGTTCGTGGACTTTCTGAAGACCTCTTCTGTGAACCCCAGGCTAAGAAGGCAGGGATAAAGAAGGCATTTGTGGGCTAAGACTCTTCACTGTAGCAAAGTTCTCACCTCGAAGTTACATTATAAATCTAGTTGTTAGTGGCAGTGTGCTAAAGTTGGGGGAAAATCACCGTCATACAGAAACCCATATTGTTATGTCTTTCTATCCTAAATCTGATGCAATTTAGAGTCAATTCTTTCCTCTGTTGCCTTGATTGATGGCCAAAGACAGGTTCTACTTTCTGAATGACTAACTTTTAGAGATGTGAAGGGACTGTGTGGGGATTAGGAGGTTAACTAGGTAGTAGGAGCAGATAAACAAGAGGCCATGAACTATTTGGGAGAGGGGCTTGAGAAACAGAAAGTCCTCACCTGCCTGTACTTTGAATGGGGTATTCTAAATTGAAAGCAGGAGCCAACTGAACATCAAAACCACCTGAATGGAACAAAAGCACCACACAGCAGCTTCTTCTGTTGATTTCAAGTGCTTCTGACTTTAAAAGTTAGTACATTTTTCATTAAGTGGAGGAAACAAGAAGGGAGTCAGATTTAAATCAGGATTTAAATTTTTGGTAAAGAATTATATTTTTTATTCACAAAATCTGAAAATGCTCATATAAATTACCAGCTCAGGGCTTGGATTTCCACTGGATCCACTGCATGAAACAATAGTGTGTCACTTCTTCTTGCCAGGTTTGGGGGCCTTTTCTAGGCCTTGGATGTGTTTTCGAGGGAGATGATATTCTTCTACAATCCAAAAAGCAGAAACTGCTCAGTGGAGCAGGAACTCACTCTCCCGCTCCCCACCAGCCCTACCATGATTTCTCCTTTGTCTCACAATGTCACTCCTTGGCCTAGTCCATAGCCCACACCAATCTCCCAGCCCTCTTTGCCCCAGTATTCTTGCTATCAAGACTCTGCTCTAATGATTCCCAACTCGGGATATGTTTGTCTACATCCGGCTGAAGCTCATCTTCCTGGGGCTGCCTTTTGAGATGGACCATTTACCCCACACCTCAAAGCCCAAGTTCATTCTTCAATAATTTTCATATGGCCATCTGCCTTCCAGGTTCACTGGAAAATAGTACTTCTAGTTTTCTTATGGAAGAGAATGTATGTGACTGTGTTCAACTGTGTGCCTGTCTATTTTCCCCTGTGTTTCTACTCAGCACCTCTCACATGGGTCTCTTCACATGAAGGGGCTCAAACCTGCAAGTCAGTTCTTGGTACTTCCTAAGATCATAAAATAAATTTGCTTATTGAGCATTTACTATGTGCCAAGCCCCGAAGATGTGACAAGCATGAAAAATACAAGGTCTCTGCCTCAAGGAACATAGTCTAACAGACAGCTCAGACATTAGAAAGTATTAGCCAAGCTATAGACACCAGCCAGAAATATAAACACAATTGGGAAGTGCTACCCTAACCATTTTAAAAATGCTCATTTAAGGAAAAGGACAGGGCCCCTGAGGTGGGCCAATGAGGGCAGGCAGATTCAGGCTGTGGAAGGGCATGTGAGCCAAGGGGAAGTCCAGGTGAGTACAGGAAAAGTGTGATATGCTTTCTGTATTTGGGGAACAACGAAGGATTGGCAAGACTAAGGCTGAAACAGTGTGGGAGCCATGAAAAGCCTGGGGGAAAGCTTGCGGTCAGGCTAGGACAGACTAGGTAACAAGTTCAGGAGTTAACTCTGAAGGCACTGAAGAGGCATACAGAGTTTTTTAGAGGGGAGTGATGTGAGCATATTTGTTTTAGAAAGCTGACCCGGGCAGTGCTACGGAGAATGGTTTGAATTGAGACAAGCAGGAGGCTGGCCGGGTGACCCAGTGGGGTAGAAAGAACTTGGGTTCTGGAGAATGAACACATTCTAAGCCCAGGTGCAGCACTTAAGATGTCAGGTGAACTCAGGACAAGTTAGTGGACCTCTCTGGGCCTCAGTTTCCTCATTTGCAATACAAATAACAGTCCTTCGGCAGCATTATGATTAAGGAGCTGCCTGCCAAAAGTCCAGCAAAGTGCCGAGCATGGTTTGGGTGCTCAATAAATGTTTTATAGAAAAGGGAGGCTCAGGGAGAAAATAAGTGTATATGGTTGAAAAAGTGTTGAATTGGGAAGGGACAAAGATCTGGTTCAAACATTGGTTTCACCCCTTGTCAGCTGCTAAAATGACATATACACATGTGTATGTAGGTATGCTTCTCAATTTATGATGGGGTTATGTTCCCCCAGAAAAACATTGTGAATGGAAAATTTGGTTAAATCAAAAATGCATGTATTACACCTAACCCACAAACACCATAGGTCAGCAGCACCATCCACTGGAGTACCTGCTGCTTGCCTCTGTGATCACATGGCTGATTAGGAGCCTTTCAAGAGAGTATTGAGGGGATATAGCGATCCCAGGAAAAGCTCAAAATTCAAATCCTGAAGCACAGTTTCTACTGAATGTGTATCACTTTGGCACATTGTGAAGTTGCACAACTGGTAAGACAAGGACCTGTGTGTGTGTGTGTGTGTGTGTGTGTGTGTACATATATACAGGTATCAAGATAACTACACCAAGGTGAGTTGGCAGGAAGATCTTTGCCAAACTAGCCCAGTGCCAATGCTCTTTGGAGGAGATGCTCACCAAGCAACAGCCAGCCAAGGTGGTGCACCTGGTTTCCCTGGATCTGCACCTGCAGGCTGTCCTTGGAGCCGGGGGCAGGAGTGACGGTGGTGCTGGCCTGGCATCGTTGCTGGAGGATGGCAGCCACTGAGTATGGGTCCAGACCATAGGGTTCCAAGTTCCGGACCACAGTCACCTGAGGGGGGGTGGACAGTGAGGACAGTAGACTGATGGTGGTGCTGACTGCACATCCTCCCCTCCATAGGGCTTTCCAGAGCCTCAATAGCCTCCTCACCCTCAGTATTCTCTGAGGGTTCACCATCCTTATCACCATGGTACTTTTCTTATTTTGTGCTTCTAAAATGATTCTCTCTACTCCAATCAATTATTATTTTTATTTTTATTTATTTTTTTGGTACTGGGGGTTGAACCCATAGGCCTTTAACCACTGAGCCACATCCCCAGCCCTTTTTAATATTTATATTTTAGTTTTTAGAGACAGGGTCTCACTAAGTTGCTGAGGCTGGCTTCCAACTCACAATCCTCCTGCCTCAGCCTCCTGAGCTGCTGGGATTACAGGTGTACACCACCAAGGTCTGTTCCATCTAATTATTGTGTTATATATTTAGGGGGATAGATACTCTCTATTCACATATAACATATGATGTATACTTCTTTACCATGGAGAATTTAAAACATAAATAAAAGTAGAACAGTATACTGAACCTCATCTGTACCCAATATCAGTTTCAACAATTAGCAACTCATAGTCAACCTCGATTCATGCACATCCCCATTCATTCCCAACTTCTCCAGTACTTTAAAGTAAATCCTTCCAGCAAATCCTTATTTCACCTATGAATATTTCAGTATTAACTTACAAAAGATAGGGATCTTTTTAACATAAAAATGAGGGGACTAGGGATGTGGCTAAGTGGTAGGACACTTGCCTGGCATGTGCGAGTCCCTGATTTTAATCCCTAGTACTGCCAAAAAAAAAGATAACTTAAAAAAGAAACAATAATCACATGTATAAATAAATTAACAATAATTCTTCTAGATAGCAACAGTTGCACTTTTCTATTTTTATCAACTTCACAAATAAGAATGTAACATTCATGTAATAAAGAAATATATTAATCCTTTTTTGAAGTTATTAATTTTTATTTTGGTACCAGGGAAATTATTTTGGTACCTTACCACTAAGCTATATCACCAGTTCTTTTTTATTTTTTGAGACAGTTCTTGCTAAATTGCTGAGGATCTCACTAAATTGCCAAGGTTGGCTTCGAACTTGTGATCCTCCTGCCTCAGTCTCCCAAGTCTCTGTAATTATAGGCATGTGCCACCATGCTCAGCTAGCCTTTAAAAAAAAAAAAAATCACAATTCTGGCCAGGTGTGGTGGCTCATGACTATGAGCACAGTAACTCAAGAGACTGAGGCAGCAGGATTGCAAGTTTGAGGTCAGCCTCAGCAACTTAGTGAGACCCTATCTCAAAATAAAATAAAAGGGCTAGGTGTAGCTTAGTGGTAAATCACCCCTGGGTTCAATCCCTAGTATCACCACTGCCCCCCCAAAGTAAACAAATAAAATACACATGAGGTAGCCAAGTCCCTCCCTGATGCATGAGTCCCCAACTATACCTTCTCCCAACAAGTGATCACCTAATCTTTGCTTAGACACCTCCATAAAATAACTACTACTTCATGAAGCATCAATTTCAATTTTGGACAATTCTAATTGGCATTTTAATAGAAAATTAGTGTTTAATACATTCACATACAACATAAATTGTTTAGTATAATGTATGGCACATAAATAATAAATAGTGACTTTCTAATTATTATTAAAGCTATTATGACTAGTTGTCATTTATTGACTGCTTATTTGCCAAGTACTATTCTAAGTGCTTCACTCATGTATATCTTTCATTGGATCCTCATAAAGTAGGTATTATACAAGGTAGGTATTATCTCCATTTTTTACATAAGAAAATTCAGACAAAAGGAAATAAAGTAACTTGCTTGAGGTCAAAAAGTGAGGCAAAGGCTGTATATGTACTCAGGTCTAATTCCAAAGCACATGCTTGTAACCATATGCTTCTGAAAAGTTCTCTTTTGAACTTAAGTTCAAAACAGATATCGGGATTCCTACCCAATAATCCTATGTCTGTCTTCTCAAGGCATACAGAATAAGAGCACCACTTTTGCAAAGGACAGCTTTTCACATATTTGAGGATAGATACTGTTTTTTCACCACAACTCTGTGTGGTCAAGCTAAATATATTCAGTTCCTTAGCAATTTTTTATTTTATTTTATTTTTTCATTGAGCAAGGCCCAAGAAATAATAGAACATGTTGTTAAGGAGTGAAAGCCTATACTGTAATACCAAGAAAAAAAAATTTAAATAAAATCTTGTTTTCTTTTGGAAACAGGTTCTAAGCAAGTTTCCTAGCACAAAATCCTAGTGGGCAATAAGGAAACAGGGTCAGCTCAATCTATTATACAGCGTTTGGCCCAGGTTTCAAGTCAGTCTAAGAACTTCTAATCATACTAGAGAGACTAGAACTCAGCAGGGACATTAAATCCTCCTCCTCAAACTTTATGTCTTTTTAAAAATTACCTTTTTATTAGAAGCCCTCTGTGCAAGGGTGATTTCAATTGGACAGATTTTCCCTTTCTTCACAATGGGCTCTTGTCCAGGAAAGGTCACTTGATAGGCAGGCTGTAATTTTTCCAAACACCTGAAATGAGAATTATGAGTCATAAACTGATTGAGCCAACAGAACCCATCTCATACTGCACTACCAGCAGGCGAGTGGGTGTAAGCAGATCTTGTAGGTAGTGATTTGCAACTTGGCTGTGTGTCGGAATCATTCAAATCATCTAGGGAGCTGCACTAATATAGTCAGTATTTCTGATCAGTCATGTATATCTTTTAACACTCCCCCAGTGAGCAAAGTTGAGACCCAGGGAGCATCAATGACTTTAGATCCTGCAAACTGTCCATGGGCCTGGCCTTCTGAGACTCTGCGAGTCTCAAGAACATACCTCACCCAGCTTTGCCTCTGAGTACGGCTTCACATTTTTAACAAGTTTTAATAATGCGTTTTTTATAGAACACCTTTATCACAAGGAATTTCTACCACTTACCTAATCAAATTTTCTCCTGGTGTCATACAAATCAGAATTGACACACTTTTCTATAAAGAGCTACACAAAAAATATTTTAGGTTTTATAGGCCATCTGGTCTATACCAACTACTCAATTCAGCCATTATAGCAAAGCATTTTGCAGACAACACATAAATGGGTACAACTGTTTTCCAATAAAACTTTATTTACTGAAACAAGTAGCAGGCAGGTTTGGCCTACAAGCTGTAGTTTGCTGACTCCTGATATAAATTATTTTTAGTTATGGTTCTATGGAAAAGAACTATTAAGAATCTTCCTGGGCTGGGG
Organism: Spermophilus citellus; assembly: GCF_964194105.1. Lineage (NCBI taxonomy): Eukaryota > Metazoa > Chordata > Mammalia > Rodentia > Sciuridae > Spermophilus > Spermophilus citellus. Next base: position 129,496,658 of record NC_138187.1, on the reverse strand, counting down.
TTGTAGCTCAGTTATAGAGTGTTTGCCTAGCATGTGTGAGGCACTGGGTTCGATCCTCAGCACCACATAAAAATAAATAAATAAAATAAAGGTATTGTGTCCAACTACAACTAAAAAAATATTTTTTAAAAAATAATTATGTTCCTTTTCTTTCTTCCTCTTAAATTTTTGTATGTCTTGTCAGCTCCAATTGTCCCAATGCACCTCCACATTAGAATTGCTCAAGCCTGTGTATATGTACACTGACATGATTTGAATTACAGAAAGAAAGACATAGACTATGAGAATGATGATGTTGAAATTCAACGTATTAGATATTAAGTGGAAAGGAGAAAAAAGTTGGAGAGGGGCAGCCAATCTGTTACCTGGTCAGGAGACTGTCCCATGGAAGCTTCACGACTGTGTGCTGTTCATCTTTCTCTAAGATGCAATCACAAAGGATGGGATCCAGTTTCACCAGACTATAGAGAAAGAAGAAACAATACAGAAATCTAAGACTCAAGCCTTCTGATCCAAGAGCTGACTCAAAATTTCTCTCGTGTCTCCTTTATTGTCATTTAGGATGAGTCTGAGTTGTAGAAAGAGTTTATCAGGCAGGATGCTCTATTGGTGGAAATGCAAGTTCACTTTCCTAGGAAGAAGAACAGGTCGAGAAAGGGAATGTGGGATAAGATAAATCTGAAGACCGGGATTCTGAGTTCAGTTCTGCTACTAACCAACCATGGGACCACAGCTTTCTAGGTTTAATTTCACAGTAAGCTGGCAAGGAAGGAAGACAGAAAGCAGAGAAGTAAATACTAACTACCCCAGTCTGATCATTACACCCTGTACACATGTATTGAATTATCACACACTACTCCATAAATTTGTACAATTAAAATAATAACCTAGCGCTCAGGGTATAGCTCAGTGGTAGAACACTTGGCTAGTGTGAGTGAGGTCCTGGATTCTACCCCAGCACCACAATCAATCAATCAATCAATCAATAAATAAAAGTAAGTAAACAAAGTTAAATATTTTAAAAAGAGAGCATTAAATCAGGCTGGGGAGTCTCAACTTTCTAAGCATGACAGGGTCTTTTTAAGTAAAAAACAAAAAAATTAATGGAACTCTCTCCATCTGGTAGCATACTCTCTATGTCCACTTATTATGAAAAAATATTTAAAAAAAGAAAACAATACCAAAAAGCTACAGTGATTTCAGATAAAATTTGTTTGATGGGCTGGGAATGTGGCTCAGGAGGTAGCGCGCTCGCCTGGCATGCGTGCGGCCCGGGTTCGATCCTCAGCACCACATACCAACAAAGATGTTGTGTCCGCCGAGAACTAAAAAATAAAATATTAAAAATTCTCTCTCTCTCTCTCTCTCTCCTCTCTCACTCTCTCTTTATTAAAAAAAAAAAATTTTGTTTGAATTGTGGCTTCTTTGTTTTCTATTTCAAAAATTCTATGGCTACAGAATGACTAGTCCTTTATAAGGCTCTTTTTTTAAAAATTATTTTTGGTGTATAACTATACATAATAGTAGGACTAGCTGTTATGTATTTGTACATGCACTTAACATAGGTTAACAGTTTTTTAAAGTGAATTCTATTCTTCACAACAGCCATGTGCACTTAAAGATCAGAGGTGGATGTACACGAGGAGGTACTGTTTACTCAGTCTGTAGTCAATGTTGACAATACTCACAGATCTGAGCACTCTAGCTAACAAATCTAGATGCCCACAGTCTGTGGTTTGGAAACACTGGTCTCCCTTGTTTGTAAGATGCTGAGATTTTCTATGCCCCAGCCCAGACACCCTCCCCAAGTGTATCTATGTCTGCTGAAGATGACAACCTATAAAAGAAAGATATCATTTTCCTCCTCCACTCACTTTTTGTTGTGTGTATCTACCAGCTCATTTTTCTTGGCGTAGTCAATGATGATCGTTCGGACCTCATTGCCCTCAAGAATGCTCCCCTTCCTAGGAAAGGAGAAATGACCAGGGTTAATGTGAGCTGTGCCAGGAGACAAACTGCAAATACCCAGACTCACTCCCTGCTCAGCAGGACACTTTCCTTGATTGGTTTTGACTTCTATTTTCTTCCCTTTTCCTGACCAAGGCAAGTACAACTCTGTGAAGGAAAACTACAGAAGAAAACAGACTTGTTCTCTCATTCATCTTAGTGCAAAGAAACATCCTTGTGGAAGAAGGCTTGAAGCTGGATTTGGGAGGATAGGAGACAGGGGCAGAGCAGGTTTTGCCAATCACAGAAGAACACTACTCAGGTTGAGAGAGAGGAAGTGTAGGCCAGAACACCACACAGGCAGAGCAGTGCTGCTCTCCAAAAACTCACTTGTGGCCAGACTCCTGGAAGAGCAGGGTCATGCTGGCTGGGACACAGTAGAGGGGTTTTATGTCTGGAGGGTGATAGGGCTGTTCCCTGCTACCCTCCTGGACAGTCTGGGAGGTCGGGGAGGGTTCGGGTATGATGAAAGATGTGATCCTAAAACCCAGCAGAAGGAAAGAAAAAACACATTTTATACTAGTATCTTGGCAATCCCCAGTCCGTGGCCCAGGTGCCCCAGGGCCCGCTGCACTACAGTGGCCAGGCCCCCTGCACTCACCTTGGGTGCTTCCAGTCCACAGCCACAACGCTCTCCACCCCTTTGCTCAGCTCCTTCACCTGTATAATCTGCTCCTGCTGCATGTGCTGCAGGAACTTAGAGAGCTAGGGGAGACAGGGCCAGTGGGAGGGGACTTCATCAACTCCACAAACATACCGAGCATCTTGGAAGTGCCTGACCAACCTAGGTGGGAACTGGAGGCTACAAGACAGTCCTTGCCCTTATTTAACTATGTATAGGGAGGCCTTTGCCATGCAGATCAGGGACAAGAAATTGCAAGAAACTAACAGGGGTATTCTGTCACAAATCTAATTAGATATAAAGGGGTCAAAGAGGGGAGAGGGTGCCCCCCAATCTGGCTCAGCCCAGGAATGTGTTTATTCTCCCTTAAATAAAAAACTTAATTCTAGCCTGAGCCCTAGTGTCCATCATATGTCCCTCCATAACTCTATGTGGGTATGCAGAGAAGGCACCTACTTACCTTTTTGTAGCTTGACTTCTTTATGTCCAGCTGTCGTCCTTCAGGGCTGATGGCAGATGGAAAAGGCAAGTTAAGCCAACAGAGCAGTAATGGCGGGACCTGCCTGACATGAACACAAAGGCCTTTTCCCTCAGCCTTCTTCCCCAACACTCAGAGACAAGCCACTGTTCTAGAACTCTGCCTGATGGCAGCATTGGAGAGGAATGCCCAATAGCACTTTCCATAAAGATGCAGTGTTTCTGTGCTGTCTAGTGTAGTAGCTATCTATGTGGCTATTAAGCACCTGAAATGTGCCTACTGTGACCAAGGACCTGAATTTTAAATTTTATTGTCTTTCAATTAATTTAAACTTAATTGGTCACATGTGGCTAGTGGCTATTGAATTGGATGTAGCTTCAGATTCCTCGCAACCCTTCCATGGCCTCAAATGTTCTACTTCAAAGTGAACCTTTCCAACAGCAAGGTCACACTGCAGACTGCCAGATCTTGAGCAGCGTTCAACAAAGTTGAACAGGGTACACCCTGGAACCCAGTCCAGTAACATCTATCACTTACCCATTACCTATGGATGGTCAGAGTAGTGTAAATAGCGAAGAAAGAAGGTACAAGAGACTGACGTAAAATATTGAATCCCTGGTTCTTTTACAGAAAAGATTCCTGTTATAGAGTAATTTGTTTGGGTGTAAAGAGTCCTAATGAAAGCTATAAATTTTTCCTCCCCTCTGAACTTAAACCTCTCCCAAAATGTCATATTCAACAGTAGCAGGGAGCCCTTCTAGAAGGTTCTCCAGTTTAACATCTCTCTTAAAGGATACTTAAGACTCCTTTCTCTGTTACTTATAACCCAGTAAAGTCAGGACAAATTACCAAGAATCTCTTCACATACTCTAGATGTCATACTTGCACACGAAGCCTTTAAAGCAGCCCACATGTTCATGGGAAAGAGACCAGATTAGAAACCACTTTTTTAAAACACAGCAAGAGTTGGGCACATGTCTGGAATCCTACTATCTTGAGAGGCTGAGGCAGAAGGATTCCAAATTCAAGGCCATTCTGGGCAATTTACTGAAACCTTATCTCAAAATAAAATAAAAAGGGCTGGGGATATGGTTCACCGGTTGAGCATTTGCCTAGCATGTACAAGCCTTGGGTTTAATTTCCGGTTCTGGAAAAAACAAAGCAAGATGCTCAGAAAGAAGTTCAACCTTAGGATGAAAATGAATAAGCAAATTTCCTGAAATAACAGTATCTAATGAGTCTGTTATATAGCAGGCTGTGTAATTGTTACAGCAATTCAATGAGTACTAGAAATTAGGGCTCAGAGAAACCCAGTAACTAATTGAAATCTGCCTTGGTCAAATACCCTGAGGAGCTAGCAAGAGTGTTCACATAGCTGTCTTCTAAATCAAGCTTCTGTTCATGTGTAACATTGCCTTTCCTGATGGCCTATTATGGGTAAGGTGGGGTCCTCACACCTATTCTTCCTCTTAATGCAACCTGATATGGTCCACTTACTTTTCTAGAAGAAGTCTCCTGACAAAGAGGCTGCCTGGAGACTCTTCCTGTGCCTGAACATATTGACTAATACATGAGAAACAGCCCAGAACCACCACAGCAGAGGCAGCATTCAGAGATCTTAGAAATTTCAACCTTCCATTTCCTCAACATCCTTCACTGGCTAAATTTAAGTTTTTAAAACCCAGAACCAAATCTGCTTACCAGATCCACCTTCTACTCCATTCTACCCACAGCATGTCATTCCACTAGTTCCTCATTAGCCCTGCTCTGCTCTGCCCTACTGCCAAGGAACAAGAGACCCAGACCCTGGCCCCAGCCCACATCAGTGCCTTCCATACCAGCAAGAAAACATGTGGCTGCCCAGCAAAGTGCTGGTGAGTAATGGAAGGTCAGCCTTTCTGACTCTGCATTTCAAAGCATGCAAGAAGCACTGCTGCAACAGTTCGTCCATTTGCTCTGCAAGGAAAAGACAAGAAACACATCCTTTATAGAACACCTGGTACAGTACAAGAAACCTCCCTGGCCCGGCTCCATCCCCACCCAACCCTTGGCTCTTGAGTAGGACACACACCCAGGTACCAAAGTTCTCCGACTCTTGAGCACTGAACCTGTAAAGAAGGCTGACCCCCAGAGAAGGAGTTAAGCCACAAAGTCTCATAAAGCCAGGGGCATTCACTCAGAGAAATCAGACCCAGAAGAAACCCTAGAGGGCTCTCTAGCTGCAAACAGTCCAAGAGCTAGGGCAGACTGGCACACGGGGAGACATGACTTCTGTGGAATGAACTCCCAGAAAGATCACAAGATTACTGCACCACCTTCACCAAAAATAACTCTGCTGTGCTCTCCCAGAACATCAGTGCCACTCTAGTCAGCAAGAGAGGGGATGGGCCTTCTACCACCAGAGCCACACCTTGAAGAGGTCTGCTGTCTGTGGAGTCTTGGCTCAGGACCCCGGCACTGGTGTCTTCTGAGGCTTCTGAGAGGGACTTCTCCTCACATGCCTGATGAACCTCCCCATTTTCTTCCTCCTTCCCCTCCAGAGTCAGGCATCTCAGATCTTCCTGAAAGGTAGAGTCCACCTTCTCTTCACTAAGATCTGCAGGATCCAATACCAGTGGAGCAATTGAAGGTGGAGAGGACTTGTCTCCAGATCGCCTAGAAAAATTTTATATCAGAAAACAGCAAGCAGCAGCCACAGCATTCCTGGTCAGGGAGGAGTTAGCTAGGAGCTCAGGCTAGCAAGAGCCAACGGCAAGAGCATCCTGGAGAGAGCAAAGGGCCTGGGCTCTTATCTCAATTCTTTCCATTCAATTATGGACCCAGAAAAATTCCAGGCCTTGGTTTCTGCATCTCTGAAATGAGGAGAATAATTCTTGCCTCCTCTTTAGCCCAAGGGAATAACCATATTATTAATAGAGCTCCTAAGACAGAGAAAGATTAAAGAAAGAGCTACTTAAGATAAACCCATAAAATTACTTCTTTTATATGAGCAAAAAATAATAAACCATTTGAATTAAGTAACAAGATTAAGATTGCAAATGTATCTATAGCCCCGGTTTGGTGAACCCCAAACCCAGGGTTCAGTCTATGTAACAAAGTACAAATACCCAGACTACTCAAGGGATACAGAATCAGTGGCTTCTGTGTTAAATCAAATGCAATCTAACTTGCAAAGTCAAGATTACTATGGTTTATTCCCAAACCTCAGGAAGACAAGAAAAATAATTGATGCCACATAGCACAGTGTACAGGGAAGTAAAAGGCTTTATCTTGGCCAAGATTATGTCAATCAAACCAAGTTTTAACTGATAGTTACAGCAAGGCTTATTAGCTTTTTTTTTTTTTTTAAACTGGGGATTGAACTCAGGGGTACTTGACCACTGAGTCACATTCCCAGCCCTATTTTGTATTTTATTCAAAGACAAGGTCTCCCTGAGTTGCTTAGAACCTCGATTTTGCTAAGGCTGGCTTTGAACTCATGATCCTCCTGCCTCAGCCTCCCAAGCCACTGGGATTATAGGCATGTACCACTGCACCCAGTTAGCATTTTTAATAGGGACACCAAATTGTACATTTAAGCTATTCTGATTGGGTAAATTAAAAAAATTTTTTTTTAAATAATTTTTTTAGTTGTCAATAGACCTTTATTTTATATATTTATTTGTGGCACTGAGAATCAAACTCAGTGCCTCACACATGCTAGGCAAGTGCTCTACCACTGAGCTATAAACCGAGGCCTAAAAACAAAGTGTTTTTAAGTTGGGGTGGAAGGTAGAGGCAGTTGCTGATAAAACAACTTAAGATATGACCTTGATTGCTATGGCCCAGACTGAGAATTAGAAAACAAATTTTTTCTAGGCGTGGTGGTGCATACCTACAATCCCAGTGACCTGGGAGACTGAGACAAGAGGATCAGGATCTTAATTCAAAGCCAGCCTCAGCAACTTAGTGACACCCTAAGCAATGCAGTAGGACCCTTTCTTAAAATAAACAATAAAACAGGGATAGGGTTGTAGCTCAGTGGTAGAGTGCCCCTGGGTTCAATCCCCAGTACACAAAAAGTCCCCCCAAAGCAATAGAACAACAATGAAAAAAGGTTCTAAGAGAACCCTCAAATATATGTTTAAATTTTTTTAAAAATTTTGCTAAAAGAGGCTAATGAGGTTGTAACCTCCAACAAAGTAGGGCTGAGCCAACACTTATAAAGTGAACAACCAAGACTGGACTAGAAAATGTAAGAAGAAATCTATACCAACAGGCCACAACACTTGGCTTAAAGACCGGTTTAATACTACTTTTGAGAAAAACACTATTTACTGTTTTCATTAAATAAGAAAACAAAATAAACAAAAGAAAAAAATTAAAAACAGGAAATGAACTAGCAGATGGCTCTGGAAAGCAACTGTTAGTCAGAATATTTTACTTCCATAATGAGAGATGAAGATCTTAGAATGGGATTGAATAATATAAGAGTAATCAGTCATCATCCTGGTGTCTAGAGTCTACCCTGCTTTTACTTGGATTCCAAAGTACTCATCTCAGAGTTAGATGCTAAGATGTCATCGCCAGACTGACTAGAACTAAAAAAAAAGGAATCACCCCTACTAAAGGACAGAATGGCCAACCCAGAGATCCTCTTCCAGGTCTAGGAGTCTAAAATTCACCCAGAAAATAAAATTCATTCCAATCTTTTGTCTGAACAGGCAAAAAAAGTTTTTCTCCCTCATTTGGCAAGGAAATGATGATCTGGGGTCAGCAATTTGCCTAAGGACCTGGCTAGAAACAATACTTCGCTATTTCTTAATCCCAGGTTCTGTCTCCACCTACCCCAGCTCCCTGTAAGCAGAAAAAATGCTGTACCCACCACAAGTGATCCTGGTAAGTGTGGAGCACAGAAAAGCCCCTTCCCTTCAGACCTGAAGTCAGCATCTCAGCAGTGGACATGGCAGCTACTCCGATTGCTATAGGGGCTCTAGGAAGAACAAGGCCAGAGACAAGGGTCAGGGAAAGTCTTCCAGGAGGGCACATATTCAGACTGTCTTTCCTCCTACGTGGTCACTAGTATCACAAAATTTTGAGTCACTGAGTCCACTCTCAATTTTCTTCAAATTATCTATAAATATTACTTTCAAATACTCTAGATCAAACATTGACCTTCTAAGTACTTCTCTCCTGACATGATCACTGGCTCTGTTTTATACCTATTATCAATTAAACCCAGGCATGCCTTAGAAGGGTAATGGGAGTTTCCTTCCTTTAATTTCAAAAATATAAATGATCTCCTCTACCTTAAAGAAATTATAGCCATCATCCTATAAGGAAGTTCTCTGGAGGAGAAATCTATACTAATAGGACACAAAGAGTTGGCTAAAAGACCAGCTACACACACTGGCTGAAATAAGCTGCCAGAGATAAGGCTGAGAGATGCCACAGGAAGGAGTTGATCAGTGGAGCTCATGAGAGAAGTTCCTTCTGAGTTGGCTCTTTACCACAGGGCTTGCCCTATGTAACTGAACATCTGAGAACGGTGTATTGCCAGGATACCCAAAGCCACATTTCCAGTAGCAGCAAAAACTCCCAAAACCCAAGTGAGAAATGTCTGTCAGCCTGGTGTTACTCAATGTTGATCACACATTGCCTGTGAAAGAGGGTGATCAGGTGGGTAATAGTTGGGGAATTCATAAGGCGGGCAAGGGAGCCTGGATTCAAGGGCAGAGATCCCAACAGCTGAACTTAAATTTTATTTTACTAAATGTGGTGGCTTCACTTACTGTGCCTACAGGACCATATCTACCACAGAAACTTTGAGCCTGGCTTCTTTCCCAGTTCTTAAAAGAGGGGTCTTTTGATTCTACCCCACCAAGGTTAATGGCTCAATAACTCCAATCCTAAATGTGACTATATTTTTAACAAACCCAGTGTGCTCTGATCAATACCCTGATCCATCCCCAAGCTCCAGTCCCATATATACCCTAAAAGCTAAACTGAACAGGCCAAATATCCATTTATATAGTTGAATATAATCTTGCAGGAGAAAACTAATGACACATGATTGTTTTCACCTGTATTTCTGTTACAGGTAAATAAAAAAAGGTTTCTAGGTGCTTGGTTTAAAAAACGTTCAAGTAAAATGACTAGCTGAAATAAAGATCTTACATACTCAATCCTCTCATGTATACAACCTCTCCTTCTCTCAAAGAAGCAATGATTATCTAGGTATGGTGGCACATGCCTGTATTCCCAGTGACTTGGAAGGCTGAGGCAGGAGAATCACAAATTTGAAGCCAGCCTCAGCAACTTAGATAGATCCTGACTCAAAATAAAAAAGAGCTGGGGATGTAGCTTAATGGTAGAATGCTCCTGGGTTCAATTCCCAGTATCACAAGACAATCAAGCAATGATTAAAATAATGAGATGTCATTTTTCATTTATTAGGACAACAAAATAAAAATGACCCATCAAATCTAGTGTTGGTGAGAGTATAGAAATAGACTCCATATGTGCTATAGGTAGATGTTATGGTTTGGGTGTGAGGTGTCCCCAAAAGGTGCACATGTGAGACAATGCAAGAAGGTTCATAGGAGAAATGATTGGGTAGTGAGAGTCTTAACCCAATCAGTGAATTAATTCCTTGATGGAGATTAACTAAGTGGTAACTGAAGGTGGGTAGAGTGTGGCTGGAAGAGGTGGTCACTAGGGGTATGCCTTTGGGGTATATATTCGGTGAGAGGAGCTTAGTCTCTCTCTGCTTTCTGATTATCATGTGAGCTGCTTCCCCCTGCCACACTTTTCTGCCATGATATTCAGCCTCACCTTGGGCCCTGAGGAATGGAGTCTGCTGTCTATAGACCTAAGAGCTCGGAAACCATAAGCCCCCAAATAAACTTTTCCTCCTCTACAGTTGTTCTGGTCAGATCTTTTAGTCATAGCAACAAAAAGGCTGGCAAAAAGAGTAGGAATGAAAACTGTTACTGTTTTTAAAGGGAAGCAGAACAGATCTTTAGCTTAACAGTTCTACTTTTCAGTATCTGTTCTAGAAAAATATTGACACTGGAGTCCCTAGAGGCATCAAGAAGATATTGTTTGTAAGAGAGACAAATTAGAGGCAACCTCAATGTCCACCAACATAGGAGGTGTCCACCACATAGCAGGTAAAAAGATTTTACAGAAATCTTTTTATACTGAAATGGAAAATGTCCACACTATATAAGTGAAAAACAAAACATAAACATCATTATTTTATATTTCTCAATACATGTATTCCAAATCATGTTTTGTTTTATTTGAAGTGCTTAAACCCAGGGCCTCTGCCAGGGGTGGTGGTGCACACTTGTAATCTCAACAGCTCTGGAGGCTGAGGCAGGAGGGTAAAAAGTTTGAGATCAGCCTCAGCAACTTAGTGAGACTCTGTCTCAAAATAAAAAAATAAAAAGGGTGGAGATGTGGGGGTGTAGCTCAATATCCTTGGTACCAAATAATAAAACAAAGCCCAGGGCCTCATATATATGCAAGGCAAGCACTCTACCACTGAGCTACACCCTCGATATATATATGAATTGAAAAGAGCACATCAAAATGACAATGGCTACTTCAGCTGGGTGTGGTGGTACATGCCTGTAATCCCAGTGGCTTGGGAGACTGAGGCAGGAGAATTGTGAGCCAGCTTCAGCAAAAGTGAGGTGCTAAGCAACTCAATAAGATCTTGTCTCTAATAAAGTACAAAATAGGGCTGGGGATGTGACTCAGTGGTCAAGTTCAATCCCCAGTACCTCCCCTCCAAAAAAAAAAAATGATAATGGCTACTTCTAGAAGAAAAGAATTTGAGATGAGGGGGTCTTTTAATTTTTCAGAATTGCTCATACTTCTTAACTTATTTTTAAAAAGAAGCAGAAAGGTGATGGTTGACTCATCTACAAATGTATTACCTACAGATGTACTAAAAATTACTCCATTATAAATTAAAATAGTAGGGCTGGGGTTGTAGCTCAGTGTTACAGTGCTCACCTAGCATGCATGAGGCACTGGGTTCAATCCTCAGCACCACATAAAAATAAAATAAATATATTATGTCCCCCTAAAACCAAAAAATTAACTTTAAAGAATGAAATGTGGGCTGGGGATGTGGCTCAAGCGGTAGCACGCTCGCCTGGCGTGCGTGCGGCCCGGGTTCGATCCTCAGCACCACATACCAACAAAGATGTTGTGTCCGCCGAGAACTAAAATAAATAAGTAAATAAATACTCTCTCTCTCTCTCTCTCTCTCTCTCTCTCTCTCTCCCCCTTTCCTCTCTCTTTAAAAAAAAAAAAAAAAAGAATGAAATGTCACAAACTGAAGGAGCCTAGAAGACATGGTAACTAAACGCAATGCGCTACTTTAGGATGGATCCTTGAATGGAAAAAAGATACTAGTGGAAAAATATGTTAAAGTCTCTAGTTAACAGTATTGTCCCAATATTAATTCCTTAGTTGTGGTAACTACACTATTATGTAAGATGTTGCCATCAGTGGAAGCTGGATAAAGAGTATATCAGAACATTGTACTATCTTTGCATTCTTCTAAAAATCTAAAATTATTTTTTAAATAAAATGTTTTTTAAAGGCAGCAGTGACACCAGAGGCAAATACCCTAAGCCCAAATATACAGACACTCCACAGACTTATTGCCATGGTCCCGGTGGCTCACTATATGCTTCTTGCAGAAAGACCTGTTTTCTTTCAGCCTTTCGTCTGTATGTTTTGGAAGTTGTCATTTCCCTTCATCTCCCTTTTACCTATGTTTCCCCCATGAAAGAAATAGCTGCATGGTACAGTACCTGTTTCCCACCAAGGCAATGGCACAGAGGTCGCCCTTCTGTACCTGAGGCAGACCAGCAGGGGGCACCACTAATCCTGGCAGCATCAAATCTGCAGCAAGCAAAAACATCACAGCTTACTTTCTGCCTCCATCTCAATCCATATTTTACTTCATCATTTATTTATGAAATTGACAAAGAAACACTTATTAATTATCAGCTATGTTATTTATAATGAAAAATTTAAACAGCAACTTGAGTATCAGCCCTCACTTTAGGGGGGCCAATTGTCACATAGAAGCACCAGGTTGAGTGTCCTAGGCCATGATCTATCTTGTGCTAATTCCCTAAATACAGTTTATTGACTTAAGTACAGTATATGGCAGTTCATGGTATACCTTAACATCACTTATATAAGGCTACAACAAAGTTGGACAGGCCCAGAGAACTTGTGGAACCAATCCACCAAGGGGTAAAAAACAGGGGAAAAATTCTATTTTTCAACTATATGAACATAAGAAATGCGTAACTATTTAGTTAATTGACCTTTACTAAGCAGTTTCAGGCAATAGCCAAAATTTAGGAAAATCCTCTTACCTGCTCCCCCAACCAGTTTTTCAAGTACCAGAGGCCATGTTGTAAAGGTTGGTAGAAGATCAGGATAGGACCACAGTGTGTACACTGTTCAAAAAAAGATCCAGAAGACACTATCAAAAGGTCAATTTGACAGGGAACTTGCATATTCACATTAATTAGAATACAGAAGGAAACTGAACTCTAGAGAAAGAGGTTCTAAGGGGGTGCCAAGAGCTTTCATTCTTGAGGAAAACAGAGACCTAAGGAACTGAGTGTCACCTGAGACCTGAAGGCACCCAGGTGCCTTCTGGATTGCGGCTGTAGAAAATGGTCCCAGTGAATTAAAACGGAGGCAGAGAACCAATGAGGCTGTCACTTATGACCTAAGAAGTAAGTGACCTAATAACAGAGTCAGTCTATAAGAAATTTTGAAATTTTTCATGTTTATTATTTTTATTCCATTTCTATAGTGATTAGTAGAGAAGCAGTGGTAGGGGTAGTGGTGGCCTACAGACTACACTGTTGAAGCCAATCTTACTGGAAGAAAAACCCCAAGCAACAAAGTAGATATCAGCAGCTATGGAAAAAAGGAGAGTGAATCCCTGAGACTGGTGACAAAGAGTGACAGCAAAGAATCCTAGACAAGGGCTGGGGTTGTGGCTCAGTGGCAGAGCACTTGCCTTGCACATGTGAGGCACTGAGTTCAATCTTCAGCACTACACAAAAATAAATAAACAAAATAAAGGTATTGTGTCCATGTATAACTAAAAAAATATTTTAAAAAAGAATCCTAGACAAACAGTCAGAGCCTAAAAGAGAATCCCTGTAAGATATCCCAACTGAAGCACATCAAAAGCTAGCTGGATATGTAGCTTAATTAATCCAGCTTCTTTCCTACCACAGTATTTTTCTTCAGTATCTTAAGAAAGTGTTGTTAAAGCTAAGAATGGTGCTACATGCCTATAATCCCAGCAACTTGAGACGTGAGGCAGGAGAACTGCAAATTCCAGGCCAATCTCAGCAACCTGATGAAGCCCTAAACAACTTAGCAAAACCCTGTCTCAAAATAAAAAGGGCGGGGCATGTGGCCCATAGGTAAAGTGCCCCTGGGTTCAATCCCCAGTACTGGGAATGAAGGTAGGAAGAATGGAAGGAAGAAAAATCCTGTTACAGATATCTTAAAGAATACTGCTTACATGCCCTGAAATTCCATCCTTTGCAAGAACACAGCTCTATCTCTTGTTAATCCACTGCGAACTCCTCTGCATCGCTCCTTTATTTCAGAATTTCCCTCTGTAACCCCTCCACTTTCTTTATTAGTTCTTCCCCCACACCTGCCACTCCTTTTTATAGCAGTTTCTGATCTTACAAGATCCAATTATAGGTACAGTGGGTCTTGAAAGATCTTTAGGAATGGTATTGAGAGATTCTGTGCTTGTTTGATTTATGGGAGCCAGGCTAATGAAACAACAGAGGGAAGCATGGGTTAGGCAAGGACTATAGTAATGGCCATGCTGTTGCCATACCTGTTGGATATAGATTTTTCTCCAGTTCAAATAGGATGGGGTTACTGCCACTCATATAAACAGTCACTGCATCCCCTTTGTGAGCATACAGCTTCACAATGTTGAGCTCCTCCTTTCCAGGTATTAACACAGAAACCTGATCAGTTCCGAGGGTGGGGAAGGCAGATGTCACATCAGCCCGAAGTTTTCTCCTGCAGAAAAGCACACCAGTACCATAAATGCTACCTTATGGACTTTAATAAATATGGAGAATTCAGAAGACTCACTATAAAATCATACAGGCCAAGGGAAAACTGCCTAGTTTATTAGGCATACTCTTCCAAAATCCTCTTCTCTCTCTCATCTAGTGTCTCATTTATTTTCACATATTCCTGGGCACATCTTTCCATTTTAAAGATAAGAAAACAGAGGCCCAGTGAACAACTAAAGTCATTTGACTTAGGAAACCCAGCCCTGCCCTCCTGATTCCATGCCTGCACCTTCAGACCCAGTCCCTTCTCGTGTTTGATAAATCTGTTAGCTCATAATTAAATAGTTATACCATGGTACCAAGAATGATACCTATAGAACACTGGTTCCAAAATTCCTGATACAATAACTACTTGTGACACTGTCTGAATAGACATGATTCTTACCACATGTGCCTTATCCCCTCCCACCTCACCCTCCAGCTGTCTCTCCCACGGAAGTAATCCTCACACACCTCTCGGATAGTTTCAGTTCTCGGACCCCCATCTTTCCCAAGGAGCTCTAAACTCTGTGGAGGGCAAGGGCCTTGAATTCCTTCATTTTTCACCCGCGATAACACCTTACAGTCTGCAGTCGGTAACGCTGAGTTATATTTTCTTTTAATCTCAATAAAATATGCAAAAGAAAGCCTGGGAGATAAATCAGGCTTCTTTTCATTCTCATCTTCAAAACGTAACTAACCTTTCCCTTTGTCTCCTCGGCCTCTGCCCCTGCCCCAGGTCATCTGACCGAGCCCAGGGAGGGCTTTAAGCCGATGGGGCCAGAGATGTCTGAGGCCTCGTGGGCAGAAACCCTTTAGCTCCCTCACCTGTCCGACCCCTTGATGGCCGTGTTGGACTTGACCCGAAAGGCCTTGGCGAACATGTCTGCTGGGGTAGCCGGGGGAAGACAAGAAGAACACAGAAACCAGAGAGTGTCAGGAAAGTGAGACCATGAAGCCTCCCCGGGCTGAGGCCCTGGGGGCAGCCATGCTGGGGGCCCCGCCGCGAAAAGTGCCCGGCTGGAAATCCAGGTCGCGCAACTTTGCGGCCGTAGTCACTGCGGAGGCTGGCGGCCGCCCCTAGTGGCGAGGCCAGGAACTGAAGCAGGGCCAGGGAGGGGCCAGGGAACATCAAAGCCCAGGTCGCTCTGAGCCTGCAGGTCTCTAGGGACCCTACTGCACCAATAGAGCTTTTAGTTCAATCCTTCCAACCCATTAGCGTTAGATTCTGCGTTGAAGAGAAACTCTGCAAGCTCTCATTCCAAATTGGCTCAATTCTGCATAATTAAATGAATTAAGTTTGCAGTCCTTTTGAATGCTTCTCTTCAAGTATTTTATTTAATAATGTAAAAATTGTATTGTAAACTAGAGGCCTCACCTAGGATATTCTTCTCCCTGATTTTTTTTTCGTACTAGGGATTAACCCCAGGATGGCTTTCTCTTTACCTCTGAACTACAACTCCAGTCCTTTTTATTTTTTATTTTGAGACAGGGCCTCCCTAATTTGCTGAGAATGGCCTTGAACTTGTGCTTCTCCTGCCTCAACCTCTGGAGTACCTGGGATTACAGGCATGGGCCACCGTGCCTATCTTCCGATTTTTATTTTTATTTTTTGTAGTGCTGAGGGTCAAACCCAGGGTCTTGTGCATGTTAGGCAAGCACTCTACCAATGAGCTAAACTTCTAACCTTCCTCCATAATTTTTAATTTACATAGGTGATAATGATAGTAACACAGAATCCACTCTTGCTTTAGGTTTGCCCCAGGTAGTCAAGCAGCCTGGGCAGAAAGATTAGGTTTCCCTAGAGTAACAACTATGTACCCTGGAGGCAAGAATTTAAACACCTGGGGTCCCTACCCCTACCACGTTATAAATTTGCATATTAAAACTTCAGAGTTGTGTATCCTTTCACCAATAAAAAATCCTATTTGCTTAATTAATTGACAGTTGCATAAAGGAGAATTTCACATGAACTGTCCAAAGATAGGCCTCCTGAAGAGACTGCCCTCCACCTACTAAACCTTTGACACACCAGGCCTTTATTCTGAAATACCTCAGTCACAAGACCAAAATCAGAGGATCCCAGGAGAGAACAATGCCAAGTCTCCTTCTCCTTGAAAACCCACTTGGTCACCTTTGGGGTGTATGATACAGAATTGACAAACCCGAAAGCAACCAAGATATCCTTCGGTATGTGGATGAATAAGTAAACTGTGATCCATCCAACAGTGGAATACCATTCAGTACTATAAAGCTACAAAGTCATGAAAAGACTCCTGCCTCAGCCTCCCAAGCTGCTAGAATTACAGGCAGGTGCCACTGTGCTGGGCAAGAACTAAATTTTTATCCCTACCTTATATGCTATTCAAATATGAACTTAAGACAGATCATAGATCTAAATGAAAAATATGATTCAGAAAACTTCTAAGAATAATGAGTCATCTTTGTGACCCAGTATTAAGCAAAGACTTTTTAGAAAGGACACAATAATCATGATTCATAAAAATAAATACTGGTAATTTTATTTTATTTTATTTTTATTATTTGCTCAAGACAATACAATGATCTTGACATGGTGATTTTAATTTCATCAAAATTAATAAATTCTGCTCTTCAAAAACATGTTAAGATCTTGAAAATTGCTGAGAGTAGTTACTAAGTGTTCTCACCAAAAAAGAGATAAGTATGTGAATACATGTGCTAATTAGCTCAATTTAGCCATCCTACAATGGATAAATATTTTTTAAAAAAAACAGTTATATACAATAAATATATACCATTTGATTTTTCAATTAAAAAGAAAGAAATCTTTGGGGAAAAAATGAAGAAAATGAAAAGATAAGCTAAAGATTAGGAAAAGGGATTTGTGTTTATAATATATAAAGAACTCTCAAAACTAATTTTTTATTAATTAATTTATTCATTTTAATTAGGTCTGTATGACAGCAGAACACATTTTGATTCATTGTACACAACTGCAGCACAACTTTTCATTTTTCTGGTTGTACACAATGTATCATCGCACCATATGTGCAGTCATACAAGTACCTAGGGTAATGATGTCCATCTCATTCCACTATCTTTCCTACCCCCATTCCCCCTTCCCACTCCTCCCTCCCCTTTGCCCCATCAAAGTTCCTCGATTTTTCCTATGCCCCTCACCCCATTATGAATCAGCATCCACTTATCAGCATCCACTTTTGGGGATTGGCTTACTTTGCTTAGCATGATATTCTCCAACTCCACCCATTTACCTGAAAATGCCACAATTTTATTCTCTTTTAATGCTGTGTAATATTCCATTGTGTATATGTACCACAGTTCTTCATGCATTCATCTATTGAAGGGCATCTAGTTTGCTTCCACAATTCAGCTATTGTGAACTGAACTGCTGTAAACATTGATGTGGCTGCATTATTAAAGTATGGTGATTTTAAGTCCTTTGGGTAAATACCAAGGAGTGGGATAGTTCCATACAGCTTTCCAGATTGGTTGTACCAATTTGCAGTTCCACCAGCAATGTATGAGTGTGCCCTTTCCCCCACATCCTCACCAACATATATTGTTGTCTGTATTCTTTATAACTGCCATTCTCACTGGTGTGAGATGAAATCTTAGAGTAGTTTTGATTTGCATTTCTCTAATTACTAAAGACATTAAACATTTTTTCATATATTTGTTGATCAAATGTATATCTTCTTCTGACAAGTGTCTGTTCAGCTCCTTAGCCCATTTATTGATTGGTTGTTTGTTTTTTTAGGTTAAGTTTGAAGTCTTTATATATCCTGGAGATTAGTACTCTATCTGATGTGTGTGGCAAAAATTTGATCCCAAAATGTAGGCTCTCTCTTCACCTCATTGATTGTTTCTTTTGCTGAAAAGAAGCTTTTTAGTTTAAATCCATCCCATTCATTAATTCTTTATTTTATTTCTTGCACTTTAGGAGTCTTGTTAAGGAAATCAGGACCTAATCTGACATGATAAAGATTTGGGCCTATCAAAACTAAATATTAAGGAAATTAATAACCCAATATAAATTGAACAAAATATTTGAATAGGCCCATCACCAAGAAAATTATATGAATGGACAATAGGCACATGAAAAGATTCTCAACATCCTTAGTCATTAGGGAAATGCAAATTTAAAACACCATGAGATACCACTACACATTTATTATAATAGCCAAAACAAAACCCCATAATACTAAGTTCTGACAAAGATGAGGCAACCGGAATTCTTATTCCTTGCTGGTGGGGATGCAAGATACTATATACACTTTGGAAAATAGGATAGCAGTTTGTCATAAAGCCAGCATGCATTTATTGTTACCAAGGAAAAACCTAAATAAACCCTCTAGTAGCAGCACTTGCTCTCACCTGACTTAAAGTCACTCATTTTGGAGGTCATGTGGCAGCCACGCTACTGAACCACCTTGGAAGCACTGCCTCCAGCCCTCACCAAGTCACCCCATGCCACAGGTCTTCAGGTCTTCCAACTGAGGCCCTCACCAGCAGGAAGCAGTTTCCCCTATGTCCTGTTGAATTCCTAACTCACAGAAACCATGAGGTAATAAGTTGTATGAGCCAGTGTTCTCTAGTGAAACAGAACTAAAGAATGTAGATATAATTACATGAGGGAATTTATTGACTGACTTACACCATCAGAGTCTGGATAGTCCCACCAATGGCTGTCTACAAGCTGGAGAGCTGGGGAAACTGGCAGCTGCTCAGTCCAAAAAGCTGGGTACCTTAGAACAAAACGGACCCATGATGCATCCTCAGTCCCATTCTGAGTCTCTGAAAGGCCCCTGGAGCCTTGGTGTGAGTCCATATTCAAAGGCTAAAGAATCTACGGTCTGATGTCCTTTGGCAATGGCAACAGCAAAAAATGCTGCTCACAAGAGTTGAGACTGTGTGTGACTGAGTTTCCTTCCCCCCCCCTTCTTTTTTCCCTTGGAGGCCCTTAGCTTATTGGACAGAGCCACCCACAGTCAGGGCAGGTCAAGCCCCCTCAGTTCACCAATCCACATGCCCATTGTCTCTGGAAACACGTTTACAGACACACCCAGAGGGAGCTCAACAAGTTTTCTAGGCATCTGTCAACCTAGTCACATAGGCAACCACAATTAACCATCACAGAAATTATAATTTTTGTTTTTAAGCTACTAAGTTTAGGGGTGATTTGTTATGCAACAGTGGACTACAAATACTCAAGTATTTCTGTATCCGGAAATGGCCAATTTATCCATGTCTCTGTGATGGATGCCATAGCCATCTGCAGTCCTGTTGCTCATTGGAGGGCTCATCCTGCACTGGCTTCTTTGTTTACACTGTGAACATTTAAAACTTAAAAGAGATGTTTGACCAATGAAAAGTCAGATGGAGATGGGAAAGGAAGGGGCTCTAATCATAAAATCCCTGCTAGGAATTCTGTGATTCTGTAGATTTTTATGAACAGAAAGCCTCAATGAACCCACAATATAAAAGAGAAACAGCGATTTGGACATGAATGTGCAGGCCTTTAAGCCCAGCTACTCCTGTGGCTGAGGCAAGAGAATTGAAAGTTCAAGGCCAGCCCGGGCAACTTATCAGGATCCTGTCTCAAAATAAAGTAAAAAGGACTGGGCTGTAGCTTGGTGGTAGAGTCCCCTGGGTGCAACTCCTAGTACCAAAAACAGAGGGGAGCAGAGGAAGTGCTTGTTCTTGCAAAAACAAAAGATGTGGGAAAGGTTTGAAGAAGGCAGAGTTCTTCTAAGCCCAGGCCAGCCCAGCTATGTTGCCTGTTCTTCTAGGCTGGAATGGTGGCCAGTTGGGACCAAGGGACCCAGTCTGAAGACAGCTGTGCCTACTTCCCAGATGACTGCCTCACATGCTCCAGAGCTCTGAGCTATCTCAAGCGGTGTGACGACTTTTTTTTTTTATGATGCCTTTCTGTCCTTTGTACCTTCTTGGGGCTGCCAGGACTAGACATTTTTAAACCCTCTTTAAAGGACTTTAAAGTCCTCTTTCTTCATTATCTCTCCCACTTCAACTCATACCTCTAAAAGTTTGGATCTGGATGATCCCAGGTAAGGCCTGTGGGGCCCTCAGATGCTGATGGTTGGGAAGAAGTTTTCCAGAGCTCTCAGAAGTAAAACCTTCCGCATCTCAGAAAGTTACAGCTATTTCCTTGCCTGGGATAGGTCTGGAAGATCTTTCTGAGGTAAAGACATACCTTACCACCTGTGGCAGAAACCTGTTGGTGGAGACTTCCAGATCCTGCTGGTCTCTGGGAAGATTCCATAAGAAACCTGCCTCAATGGATGACTCATAACCCAGGAGCTGGATGTCTGCGTGGAAAAGTACAGGAGGTGAGTGAGTGGGATGGAAGCTGTGTGGTTACACCTGGGCTTCCTATGAAAGTCCTGGAGAGGGACAACTGGCAGCAGTGAGACTCAGCCCCAGGACTGAGTCAAGATTACAAAGACTTCAAAGTCAAGATTTCACATGCTACCTGACCCTAAGAGAAATATTTCATTTTTAACTGTTGTATGTCACAGAATTCAAAGTGTCTAGGGTCTAGTCTGGAGTATCCTGCCAGGCTCAGGAAATACACAGGCAGTCAAGGGTGTGGATATTGAAATCAAATAGACCAGAGTTTGAGTTCCAGTTCACCATTTACTAGCTGGGTGACTTGGCAAGTTATTAATCTCTGACACTCTTTCCTTAAGGTAAGAAGCCCTGTCTCACAGGACTACTGCAAGTTTTAAGTGAGTAAATTTATTAAAGCATTTCAGAGGGTGTTTGGAACATAATAAATATTCAGCAAAGGGTAATGATGATTGGAAAGAGCCCTGGTTAGGCTGTATGATTTCAGAAATGACACCTCAGAGGCTGAAGATGGCCTGGTTATGCTGACTCAAAGAAAGTAAGTGAAAAGAGGTGGCAGAAATTTGGGGGAAAGAAAAATGTTTCTGGGATTTGGGGTTAATTGGGACAGCCATCAGGGCTTAAGAGACACAGAACTTGGTACATAGAAGCAGGAGTACCAGAAAAGTGAGTTTCATAGGTTCACATTGAATGTTTTTTTTAAAAACATGCATTCCAATTTTGTGATGCATATATCATAGTATGCATTATGGCATATGTTGCTATAAAGAAATTCATAGCAATGAAAAGATTTCAAACTTAACTAGTTTATACCAACAGCTATTTCATCATAAAATTCCAGGGGAATGTGAACCCCAGGATATTTTCTTAATCTGTTCATTTGTAACTGCTGTGACCACATTCTTAATGTTCTATTTTTTGTGGTTTTCTTATTTGGTTGTTTTGGTGGTGCTTGGAATCTAACCCACAGCCTTGAGCGCCAGGCAGGCGCTCTACCACTGAACTACACTCTGAGCCCCTTCTATTGGTTTTTGAAAATCCTGGGAGAGTTTCCTTTTTTTTTTTTTTTTCTTGTTTGTTACAGGTTCTTCATTTTTTAGATGTATTAGAATTGGCTTTGAAGATGGGCAGGCATCTTATATAACTTTTGGCTAATCCAAGGTAGGTGAGTCTGGCTTTAGCTGCATGGAGAAAGATAATGGTGATTTTGAATGTCACTGGAAAGGAGCTTTGGGGGGAAAGAAAGGACATGCATTATGCAGAAGCTGCTCAAGGGTTGGAGTACACAGGATAGCAACTCAGCAGGGGTGTGGAGGCTCCTGCTAGTTTCTTATTAGATTTGAACTCAGCCATGCTGTTATGAAACAGGGGCCCTTTAAAGAAACATTGGAAAGTACTTGGGTCACTAAGGGCAGAAATTCATGAAGTTCCGGTACCCTCAAGGAGCCCTCCCTCCCTTGACCATGGGAACCATAGGCTAAAGACAAAGGAGACCTCTGTCTTTCCCACCTTAGGAGCCCGAGGGAAGCAAAAACGCTTCAGCTTGGCTCCGGAAGATTCATGTTAAACACAGTGTGGAGCTGCTACCCTCTCAAGAACACTGATTCAGAATGAGGTAAGAAAACTTGTGGAGGCAAGTCCCTTTCAACTCTTTAGAGTAGGGAAGTGGTCTGAGGTATCCATAGCAGGAATTATTTAATAGAAATTTTCAGTCTTGGAGATGGAGGGGACTTCCAGAACAATCTAGTCCAAAT
This sequence comes from Spermophilus citellus, assembly GCF_964194105.1. Lineage (NCBI taxonomy): Eukaryota > Metazoa > Chordata > Mammalia > Rodentia > Sciuridae > Spermophilus > Spermophilus citellus. The sequence continues at coordinate 129,474,305 of NC_138187.1, read as the reverse complement.
TTTTTGTTGCCATGGATCTCTTCTTTGAATAAAAGCTTCAGAGAGCCCAAAGTCAAACCCTTATGAAAGCAAGATTGCTCTTGTTGCAAAAGTGGGGGGAGGAGGGGAAAAGAAATTTAATTTATAAAATTAGAGAATTTCAAAAGAGTATCATGGAAGAAAATATTTTTATTTATGTTTATATCATAGGCTAAAGCAACATTGATCAGAAAAAAATACAATGCCCCAAATACATTTAACTTAGAAGAGACTTTGGATCTGTAGGGGCATTTTCATTGGGAGACATGAGAACAGGGATATCTTTTAATGACATGTATATCTTTTAGTGACAATCAAAGGAGACTGGATGAAAACTTCAAGCGTTACAAGACTGTGCTGGGCTAACTTAAAACAATGTGTCTTACAGTACCACCAGGTGGCGTCCGCGTTCGGCATTTTGAGAACGTCTGGATTTCTTCCGGCGAGTCACAGGGCCTTGTGCCTTTTCAGGTTTAGAAAATCTGACTGGGCTTCACGCTCAAGAAAACACAGTTCTGTGGTTTAACCTCCTTCGCTCTCACTTTCATTCCAACTGTCGAAGTGCGCTTAACATCAGCATTATTAAGGAGTGTGAAGTTTTCAGAAAGGGGCAAGGGAAAAAAAACTTCTCCAAACATACTAAAGAAAAGGAAGAGTCTTTCAAGAAGTCTGGTGCAGGAGGAGGAAGGCTGGGCTTTTGAAACTTTAATTCAGGGTTCACCACTGGATGAGGAAGCACGGAGTCTCTGGTCTCAAGTTTCCTCACTGGTAAAAATGGTTCTTTGAGCTCTACTATCTGTGGCATGCTGATGCAGGGAAGTTAGACAAACCCCAGCTTCAATTCTCGATCCCAGTTATAACTTTAAAACAGCGATATCATTTGGCATGGTTACTGAGATTAAATAATTTTCATAAATGCTAGTACTGTACGTAAATGGTCTTCATTATTATTGCCTTTTTTTTGGGGGGGGGGAGAACCAGGGATTGAGGGGCACTCGACCACTGAGCCACATCCCCAGCCATATTTTGTATTTTATTTAGAGACAGGGTCTCCCTGAGTGACTTAGGGCCTCGCTAAATTGCTGAAACTGGCTTTGAATTTAGATCCTACAGCCTCAGCTTCCCAAGCCGCTGGGATTACAGGCGTGCGCCACGACGCCCGGCTTTATTACTGCCTTTTTATGTCACCATCTCCCTCCGGACGGCCACTCCAGCAGTTGGGAAGTCTAAACAATACATATATACATTTAGAATTCATATATATTCATGCAGGAGGTTTTAGCACTCCAGATTGCAAAGTGCTACTTAATTGTAGACTGTGAAGGCTGGCTGCACTTTGGAACAGATACACAGGGTTTCACAAATCTTCTGCCCGGGCCTTTCTTCCACCCCCCTGCCGCGTGCCCCAACCTTGCGCGCAGCAGTCCAAGCTGGCAGCTCAGGACGCGTGCTTCTCGCCTTTAATCACCAGCGACAGCGCCACGGACACGGAGAAGCGCCCCGCCCCCGTGCGTCAGAGCGTAGTTGCGCAGAGGCGTTTCCCGGGGCGTGCCTCGGTTGCTAGGCGACCATGCCGCTCCCCCCCCTCCCGCCCTGGCGCTCCGTCTCCCTCCTCCCGGTCCTGGCTAGTCGCGAGGGAAGGCGCGCGGAGCTGCAGTGTCTGGCAGAGAATCCCCGGGGAAGCGTCGCGCCCGGGAGGCAGCCTTCACAGCGCAGGTGGACGCGGCCCGCCGAGTCCGCCAACCGCCGCCCCTCCCCCCGCGGGGGGTCCTGAGCTCAAGATGGGAGGCACTGCTCGCGGGCCCGGCCGGAAGGATGCGGGTCCGCCCGGGGCCGGGCTCCCTCCCCAGCAGCGAAGGTAACGGCGCCGCGGGGTAACGGGCTAGGGGTGCCAGAGTGAGCGCTTGGCGCTGGTAGGCGAGGCCGGGGGTCGGGGAGGGTCTGGACTGGTGGTCTAGCGAGCCCCCAGCAGGAGGGATGAGGGAAGGGGTCTGATTCCCTCCCTGGACGGGCCCCCTCCCTTCTTTTCCATCAGCGTCCCCCCTCCCATCCCCAGCCCACCGTGGGTGGGGGAGGGGGCTGGAGCGGAGTTAGAGGAAGAATTACGACCCCTGGGTTGTCTCTGAAATCCTAGATCGGTGATATGTCAAGGGACTCCAGAAACCTGGGACTTTTCGTGGCTTTTCTTTTCTTTCCTTCCTTCCTTCCTTCCTCCCTCCCTCCCTCCCTCCCTTCTTTCTTTCTTTCTTTCTTTCTTTTTTTTTTTTTTTTTTAAAGCAAACCTGGGTAATCTGGGAGCTATACCTTTGAAAGAGCCCTGTTGCTCAGAGCAGATAACCCAGGGCTGAACTCTTGGGGTTTTGCTATGAGGGGTGCGGTCTAGCTTGGTATTTGAAGGTAACGGACTGTGCAGCAAGGCTCTCGCCGGATCCTATTTTAAGATTCTCCACCTTGCATTGTATTTTACGCCTAAGTGGAGAGAAGCCACCCACCCCCACCCCCACCCTCAAACGCCCTCCGCCGTATTTGCATGGAGCCTTCTTGTGGTTAATTTGCTGTTAGTAGGAAATCTTCCAAGTGTTTAGCGTCTTTTTCTCAGTAATTGTGGATGCTTTTCCCTGTTTGTCTTATCTTGCTATGGCAAAAGGTCGGTCCCATTCAGACTATTTGGTTTCTGTCCGTGAAGCATTTCTCTGTTAAAAATTAGAAATAATTAAGAATGACCATTTTTTAAAAGAACATTTCAAAAACATTTGTACTTTTCTTTTTACCCTTTGTATTTTTTTAATACAGTAATCACATCTAGAACTAATTTTATAAAACAGTTTTTAAGGGTGACTAAAATATTTCAGGATTTTTAAAGGCATTAAAAAAAATTTCCCCCTGCAACAGGGTCATTGTTGTATTATTCATGGTTATATCACATAAAATGATACAGTGAAATGCTGATGTATTTAATTGGAAAATCCATGTTCTTGGTGGCAGATGAAATACATTATTCCAGGGCCATCTTGTGGATTAAATAGATCCTCTCTGTCTTTTGTGTTCCCTTGCAGTAGGGAAGCCACAGTGCTAAAGAACAGAGAAATGATCCTAAATCATTGAGCATTTTGCCTCCCCCATTTACCAGGAAATGAAGTGGGAACAGAGACAAAATTCAGTACATCTTGTAATTTGAAGCACCCCTTTAACTGTCAGCTATAGTATTCACTGTATTTTTCTACTAGTTGGGTAGCTGTAAGCATGTAAGTAAACAAATAAAGAGAAGACAGCTCTAAAAAGCCTTTTATTTCTTGCAATTAGATCCAAAAGTGTGTAAATGAACTGTTCTTTCCATCCACATGTGGTAAACATGCTCAGAGGAAAAGACAGCCCAGCCAGAGATAAGAGATTAGAATCCATGTCTCAGGCTGAAAAAACAATCACCTCTGTCACACTTTCTTTCTGGTTTTTAGGATTCCTATACAAACTAGCCTTCATTTTCAAGTAGTAAGTTAATTTATAGTTCCTATTTTTTTTTTTAGCAATACTCACAACAGGTAATCTGAGTTTTGACCATTTTAAAATGTAAATCTAGAAATGCTATTTTTTATTAAAAAAAAAAAAACAAAAGGAAAAGACAGTTTGGGATCATTTGTCAAATGCCCTAGTTTTTTATATTCAATGCCAAAATGCAGTGTAGACACTTATTTCTATTAACTGTTCTTTGTAGCAGGTATAAAGCAGTTAAGACACACACACAATGTTTTAGAAATGTGATTTATATTCTTCTTTACTAACAGATCTTATCTATAATCCTTTTAACTAGATTGGGGGATGGTGTCTATGATACCTTCATGATGATAGATGAAACCAAGTGCCCACCCTGTTCTAATGTACTCTGCAATCCTTCTGAGCCGCCTCCACCCAGAAGACTGCATGTAAGTAAAGGACGTAATTCTTTGTGTTCTAATTGTCTTGGAAAAGATAAAGTGCTAAATAATACTCAAGGTGTGGTTATGTATCACTGGCAACACAGACTCTTTTGTTGTTGTTTCTTTTGATTTCTTCTGGCTTTGGAAAAACAATTTCTGTGGTCCAGGTTTAGATTTTCAAATTCATTTTGATTTGGAGCCCACCTCTTTGAGTTCCTACTCAGATAAATATATGACACTGGGAAAAAGATTTTATTTAGGTGACATTTATTTTAGTAGAGGATAATATAGAGTATCACAAAGGCTCCTTTTAACAAAAACAAGCAAAAGAAATTATCTCAGAATTTGTGGATCTGCAGAATTCTTCCTGCAAGATAGAAATGCAGTCCTAGCTTATTAGTATGCTAAAAAGAACCATTTTATAACTCATAAATTAAACTTGAACAATACAACTTGTTTTTTGATGAATTTAATCATTTTAGGAACTGCAGACATTAGCTTTTGATGCTGTTTTACAGAAGATAATGATAAAGTTTATTCATTTTTCCTCAGCATACACAGACCAGTAGGCAGAGCAGGGTTTGAACAAGTTTCAAGACAAGGAGAAACTATCCTGTGACTTAAATTGCACATGCCACCTAATGAACATATTGAATACTTGAATTTAATTTGTAACATTTCTCCTTCATGTTTCTGTGTTTAAGACCTGAAAAAAAATGTTGTGTTATGTCCCCCGCCCCCATCAGAGATTGAACCAAGGGCTTCATACATGGTAAGCAGGCAGTGTACCACTGAGCTATATCCAGAGCAATTTTTGTTTTGAGACAGGGTCTCACAAAGTTGCCCAGGGTAGCCTTGAGCCTTTGATCCTCCTGCCTCAGCTTCCTGAGTTGCTGGGATTACAGGTGCGCCTCACTATACCTAGTCTGAAATTGTTACTATGTAGCAAAAATTACTTGCATTATTCCTATTCCATTCCAGGTTTTTGCTATTAAAATCAACACTTTCCACCCCTTTCAAGGCTAATAATATTACAAATCATGGGCTAAAATTATTTGGAAGGGTGGTCATCCCATTTCTGGAGTAAAGTAGGGTTTCTTTGCATTCTCTGCAGGGTTCATTTCCATTCTCTGCATTTTCTTTCTTTTTAAAAACTTCCAAGAACCAGAAGAACTATGTCTACTTGGGTTGACCATTAGATTTTGTGATGCCAGTACTAGATCACTGTTGGATGCTGATTACAGTTGAGTTGGTGTGTAAACATCTGATTTCAGTTTAACATCAATTCAGGGTTGATCCATGCTGATAACCTTCCAGTAGGTCACTTAAATTATATGTTTCAAAATCAAAATGAATTTTTTTTATTGCCCGGTGTTCAGAGTAACAGTTTTGGGAAGCATAGATTTTTAGATTCTAATGCAAATTAGAATCTTTACAAATTTTACTAAAAAAAAAAAAAAGTTTGATCTCTTGGTGACACTTATAGTTCATTATGCTATGACTTTATCCTGCGCTCCTATTGCTCTTTACACAAAGACTTTTAGCTTTGTCATTTATTCTAGATGCTCTTACATATTCATTATAAACTAAATCATTGACCTAAAGGTTGTTACTGGGTTAAATTCTGTGTTGCAGGGATATAGATAGGGTCAGGAGGTAGGTAAAGGATAGGTTTTTTATATCTGGATGGGAAGACTATTCCTCTGAATTATCAACAAGATTTTTAAGACTCAAATAATGCAGTAGAAGACTGTATCTGAAACATTGAAATTCACAGTGTATATGAGGCATTGTTAAGAAATAAAGTATGGCCAGGCTTAGTGGCACACATCTATAATCCCAGCGATTTAGGAGGCTGAGGCAGGAAAAATCACAAGTTTGAGGCAAGCCCAGGTAATTTAGCAAGACCCTGTCTCAAAATAACATAAAACAGACACTGGAGGTGTGGGTGAGTGGTAAAGTAACTGTGGGTTCAATTCCCAATGTGGGAGGATAGAAAAGGAGGGGGGCAAGAAAGAGAGAGAGAGTGAGTGAGAGAGAGAGAGAAAGAAAGAAAACATGGTAAATCTGGATCTCTGGAAATAATTACATGGTATCAAAATATTTTCTTATTATGATTATAACCTTAGACCGGATTTTTTTATAATTATTACATGTTAACATGTGAACACTGTAGATTCTCTGAGAACAGTGGAAGGAAGGTTTTATTTATAGCACAGAAGACTTGATATATAATTAATTCAGGCCAGTATTTGAATTATTTACAGGAAAGGAGAGAAAGATAAGGAAAGAACCACTCCTCCTGTGTGGAAAAATTCCTTCCTGGAATTCTGCAGGTTTGCTGGAAATGCAAACCTCTATACTTCGTAGGGGACTACACCCTGGGTAGTATGTTCTATTCTGGAAGCCACACCTTAAGAGAGACATAAAGTACAGCCCATAAAAAGAATGTGAACAGAGTATTAAGGAAACCCAACACATGGCGGGCAAGGTGAGAATAGTTGAAGGAGATGATGAACTTGCAGAAGAATGGTGGGGTCAGGGATACAGCAGCCATTTTTAGGTATTCCAAGGGTTCTTACATGAAATTTGGATACTTCTGTATTCTTCCTGAGGGCAAAGTAAGGCTTATTTGCAGAAAGAGATTGAGTCTCCCTTTAAGGTAAAACCATGAGTCAGGAAATCCCAATGACATCCTTCATCTTATGGTAATAGTTCTATGGTAGTTAAATTTCTATTAGATTTCTATTCTTATTAACGTACTGTGCCTGAGACACCCTCTCTTATCACAAACAAATGAAGACCTCCAGAGCCAGCTCAAGGCAAGGGCAGTCTTTTTTTTTTTTTTTATTGGTTGTTCACAACATTACAAAGCTCTTGACATATCATATTTCATACATTAGATTGAAGTGGGTTATGAACCCCCAATTTTACCCCAAATGCAGATTGCAGAATCACGTCGGTTACACATCCACAATTTTACATAATGCCCTATTAGTAATTGTTGTATTCTGCTACCTTTCCTATCCCCTACTATCCCCCCTCCCCTCCCCTCCCATCTTCTCTCTCTACCCCATCTACTGTAATTCATTTCTCTCCTTGTTTATTTTCCCATTCCCCTCACAACCTCTTATATGTAATTTTGTATAGCAATGAGGGTCTCCCTTCATTTCCATGCAATTTCCCTTTTCTCTCCCTTTCCCTCCCATCTCATGTCTCTGTTTAATGTTAATCTTTTCTTCCTGCTCTTCCTCCCTGCTCTGTTCATAGTTGCTCTCATTATATCAAAGAAGACATTTGGTATTTGTTTTTTAGGGATTGGCTAGCTTCACTAAGCATAATCTGCTCTAGTGCCATCCATTTCCCTGCAAATTCTATGATTTTGTCATTTTTTATTGCTGCATAGTACTCCATTGTGTATAGATGCCACATTTTTTTTATCCATTCATCTATTGAAGGGCATCTGGGTTGGTTCCACAGTCTAGCTATTGTGAATTGTGCTGCTGTGAACATCGATGTGGCAGTATCCCTGTAGCATGCTCTTTTAAGGTCTTCAGGGAATAGTCCGAGAAGGGCAATAGCAGGGTCAAGTGGTGGTTCCATTCCCATCTTTCCCAGGAATCTCCAAACTGCTTTCCAAATTGGCCGCACCAATTTGCAGTCCCACCAGCAATGTACAAGTGTACCCTTTTCTCCACATCCTCGCCAGCACTTGTTGTTGTTTGACTTCATAGTGGCTGCCAATCTTACTGGAGTGAGATGGTATCTTAGGGTGGTTTTGATTTGCATTTCTCTGACTGCTAGAGATGGTGAGCATTTTTTCATGTACTTGTTGATTGATTGTATATCCTCCTCTGAGAAGTGTCTGTTCAGGTCCTTGGCCCATTTGTTGATTGGGTTATTTGTTATCTTATTGTCTAATTTTTTGAGTTCTTTGTATACTCTGGATATTAGGGCTCTATCTGAAGTGTGAGGAGTAAAAATTTGTTCCCAGGATGTAGGCTCCCTATTTACCTCTCTTATTGTTTCTCTTGCTGAGAAAAAACTTTTTAGTTTAAGTAAGTCCCATTTGTTGATTCTTGTTATTAACTCTTGGGCTATGGGTGTCCTATTAAGGAATTTGGAGCCTGACCCCACAATATGTAGATCGTAGCCAACTTTTTCTTCTATCAGACACAGAGTCTCTGATTTGATATCAAGCTCCTTGATCCATTTTGAGTTAACTTTTGTGCATGGTGAGAGAAAGGGATTCAGTTTCATTTTGTTGCATATGGATTTCCAGTTTTCCCAACACCATTTGTTGAAGATGCTATCCTTCCTCCATTGCATGCTTTTAGCCCCTTTATCAAATATAAAAGAAAGTTGTAGTTTTGTGGGTTGGTTTCTGTGTCCTCTATTCTGTACCATTGGTCCACCCACCTGTTTTGGTACCAGTACCAAGCTGTTTTTGTCACTATTGCTCTGTAATATAGTTTGAAATCTGGTATCGCTATACCGCCTGATTTACACTTCCTGTTTAGAATTGCTTTTGCTATTCTGGGTCTTTTATTTTTCCATATGAATTTCATGATTGCTTTATCTATTTCTACAAGAAATGCCATTGGGATTTTGATTGGCATTGCATTAAACCTATAGAGAACTTTTGGTAATGTCGCCATTTTGATGATGTTAGTTCTGCCTATCCATGAACAGGGTATATTTTTCCATCTTCTAAGATCTTCTTCTACTTCTCTCTTTAGGGTTCTGTAGTTTTCATTGTATAAATCTTTCACCTCTTTTGTTAGGTTGATTCCCAAGTATTTTATTTTATTTTTTTGAGGATATTGTGAATGGAGTGTTTTTCCTCATTTCCGTTTCAGAAGTTTTGTTGCTTATATACAGAAATGCCTTTGATTTATGCGTGTTGATTTTATATCCTGCCACTTTGCTGAATTCATTTATTAGTTCTAGTAGTTTCTTTGTAGACCCTTTTGGGTCTTCTAGGTATAGAATCATGTCATCTGCAAATAGTGATAATTTAAGTTCTTCTTTTCCTATTTTTATGCCTTTAATTTCTTTCGTCTGTCTAATTGCTCTGGCCAGTGTTTTGAGAACTATATTGAATAGAAGTGGTGATAGAGGGCATCCCTGTCTTGTTCCAGATTTTAGAGGGAATGCCTTTAACTTTTGTCCATTCAGAATGATGCTAGCCTGAGGCTTAGCATAGATAGCTTTTACAATGTCAAGGTAAGTTCCTGTTATTCCTAGTTTTTCTAATGTTTTGAACATAAAGGGATGCTGTACTTTGTCGAATGCTTTCTCTGCATCTATCAAGATGATCATATGGTTCTTATCTTTAAGTCTATTGATGTGGTGAATAACATTTATTGATTTCCGTATATTGAACCATCCTTGCATCCCAGGGATGAATCCTACTTGATCATGGTGCACAATTTTTTTGATGTGTTTTTGTATTCGATTCGCCAGAATCTTATTGAGGATTTTTGCATCTAGGTTCATTAGAGATATTGGTCTGTAGTTTTCTTTCTTTGAGGTGTCTTTGTCTGGTTTCGGAATCAGGGTGATGTTGGCCTCATAGAATGAATTTGGCAGAGCTCCCTCTTTTTCTATTTCCTGAAATAACTTGAAAAGTATTGGTTTTAATTCTTCTTTAAAGGTTTTGTAAAACTCCTCTGTATACCCATCCGGTCCTGGGCTTTTCTTGGTTGGTAGTCTTTTGATGGCTTCTTCAATTTCATCCATTGATATTGGTCTGTTCAAATTGTGTGTATCCTCCTGACTCAGTCTGGGCAAATCATATGCCTTAAGAAATTTATGTAGGCAGAGTAGGTGAAATTTCCAGGGATGGACCCTGGACCACAGATACCTTTCCTACCAGCTTGTCATTGGTGACTGCAGTTCTTAGGCATTCTTTTGGGTTAAGGCATTGTTTTCTGTTAAAGTTCAAATATCACTGGAGAGGTAGCACGTTAAATTGTACAGCAAGTTGAAAGCAGGCTTTGTGCCAGGGAGAAAGTGGGTGAGATGTTTCGTGAGGAGGCCTGTTGAGTGGGCCCACATTGGGCAGAAGCTGTATTTAGATGCTTAGTGGAGGGAGACTGAGATTGAGGAAGCCACCACAGAGAAAGCATTAGGGAATAAGGGAGAGTGTAGGAATTTAAATCTTATTATATTGAAAATTTTGCCTAATCATAACTAGTATTTTGAACATGCTTTCCAGTTTGTGAGGGTCTTTCACATGTATTATTGATTATAGTTTGATCCACACAACATCCTGCAATTAGGTATTATTATTCATGTTATATAGATAAAAAAAAAAAAAAAAAGATGAAGAACAGTTCAAGTAACCTGTCCAGAGACCTACAGCTTTTAAATACTATCGCCAGTACCCAAACCTGGGCCTTCTAACTTCATTCTTTAGAATATGTTCCAAAAGCTATAGCAGTAAATATTTAGGTACATTAAAGTTAGGTAGTAAAAATTTTAAGGAAAACAGGCAAAGATGGTGTGCAGATGTTCATTTTCTGTTATGTAAATCTAACTTGAACCAAATGATTATAATTCTTTCCTCATTCAGCCAAATTTATTCCCTAATACATAGTAGTTCTGTAAGGAAAAAAAAAATCTGTTTTTTAGCATAGGTGCTAAGTTGTAAACTCGGAGTGTTCCAGTGAACACTGGATGGGTGGCTGTGAACCTCTTCTGTTTTTTCATCCCTACAAACAGGAATAGTTGTTTGACATAATTACTGATAAAAAGGATGTTGCATTGCATTTGTCTTAGCAGGTTATTGGTACTCTGTCTACAGGCCTATTTGTTTTCTTTTCTATTTTAGTATCAGAAAAACCACAGCGTGCCCATGTCTGGCCTCTTTAAAGCTAAATGCCAAATTGTGGCCATAATCAAACTGGTTGCTTCAGTTTTGTTTTAAGATTTTATGATAGTTCATGTAACTCTTAAGTACTCTATAAATATTGAGATTGATTAAATTATTTTTAAAGGACCAGGAAGGGACTAAGTCCTGCTTTTATAACTAGATCAGGGGCTATTTGACGTATGCCAACACTGAAAATTTTTATCCTTTTTTGTTATTTGGGTTTTCATTTCTGTATCATTTCTTTTTTTAGTTTTGGTAATATATAACTTTTGGTTTACTTAGGTTAAGTTAAAATTCAAAATTTTTAAATGTTTGATTACTTTTTAACTTATATTTGTGGAGATTTTTAACAAGTTTAGAGCTTCTCTGGAATTTTTGTCTTTGATACTAGAGGTCCCCTGAAATAGTCAGATTAGGGTCCATTGGAAAAAACAGACGTTCTTTTAAGTATCGCACACTTTTTTTTTTTTTAAACAATAGATTTTTTTCTTTATTCCTAGCTCATTAATGTATCTGAACAATTTTGTTTTTTCCCTTAAATATTTATATTTAAGGTATACATCATGATTTTTGTTGTTGTTGTTGTTTATTGGATGTTGGGGATTAAACCCATGGGTGCTTAACCACTAAGCCATATCCCCAACCCTTTCTCTTTTATTTTTTAGTTTGAGACAGAGTCCTCTTAAGTTGTTTGGGCTTTGCTAAGTTCCTGAGGCTGACCTTGAATTTGAGATTTTCCTGCCTCAGCCTCTGGAGTCTCTGGGATTACAGGCATGAGCTTCCACATCCAACTAGGATAAGAAATGGTTATGCACTCAAGCCAGTTAGCATATTCATCAGCTCACAGTTACCCTTTTTATCTAACTATTAATTATTTTTAGGTGTTTGGCTATTTTTGCTTTTGCTTTTGTTTTCCTTAGTCATATTTCAAAGAATCTTGTTTCAATTCACAGAATCCTATTTTAATTCAGAGAAATAAGTAGAACTTTTTTCTCTGGGATATTGTTCCTTCCAAGAAAAGTGTAAGCAAATTGAGGTAAAAGAGTAGTACTCCTTTATCTCAGAGGCACTTGGAAAAAGCTCTTCAGGGGCCTCGGATTCTTGGTTATTTATCAGCTATATTGAAAGTTGGCCCAGATGGTTTCAAGAGTTAGAATTTCCATGACTTCATGTGCTGTTAGAAGGCTGCAGTAATGTATTTGAGGACCTGGGGGTTGATGAGGAGGCTAGGTCAGAACCATAAAGATACTTGAAATAATTAGTACATAATGTTAAACAGTATATATATAATCAAGGGTGAATCATGTGGTATAGGCTGCAGTTAAATCATGAAGTTAATTATTATGGGCTTGAAGTAGTTCTAAGTGAAAGAGTGCACTTAAATTGAGTCTGAAGGAGTAGAGGATGAGAGTGAATGTGGGGAGGGGTGAAAAGATTCTCAGGATAAGACAGACCTATGAGAAAGAACCTAGCATGCCAAGGGTTGGGAAGACAATCATCCTGTCTTGAGCAAAGCAAGGCATATATAAGGGTTAGGGTGGACTTAATCTTCAGGGAGTCAGGATTAATTAGGAGACCCTTGCTTTGCTCATTGTATCCTTTCTGTGTCATTTTAACCTTAAAACTAACACAATTGGACATATTTTGATGTTCTTAGGTCAGAGGGAAGATCCCTTCCTCTTACTAGTGTCTGTAACATTGTATTCATTTTCTCCTTTACAGATCACTACTGAGCATTTAACAGGAGAGCATTCTCAGCACTTTATGAATGGAGGTGAGATAAAAGTAGAACAGCTGTTTCAAGAGTTTGGTAGCAGCAAATCTGGTACTCTTCAGTCAGATGGCATCACCGACTCTGAAAAATGCTCTCCAATTGTTTCTCAAGGGAAAAGTTCAGATAGCTTAAATATAATTAAATCCAGCAGTTCATCCAAAGCACCCAAAGTGGTACCTCTGACCCCTGAGCAAGCGCTGAAGCAGTACAAACATCACCTCACTGCTTATGAGAAGCTGGAAATCATCAATTACCCAGAAATTTATTTTGTTGGTCCAAATGCCAAGAAAAGACATGGAGTTGTTGGTGGTCCCAATAATGGGGGATATGATGATGCTGATGGGGCCTATATTCATGTCCCTCGAGACCATCTAGCTTATCGGTATGAGGTGCTGAAAATTATTGGCAAGGGGAGTTTTGGGCAAGTAGCTCGGGTCTATGATCACAAACTTCGACAGTATGTGGCCCTGAAAATGGTGCGCAATGAAAAGCGCTTTCATCGTCAAGCAGCTGAGGAGATCCGGATTTTAGAGCATCTTAAAAAACAGGATAAAACTGGTAGCATGAATGTTATCCACATGTTGGAAAGTTTCACGTTCCGGAACCATGTTTGCATGGCCTTTGAATTGCTGAGCATAGACCTTTATGAGCTAATTAAAAAAAATAAATTTCAAGGCTTTAGTGTCCAGTTGGTACGCAAATTTGCCCAATCTATCTTGCAATCCTTGGATGCTCTTCACAAAAATAAGATCATTCACTGCGACCTGAAACCAGAAAACATTCTTCTGAAACACCACGGGCGCAGTGCAACTAAAGTCATTGACTTTGGGTCCAGTTGTTTTGAGTACCAGAAACTTTACACATATATCCAGTCTCGTTTCTACAGAGCTCCAGAGATCATCTTAGGGTGCCGCTATAGCACGCCTATTGACATATGGAGTTTTGGCTGCATCCTTGCAGAACTTTTAACAGGACAGCCTCTGTTCCCTGGAGAGGATGAAGGAGATCAGTTGGCTTGCATGATGGAGCTTCTAGGAATGCCACCACCAAAACTTTTAGAGCAATCCAAACGTGCCAAGTACTTTATTAACTCTAAGGGCCTACCTCGCTACTGCTCTGTGACTACTCAGGCAGATGGGAGGGTTGTACTTGTGGGGGGTCGCTCACGTAGGGGTAAAAAGCGGGGTCCCCCAGGCAGCAGAGACTGGGGGACAGCACTGAAAGGGTGTGATGACTACTTGTTTATAGAATTCCTGAAAAGATGTCTTCATTGGGACCCCTCTGCCCGCCTGACCCCAGCTCAAGCATTAAGACACCCTTGGATTAGCAAGTCTGTGCCCAGACCTCTCACCATTGAAAAGGTGTCAGGGAAACGAGTAGTTAATCCTACAAATGCTTTCCAGGGACTGGGTTCCAAGCTGCCTCCAGTTGTTGGAATTGCCAGTAAGCTTAAAGCTAACTTAATGTCAGAAACCAGTGGTGGTATACCTCTGTGCAGCGTGTTGCCAAAACTGATTAGCTAACGGACAGTTCAGAGATGCATATGTATGTATTTTAATACTTTGCAAACCTGCAAATGGAAAACAGTGCAAGCCCGTTGGTGGATATGTTTTTGTTAGACTAGACTTCTTTTTTTTTAACAAGACAAAACATTTTTATATGACTATAAAAGAACTCTTCAAGGGCTAATTACCTAACCAGCTTGTATTGGCCATCTGGAATATACATTAAATGACTTTTTATAGGTCAATGCATCTTTCTTATTATCATCAGATGTACTTCAACCTTGTATATTCTATTGGGTTTGAATCTCTTTCTTCCAAGATGGATGGGATACCAAAAATATATGCTCACTACTCCTCTCCTATCTCCCTCAGCATCTATTTTGGAGGGGTAATTTGGGAAGTTGTGGTAGTTGTAGATGAGATGCAAAGCTAGATCTCTTGCTCCAGCAGGCCATTCTGTGGGCTTATTCTAAGTGAAGGGGCTCACAGCAGAATATGAGGTGAGGGAGCACCTCAAAGCTATTGGTCACCTGTACAATTGATGTCATTGTTTTTCACTTCCCATTATGCACAGTATTTTTTATTTATGTTATTATTGCTATTATTTTGCCTCAGCTTTGTTCCTGGACACTTACAGACGTCTCACCACCTTACCAAAAAACCTTGTAGGTTACTGCTGGGGTTTGAATAAGTCTTCCCCAAAGGCCTGTGTATTGAAGGCTTGGTCCCGGCCCTCAGTTCTCTTGGGAGGTATAGAACCTTTAAGAAGTGGGTCCTAGTGGAAGGTTTTCAAGTCCATTGGGCACTTGACCTTGAAGGGAATTGTGGGACCCTCGTTTCTTTCTCTTCCTCTTTGATTCTCAGGCATTAGGTGAACGGCTTTGCTCTGCCACCACAATGTTATTCCCACCACAATGGCCATTGCAGACCCAAAGCAATGAGGCCAATTGGTCATGGAGTGGAACCTTCAAACTGTGAGCCAAAATAAACCTTTTCTCTTTATAAAAAATTGATTTATCTCAGGTATTTGTTATAGTAATAGAAAGCTGACTCACACAGGGCCCCATTTTAACGCCAAGTCATATACATTATTTTTCCCCCATCTCCAAGGAAGATAAAGCAACTTCTTTGCCCCCAGCTACCTCTAAATGTTAAAGATAGAATCAGCATGAAAACTGCAATTTCCTAACTCCTTGGTCGTCTGTGGTCTAGCTGCTTGCTGGATTTTTGTGGATTCCTGTCCTTGTGAAACAGACCTCTGTTAGGTAAACTTGCTACAGTTTAAATGTTTTCCTTCTCTCTTTCCAGCCACTTACCACCTTAATATGCCACATTTTTCCACTTTCATTTTGAGCTGGGCACCTTCCTAGATTCTGAGCAGACTTCAGTTATATGATGAAAATTGTTTAAAAAATCCAGAAACTTGTGATTAGGCAGTTTCCCCTTTGTTTCTCCTAATTGCATATTCTTCAACAGGCTTTCTTTTTCTCTGCTAAGATTGAAAGTTAAACAGTGAAGGCTGGTAATACAACTAATTGCTGGCCAAATGGCTTACTGGACCTGGAGAGCTTGTTGGGAGGTTCTAGCAGAGGATCACAGAGCACAGCTACTCATATACCCTTGACTGAATAAAGGTCTTCCTCTATCAAGGAACTTTGTCCTCTTTGAGCACACAGCTTTGGGAGAGATGCTGATAACCTTTCCCCAAAAAGAAAGATATAAGAGATTGAACAGGTCAACTTAAAGAAGACATGAGCACAGTAGATTTCTGGAGCGGTGAGGGAGGACGAGGACATCTGCCTAGCCAGCCAGATCAGCTGAATCAACCCCGGTGATCAATGGGGTGACAGATTTCGCAGCCAGATCACCCTAAAATCCCCGAATGGCTTCCTGGAAAGGTGGAGAACTAAATACTCACTCAGTGCTACTGATTATTTTTATTTTTCCTGTTCATTCCTCTACTTCTGTGCTCCTCAAGAATGAAAGTATCTCCAAGTTCTGTCCTCAGTGTGTGTTCTTAGAGCGTAACAGTTCTCAGAATGACCTCATTCAGTTTTTATTCTAGAATCTAGTATCCGAAAACTCCATAAGATTGGAAGGAGGCTTCTTTATTGGATGACATAGTAACCAGAGGGGAAGAAAAATAGCTATGGGCACATTATTTAAGGAACTTTGACCTTAGCCACATTATTCCTGGCTGCTTCAATGCAGATGTGGACAGTGAGAACAGAGACCTCAGTCTCTTCCAAAGGAGGAAGTCTTGATACTTTTGGTGACTGAAGAGCTGGATTATTTAAAAACCTTAATGATCATGTTTACTTCTGGTTTACAGAAGGCAAAGGAATAGACAACTCCTTTAGAGCCTTCTAACTTCTGCTGAATTCTCTAACTTGCTGGAGAAGTTGGAGAGTCTCCCGCATTATCTAGGCAGAGCATATGTTGAGGTTGTTTTGCTCGGTGTTATCAGAGTGGGAGACCTGCTCTCACAAACGGCTAAAAGGATTGCTGCCCCAAATGACGCACAGTAGATTTCTGTGTTGGAGTTTCTGTGAGCAATCTCCATGGTTAGCCAGTGCTGCACCTGAACTTGGGAGAGAAAGGAGCCTCTATCTGAGACTGGCATGTGCTCCATTCTGTGTAGTGAATGGACTGTGAGGTCACTGAAACTGAGCGGAGGTGAAAGGATATAGACAGCCTATGACACTGTAGAGAAATTCTAAAAGATCTGGAAAGGTGAATGTATGTGCTTTGGCCTAAATTTGGCAACCAGGAGAGTGATGCAGAGCAGAGTCATTCAAGTTGGCATGCCTGCCTTCTGCGGGTGGGTTCAAGTTTGGGGAGAGTGGGCTGTTTTAAAATTTGGTGCTGGCTGTGCAGATAGATTTGAGGAGATTTACGGGTGTGTTAAGTTCAGAACAAGTTGTGGTTTTAGAGGCTGTCACCCTGTGCCCTCTTTTAAATGTTCACTTGAATCTCTGCTCAGCCCTAGCAGTGACTGACTGAATTGGACCAAAGTTCATGCCGACATTCATGCTGTGGCTTACAGTGAGTGACTAGATTGTTCTTTAGTTGCTATTGTTCTAGCCATGTCAGTTAAACAGATCAAGTGGGTTGACTTACTGATTTCCAAAATGGCCAAATCAACTGAATTTACAAATTGTTGTTTACATAGTAGAAAAGTTAGATCAGAATTTTTGTTTTATTTCATTTTTAAAATAATTTTTTTCTTTCAACCTGGGAACTTGGCTAATCCAGTTAATACCTGCTCATATTATTACACTGTATTCCATCTTCTACCCCCAGTGATTCATCTGTTCATTCATGTGCTTTCATGATTTCTTCTTTAAGAATGGACAGGCCTATGTTCTTATGATATTCTGAATTAACATATTTTTTCCTTTTTTTTTTTTATGGTACTGGGGATTGATCCCACAGCTTGGCACATGCTAGGGACGCGCTCTGCTGCTCTTACCAAGCAGCAGAAGGGTGCCTGTTGATAATGTGCAGATCATGAAAGCTCATTTCCTTCATGTACAAGGAGCTCACGTCTTCTTTAAGTTGACCTGTACAATCTCTTATATCTTTCTTTTTGGGGAAAGTTTATCAGCTAAGGGTAACATGAGGCCACTTTCTTCTGGTCCAACAGCAGACACAATTACCTTGGAAACAATGAAAAGAAAAATGCAGCCATAACCTGTGATGAAGGATTCTGCTTCTGTCCCACAGTGGGTTCTGTGAAAGAAGAGAGTTTAGGCAAGACCTTCTTTCCAAGAAGAAATTGACTTAAACCATATTTGCATACTTTCTTCTTAGGTGTCAAAGGGTGTTTGGGGTAAATAGGGTAACTGGTTAATGCAGCATGTTAGTTTTATAATATTTAATCTGTTAAGAAAGGGCTTTATTGCATGGTCAGAAACCAGAAAATTAAATACAAATTTCAACCATGAAACAGTTTCATTCTGTAGCAACTGGTTATGTTAAAATACCTTTGATTTTTGTCTAATTCCCAACTAGACATAATTAAATGCTAAATTTTAGGTAGCAGCTGATAAATGGTTGTAAGCTTTCCAGACAGAGCACTCCTGTTGTTTTAATGAATCATGGAAAACTTTGTCATTTATTTTTAATTCTTTCTTTTGCATCTATTATTTGATGTCATCAGCATGAGCACGGAAGTTGGAAAGGTGACAATGATTGTTCTAGACAGCCTCCATATGCTTTTTCTCATCTGTGAATTAAGGATAAGTACTTATCCTTGAACTAGGCAGGATTGCCAGCAAATGTCTTCCTCTGCCTCTTCAGAATCACCGGACATGATGAGTCTATATACACTGCCTATACATAGAGCAACTGCAGACAGCTGTGATATGAAAAACTGGAGCCCACATAAATAAGAAGTAAGAAAAGGCCAGGGCTTGGCAAGTCAAGGAAGAATTGTCCTCTGCCAGAGATTAACCTCCTAATTTTAAATAATGTTTTCATTATCCTCATTTCATCATGTCCCTCTTTCAATTTCAATCTATACTTCCTGAAGCCCAAGAATTTAAAAGAACTTCTGGGCTTGATGAAGGGTAACCCTTTCCAAGTGTCTGTTGAATTAGGCCTGCTGATTTTAATGAGAAAATTTTTTGAGTATCACAGTGAACCCATCCATGTAAGGACTAAAAGCTCGCTGGTTCCTGAGATCCATAACTCCTGAGATAAACCAGAGCCACAAATATATTGTCTAGACTTTGACAGAGCTGGATATACTTCTTAATATAGCTCACCCACTGCTAAGTTGAGCCAAAGCTCTGATATTTTTCTATAACAGGAGAAGCCTGCCTGACGAGAGACTAGAAAGATTCTTACCTCCTCTGCCACCACACAAATAGACTAAAGAGAAAGCAGAGCCCCAGATAAGGCCAAATGGTGACCTGTGCTATTTCAGCTCAGAATGTCAGCCTCCAAACCATTAGGTTTAAGTCATTTTGGTGTCATGGGATTCTATCATTGTTCATTTGAGCCTGCTGACACGCTTCCTCTGGAAAGTGCGGCTTAGCATGGATGAGTCAGTGTTTTGTTTTGTTTCTTCTTATTATTTCAGGATGTTTGTTTTTAAAAAATATATAAAGGAATTGTTGTGAGAATTTTTTTAGCATCTTGTGATTGCTTCACAGCCAAGGCATAGAGCCATTTCAGCAGGACCTGAGTGCCACACGCTGAAGCCACCCTGTCCCTGAAGCAGGGTGAGAACCAGTCACTCTGGATTATTTGGGCTGTGCTGCAGGTACAGACTCTCTGACTTGATGGGATGATGAAGAAAGAACAGTGCTCAACAAAGGCAGTGCTGGGGTGGGGCAGGGAGCAGAGGAGAAGCAGTCTTGCCAGGACTGGGCCAGTGTTCCTTTTAGTGTCCAGAGCTGCTGTCACTAGGCTGGTTTGTGAGCTGTGGCATTGCTGAGGACAGGAAACTGAGGAAATGTGTAGAATTCAGGGATGAACACCTTCTTGGGAACCCTGGCTGTCAGCAGTCCCATCAGGAAGCCTCACATAGACCCTCTGGGGTCCAAGCTTGGTTTAGGGATAAAGCCTCACAAACAGCTTCCCGGAATACAATTTATTTGGCAAGTTTAAGTGTTTTTTAAGGCTCCTGCCTTGGCCTGTGGTAGAACTGAGTAAATGGAAGGAGAGAGGGAACAATGTGCTTAGGGGCCTTTGGGCTTCTCTGCTCCATCCTCTTCTGATCTGGCCCTGGGCCATTATTGCCCTGGCAACAGGAGCTAATTGGACACTGAACTCAGGGACTGCCTTCTGCCATCCCTGAATTGCCCCCCAGGTTCTTGAACAGGCTTTCTGCCTTACAGGAGCTTGGCCAAAGCTAGAAATGGGCCTTCCCATATTCACAGGAAGCAACTGCATGTTGGGTAAACTGAGTGCTGCTGGTGGAACTATAAGGCAGAATTTAAAAGAATATCTAGCCCTCAATACAGATGTTAAAATTAACCCATGATCAAGCACACAGCACTGCCATGACATTTTTTGCCATTTAAGACAAAAAACTATCAGGTTAAAAAAGGCAGTGAAAAGTGCAGTGCTATAAGAAGGAATTTGTCAGTCCAAAGGCAAAAATCGTGAAGTGACTACAGCCAGACCATGCTGTGATGCTGACTAAAGACCAAACTTGACCTTACCATAGCATGGGCACAGTTTGACAGGTTGGCTTTGTTTTGCAGAGGTCACCTGGCCTACCTTTGCATCTTTGCTGCTGGTGAACTGATGTGGAACAGACCCAGGACACCCAGTCTGAACACCGCAGAGGGCGGAGCCCTGGCCCAAGCCCAATTTACCTCTGCTCTTCATGAAGCAAATTCATACATGCCTGTTGACGCATTTATTCTTACAACAGTGACTTGTGGAGCATGTTTTATGTGCCAAGGGAGTACTCCAGTGGTGTTTTTGAAGGTCAGGGAGCATGGACAGCATTGTAGACAGCAGGTTCAGAATTTAACAAAAAGCTGGGCAAATGGGTTTAGGGGAAATTGCCAAGAAGTGACCTACAGGCTGTTCTGATTTTAAAATTTGTATAAATCTGCAAGTAAGTCAGGTGGAAAAGGGGGATGGTTTCGAGAGAATGTTCTGAGTGTGCAGTACAGTCCGGTTGGGTTCTGAGCTGAAGGGGGAGGAAGATGGCAGGACTGAGAGGTGAGGAAGACAGGCCATCCTCTGCTTGGCTCCACTCCAAGAGGGGAGATGGGCTTCCTCTGAGGTTTCTCTCATCTGGATTCAGAGCAGGAGTTTGACCCTTGCTGCTCCCTCACCAAACTGATTCTGTCCTTAATTAGCCATTGAAAGCAACCAATAAAGAGGAATTAACAGTAGAGTCTGGCTCCCATGCCCCGCCCCCCGTTTGCCTCAACATCTAGCTAGCTGCTTTGCTGTTTTCTCTGGTTGCCAAATCAACACTGCTCATTTATTTTTTTATTTTTTTAGTTATACATGAACACAATATCTTTATTTTTTTATTTACTTTTATGTGGTGCTTAGGATCAAACCCAGTGACTTACATGTGGGAGGCAAGTGCTCTGCCATTGAGCCACAACCTCAGCCCCTCAACATTGATCATTTCTGTCCCATCAGCACAACTAGTCAGAGCCCAAGACTGAAGTGAATACATGGAACTGGCTGAGAAACTGCATCCTGAGACATTTTCCTGCAGTTTTTGAGCAGATGTCCCACATTGTCTTGGTTCCAGTTCCTTCTCATTAAACCCCTTTCATTCAAGAGCCCCTTACTTCTTGGAACCTAAAGTCATTGTGTGCTTTAAAACACCAGAGAGATGTCCAGGCAAAGTTGCCTGAGTGACAGGCAGGAGGCTTCCGAGTTCTTTGGGGACTGAGAGGAGAAGCAGATCACAGGTGCTTCCTTTCGGTCCAGCTAAAATAGCAAGGGTCAGGTGTTTTTGTGGTGGGTCTTCCTGCAGGAACAACTGTTTCCCAACTACTGTGTCACATCACCCCTCCTGCCCCTTCCAAGCTCAACCTGGCCGGAGGCAGCTGCATTTCAAAGACAGTAATGCCTCTTTTCTTTATTTATTCCTGGCTTTAAATCTGCTCCATCCAGAGGAGGATGAAGGGAAGGCAGCATTAGCTGGAAAAGCCACACCGGGACTGGAGGACACAAGGCAGAGGCTTCCCAGGCCAGAGTTGCAGCTTATCAAGTCAGAAACCTGTTGGGAATAGGCAGGAGCCTCCTGCCACCTGGAGGTGGTCTTTCCCTTAACCCTTGAACTGCACTTCTCCAGTGGCTCCCCCAGGGCATTAAGCCTCACCTCCCTCCTTTTTCTCTCTGCCTCCCTTTCATTCTTCAGTTAATGCCCAGTGCCTTCTCTGTGCCCATTGTTGTGCTGGATCCATTCAAACATGAACATACATGTACTTGCTCTCTGGAGACTCAAAATTTAGTGGGATGTCAAACAGGTAAAGAATTGAGACACTATGGAGACTGTGAATGAATGATGACCGAACTCTTCCCAACTGAAAAAAGACACTAAGAGTTAAATTAGGGACACCGAATACCCTTGTCCCTTTGGTTCACAGCAGAGACAAGGACTGGAGCTGGTTCTCCATGCTTCTATCACCATGGCCTCACCCCCCACTGTTTACATTGCATTTCCAGTAGCCCCTCTTTCCCTGCCCCTTAGTCAACTCCCCAAAGCTGCCCAAATGGGCTTATTTTTACCTACTGGGATGGGAAAGGGGCAAGGGCCGAGGCTAGGGCAGTTGAGAGTGGCGCCAGCTAGGGTTTAAATATAATGAGAAAGCCCCTTCCTGCCAGCTCTGCCTGAGGAGAACCCAGTAGGAAATAAATAGCACTGTGTGCCCTGCTTGGACTCCAGGCCCCCATATGTCTGCCTGGCTGCAAGCCAGTCACAGGAGCCGAGGCTGGTTAAAAAGAGATCTTGGGTAATCTCCCAGCTCAGTTGTCTCTTCTGGCATGAGAAGCCATGAAGGTGCCAGCCTTTCTTTATGGGGCCTGAGTGGACAGGGAGGCACGGGGGAAGGGGCAATTCAGGCCAGGGAGGGAGTCGGCCAGTGAGACTTTGCCCCAGGCAAAACTATCAGTCCTCAGCTGCTGGCACTGGAGAAGGGTGATAACACTGGTGAGGGCAGAGAAGTTGAGAAAGAAGAAGCCTGGCGAAAGTTCCACAGGCAATCTTAGTTTGGCCAAGGTCTTGTTTCCTACACACCCCCACCTGCATGTAGGAAGGCATGGGCACACACACAGTGTATCTTTTCTCTTTCAGTTTTGTCCCCTTGCATTCCCTCCTGCCCCCAAACTGCCCTTTCCTGGGACTTGGGCCCTGCTTCTTTCTAGGCCTCAGTTTCCTCTTAGGCAGCATGTTTCCGATCTGTGCTCAGGGCCTTTTGGCAATCTAGGACAGTTCACAGCAAGAGGCTCCTGGGAAAAGAGCTTTCACTCTGGAAATGATCTTTTTACTGAAATCACAGAACTAGGTTAAGTGATTCAGCAAGCCCAAGACCTCCTTGTTCAGACCTGAGTTCCCTGAGATGTTGGGGAAGGAACCCCGAGTCCAGAGACTCATTTGCTCCATGCCTCCTGCTGAGGAAAGTGTCTTGTGTATTATGCTTGGACGGGTGCAACCCAAGAACACCTGTTCACTGTAGTGGGTTGGCTGGATAGGGCGTAGAGATCATGAAGGGACAGAGAACTTGCACCCTGCAGGATGACAGGTGCTGGGAATAGGAGGCTGAGGGAACAGCTCTTGCAGGTGAAGCATAACCTCCAGGAGCCCAAACTAGCATGATGGCCATGGGGGTGGGAGGGCAGGACACACAACAGTTCTTGACTACATGATTAATTTTTTTACTAATTATTTTAATTAGGTATATGTGACAGCAGAATGCATTCTGATTCATTGTATACAATTACAGCACAATTTTTCATTTCTCTGGTTGTACCCAATGTAGAGTCACACCATATGTGTAGTCATATGTGTACCTAGGGTAATGATGTCCATCTATTCCACCATCTTTCCTGGCCCCATGCCCTCTCCCCACTCCTCCCTCTCTTTTGCCCTATCAAAGTTCCTCAATTTTTTCCCATGCCCCACCCCTCTCATTATGGACCAGCATCCACTTATCAGAGAGAACATTCAGCCTTTGGTGTTTGGGGATTGTCTTACTTTGTTTAGCATGATATTCTCCAACTCAATCCATTTACCTGCAAATGCCATAATTTTATCCTCTTTTAATGCAGAGTAATATTCCATTGTGATATATACCACAGTTTCTTTATCCATTTTTTTTTCAAAAGAGAAATCAGACTTCCCCTCCCCCAACCCTACACCAAGAAAAAAAATTACTCCAAATTTGCATATCGAAACAGGGAAGAGAACAGAATCATTTGAGATTTCAAAAACTACTCTGGATCTCTAAAATACACAGAGATTACTCCTAAGGTTGGGAACAAATTCCTATTTTCTCTGGTTGAGAAAGTTAATAGTGGGGGACTGGGACACAGAAGCATCTAAGGTCCTGGAGGATAATCAATTAATCTGATTCTGAGCCAAGTTTGGACCACCATGGAGCAGGCATCTGGAGACCTGACAGTACAGAACAAGATGTGGATGTCAAAAATGTTCCCACAGATGCTGTGTCTAATTCTCTTTGAAGACAGAATAGGTCAGAGGCCATTTACAAAATGTGGACATTGTGACGGGACTGTGAAGGACACAAACAATAGCCATGTGGGAAAGGAAGAGAACAGTTGTCTGAATATTGCAGAGCACAGAGCTGTGGGTGACACTGAGGAGAGAAGAGGGCTGCCTGCTGGTGAGCTGTGACCTTTGATGGAGAAGCAGGCACTGCCACCTACAGCCAGTGGGGAGGAACCTGGGGACTAAATCCACTGACCTCACTCCCCTCATCCTATTCCCATGCCTCCCATTGGCCAAACCTAACCAGAAAACAGAGGACCAAGGGAGTCTGGCTAATGCAGTCCCAAGTGGCCAACCTCATGGGACAGGGGGGCGCAGTGCAGGGTGTGGCGGGTAGATCTGGAGGGACAAACAGTACATATGGGACGGCTCCTATGACTCTAAGCAGATAAACTCACAACATCAACAGACACTTTCTTTTTCTTCTTCTTCTTCTTTTTTTTTTTCCTTTTTTGTTTGGCATGAAATATACCAGTACTGTGCTGTTTAAAAACATAGGAAGGGAGCTTCAAGAACATGATAGCCCAGCTGGGAGACTGGAGCAGGAGCATTCACAAAAGACTCAGAGGAACTGGGATATGTGATGAGGCTTGCAGGACAGGCAAGCAGAGTCTGGGAGTGCTTTCCTTCACTGTAGCAGAATGCCGCTTAGCAACTCAGTCCACCTCAAGGTCAAGTTTTAGATCTTCCATTCCTGAATGTTTACATGGGTTCTGACCTGGGGAAGATCAATTTGCCTAACTGTTGGGTTCTCTGAAGGCCATTTATTAGGTTGTCCTACTGAACTAAGCAATTGCCCAAGCAATAAAAATATACTAGACCCATAAGTAGGCTGTGCTGGGAACTTGGGTTTATACTGAATAGGACACACTCCTTGTTGTCAATGAGCTCAAATTCTACATAGAATACAGACATGCAATCACAATTAAGATGTGTTTGGTAGGAGAGATAATGGGACTATGAGCAAAATTTTAGGGAAACAATGGGAAGAGTGATGAATTCCCACGGGTGTTTAAAAATATATATTTAATTCCCACAGGTGTTAAAAAAATTTACACCAGATGCAATGGTGCACACCTGTATTCCCAGCGGCTTGGGAGACTGAGGCAGGAGGATTGTGAGTTCAAAGCCTGCCTCAGCAAAAATGAGTCACTAAGCCGCTCAGTGAGACCCTGTCTCTAAATAAAATACAAAATAGGGCTGGGATGTGGCTCAGCGGTCAATTGCCCCTGAGTTCAATCTCCAGTACGTGTGTGTGTGTGTGTGTGTGTGTGTGTGTGTGTGTGTATGCACTACAAACTCATGAATGACCAGGATTTGCTAGGCAGAGAAGGGAATTCCTGGCAGAAGACTTGAAATGTGTGGAAAGAGCAACAGGTTAAAAACAAAACTAAACAAAAACAAACAAAACAAAACAAAAAAAAAAACTCAGGGTTGCCAGAGTAGAGGATGGCAGGAGTTGAGTCTGGTGAAAGGTTTGGGCAATTTAAAGGGACATCATAGTTCTAGTAAGGAGTTTGTAGGTTAATCAGACAAACAAGGAACTAAAGGTGGTTCTGATGTGGGGGAGTAACATGAAGAGTTTTTGGGGTTTTTTTTTTTTTTTGAAAGATAATTTACTAGGAGGAAATAAAATGTTTTCAAATTCAAGTGAGGCTCCCTGAGATGGGGATCTGTTCCTCTGCCCTCACCTCTGTCTCCACCCCACATCCTACCTCTCACCTTCCCATCCCATTCTTTCTCCAGAGAAAAGTTGTTATTTGAAATTTGTTACTGTTCTGACTTTACATTAAGGCAACAGGGCCAAATGAATAAATGAATGCTGTGTTTCTTTTTCTCAGGCAATGTAAATTGGACATTTCCCCTTTGTGTTAGTCTATTTTCTATTGGTATAACAACAACAACAAAAAAGTAAGGCTAGGAAATTATAAAGAAAATAGGTTAACCTAGGTCACATGTAGAAGGTTTGAAGTTCAAGATCAGGCAGCCCCATGTTTCATCCTCTAGCAAAGGATCCCCCAGCTATGAGATATCCTGGTGTGGGCATTATGGCTGGGTCTGGTGGGAGGGACAAATCACATGGTGACACAGGAAGCCAGAGATGTTTGCCCTTTTATAACAATTCTCTCACAAGAACTAACTAGAATTCATGTTAATCCCTTCTGAAGGCACACCTCCAATGGCCTAATGATCTCCCATTTGGCCCCGCCTCTTAAAGGTCCCACTTCCTCTTAATATGGCCACACTGGGAACCAGCGTCCCAACACATGAAACTTTAGGGAACACACTTAAACCATATCCAAACCATAGCATCCCCCCTCCAGTTTTCCCCATCCTAAAATTTGACAACCAAGAGAACAGGATACAACCTTAAGTGGAACAGCCAGCCTGTGGGATTTAGGACCTGCCAATCCTAGAATAATCAGCCAACTCAAGAGCTTTTCAGTCTTCCTGGGGCTCATTCCAAAATTTGTGGCTATTCCCCCAGGTCTTAGCTAAAGAACACCAAAAATAGGCCAGCTCTTTTTGATTTAATTAGCCATTCCTCTGAGGACTCCAGATGGAATGAAGTTAAAACAGATGCGGGGGGGGGGGGCGCAAATGGGGGTGGGAATAGATTCTAAATGGGGTTTTGTGAGCCCAGAATCACCTCTACAAAAGCACTTTCTTAGAGCAAGGAGCTCAAGGCAAAGGAAGGAACTCCAGGTTTCCAGCTTGCAGGCCAAGCTCTAGCTATTGCTCTCAGGCCCTGTGGACATAGAGCTGGCATGTGTAGGAGGAGGGGCATGGAAGAGGTACTGGAACAGCCATTGGGGGTGGGTGGGGGCAGGGTGATGGCAGAAGGGCAGAAGGGAGACCCCCCTTTGTGGGGGAGAGCAATGCATGGTCACCTGAGGGCTCACCTGCTCTAGTGTGGCTCCTGCCTCAGGGGCTGTGGGAAGCCAATAGTCCATGCCAAGAGTCTTGGGACAGCAGACAAATGAGGAGTGGGGTCTGGATCCCTTTAAGAGAAGGGGACACAGCCAGTTGCCTGGGTCCAGGTGATCTTTGCAATGCCTTCCTTATCTAAAACAGGGTGACAGATGTGCTGAGTAAATTCAGGCAATACTCGGGCAGAGGAGAGGTGAAAAGACTTAGATCCTTAAGGGCTTCCACCCTTAGCCAATACCTTAGTGTGCAGAAAGACCACCGATGTGGAGCAATTCCCCCCCCTGGTGGTGGATGTAGGGATAAAGTTACCAGGGGCAGTTTGTCCCACCCCTAGGGTTCCAAAACGAATGCCTTGGAGCCTGAGGTGTGAGACCAGGGTTGATTCCTTCTCTTTCTGACTTCCTCCTCTCTTTCTCTTGATTGCCTTATGGTCTCTGGGTAGGGGCTTCTTTCAGTTTTGCGGAATGACGGAATGACGTGCTAGTGGAAAAGCTCTGAGCTATGCGGTGACATGAGTCTGGTTCCAAGGAGAACACCAAGAAAGGCACTTTCCATTTTTGCCCCATGGAGGAAAAGAAACAGCCTGTTGGAATATCTTTATGCAATCCTCGCTGTTTCCATATTGGCAGCTGGAGATGATGCTAAACGCACTGTTTCCCAGGGAGGCTGAGAGAGTGATCACAGGCAGGGGGAAGGGCAAGTTGCCTCCTGGTCCTGGGACCCCGTTAGTCCCATTCCTGGGTGGTCTCATCTGTTCAAAGCTGGTTCTGAGACTCCACGTGGCTCAGCTCCTCGTGGCCTCCTTCCATCCTGGTTGGAAAGTCACCTTTTCCAGCTGCCTAGGGCTGACGGCCAGAGGAGGACAGAATGACCTGGTAATGATGGCATCAGGCTGGAAAGACACAGGGAGGAGTCCTGATCTTATTTGTTATTGTTCTTGTTGCCACCTAACAGTCTTTTTAGTATTTGTATTTATTTTTAGACATCTTACTGGAACTTCCTTTTATATGCACTATGACTCTTTATCTAGCAGACACTGGATGCTATTGATGGAAACAAGCCAGGAGAACACATTCTTGTCATCCTTTAGGGAGACATTTTGACCATGGTTGTGACTCTCCTTCCACAGGTAAATTAGCGAAGCTTTTACTATAAATTATTTTGATCTAGCTATTGCTCTCAGGCACTGGGAATGAAGGACAGTTGGCATTAATTTTCTTTATCTTTGTTCTAAGTTTAAAAACAAAAGCACAAAACAAAACAAAAATGGACATGGTAGCACATGACTGTAATCCCAGCAACTCAGGAGGTTGTGGCAGGAGGATTGCAAGTTTGAGGCCAGCCTCAGCAACTTAGCAATATTCCTTGCAACTTGGTAAGAACCTGTCTCAAAATAAAAACTAAAATGGGCTGAGGCTATAGCTCAGTGGTAAATAACCTGTGGTTTCAATCCCAGTACCAAAAAAAAAAAAAAAAAAAGAACTGAGCTGTTCGAATAGTTAGTTCTTTGGATAAGTGTATATCTGACAGCAGTGTTGCATAATGTGTTTTAAAAATTATTTTCAATAATTAATTTTGCTAAATATTCCTCAAAAAAATTAACTGTGATAAAATATATACAACATGAAATATTGTTTGTAGCGCCCCCACCCCTGCTTTTTTTTTTTTTTGGTACCAGGGATTGAACCCACATCTCAACCTTTTTTATTTTGAGACAAACTCTTGCTAAGTTGCTTAGGGCCTTGCTAAGTTTCTGAGGCTGGCTTTGAACTTGCGATCTTCCTGTCTCAGCCTCCAAAGTCACTGGGATTACAGGTGAGTTCTACTGTGCTTGGCCCTTGAAGCCATTTTTAAGCATGCAGTTTTGTGGCATCAAGTACATTCATGATGCCACATGGACAACAGTCCAGTCATCACCACCATCTGTCTCCAAAATTTTTTCATCTTCCTCTACAGAAACTCTGACTGAGCCTATTTATAACCCAGGACTTTTTGAGAGACTCCTGGAGTCTAGCTTTGACCTTTGGATTTCTTGGTGGCATTTCCTCCTCCTGTCCTCCTGTGTTAGTCAGCTTTTCTTCTCTGTGACCAAAATACCTGACAAGAACAACTTAGGAGAGGAAAGATTTATTTGGGTTTATGGCTTCAGAGTTTTAGTCGGGGATCAGCTGGCTTCAATGTGAAAACATCATGGTAGAAGGGTATGGAAGAAAGTGCTCAGCTCGTGGCAGCCAGGAAGTAGAGAGAGAAATAGGAAGGGGCCAGGGATTAGATATAGTCCCCCCAGTGACCTACTTTCTCCAGCCATGCCCTATTTGCTTACAGTTACTACCCAGTAGTCCGTTCAAATTATTAACCCATGAAATGGATTAATCTACTGATGGGGTTACAATCCTCACAATCAAATCATTTTATTTTATTTTATATTTTTGAGAGAGAGAGAGAGAGAGAGAATTTTAATATTTATTTTTTTTAGTTATCGGCGGACACAACATCTTTGTTTGTATGTGGTGCTGAGGATTGAACCCGGGCCGCACACATGCCAGGCAAGCGCGCTACCGCTGAGCCACATCCCTAGCCCTCAAACATTTTAAACTCCCACCTCTGAAACTTGTCACACTGGGGATCATGCTTTCAACACATAAGCCTTTCTGGGACATTTCAGATCCAAACTATAACACTTCCTTAGCCTGGGAAGACAAGTAATGGCCATGATGTTGTAGTCCTTCTCCAGGGGAATTCATCAGATGCCAACATCATCAAAGGGGTGGGGGTTGTAGCTGCCCTGGTTTCCTACAGTCACTGAATTCTGTAGCCAGGGATCGAAAACCCCTTTTCCAAACAGAACCACAACCAACCTACAGTCTGTTTGGGTGTCTGACATATAATGGGCAGTCAATAAGGATTTGTTTATGAATGAATGGATCTGTACAGGTATATCACTATCCCTGGGAAGGGAGACTTCATGGCCACTGTTGGTCACAGCAAGATAACAAAGGCATGTGCTTTCAGGTCAGAAAGATCAGGGTTCGAGTACTGTCCTTGTCCCTTACTAAGTAGCGTGGTTGTTGTTTTGGTTAAGCCACAAAATGAGAATAATAATAATTCCTGCCTTACTGTGTGACATTTGAATGGGTTGATGTATCCCAAGTACTTAATTTTACCTTGGAGTACTAGAAGCTCAATGATATTAGTTTTCACTCTCTTCCTCCTACTAGAGAATCTCACAGGTGCATCTCCTTTTCAACCAGTTCCATTACCTATTGGCTCTTTTTTTTTTTTTTTTTGTTAGTTTCTGAGAAAGAGAATACCCCTCAGTATCTCAGTCCTTTCATGTTGGGATGCTAATGCTGATTAAATGTGAAAGAGGATGTCACTTTCTTTGACTTTATCTGAAACTGAGCTTGTGGATTTCTATTTTATTGGATGGAGTGGTAGTGATCTGTTTGTTGATGTTATCTGTTCTTTCTCTCTCCCAATCTGCTCCTCCTCATCAAGAAGCACTCCTCTCATGCTCTAAACTAAAACTATCATGTCGATTGCTATATCCAAATTCAACAACATGGTTATGTTCATCTGAGACAGAGGGCACAACACTTATCATGGGCACCCAGTAACTCAGACCTATCAATCATTCTCCATAATGCCTCATTCATCTACCCCTTCATTCCAATCACTTGGCACATTTATTCTCAAAGTCAAGGAACAAGGAATTGGTGAAAAATTAAGTTATCTAGCCAAGATCTATGCCCTATTGGAGGTATGATTCTGTTTACCAGGTGAAGTCATTGGAAAAGTTTAAATCTCAAATGAAGCAATACATCTACATTTCAAATCAATAAAAAAATCCACTGGGGATTGTGTATATTCAAGGGGCCTAGGGCAATATGAATTTAGGAAATATGGGCCTATCACCAAATGTCATGATAGAGATTTAAAAACAGTGTTGAGTGGCCTCAACTGATTTCTCTGCTACCATTCCTCCTTTTCTTGATCTAACCTACACAGACTTACAAATTAAATTTCTAAAAATAGTGCTTCTGACTTTGGGGCCCAGGCTGTGATCAGCCCCACAGGTGGCACTAGGGAATTGGGCCCATTTCTCTAGGTTATGTGAACTACTGAAAGATTTCTTAATCCCTGGATCAGATTTCCAATTAAATTATTGGTGATATTGGATTGGAAATCAGGAGCCAGAAGCCAGTTAGAATGCTGGGGCCATAATCCAAATGGAATCTGGCAGGTGCCTGAAGCAGAGAAATGGTATAAGAATGGAGAGAAGGAAACACTGGGGAAGTTATCTGGAAATGGTAATCGACTGATGTTGGGATTGAGTGACAGTGAAGAGTGAAGGTCATCCTGCAGCATTGGCCATCATATGGAAAGCCCCAGGTACCTTCTCTGAGGAGCAGAATAAAAGTCTCTCTCTCTCTCTCTCTCTGTGTGTGTGTGTGTGGGTGTGTGTGTGTGTGTGTTTTACAGATAATGAAATTAGTTTTGTGGATGATGAATTTAAGGTGTCTGGGGATACCCAGTAATAGAAGTCTACTGTGGGTAAAGGCTCAAGAGAAATATTTGGGCTTTATTTGTAGTTTCGGGGGTCATGGGTGGAGTTGGCTGGTTGAAACTTGGGAAATGGTACAAAATGATTAGAAAAGACAGTCAGGGGGAGAACCCCAGAAAGCCCAGGCCTTCCAGAGGCTGGCAGGGGAGAAGAGCTATTGAAGAAAACTGATAAATGAGCAGGGATACAGCAGTAGAATGCAGACCGTGATGTCCTGTGAATCAAGGTGGGAGAGGGTTTTGAGAAAAAGAAGGGTTGGTGCAAAGTGTGAAAACCAGCAGCGAGATCTAAAGTGACAGAGTGAGCTAAGATGAGACAATAGGAGGAGTGGTAGAAGCCAAGGCTAGACTTCTGAAGCACTGAGCGATCAGAAGAGGAAGCGCAGACTAGAAGTGGAACAGTTATATGGCTCCTGGAACGAGTCTGCTAGCGAGGGGACAAGGAGAAACCGGGAAGGCAGGGAGAAGTAGGAGTGAGGGCAAGAAAGACTTCAACAGGGAGTAAGGAGCCTCTTGGGTGGGCGTGGGCAAATGCTGTTTGCTACCTACTCAAAAACCACCCGCCTTCCCTTCCTTCCTACAGAAATTGTTTCAGCTGGCAAGAAGCAAGTGGTGGGAGGAAGGCAAGCTCCGCCCCCACTCCTGGGGAGGAGTCCTGGGAATTCCGGTTCCCCTGTGCAGTGATTGGTTTAGGAGTGGCCATGTGACTCACTTTCAGCCAATGAAACATAAGGGGAATCTGAACCTAGTCCTCTGGGAAATGTTTTTTTCCCTTCATAAATAAATTACAGAAGGGAAGGGGGATTTTCAAGAAAACTTTTTGCCTTGTTTTTTAAAAATAATAATTATTTTACCCCTGACTCTTTCCTTGCTCTGTTGAACCATGTCGTGTGAGAATGTGACACTTACAGCCCTTGCAGTCTCTTTGCAGCAACCAAGTGATGAGCTGAGCTGGAGGCTGAGGTCTGGTTGGCCGAGGATACTAAGCCTGGATCCT
Organism: Spermophilus citellus; assembly: GCF_964194105.1. NCBI lineage: Eukaryota > Metazoa > Chordata > Mammalia > Rodentia > Sciuridae > Spermophilus > Spermophilus citellus. The sequence goes on along the minus strand of NC_138187.1, from coordinate 129,441,507 downwards.
TAATGCTACTTGAGGATTTGTTGGAGCTGCCCAACAACCGAGATCGCCTCCCTTTAGTTTATCTAAAGAACTGTTAACTTCTTTATGATTTAAGTCACTGCCAGTGACATCTTTAGCCGAATGCTTCCTAACTGATACAGGGAGATTATCACATTCTGGACCTAAGGTAATTTAGGTTAGGTTTAAAACAAAATCAGGGTAAGACTTTTTTTTTTTTTTTTGTATCAGGGATTGAACCCAGGGGTATTTTACCACCAAGCCACATCCCAGCCCTTTTTTATAATTTATTAGAGACAGGGTCTCGTTGAGTTGCTTAGGGCCTCGCTATATTGCTGAGACTGGGTTTTGAACTAGAGATCCTCCTGCCTCAGTCCCTCTGATCACAGGTGCGCACCACCACGCCCTGCTCAGGATAGGACTTTTTGAAACCTTGCAGTGAGCCGTCTTTGTGGTTTCTTGCCTAAAGTAGCAGTCAAGACCATCACTCTTTAAAATGATCTTGATTGTTTAAACACCAATTACTTTACAAAGGGTAGTAAAGATTATAGAAATCAGGCCTCTCTGCCTTTTGTTGAAGCCAAGCCAAATAAGCCTCCTAAGGAAGAAACGCCCATTAGCTTTCTCCAGAAAATCTCATCATTATTACTAAACCATCCCTTATTAACCCACTAGGAAGCAAACTGTCCTAATCTTTCCAATTGGTCACATTTCACCCTTAGTGTGAGATCAGACTTTGGATGTCATACTTTCCTTTGGAATTTAGATTGAAGGGCAGCACTGTCTTGATTAAATTCAAAAGGCTGAGCTGTAGTCCAGAACATGGGCCTGATGGGAAAGGAGAGGTATTTCTAAGGGAGGCATTGCATAAATAACCCAGCCAGCATAAGCAACTCTTAGGGCCACTGAGGAAATGCACAGGTAACTGGGAATGGAGCAGTTGCCTTGGAGATATTGACAGTGTAGGAGGGGAAAAGTCCCCAAATAAGCAGCATGAAGGATGGATTGGAAAATGAGGTTGAAAGCAAGGGAACCTACTTAGGGATACAGTGGCATATTCTAGGCAAGAGAAAACTAGGACATTGGCAAAGGAGATGGAAAAGAGGGTAGGATACAGGTATATAGCAAGAATTGCCAGCCCATTAGAGGTTGGGTATGAGGAGAGATGAATAAAAGAATGAATCTTTTATACAGAAATAGGAGAGATTTCAGAGTCACTCAGATCACGGTATTTGTACTTCCTTTTAGCTGCGGAATGCCTTCTTCAACAAAGCTCTTCACAGAAGGCCAATGTATTTGAGGTAGTTAGGCATGTATAGAGTAGATAATAAAAGACAGTTCTTTGCAAAAATTCCAGGAGGTTCTATTTGGGACCAGCTTCATGGGTGAAGACCAGTGTAGTCACACAGAGACCTTTGCTTAGTAGGTTTAATGGTTTGCTGTTACTGTCCTGAAATTCTTAATTTCTGAACAAAGAACTCTACCTTTTCATTTTGCACTGGGACCTCCAAATTAGGTGCTCAAACTGGTCTTGAGCAGAGGTGAGGGACTAAGGAACTGGGCTCTTGGACCGACTCAGTGATGCTAAGACCATGAGGGCATGAACAAATATGAACAATATAATCAGCATAGAAGTTGTCTATTTCACAGTTGCTGCAAGTGTTAAATGAACACATATGTGGAAAAATACTTAAAACTGTGTCCAACACAGAGTGAATACCATGGAAGGAGTTCGGTGTCATTATTTTTCTCTCCCTGCACTGATTCAACTCTGACAGCATGAGGTTGATTGTTCATGGGGTCACAGTTGACTTTTCTCATTTTCACATTTTTAACCTGCCACTCATCATCCAGCCTCAGGTTCTTGATTGTTCTTTGGTGGGGGAAAGAGATCCAGCAACAATAATTATCACAATAAGTAAATGTGTGGTATCACATCCTCTCTTTCTCTTAGTGTAGTTAGAGAGTGTCTCAGGGTGTGTCTGGGTGGCGTGTGTGTCTGCCTGTCTTTGTGTTGAGAGGGAGTTTTTTTCTTTTAAATTTAATTAATTAGAAGGTCTCTCTGGTGGTTCTATTTTTTCTCTTTACCTGTCTTTTTTGTTCATTTTGAAAGGACTCTTAAGCCACCTGCCTCCTCCCTCCCTCCCCTTCTCTTCAGATCCCCAAGGGGAGGGCAGGACCTAAAGAGGACTGTGTCACCTTTGTCATCAAGATAATAGCTCCCTCTCCCGCTTTCCTCCACTCCCCTCTCATTTCCCAGAGCCTGGCAAGTGCTCAACCTTTGTTCTTCAAGCACAGCTCTTACACCTCTGCTCCATGAACCTGTGATCCTTCCTGACCTGAGCCCGGAAGCTATCCCTCCTACCCTCATCTTAATCTTAGATATTCCCAAATCATTCTCAGGACTCTCTCATTGTCCTAGGGTTTTGAGTTTGTAAGAACTACATACTTTTTTCCTTGGCAGAAATAATTATGGTTTTTCCTAACAACTTTGCAACTTCCCCATAGATTTGGAAATTCCCTTCTTAATTACAGCTCTTGATAGATGCAGAGGAAGTATTTGGTCTGGTCCTATCTTCCCTCCTGATCTGCTGTGTGATTTTGGGCAAAAATTATCTTGACTGGGGCAGACTGGAGGATGAAAAGGTTTAGAGAAGGATTTCTTTTTGGAGGCCCTCTGAAGAAGGGATTTACAAATGTCTCCTTGGTCAAAATAGTCATCTGGGAAAGTACCAACCCACTTACATTCCTCCTTTTGAAAAAATGAGCTTAATAATTTCCATTGCTGGTTAGCTATCCCCCAACCCGATCTCCAAGCCTGCCTCCCCCCTCAGCTGTGAATCAGTGGAGACAGGCTACATCCCCCCACACAACTTCCACTTACACACACACTTCTGGGAGGCCCTAGGTAAACAGAAGGCAGAGGCAAGGCTGTGGAATTATTATTATCACTACGATGATGATGATGATGATGATGACGACGATGATGCTTTCAGCATGAGAAAACAGGAAGTGAAACTGCCCAGTGATAAATGTCTGGCTTCATCTCCTCAGCTGGACCTAAAGGCAAAGCAGAAGCCAGCCAGAGAAAATAGACTCTGGCAACCTCTACCGTGTGTGTGTGTGTGTGTGTGTGTGTGTGTGTGTGTTACAAGGAGTGTCTCTAAATACGTGGTTTCCAGAACTTTCGGTGATCTTTCAGCCTTATTCTAATGTTTAGTCTTTTCCCCTTCATGTGATATCTTTGGGGTGCTTCCTTACTACTTCCTTCCCCATTTCCTACAGAGAGCTCCCCATGGCCGTCAGAGGTGTAAAAGTTCAAGGCCACTGATCACTTAGCTCCTGCTACACACATCTTATCTGCCCAGGTCAGGTCTGAGCGGTGCGCCTTTCTCCAGCCTTTTTTTCCCCACAGTGGACACATTCCAAGGGCCAGAGGCCTTTCTTCCTTCTCTCTTCAGGGAGCCGTGTTTTCTCTCCTGGCCTGGCTGCCTGACACTCCATCTGCTTGGTTGAGTATTCATGTCCTTTGTCTTTTCCTCGGGAATCAATTATGGATAAATGGTAGTCAGAAAACAGCATGTCAGGGTCAATGCAATTATCCCATGTTGACGTTCCATTTGTGGCACTCTGGCCTCTGGAAACATTGAAAAACAGTGAAAAATGACCTGATTTTCATAGTACCTTGGAAGCTCAACTTCCCAGGAAGAAAAGAGCAGACAGCTGTGTGGGGAGTAAATGAAACAAACTGGAGTTTCAGAAATACCTCCTCGTTTGAATAATATCCACGGAACAAGGGAGGAGGAGGAGGTGTTAAGGAAGGGGAGGAGAGAGAGGAAGGAGAGAGCACTTTACCCATTCAAGACATTGCGCTTCTGTCCTGGTCCCTGGGGCCCACATCTTTTTATATCTTTCACACCAAAATCTTGAACAAATTAGTATTTTAAAATCTTGGCTTAAGAAAATACGTAGTTGTACTCATTGTTTATTGTAGCACTGTTCATAATAGCCAAGATGTAGAGATGACCTAAATGTACATTAATAGAGGAATGGACTTAAAAAATGGGATACCAGAGGAAATGTCTCATTATAAGATAATGTGGACAAACCTTGGGAAAATTATATTAAGTGAAGCAAGCCTGTCACAGAAAGACATATTATGTAGATTCCACTTATTTAAGGTATTTGAAGTCAATTGCATGGAATCAAAGAATAGACTGTTGACTGCCAGGAGCTAGGGAGAGGGAGAAATAGGAAGTCAGTAGAACATGGGCATAAAGTTTCAGGCAAGCCAAGATGATAAACTCTAGACATCTGCACAACACTGAATCTAAAGTCAATAATGTTTTGTCCACTTAAAGATTTGCTGAGGGAAAATTTCATGTTAAGTGTTTTTTTTTTAACATTTACTTTTTAGTTGTAGGTGGACACAATATCTTTATTTTATTTTTATGTGGTGCTGAGGATCGAACCCAGTGCCTCATGCATGCCAGGTGAGTGCTGTTCCTCTGAGCCATAACCTCACCCCTGTGTTAAGTGTTCTTACCACAAAAACAGCACGACATAGCATAAAATAGTAACAGAACAGAACCTGACCTGATATACCTGACATGACATGATACAACTTATTAGAATACATGAAACATACTAAGCAGGTCACACCTGACACACAACACATGTGACACATGATGAAAGCAACACATGATACAGAAGATGCATGACAAAAGTGACACAGACAAAAGTTGTGTGCCACTGCTGTCACATATGTCACTTATGTCATGGATACATGTGGCCTGTGACAAAAATGAAGTGCATGCAAAAATGCCGTAGGTGAAAAGTATGAAGAATGACATGGATAAAAAATGGCCCCCACAAAACACATTTTACATGACACATGGAATGACACGTGTGACAGGTGGCACAAATGACACACGAAAATGGTGCCTGTGACATGCATGTGAAAAATGACAGTAGGGGCTGAGTGTGGTGGTGCACGCCTGTTATCTCAGTGGCTCAGGAGGCTGAGGCAGAAGGATTGTGAGTTCAAAGCCAGCCCCGCAAAAGTGAGGCTCTAAGGAACTCAATGAGCCCTGTCTCTAAATAAAATACAAAATAGGGCTGGGGATGGGGCTCAGTGATCAAGAGCTCCTGAGCTCAATCACCGGTATCCCCAAAACAAACAAACAAATACACAAAAGACATTGAGAAAAATGACACGTGTCATTTGTGAGACATGACATACAGGCAAAAAAGGAGACACATTACCAAAATCATATGTGAGAAAGATGACACAGGTGTGTTTAGTGACATGTGCAGAAAATGGTGACACCATGAAAAAAATGTTACAGGAGCTAAAAATGACATGTGGGACAAAAATGACACATGACATATGTGATGCATTTGGTCTGCATGACATTCATGACAGAAATGATAGTCTTCATGTCTGCTGTGCTTTCTGAGTATAGAATAGGGGTCCATAGATGCACATCTGGGGGTTGAGATGGGGATCTGAATCATGGCAGGGCAACTGGTTGAAGAAAACCTCTACTACGGAGCTCTCTGTTCCCAAACAGCTGCAGATCTCTCCATTTGGAGATCATGGTAGCTAAGAAGACAGGTGTTGGGTCCTTGCTTCTTGCATTCAGATCCCCCTCTCCAGGCCTTACTTGAAATCATTTAGATGAACTGGGCCCCAGTGTCCTCATCTGGGCCCCTGGAAGGATTTTAGTAATACGTGGTAGGGCTCTTCTGGAGCATGGACGGAGTCAACACACGGGACCACAGTCATCTCAGAAACTAAATGTTGTCCCAACCTTTCTTTATTTACCTTTGTCTGCCATTCACCAGCCTCCAATTCATTCATCCAGCAAACATACAAGTGCCATACTATGTGACAGACATTTGGCAAGCCACTGGGGATAGAGACAAGGTTAGCAGAACATAAATGTCAGAGGGTTCACAGTCCACACCCTTTCCAGGCTTCTGTTACTTTTTTTTTTTTTTTTTTTTTTTTTTGGTGTCGTAGTGCTGGGGATCAACCCAGAGCCTCACACATGCGAGGGAAGCTCTCCACCACTGAACTATACCCAGCACCTAACACAAAGCAAGTACACGATAGGTACTGTCACATTGAACTCAGTTCTTTCTGGTTTCTTGCCCATTTTCTACTTTGTTTTCTCCTGCTTCCCTGTTTTTTCTTTTCCCAATTCTATAGGAAGAGGCCCGAGGTGTCTTGGCAGGGGAAGGTCCTGGAATCCCTCTGGTCCCTGTCTTGGTAAGGAAGCCCTGGGAGGGCTAGGATCCTGGGTAGCTCACTGGATCTCCTACTCATCAATTCTCCTTGTCCCAGTCTTGAGCTCTTCTATAAGCTCTCTGGGAAGCTGGAGTAGGGCCACTGGGTTCTGTAATAACCACAGTTCTTCATGGTAAACAAGAACCAGATTCCTGGGCAGTGACGCGGGCGGGAGCCCTGGCCAGGCAGCTATGATTACACCAAGACATGAAGAAACACCTCTGCTCAGCCCTGACCTGCCTGGGGAAGGCCTAGAGGAGAGGCTGCCCACAGGCCCCTCTTGGCTCCCCTTCTGGTCATTCTTGGACTGAGTTAGAGGGGACTTGGCACCAGCTTGATCTTCAAATACAAATATTTAATCAGTCAGCTCTGGGGAGATGACCAGAGTAGTGTCCTTCTCCATCTCTCCTTTTTCAGAACTGGTCCCCCTTCTTCCTTTCTCATGTGCCCAACTCCTACTCTATCCCTCCATCAGGAGAATTCTCAGGTACACTTCTCTGAATGATGCCAGGAGAAGCCTCATATTCCTGTGAGGTGCCTCGATCCCAGGAACTCCGGAACAGGGGCTGCACTGGGCTATCAGAGCATCTGACTTTGCGTGCATGGCCTGGACCAAGATTTTCCTCTTAACAATGTGACTTCTGACCATAGGATCAAATCTCCTGGGATTTAGGCCAAACATAATCTCTGCTAATTCCTGGGTGGACAAGTTGGACTGACTTAAATACTTCTAGAAGGATACAAGAAGAAACTGGGTGGAGAACTGTGTGACTGGGGGTGGGGGTGGTTTGGGTGGAAGAGAAAAAGACATTTTACTATATACAACATTTTGACTTTTTGTATTTTGTACCATGAGCATGTATCAAAAATTTTAAAACAAAATAAAACAAAACAACACACATGCATACAAAGAAAAAATTCTAATATTCGTACATTTCTTATAGATCAAATACAAAGAACATCTTTTTACTTCTGTCCTCATGGCAGAAGGGACAGTGAGACAATAGCATCAAGATGGCATCCTTTGGACCAAGTAAGGTAGGCTTAGAAGGGACTGTAAAGGTGGGTAGTGGCTTGGCTTAAAGATTTTCTGAGTCTGAATGACTCAGAATCTTATAATATGGGGCCCTGATGTTGTGTGCCATCAGCCAGGAGGTCCTCGCTGCCTGAAAGGCCACAACTCTCCCAGGTACAGGACAGCAGTATCCTTTCCTGACCCCGAAAAGTTAACAGGGGTGGACCATCTGTGCTACTCACTTACCTTTGTACTTGGGAGCCAACAGGGAGGGAATGGACCAGTTTCAGCACCCTGGGGAGCCAGTGTCCTACCAGATAGGTGCCAGAAACTGCCATCACTTCCTGGGCATCATGCTGGTGGGGAAAGGGAGCTATTGTGGAGCAGGTACAGTTTCCGTTTTTCAAGATGAAAAGAGTTCTGGAGATGAATGGTGGTGAGGGCCACATAATGTGGAGGTAATAATGCCACTGAACTATATATTTAATCATTCTAAATTCTTACATCATAAAATGTTACAATTTATACAGCACTTTCATATACATTACCAATATCTCCCCGTTTTCCAAAGTCCAAAACCTGAGTGGAATTTCTAGCTCTTGACTCTGCCTCATGCTTCACATCTTTTCTTTCTTTTTCTTTTTTCTCTCTCTTTTTTTTTTTTTTTTTTGGTGGTGGGCTACTGGGGATTGAACTCTGAGGCAATCAACCACTGAGCCCCATCCCCAGCCCTATTGTGTATTTTATTTAGAGGCAGGATCTCACTGAGTTCCTTAATACCTCACTTTTGCAGAGTCTGGCTTTGAACTTGTGATCCTTTGGCCTCAGCCTCCCTCACCGCTAGGATTACAGGCATGGACCACTGCACCTGGCTCATGCCTTACATCTTGACATTCTGCCCTATAAACTACATTCCAGCCCAGGCCGTGCTGACCCTACTTGTGCTTCTAAATAGGCCATACAAATTTTCGTCTCTCTCCACTTCTGTGTGCATGTTAAGCTCTTTCTCCTGTGTGGTTTTCCTCCTTTTCCTGAAGAATTCTTGCTTATCTTTCGAGGCTCAGGTAAATGTCACTCCCGTGGGCTTCCTAGATAAATCTCTTTCATTTTTGAGTGCTGGAGCACCGTGCTTAATCCTTTTCAAGGCCACTTCCACTAGGATGCTATTAATAAAACAAACATAACAAAAATAAATAACAAGAGTTGGCTAAAGTGTGGAGATTCTGAAACCCTTGTGCACAGCTGGTGAGAATGTAAAATGGTGCAGCTGTTATGGAAAAACACTAGGTAGCTTCCTCAAAAAGTTAAACATAGAATCACCACATGATCTCGCAATCCCACTTCCGGGGATATACCCATAGGAATTAAAAGTGAAGACTCAAATGGATAGGTGTACACACATTCATAGTGACCTTATTTGCAGCAGCAAATAAGCAACTCAAGTGACCATTGATGGATGAATGGATAAACAGAATGCAGTATATGCGTAGAGCAGAATAACATTCAGCCTTAGGAAATTCTGATACAGGATACAACATGGATGGATTGGAAAGCATAATGCTGAAGAAAGAAGCCAGAACAAAAGGCCAACTATTGTATGAATTCATTTATCCAAGGTAAATATGCAAATTCATAGAGATAGAAAGTCAAATGGTAGTTGTCAGGGGCTGGAAGGAGGGGAGAATGGGAGCTATTGTTTAATAGATACAGAGTTTCAGTTTTTGCAAGATAAAAAGAATTCTGGAAGTAGATGGTAGTGATGGTTCCATAACAATGTGAATGGACTCAATACTACTGAATTGTGTGTTGAAAAATGGTTAAATGGTAAATTTTGTGTATAGTTTACATATATACACACCTTTGACCACCATATGTACATATGTGTGTGGTGTGACAAAGCACTTAGAGTTGTCCAGCACCTCCACTAGGTGACACATACAATACAGGTGTCCGGCATTCCTATGCCCAGCACATCTCACACTAACTGGTGCTCAGTCAATGTTTGTTGCCATGAAAGGGGACAGGAAGTTAATGGGTGTTGGGGGTGGGGGTAGATGCAGGTCTCAGACTACCCAACTGGAGGAGGCTCTAGACATTTATCCAGGGCCATGGGTCAATCTTTCCCCAGAATCAATGAATGCACTTCTAGGAAGGAAAGGGACTTGCCCGTAACATATGCTACAAGGACCACACAAAAACCAGAACTTCCTCTTGTGGTGTAAAAAGGCACCAGAAATTTTGTGAGTTGAGAGTTTTTAAGGTCACACACCTGCCTATATGATGGTGTACATGTGGTCCTTGGAGGAGGAAGGGGACAAATGAGGAAATCTCCATGTGTCCTTTTAATCTCTACAATGTTGCAGTTTTCACAACTTTATGAGAAATGTCAGGGAAAGCTTAGCTCCTACCTTATCTATCATGGGATGAGCAAGAACAAAACAGTGAATCTTGAGCATCCCTATTCAAAAATATGAAATCCAAAATTTTTGAGCCCTGACAAGATGCTCAAAAGGCTTCAAATTTTTGAATATTGTGGATTTTGTTGGAGTTCAAAATTAGGAACACTCAAAATATTCCCAAACCCATAAAACAAAGCAAAACAAACAAAAAAACCTCTTAGATCTAAAACACTTCTGGTCCCAAGCATTTCAGATAAGGGATGTGCAACCTGAATATATAACATATACCTCATCTGTTTAGGTCCTTCCTCAAAAGCTTAGAAATGCTAGGATCTCACATTCATTACTGCTTAAATGACTTTCTACAATCAGAAGGGATGAATCAGAATTCCAACCAATGCTCTTTTTTTGACAAGGGCATTAGAATTCTGATTTGCCCCTCCAGTTGTTGAAGGACTTTGGCTGGTGTGATAGCTAGCTTTCCATTACTGTAAACAAAACAAAAACAAACAAAACAAAACAAAACAACAACAACAAAAAAAAAAAACCCTGAGACAATCAAGTTTAAAAAAGGAAATGTTTGTTTTGGCTCACAGTTTTGGAGGTTTCAGTCCATGGTGGTTGGCCCTCCTACTTCTGGGCCCGAGGCAAGGTAGTACATCCTGGTGGGGAGCACACCACGGAGGCGACCTGTTTACCTTGTGGTTAGAAGGAAAGAGAAAGAGAAAAAGACTAGTGTCCCACAATCCTCTTTGAGGACACAGTCCCAGTGACCCTAAAACCTCCCTTTGGGCCCCATTTCCTAAGGGCCCCTCCACTTCTCAATAGCACCATGGGTTGAGAACCAAGCATAGGTCTTTGGAGGACATTCAAGATTTAAACTATGACAGCTGATTACTTGATTTTTCTAAGCCACATTTAAAAAAAAATTCCAGTACTGGACATTGAATCCAGGGATTCTTATCACTGAGCTAAATCCCCAATTATTTTTATTTATTTATTTTTTTAATTTTGAGACAGTTTCTAAGTAAGTTGTTGAGGTTGACCTTGAACTCGGTATTCTCCTGCCTCCTCAGTCTTCTGAGTAGCTGGGAATACAAACCTGCACCACTGACTCAGATCTGAACCATAGTATTTTTTTCAGGATGAAAACAGCAGAAATAGTACCACTTAGAGCATTGTCAAGAGGATTGGATGGGATGATTCTTACGAGAGCATCTATCATATAACAATAGCTCACATTTACAAAAGCCAATTACCTTGTGTCAAGAACAGTCCAAAATGTTGTTCATCTATTAAATCTAGGGAATACGATCTCCTCCTTTATTATTCAAAGAAATAGTGTGGTGCTGCTAGGATCAGAACCCTAGGCTTGATTCTTGTATGCTCTGCTACCACAAAATTATGTTCTCATTTATCGTTCTACCCTTAGGAAAACTCTTCATTCCCTGTATACACGTGGACATCTCTTCCCTCTCACTTCCATTTATTTATCCTAAGAAAGGAGAAAAATCCCAGGCGTTACTTGGTCACCCAGCAAGATCTGCTGACTGATCTTTTCAGTTGACCCACCCTGGTTGTGTTCCTGGACAGCAAGTTCCCTTTTCTTTTCTCCCTTCCCCAATTTATTATCCAGGTTGCATGTTTATCTGAGTGGCAAGTGATGTGCCAGACATAGGATAGATGGGGGCAGAACCTGTAGCATGGGAACACAGCCTTGAACCTTCTTGAATCCAAGTGGATATTTGCCTCTCTCACCTATACATCTCCTACTAATAGGCAGGATCATAATTAGGCATCCTATAATCATAATTGTAGTCCCTTTAGACCATGTTATGTCTGTTGATGTGCAGAGGTAAAGTTTCCCTTCCCCTTTGGGTACTTCCTTCTTTCTCTTTCCATTCTCATTCCTAACCACTGCTACAGCTGCTCCTTGCTGTGGCTTAAACGGTCAAAAGGATTGGTACAGACAAGGGCATTGCCAATGGAAGAGCAGAGCATTTCTTTGGCCCAGGAATGTTCTCATGAAGGGCATTGTTGATGACACTTTGGGTAATAAGCCCTTAGCACCTTCAGAAGAGGTATGATGGAAGGGATGACAGATATCATTGAGACTAAAGTAGTGAAGTCATTTTTCTGGATCAGAAATTTTTGTGACTAATGATTCCTAGTATCTGTCACTGTTTCTTTGGAAAATTTTTCATTTTTATCTAAGAAATACTAGCCTATGACATGAAGACTGCTTATCTCTCCTTGGTGTCAAGTCATTGTCCTTTTCAAGGATGAGATTTCAGAGGACATCCTATCCTGCAGTATCTTGTCTAAGGTCCACTAGCCTATAAATGACTATCTCATCCAGAGATCCTATCTGGACATTTTCAAGAAATCCACCTCCACAGATTTCTACTCTCGATCGTCCACCCATAATGCCACATCATAGCAAATTAGGAAATGTATACTCCTTGATGGTGTGAAGGCAGGGTGGAGAAGTTTTGATTAGAGAGATTTTCATGGACTCCTGTAATAGCACCCAGCCATACAAATGAACACAGACCTAAGCTCTGTAATAGATTAGGCCAAGATTGAGGGAGATTGGGGTGTGCGAGAGTTGATCTAAAACAGCAAGTGTAGTCTAAACCTCTTAGGTTATTCCTGCCCAGGAATGATAGGCACCATATTTCAGACATCAAGAAGAATATGCGGTTATATTTCTGTTCAGGACTTTTAGTAGAGGACATACATATGAACTGTGGGTCAGAAATACTTGAATTTTGTCCTTTCATAACTGAATGACCCTTGGAGAGTTATTTAATTTGTCTAGAACTCAGTTTTTCTCCTTTATATAATACATATGTGAGGATAAAAGTACATACCTCATGAGGTTGGGTTCTAGTTAGGATAAGATTTAGCTGTGAGTGATAGAAAACCTAGGACATAAGTCACTTTAATAAGGATACTTTTTTTTTCTTATAAAAGTGTGGGTAGGTGGTTCAGGGCTGAGAAGATGGATCTGTGCTTCCCACCCACAACCTGTAGTCTACTTCATGGACAATGAGGGTTGCTCAAGCACTAGCCATTAAATTTTCTTTCCAGCCAACAGGAAGGAGAAAAGAGGAGAGGGAGGAAGATCCATCTCTTTTCCTCAACTACTTCCATTTACAAGTCATTGGCTAGAAATTAAATCTCATGAATGCAATCAGCAGTAATGGAGTTTGAGGAATTGGGAAGTGTGTTTTATTTCAGGTAGTCTCATGCTTAGCTAAATATTGGGGGTTCTTCATGGTCAAAGAGGGGAAAAATAGGCATTATCTTGGGGAGTGAGCTAACAATCTCAGCTACAGATCCTTATGAGATTTAGCTGAGACAAGGCAACTACAGAGCTGACCACAGTGTTGGTCACTCAATAATCATTGTCATCATCATCGTTATCATAACCATGAGAAGGTGGAGGATACTTTGAAACTATGCCAGGATGTTTTCTTATTTTAATTGCATCTTGCTGATGAAGTCACTCATTTATCTCTTCTCTTCTCTCCCCTCCTCCTCCTCCTGCTTAACCATTGAGGCACATTCCTAGCCCCCCTTTTTTAAGAGAGAGAGAGAGAGAGAGAGAGAGAGAGAGAGAGAGAGAGAGAGAGAGAGAGAGAGAATTTTTGTTTAATATTTATTTTTTAGTTTTCGGCGGACACAATATCTTTGTTTGTATGTGGTGCTGAGGATCGAACCCAGGCCGCACGCATGCCAGGCGAGCGTGCTACCGCTTGAGCCACATCCCTAGCCCCTATCCCCAGCCCTTTTTATGTTTTATTATGAGACAGAGTCTCACTGAATTTGTGAGGGCTCTCTAAGTTCCTAGTCTATCTTCCTTTTTAAGACACTTTGAGTTCCATCTTTTTATAATACCTTCAAACATCTTCATGAAATGAAACTACATAAAAGGGAATAATGAGCATAGGATTCAGGATAATGGTTATCTTGAGTAACATATGCAAGGATGGCTTGAAGGTAGAGAAACCATCTCCTTCAGTGTATGTTATTGTCAAATTCCTGGTTCTTATTTTGAGTAGTGGTTCACAGATGCCTACTGCATTATTGAAACTAACTAAATAGACCAATGATCCAATGACCAAGTTATATCATGAACTGAGGATTATAATTAATCCAATTCTATATCCCTGAGTTTCTTAAATTGCCTTTGTGTGTGCTGTCTTGCAGGGATTGTGTGTTTGTGTGTCAACAGTAGACAAAAATAGAAATCTATTTGTATAGATTTCAACTGTTTTTGTGTGCAAGGTGCTGGAGATTGAATCTAGCACCTCACATGTGCTAAACATGTGCTGCACTACTGAGCTACATCTCCATTCCAACTTCCAACTTTTTTTTTTTTTTTTTTTGTAGTGCACCCAGGGATGCTTTGCCACTGAGCTACATCTCCAGCCTTTTAAATTTTTTTTTATTTTGAGAAAGTCTCACTAAATTGAGTCTGGCCTTGAACTTGTGATCTCCTGCCTCAGCCTCCTGAATTGCTGAGATTATAGGCATGTACTATTGAACCTAGACTTCCAATTTTGGAAGTTTTTTAAGTAGTTCATAACAGATGGCCCAGAGATGCAGAAGCCTGATGACCTAGGAATAATTGGACAACCGAAACCCAGCTGGGGATTCCTCCTAGAGTTATCAAGGGCTAAATGGGCCACAGAAGACTCCCAGGATACATAATGCAGTGTGTGGAGACTGTACACACAATAAATACTCAGAAAACACATGTACATGAATGCAACACAGAAGTACAATGTGTCCTGGCATATAACAGTACAAATGCCTACTGGATGATAACTGAGGGGATGAACTGCAGGAGGAAGCCCTCGGCAAGAGATCCTGAGTGGTAAGTTCTTTTCTGATACTGGTTAGATATGTGAAGGCCCCTTGCACCCCAGTTTGTTCTTTCTCATCTGTACAATAGTGATAATAACATCTGCCCTGCCTACCTCACAGCACTATTGTAATGATAAATGAAATACTTTTCTATAGGCCAGAAGAAGTGCAAAGCATCTCCCCAGAACTCCATATAGGTAGAATGGTGGTTTTGATGCCAGGGACAGGTCCCTAGGCATTGGACACAGAGTAGAGGAGCAAGCCAATCATGCCTGAGCAATGGTGATATTTAATATAGCATGATAACTGATAGCTATGCTTTATGAAAAGTTCTCATAAATACTCTCACTTAATTCTCACTCATCCCTGAAAGTAGATTCCCACCCCCCACTCCGGATACAGAGAGGTTAAGTGGCTTCTCAAAGATAACATGTCTGGAGACCCTTCTGCTTATTTGACCCTAGATTCTGTGGTTTTCCCAGTGTACCTTGCCGCCTCTGAAAGGGCAAATGAACTTATTTTCTTTCCAGCCTTGTGGAAAGGAGTTGGTTCAAGTACCAGGAAGGCCCCAGTGAATTTCTGCAAAGGACCAACTCAGAGCCCTGGGCACACCACACCAGGGACCCCCTTTCACCTGAGGAAAAGTCTGAGCAGTTGAAGCCTTCCTCTTCCTTATCCCTATATTCCTTCTTCAGGCCCGGGACATCTTTGTGTGTGCTTCCTGGATGGGACAGCAATCTGCAGAACTGGCAAGGCCACAGCGTTTTCCATTCCCTGTAGCCTTAGTTAGAGTCTTTGAAGAATCGGGGGAATCCCAGGGCCCTGGACCCCTACCTATCCTGCAGCCTAGGAGGCAGCTCTGGGCAGCTGCAGACAGAATTGAATGCCTCCGCCTTCCCCTCCCAGGTCTGCCGGCATCTGTCTCCTTCGCCACCAGATTAATACTGTTCATAACCTCAGGGGTAAGCATAGCACCTTGTATGCAGTAGGCACTAAATAAGTGCTGCTTGACAAGAGCAGCTATTTATATTAGTGAAATCATTTTCCTCTTTGGTCCATGGGTGAGCCCTGGTGTCCTGGAAGGAACAGATCTGGGAGGATGACTCTGGCACTTCACTCCATCCTTCATTCTTGAGTCCTGAGGGGGAAGGAGACATTTGTGCCTGTGCCTTACCCACCAGGACTATGTCCCCATGGGCTCTTTTTAAAGGATGCTCTCTTCTCTCCAGAGTTTTGTTGGTATATATTAGGGGCCATGTGTGGCTATAGGTCAAGCCTCATTCTCTAATTTGGCAGGATTATAATTAAGTTGAGGTTTTGTCCTCACTTGTTTTATTCCCGTTGTTGTCTCATTTCTCAACTGCTTAACTGGTAAAAGCAGGGAGGCCAGCAGGAATTTATTTAATGATCATCCCCAAACCCCACCACAATGTGTGTAGAGACCCTCTGGCAGTTTAAAGTCTGGGCCTCCCCAGTCCCCTTCCTGAACTAGACTATGCTATGGGGTTCAGCTAGATCTTTGGTATCTTCCTCAGAGACCTGGGGTTGGTTAACCCAGTTTAGAAGCAGGCAAAGTTCTTTAACAGTTCCCACTTCTCCTTATAGCTGTAGGCTCAGGGACTAATTTTTCCACATTGGAAATCAGAACCATTTCCCAGAGCTTCCCCTTTGCTACATTATCCCATCAGATTCTGTCCAGAAGTCTAAGAAAAGATACAGCTGTTCTTCCCATAGAGAGAAGTGCCAGAGGTGTTTAGGATCACACAGCAGATCAACAGGGAAGGCTGGGGGGCGGGGGGGGGGGGCGGTAGAATTCAGGCCGCCTCTAGCTTCACTCATCCTCTTCTCAACCTGTGTTCCTTTCAGTTTATTTACATAAATATGTTCCAAGGCACAACTACTACATTGTTCATGGTTACAGGGTAATAAATCTTTACTGAAAACAGTAATGAGAAAAGAGATGTAAAACTTAGAGGAAAATGTTCCAGTTAGGAAAACAACTGAATGTTTGCCTGACACTTGTTCCTGGAATGAATGGCCTCTGCAACTCCATCTCACCCTTGAGGTCTTATCTAGCAGCATTCTTAACAGTCATCCCTCTCCTTCAAACTACAGCCCCTCTCCCTATTCGTTGCTGCTGTCTAAAAGGTCCAGACAACTGGAAAACAGTAGATTTTCCATCGGAATGAGTTACTTTCATAGGACTCCCTTTCTTTTACGTGTCTTCTGTTAAAAACTAGGATTTCTTCGTTCCCTCTCACGTCTCTGAACCTCCAGCCTCCAGCCCCTAGCCCCTACCCCCACAGCCCAGCAGGGTTCCCTCCTCTCCCGGAGCCTCGCATCCTCCCCTTTAAGGCGCGCCCCTCCCCCACACCAACGCCTCCCCAAGCCCCACCCCCCTGAACCTCCCCTTTAAGGACCGGCCCCGGACGCAGACGAGCCTGTGACGCGGCCGCCGGCCCCGGGGCTGGGTATATTGTCGCGCGGCCGCTTCCCCCCCGGGCCGGGCCCCCGCCGTCCCGCGTTCCCCGGAGCGCCAGGCCCCCGGGGGGAGGGAGGGAGGGAGGGAACTGGGCCGGTGGGCGCCAGCGGCGCACGGCGGGACCCACGGAGCCCCGCGACCCGCCGAGCCTGGAGCCGGGCCGGGGCGGGGAAGCCGGCTCCAGCCCGGAGCAAACTTCGCAGCCGGGCGGGGGGTGGCGGGGACCCCGTCCCGAGCCGGAGGAGGGGGCGGCCGCGGGCCCTCCCGCCTCTGCGCCCGCGTCTCCGGGCACCATGCTGTCCAACTCCCAAGGCCAGACCCCGCCGGTGCTGTTCCCCAACCCGCCGCCGCCGCCCCCGCAGCCCCCCGCCCCGGCCCAGCCACCGCCGCTGCCCCCACAGCAGTTCCCCCAGTTCCACGTCAAGTCGAGCTTGCAGATCAAGAAGAACGCCATCATCGACGACTACAAGGTCACCAGCCAGGTCCTGGGACTGGGCATCAACGGGAAAGTTTTGCAGATCTTCAACAAGAGGACCCAGGAGAAATTCGCTCTCAAAGTAGGTCTGGGGCCCGGGGAAGGGGAGGACGAGGTCGGAAAGGGGTTCCGGGAACGGATCCCCAGCTCGCTGAAGCGGCCGCAGTGCACGGGCGGTCAGCGCTGGATGCTGACCCTCACCTCGGACAGGGTGTCCCCGGCGACTGTGGGGCCGCGGCGGGGCTGCCCGGTCAGGGTGCCCGAGGTGCCCCGAGGTGCGGGACGAGAGGCGGGAGGGTGGCGGCGAAGGACGGGTCCCGGCAGACCTCGCCACGGAGACCGAGTTTCCGGTCACCTCCGGGAGTGAGTGGCGGGGACTCTAGAGGACTCTTGAGGACTCTGCCATTTTGGGGTTTGAGCGGGATCCAGCCGAGTCGCCACGGTCTGTCTTCGGGACCACTTCTGCTTATTTCACCAGATCTCAAGGAAGTGATTTTCAGGGCTTGAGGCTCCTAATCTTTCCCTCCCTCCATTCTTTCTTTCTGCGGGCACAAAAGACCCATTACTCATTGAGCTGGTTGGTCGGTTGGTTTGGAGAAGTCGGATCTCAGAGGTTTATTTAGCCTCGCTCCTTATTTGGGAGGCGGAATGTGTGATTTCACTTCCCTGGGCCTTGCGAGGGCGGCCGTGCCGCGGTGGGGCGCACCCGCCCAGTAGGCACCGGGCTGGAGATTCCGCGGGGACGCCGTCCTCCGCGCGCGGGGGAGGGATTGTTTTGATCCTGGAGCAGGCCCCCTCCTACCTCCAGTGCCTGTGAGGCCCCAGATGGGAGGCTAGCAGGCTACGGGGCGCGTTGTCTGCTGTTTCCATAGCTCCATTGATCTTTGTAAAACCAGTCTACAAGCTTCAGCTTGGCCAGGCGCTGATTCCGCAAACCCGAGACAGCCTCTTAGGTCCCAGCCTCGGGTGAGTGATGGACAGCAGGAGGAAACGCTATTCTTGGACTGGGGAAACCCAAGCTTTTTTTTTTTTTTGGAGGGGGTATGGGAGGGAGAGATGGGGATTCATGGCAACACCACTTACTTCAGAAGTTAAACGGAATGGACTTGGAGGTCTGATGTGATGGAGTGTGAGCCGGTCGTTCAGGGTCACCAAAAAGGTTCACTTCTCAGAAGTGTTTCAGGTCCAACCACATCTCTAAAGGTGACAGGGCAGGTCTCTTTCCCCTGGGGTGTCTTAATGATTGGAGGAGGGAAATACTTCCTGTGTTATATTTTCCTCTTCCCTTTCAGCCCACACAGCTAGCTGTATTTCAGTTATTAAGCACTGAACCCAGATATGAGTTGTGGTGAAATGACTGGCATATACAATTTATATATATATATATATATATATATATATATATATATAGCAGTCATGTCCAATTTCTAGATTTTAAAGTCTCTATTTTCCTTCTGCTTTCATCCTTAGTGCTAACAGATTTCTTTGGTTTTTACTCTAAGTTTTTCCGTCCTGGGATCTCAATTGTTGCTTAATGTTGACTGTTGGAGAGGGAATTTATCAGTGTCTTGACCACTGTACTATGTGTGCCTTTGACTTCTCTTTCCATACTAGCTACTAAGGGGAGAGGTGGAAAGGTATTTGGATGGACCATGGCTCTGACCTTGGAGATTAGAGGTGAATGAATATAATTTGACCACAGTTAACCTGTGCTGTTGAGGAAGTGACAGACATTCTTTCCTGCAGAGTTTTCTGTCTCTTTTGAGATGCCATCTACCTTCAGCTTCAGCAGTCTGGGGACACTGGCTGTTCGTTCTCTTGATTAGCTGGAAAAAATATAAAGACTTCAGAATATAAGCTCTCAACTCCTGTTTCTTATTCTATTTAATAGACACACACCCTCTAAAATGCTTTTGGGTGGCAATTCAGATTTTTGTTGTAACTAATAAGAGAGAAGTTTGGGAATTTTTCTTTGAATATTTTTGAAAGAAAAAAGCGAGTATATTAAATAACACTCATAGCTTATTTTTCTGCAGGTAGAAGTGGGTGTAGATTGAAGTCAGAGGCTGCTGTTTTGACAGGCAGCTTGCTTCCAGATCTTAGAAGTTGACTCAACTGTTAAATTGTAGATTTCCCACACAGCTTTGTGTTAAAACTTAATAATAGAGGAAGAAAGGAGGATGAGGCATTTGGAGACTGACAGCAGTGTCAACAGCACTTTCATATCCAAATATTGGCTAAGACATAATTACAGCTGTGGGGGAATCTGGTTCAAAGAATCCTGTTCTAGAGACATACACCAAAGAGATTTCCAGATCTTAGATTTTGACTAATTTTAGGTGCTGAATAGTGAAATAATTTTCAAAACCAGGGGTCTTTTGATTATAAAGCAAGGAAGGAAGATGTGGTGGGACAGGCAGGATTGGTGATTCCATTGGAAAGGTACCTAAGAAAGAGGCAGGAGACCTTCCTTCACATGTGTGCTGAGCCCATTCTTGAAGCCTTAGGTAAGGTTGAGGCCAGCTGCTAGGCTCTAATGGGGTTTCCAAAGTCTGCTATCTTGTAGCCCTGGGAGTTGATGGGAGGTGGTGGCTGCCTGGATACCCTGTGGCCTGGTGACCTCTTTCCCCTGTTAAGTGAAATCAGTGCTTTAAAAATGGTCCCAACTTACCCTGCTGCTTCTTTACCTTCACCTTGCTTCACCTTCATCTTGGAGGGCAGATGCTTAAATTCTTTCAGTGGGTGCTGTGATTTCTCCCCATCATCTCTTCTATCAAGTTCTTAGTTGTACCCATACTTCAGGCAGAATTTGAAGGGGCTCATGGGGTCATCTCATCCTACCCCCTCATTTTGCAGATGAGAAAACCAAGACCCACATTGAAGGAGTGGCTTGCTTCAAAACAGCTACTTACCTGGTAGAGGCAGGATTAGACCCAGGTTGTCTGACTCCTGGTCTCAGGCTTCTCCTTACTTCCTAACTACAGTGACATTGATGGACATGGGGATGGTTGCTACTCCAAGGTACCTTGAACCTGCGGAGCTACTCTGCCCTCAGGTCCTCCTTTGGCAATTGCCAGCGGTTGCTGGGTGAGTATCTGTCACCTTCCAACCACAATCCCCAAAGTTGGAGGGCAGCTTCCAAACTCAGTAGCTCCATGAGTTTTGAATCTGTGGTAACAAGCTTTTTTTTTTTCCCCCCTCTACCAATGAGTTTTGATAGAAATATTATTTTTTATTATTTATACGAGAAAATGGGGATTCTGTTTATTTCTTTGGTAGGGACACCAAGTCTCAACTCATTTGCGTGTGAATTGGTTGCATTCCCCATGTGGTTCCTCCATTGCTTCTTGCTTCACTGTGTCATGGAGACTTTCAGGTATTAGCTGAGTAAATTTAATTAAAGTTGATACTATTGTCCTACTCTGCTATGCAACACTGATTAGGTGAAGGGTGTTATTGCCTTACAAAATATAGAATGTTGCCATAACTGATCTTTGTTTATCTTTCCATCACATAGACTAGAGGGAAAAAGGTAATGTAGATTCTTCTTTTCTTTGTCCAGTGGGCCTCCCTCTGCAAGTCATGTAAGTGCTACTTTGGTGTGGTTTCCCTTGGCATCATGAAAGGGAGACAATTAGAGCCTCTCACTTGTGGTCTGGACACTGAAAAGGGGAAATGCAAGAACTCCCTCATCCCCCCAGTACAGGTGACTTCCTATCAGCACACCTTATCTGTGCACCTGTGAGAGAGAGGGCAATGTGGCTGGATAGCATCTTAAATTGGGGTTTGACGGGCGGAATCACAAGGTAAGGAAAGTCTCCCTGACCAAACCAGCCTCTTTTACATCCAGTATGGTTCCAGATAGCTAACAGGTTGCTGAACACTTACCACATGCATAGTCCTGTAAAATTTGGGCGGAGGGGGTAGAGCCAGTCAAGAAGCCTATTTGGAGGATAGTATTAACAAATATAGTCTAGGGCTATACTATGGAATATAGTAGCCACTACTCATGTGTGGCTATTAAAATTAATGAACAGGAAGGAATGAAAACTAAAAGTTAAAAATTCAGTTGTGCCAGATGTGGTGATGTAATTCCAATGACTCCAGAGGCTGAGGCCAAGGGATCACAGGTTTGAAGCCAGCCACATTTCAAGTGTGTGGTCACCTCATGTGCCTGATGTTCAGAATTGAAGAGTGGAGAACATTTTCATCCTTGCAGAAAGTTCTACTGGACTTTGCTGGTCTGGGGGCTAAGTGTTGGTTAGAATAGAGGAACTTTAAAAGAGAGCTGTCTGTGAAGGCTGAAGGAACTGAGGGAAGCTTTGACTGGTATCAGTGGGGGCATTCCTGGGCTTCTGAATGAGCAGGTCTGCTGGAGGACCTAGTGAGGTCGCATGTGTGGAAAGCCAAAGTGGGAGGAGCAGGAGACCTGGGTTGGTCACTGCTGGGATCTGGGGTGAACCTAATCCATCTGTGTATCAAAGCATGTTTTAAGTGTTTGGGGGGCTTGAGGTTGTTATAAATAAATGTTTAGAATCTCAGAGGTTGGGGTTTGTGGACTTTGGAAGGAAGGGTCTGGTTTCTGCTTTCAGAGACCCTATACCTCTCTTGGGAGAAGCCTCCAGGTATATCACCCTTGGCCTTGTCCATGACCCCCTTTCTATTACACCAGAGCTCTTGGCATCACTGACGCAGGATCAAAGCTGAGTCGGCTCATGGTCCCTTTTCACTAGCGAGTTCTGGGCTTTGACAGAGCTTGAAAATAATCTCCAGCTAAGATCTGAGATCAGTGGCTGTTAGGAGGAGAGAGAAAAGCCCTCCCAGGGCCTCAGAGCCACATATTGGTGGGAGTCTGGAAAACAAAGGGCCTGTTTTTCAGGAGCAAGGAGATATTGGTATCCATGTTTGAGAAGATGTTTTGATCTCTTGGGATCTGAGGGATTGGGCCATCATCCATCTACAATTTGACTTAAGAAGCAGGTGCTGGGGATTTGGAGGAGGGCCTGGAGGAATCAAGTCTCAGGACTGCTGGAGGCAAATTTAATCCCTGACCAAATCCTGGGGCTGGGGGAGGGTCAAGCTCCTGTCACTCACAGAGCCCAGGATATGAGGGGTCTGTGCCAGGGGGAATATCAGCCAAGGTGGCAAAGAGCTGTGACAAGAGCATCTGCATCTGAATTGTTTCATAATTCCCCTGCAACCCTGCCATGCTCCCAGCCAGGATTCTCCCTGGTGGTTTGATATCTGTAGCACAGGAATTCACACTTCCCTCCTATTCTCTTCTGCTCAGTCCCTTCCAGGGGTCATGTGAGGCCTCTCCCTTTCTTCCTTGTACTGAGTCTTTCCAGTACAAGGTGGTTGTGTCTTGAGGGACAGGGCAGAGTTCTTCTATGAAGGGGCCGCAGCTCCTCTTGGTAATGGTTTCAGGCCCAGGGGTAAAGGGACCCATAACTAATAGTGACTTGGAGTTGATGTCTGTCACCTTTCTTGCTTCCTTTCATCTCACTAAGGAAGAGGCTGGATCAGTGCAGAAAGGTTCTGTGGCACATCTAAGATCTTACTTGGTGTCAACATCAGAACCCTGCCTTGGATCTGGTTCCCTGGCACCTGCTCTTGGTCTGAGTTCCTTGTTTTTTTGGTTGCTAGAAGGTGGTAGTACTGGGGTGATAAATATGGCAATCAAAAACTGAGCTCCACTAACCCATCTTTCCACATAGGTCACCTTATTTATACATGGGGGCATTGGTAGGGAAAAAGAGGACACCCCATTGAGCAGCTTAATATGTACCAGGTATGTAATCCATCAGGTTGCTATGCCTTTTCTGGTCTGTAGGAAAATACGGATATTTTGTATGTTAAGATATAAATATCTATATTATAAGTAGAGATGAGTCTGTTTCTATGGGTTATGTGCTAGATAAGAAAGCAAAGAACAAAACCAAATAACCAACAACCAAACCAAACCAAACCAAACAAAAACCAGAAAACAACACTGGTTCTAGCCTCTGTGCTCTGCTAACTTATTGTGTGACCTTGAATAGGTCAGTTAAACTTTCTGGGCCTTAGTGTCTACATCACAGGGTCTGGCTTCAGTAGCCCCTGAGTACTGGCAGTGTGGGATAGCAGAAGAGGCAGTGTTAGAGGCCAGAGGCCAGAGTCGGCAGGATAGGTGCTGATTTACTCCATGTCTGCCCATCAGCAGTATCTGGGCCAGTGTGATGCCCTTTTGGTAGGCATAATGCTGGGCTCCAGGGCAGCCTGTGTCCAGTTAATTAATAATCATCAATGACCAGCTGTTCCTCCTCTTCTATGAAGACTTGGAAAGCGTTCCAGTTGGTGACTCTGCAGAGAGATGGGCTATGTAATTCAGCACAGTGTGTGTCTTCTCTTCCCTTGAGATCTTAGTGTAGTCGTGGTACAAAGTGGAGATAAGAAATTCTTTATTTTCCCTACTCCACAATACCTTCTCACTTGAAATCATGGGATGCTAGAAGCCTATTCTGTCTATGTGGTTGTGCTCTGCAGACACAGTTCTGGGTGGGATGTTCTGAACTGATAGCTGGGCTGATCCCAGACCTGACAAGGAAATTAGGATTTATGTCCAGTTCCACTCAGCCAGAGAGGCTGGGTAAGAAGTGAAACCTGGAGTCTGAGGAAGCAAGAAGAGAAGGAGATGCCTAAGGTGTCTGCTCTCTTTCCTTTCATACCTGTTCACTCATGCTGAGAACCGTGGTTTCAATCCTGTGGGTTTGAACTGTGGGTTCCTGTGTATCAGGCCATCCAATTTGGTTGGACAAGGAAGAGAGGCAGAGGCACAGAGGAAAGGGGCATGAGGTTGGGCTTGGCCTGTGGCATTGTAGAGTTCTTGGGGACTTTATTCTCTGGTCCAGTAAACACCTCTGTGTGCCAGCTGGCAAATGGTAGAGCCTGGGACATAGCCCCAAGGTCAACCCCTATTTGTATGTAATGTTCCCCTCCAAGTTCAGCCAAGCTGTGTCTTCCTTCCACTAGGACCATGAGCTCTCCAAAAGGGTTAAGCAAAAGGGCATCTTATTCTTGAGGGACATTTCCAGGCATCTCCTGGCCAGTGTCCATCTGGGACTCATCTGGGAGGTGAAGAGAGGTGGCCAAAGGTAGGGAGAAGCTCTGTGACTGCCTGTTGGCGGCCTTTCTGTCTCAGAGAAGCTGGAAATCTGGGCGAGTAGAACTGTTAATGCCTTCTTTCTGTTTGGCTTATCTCCATGACAGTCTTCTTTTGAACACGAAGTAAAGGTGAGATATCTCCAATCCTGGGGATTGGAGGGAATTAAAAGGAGACCTATGGACTGCCTCTGTGTCAACTCTTATGCCTTCCTCCTCCAGCAGGACTCCTTACCTGCCCTCTGTGGCAGATGATTAGGTTGATCACTTTGTCATATCCATATTGTTAGGAAGCTCCCAGCCCACAGTGGACATTGACAGTCTGGCCTCCTGCCCAGGACCCAGGACTGTTACTCAGCCCCGCTGTCCCAACAGCTAAAAATAAACCTACCACTGCTGCAGTCTAACCCTCCCAGCCAGGCCTGATATCTGTCCCAGGTCTTCCTGCCATACTGCTGACCTGTTTATCACACTTCTCACTCATGCCCTACAACTTTGCCCCTTTTTCTTCCAGCCTGAGCTTGGTAGGTAGTTTGGCCAATTCAGTATTCTGAGTGCTGGGAGATGAGTTGTGTTGGTGCTTCTCCAGGCATTTAGAATCGTGTACAGAGGCTCTCTGAAGCAGCCTTGCCTGTTCCCCAGTGGGAAAAGGTTAGATAAAGGAGGGCAAACAAGGCCTCTGTGCTTGCCGTTAGCTCTAGGGTCCTCCAGGCTCTAGTTCTGAGCAGGCCTTCTTGCCAGAGGATATATGGGATGAGTGGGGCATCTTCTGCCCCAGCCCTCACGCTGACCACTGTGGGATTGAGCTTGCTACCTGGTTGTACTCCTGTCCCATTTCTAAGTTATACTCTCCACCTCCACAGTGTGAGGCTTCAGGTTACTGCATTCTAAGTGTGACCTCATCTTGTTGGCTTCTAAGAATAACTGGGTACTGGCTCTTGGGGCCTCCTTTCTGAGTCAGGCCATGGCCCCTGGGCCTCCCTGCTCAACCACCTGCAGAATGTTAGTTACCCTGAGCATGAGTTTCTTTTACCTCCTGACATCAGGGGCAGAGGTATTAGTGATCTGTGTCTACTGCTTGGGGACCCTGGAGATCTGTGGAGCAAGTTAAGGAAATAGGTGCAGGTAGCTAGAGTATTTGTTTAGCCAAGGGATGCCGGGCAGAGTATTTCCTTTAGTTTTACTTTGGCATTCTCTTCTGATTTTTCCAAACCCTGGACAGGTGTTGGTACTAATCATGGTACAGGAAGGTTCTGTGCATTTTCTGGGATTAAGGTTTGTTTGGTGGTAGGGAGAGTGATATGAGCCAGGAGGTGGGACTTGGGGAGTCCTGTGCCTCAGTAGAGTTACATACCCACACATGTCTTCCTGCCTCTCCTCTTGGGTCTGTTCCCTGGAGCCTCATTTCCTCTGCAGGGAGAGGTTTATTTGCCAAGGCCCATTGGACTCTGGAGGGGAGGAGCTGGATGTAGTTGCTAAGAGTTTATTTTTAACTCTGACAGAAGGAGTCCCTGTCCTTGAAATGGCCATACCCTTTCTCTTCCATCCCTGCCTTGGTCTATGATTCTTTGGAGAAGGCAGTAGGATTCTAAAGACCTAACTTCACAGGAGCTCTCCAAGTGAAGAGTCTGTAGCTTGCTTGTCATGCTTGGTTTCTGCAGAATGCGAAGGGTCTTGGGGCAGGGGAGCGAAGGGGCAGTTCTAGGCATTCAGAGGGTGGTGTGTGGAACTCAGAGCATTCTAGGAATGCAGGTGGACTGGTGACTGCGACTGCATGTGCCCTGGAGCTTTGCTGGAGCAACCACCAAGGGGTCATCTTGTGCTTGTCTTCCCTCTCAGGACAGATGCCCAGGTTGCTGGCTCTTTGGAAGGCCGAAGGGAGCAAATGAAATAGAGTAACTATTTTGTTAATGCTTATATCATAGAAGTGCCTAGTGATATTGTTATTCCCTTGACCTCCAGGCTCACAAGCACTATGTCCTATCCAGCAGAGCTGCTGTGATTCTCAGTGATTTCATTTTATTTTATTTATTTATTTTTATTAGCTACACATGACATTACAATCTCAGTGATTTTATACCCTTTGTGATCTTTCCCTGTGCTCTTAGGAGGAGGAGGGAAGGTAGCACCCTCTCTCCTGGGTCACAGACTGTCTTCACTCGTTACCTTGGCTCAGATTCTTTGAAAGAAAATAAAGTTGTATTTCAGGTGTAATTAGAGAAGGAAGGAATAGAGAAATGTAGTGGTGAGCAGTAGAAACAGGGTCTATTTTGAGAACCCTGATGTGGAGTAAAGGTCTTGCCCCTGCAGTTCCACAGTATGCGGGGGTGGGGGGGGTGTCATTTGCCTGAAGTGCAGCTCTGATCACGCAGCTTCCCTGAGTAAATCCATTAGTGGGTTCCTTTAACTGCCGCATATATGAGATATCCAGATCCTTCCCAGGTCTGGCTCCAGTCTACATTTTTTTCTGAGTGCATGCTTTTTCTTTCTTTTTTTCCCACCTAAGCTTAAGTGACTTATATTTGTTGTTTCCTTAATAGAATTCTGCTTTCCATGCCTAGACCTTTGTGTCTGTCCATTTGTATCTTCTCTGCCCCTCCCTGCCCTGCCCTGTCTATACCTACCTATTCTGCCCTGCACAAAGAGTTGTTCTTCTGTGAAGCCTTTCATGCCAAAAGTGAGGGGCTGCGGGTGGGTGTAATGGATGTGGGCAGAGGTTGTGGCTGGCACTCACGAGGCCCTGGGTTCAATGCCCAACACAGAAAAAAAATTGTCTTCCCCTCCCTGCATGTCTAATTGCCAAGACACCTGTCATTTCAGTTTTTAAATGCATCTCTCCATCTGTAAGATGTTTCTTTAGATATTGGATTATAAATTCCTTAAAGACTCATATCTTCAATTTTATGGTATCCTCTTATTTTCTATGTAGTGACTGTATGCCCTCATTTAAAAAAAAAATTCAGGACTTGGGGGCATGGCAGCTCATCCCCCTTAATGTCTGTCACTGTTCTGTCTGCTGGAAGGCATCTTCCAGGAGTTTCTTTTTTTCCTTCCACCCACTGAGATCTGCTGACTCAAGAAGGTATCTTGTGTTTCTGTGTATGGAGTTCTCATTCTCATTTTTGTAAGAGAATTGCAAGAATTGATGTTTCTCCTTCTCCCTCTTCTAGGGGCCCTCCCTTTCCTGCTCCATTATGAAGATGACCCTTCTGCCCCTTGAAGAACTTTAACTGAGGGAGGGAGATAGGAAATGTGCCTATCTGTACAGTTCTTGGCATTTTCCTAGTTAGCTTCAGACACACAACAGAGACACACAGATGATGTCCAGGGTTATCTCTCTGCTGACTTCACTCCTGTGTGTTGAAAGAGGGACTAGCATTGAGCATCACGTTCCTGGGACTGAGGTCAGAGGTTTAAACCTTATGGGGCTACTTGTGTCCATGTACTGCAGATTTATACAGGAAGGAGAATCCTAGAGACCTGGCTCCTAACTCTACATATGAGACTCCGAGCAAGCCCTAACACCTCTCTGGACCTCACTGAGTTTCCTCATTTTACTTATTATGATTACTATTATTATGATACCTGGGATATGACCCAGGGGTGCTTAACCACTGAGTCACATCCCCAGCCCTTTTATATATTTTATTAGAGACAGGGTCTCTCTGAGTTGTTTAGGGCCTTGCCAAGTTGCTGAGGCTGGCTTTGAACTTGAGATCCTCCTGCCTAAGCCTCCCAACTTGCTTGGATTACAGGCACGCACCAGGCTCGTTTCCACTGCAGTGCACCAGGCTCGTTTCCTCATTTTAAGTCAAAGGGCTTAGCTTTGACCAGAAGTACTTCTGCATGGATGCTTTTCTTTCTTCATCACTGTTACTACATCCCTTCTGCTGGGAAAGTACCTGATGCTGGGAAAGAAGTAGTCAGCCTGGGTCTTAGAGAGCTTCCAAGACAGAGGGCATCCTTTCTATTTCTGTAGACCAAATATCATTTCACTCTTCTGTTGGCTGTAGTATTTTTATTCATTCATCAGTGTTTATAAACGTTTATTCTCCTCCATGCATGCCTCCTGTCTTCCCTGCTGACTGGCCATCAGGAGGCCCAGATGGCAAGATTAGCACAGAATGGAAGCATAGTCAGGGTCATCCCCTTGGGTTTAGACCCTTTTAATACCTCTGCTATATGAGATGAGAGGAATTTTAGAACAATGGGGGTTGATTCTTTCTCGAAGATTAGACTAGACCCCTGCCTTTTAAAGCAGGATTTGCCTTAGGTACCTTCTATCCCCTGAGATCCAAAGCAACTTTCTACTCAAGAAAATTAATTAGCAGTGCCAAGAATGACTTTTAAAGCTTCTCTAAGGATGGATCATAACAGCAGATTGACTTTGATACATGTAACCGTCTTCTGTCACTCAGCACACTGTTGGAAGTTTAGCAACTCTGTGAAGGTTTCTTGGATTAGTAACAAGTCCTTATTGAGCAGATACCATGTATCAGGCATTATATTAGGTGTTTTACTTATACCCTCCTTAATCCTTGAAATAATACCACAGAGTCTGCTTTTTACAGAAGAGGAAACATGTTCAGACATGTTCAGAATAATTCATTCTTTAGCAGTTATTTATTGAATACTTGGTAAGTGCTAAGCATTGTTTTAGCTCTGGGGATGTATCAGTACATAAAACAGACAAAAGCAAACAAACAAAAACACAATCCTGTGTACTTGGAGCTTGCATTCCAGCAAGGGAAGACAACACAATCAGTTAAATGGTACAGCTTGTCAGATGGTGATATGTACAAAGGAGAAAATAAATAGGGAAGAAGGCCCTAGAATGCCTGGAGTATAGATGTGGCATTGTGGTTTTAAATGGAAGATCAGGGAAGGCTTCACTGTAGAGGAGGCTTTTGAGTGAGCCTTGAAGATACATATTTGGGGAAGGGGAAGGAAGCACTAGGCAGAAGAAATAGCAAGTGCACAGGCCAGACAGAGTGGATGTTGAGAGTGCCTGATTCTAAGACCTCGCTCTTTATCACCCATGTTCCTGCCTCTCTAGTAGTTCCATTAGAATTCAGTACTTAGTTGACCTAGCAATTTGTTTTATCATCAAATATTTATGGAATGCTTATTTTGTACAAATTGCTACACTGATAAGAACAAGTCATTGGCTCTGCCTCGGGGACTTCCGAGTTTCGAGAAGGGGTGATCACCCCAATATCCAGATTATATTTTTTTCAGACACTTTACCATTTGACCTTCATAGGCCTGGTGCTCAGATACCATATCCAGAGAAAGGTTCAGGGAGCTCATGGCAGATGAATGGCAGTCAGGGCAACTGGGTAGCCAAAAATGGATGCAGACAAACATGTGGGATCTCCAAGGCAGAGGGGCAGAGGGGTAAAGGGTGGGATCACTTTGATGAATACACAGTTGAAACACACCCAGGGGAGAATGCAGAGAAAGTATGGCCAGCAGAATTGTTTCTAGAAAGGATGAGGGACTTCTGAGTACTCTTGTCTTTTGTTTGGCTGAGAAGGGAGAGTTGTTTCCCCAGGAATCTTTCTGAAAATAGGAAATGTTTGGGACTTTCCCAAAGAGCCAAGGAGAAGTATAGAAGTGGATAGGAAAAGAAATGGCTGGGCTGAAGCTGTGGCGGATGTTTTGTTATCTTCCATTGAGCCCTCACAGGACTCCTTTCTTGATCAAAAAAATCTTATCTTTTTTATGTTTAGCTTCCTAGGTGGAGGAGTCAGAAGACTGCAGGTGAGGGGGCTGGGGAGCTCTGTGGCCCTAAGGTCTGGCTGTCTTGGCTTCCTGCATCTCAGAAGCTGTGTGAGCAGAGGTCAGACTTGTGAAGGAGCTGTCCGCTAGCGCAGATGGGAGAGTGAAGCAATGGTTGGGTCTGTTTTTTCCTGAGCATGTGCTGTAGCAAAAGGAAGTTGCAACATGTTTTTTTCCCCTTCTTCTTCTTTTTCTTTCTTTTTATAGAATAAGAAGAGAGGAGGGGGAGAAAGAAAACTTTACCAGTAAACTTCAGAAAAAGTTTCTAATATTTGATGGATGTTTATTACTCTCTTGTCCATAGTGTCTTTCAGATGTAGTTTTTTTTTTTTTTTGGTAGTTGTAGGTGGACAGCATACCTTTAATTAATTAATTAATTTTTTATGTGGGGCTGAGTGCCTCACATGTGCTAGGCGAACGCTCTACCACTGAGTTACAGCCCCAGTCCCAGATGTAGTTTTTCTTTCAGCCTTTCTTCCCCCTCTGCACTGTCTAGGCTGCCTTTCTCTGAGACATTGTGTTGCTGCAGCAGTCTAGCTGGTTTCCAGTGAGGGAAAAAGCTAAAACAGGGATTACGGGGACCTTGAGTAAGCAGCTTGTCCATTGCCTCCAAGCCAGAAAAGTCTCTTACATCATTATATACCTGGACAGTTGCTGGTTGCCTCTGCCATATGCTGAGAGCTGTTTGAATAGGACAGGTGGTTCCTGATACCCTCCTGGCCTCTCACTGCCACTCCAGTCTTTGTCATATACCAGAAGGTTGAGGAAATACTTGTTTTTCAACTCAGATCTACCTTGTTGGTAGATTCAAGACTGTGTCCAGGCAGAAGCTGGGAAAAATGGCTCAAAATATGTGTAGGAGGCAGAAATCAAGGCTGAAAGACCATACATGTTCATCTGGAGTTCTTGGTCAGATTTGAGTTTTTTCTGTGTGTTGGAGCTGGGCAAGAATCCAGTTGTATTTGGAAATGTAACAGAAGATATATTTTCCTGATGAAAACTTTTGAGGTCTGGAAAAGTAATGGAACTAACTTTGTCTCTTTTTTTTTGAGATTCATTTCCTTTCCCTTGGCTTTCTATACTTTAGTACAGCTCAAAAGTTCTAGTATAATCAACCTTTTGTCAGCTAAGGGATGTTCTAGGTCATCCCTGAGGAGTTCTGCTTGCTCTGAGGAAGCAGGGGAAGGCAGCAGGTAAAAGTCAGCTGCTGATGTTAATTGCTTTCCCTGGCAGAAGAGGGTAAAGTCCTTACCAGTGAGAGTTTTTGTTTGGGCTCTTTGTTCCCTTGTACGTGTTGCTTGGGGCCCAGCTGACACAGAGTTCCTCCTTTCCTGCTGTTTTCTTTGAAGTTAGTCTGGAGATGAGCTCAGGGAGGGTGGTGGTGGAGAGAGTGGGGCAGGAGTGATTGTTTTCTGGATCCCAATGTGGGCACATAAACCTTTTCCCACAGGAACTGCACTGTCCTATATGTTAGCCACTAGGCAAATATGGCTATTTAAATTAATACTAAAGTTAAATAAAATTTAAAATGTAATTTCTCCTTCACACCAGCCATGTTTCAAGTGTTCAGTAGTCAGTCCTTGGCTACTGTATTGTGTAGCAGATGGAGAGCATTCTATCATCACAGAACATTCTCTTAGGTAGCCCAGGATTCTGAGATAATTGTTCTACACCCTGGTAAAGACTCATTTGAACTGGAGGGGACTTACTTAATGGGCATGAGGAAAGGTTTTGAGGCCCAGGTCAGAGGGCAAATAGAGGTAATCATTTAGAAAAGGATCTTTAAAAACATTTAGTTTGTCTTGTTCAGGACTACATCCCAACACAAGATGGTCATCTAGCTTTGTGGATCCCAACCTGGGTTAATAGTCAGATTCACTTTTGAGTAGTGTTTGAAGGTACAGCTTTCTGAGCAGCACTCTGTATCTTTTTGAGTCCAAAATTCTACAGTGGTATTGAGGAATATGTATTTTTAGTATGCTCCCAAGTGAGAATTATCTGGGTTTGGTAACCATCCATTTATCTTACCGATGCTCACATGTGTCCAGCCACAAGGTGCTTACTCCTTTTTTAGAAATCCTTGCCATCCAGAGCCTCACAGAATGTCACCTCTATCTCTTGCACTTAGTCTCAGCAGAGGTTCAAACATGCTGTGGTGTGTTCCCTGACACCTGGAGTCAAGGCATATCTTCAGGTGCCTCATCTGCCAAATGCCCTGGGGAGAAACAGACATATGAATCACTCCCAGGATCCTTCTGACTGTCTCGCCTTTTTGAGAGACTGAGGAAAGGTCTGAATCTCAGTAGTGGAGTCCCAAGAACCATCCAGCTGGTATGGCCTATGTGTACTTCCCACCTGTCTGCCTTCTGCTCCTGTTTGTGTGTTTAACATGTGCTCTTCAAGGGTATTCATCTGGTTTTCTGTGAGGGACTCTACCATCCATTCCTGGTTAGAAATGATCACAAATATTACTTCTGTCTCAAGACCTTCGGTAGATTTCCCCTTACCTCCAGTGTAAAGGACAAACTCCTAAACGTGATATTTGAGCAACCCACTGCTCCACCCTCACCTTCCTGGAGAGACCCATCCTTCTTACCCTACCATGCATGTGGGGGGTGCTTCATTTCCTCTTTGGCCTTCCATGTGGTCATTCATCTGTTCCCTTTCTGGTCAAATTATATTTATCCTTCAAGGCTCTTGTAAGATTTTATCTATCCATGTCCTCAGAGTTAACCATATTAGATGTGCTATTGGCAGCTCATACTGCCTGCATGGCCGCTGTGAATTTGAATTATATAGTCACCACCATGTTCTCCCCTGCCAGACAGAGCTTCTTGAAGATGAGGACAGTGTCTCATTTGCTTGGTATCCCCAAGTGCAGGCAGAGTGCCTGGCACTTCATGGGAGTACTTGTCCTTTTTTGGTTTCTGATGAGGCTGCCCCAGGGGAGCAGCCTTCTTCCCCTCAGTGGAGCTCATCAGCTCCAATGAGAAAAGTGCTATTTAGCAGCTGATAATTAACAAGCAGGGCATGAGTCTTGGCTGCCTCAGAGGCAAAACTGGTAGTTAAACAATAAAGTTTTAAAAATCATGCATTACTATGTCAGCTTCAGAAGCAGCTACTTCCAGACATATCCCTGCCCAGTTAGAGAAGATCATTAGAATAATGAGTGGAGCCAAAGGATTCTCCTCAGCCCCGAGAAGAGCCCAGGGGACAGACCTGGCTGGCAGCAGCAGGGAAGGGACCTTTATGATTTTGGTCTCTGTGGTGGGCGGGGCTGGCTGGGGAGTGTTGGGTGGAAAGGGCTTCCTGAGAAGGACTGGCAGTATTCTCTTCACTCCCAGTTTCTATAGGTTGGATTCATTTTGTCAGTAGGCAGGAAGAGACATTGGGAAAACTAGGGTAGGAATAAATTCTGACATTATTCTAAGATGTTAAAGCACATATTTTTAAAAGTGATTAATTTTTATTTTAAAATACAGATCCTTTAGCACTTCCTGGGGGGATACTCATCTTGTTTTCTTCTGATGCTACTGGGGGTGAGAGAGGAGGGGCTGGCTCCTCCTTTTAGGTTAGAACCAGAGTGTGAGGAATTCCCCAGCATCTTGTTGGTACCCAGACACTAACCACAATCTGCATCTCCACTCAGGCGTTCTAAGAAACAGTCTGCCAGAGCGGTCTGGTTCGTAGCTTCAGAGCAAGGGGAGCCTGCTTGAGAGGTGGAGGCTTCCTGTTTGTGTGTTTGTTGTGTGTGAGAGTGTGGCTGGAGAAGGCCCTGCCACCTTTGTGTGGGTGGTGAGCACACCTGCTTCTGTACTCAGCTGCATAGTTCAGTGGGAGACACCCTTTCAGGGTCTGCTTTATTATGAACAAAGCAAAAAGCCCATTCTAGGAAATCAAAGAGGCTACTTTTTGCAGGTTTACCCAAAAGGTACAGGGGCTATATTTTTCCAATCCAAAGTTAGGGTCTGTCTGGCAAGTATTTTTTCTTGGGGGATGAAGGGTGGATGCTACTTTCAAATCCAAAGAAAATCTAGGATATGTGGTTTGAATAGGAAGTTTCTGAGAGATTTTGGAACTTTATGTCATGTCTGGGTATCTTCTACTCATTGTTACCGTGGTAGGAGGGAGGTTGGGTGAGCAGTGTCCTGTGCCTCTTGTTGGTTGAGCTTGGTTGGCCTTCCTGCTGGTCCTTTCAGGTTTCTCTGCTGGCTTGTGGTGGTGGTGGCTGGTCTCCACACCATGTGTGATGGTTATGGTAGTGACTCTCACTTACCCACCCAAGTTTGTGCATTGAGTGAAGCCATCAGTTACCCTTATAGCCAAATGTAAAACATTTGGTAACATCTGGGCAGAGGAGGACTTAATAAAGGACTAAAACCAGCTGACTC
Organism: Spermophilus citellus; assembly: GCF_964194105.1. NCBI lineage: Eukaryota > Metazoa > Chordata > Mammalia > Rodentia > Sciuridae > Spermophilus > Spermophilus citellus. Next base: position 129,406,660 of record NC_138187.1, on the reverse strand, counting down.
ATCTGGGGGCCAAAGCCTTCTTGGTGACATAAGCATAGAGGAGCCACAGCCAAGTTTGGCTTGAGTGGTGCAGAGGTACAGTCCTTCATGAACTTCAGTGTTCCTTTCAGAAGCTTCATCACCACTGGACCTGAATGTGCCAGCAGTGTGTATGCATTTGTTAATCTGTTCTTTCATCTGTTCAGTGGAAACTGATGGAGGCAGACTCATGTAAGCAAGGTATTTCTTATGTTCTCAGATGAGAGAAGATTTATTTATAGGGGGCTGGGTAAACATGGAGGAAGAAGCCACGAATTTCTCCAAGCACTGATGCCAATCCTGAGATGCTCTGTGATCACATAAATGGGGAACATTCAGCAGTACACATTTCCACATTAAGGCTCTGAGAAGTTCTTCAGTAACAGAATCTGTTTAACTTTATTTAACCTAGTGATTCTGATTATAGGACCCATTTTTACACATTACTTATTAACATCCTACAGGGTACTGTTTGAGAAATGACAATAAAAAAAATCTCTCTCCTTTGAGAGAATCGTCCAGTGGGTCAGGAAAAAAGTCACTTGACCTGGACCAACACGTTTGAGAGCTTTGAAAAAGGTGTGCATGTGTGTATGTGTTTGTGTGTGTGTGTGTGTGTGTGTGTGTGTGTGTGTGTGTATGCATGCTGGGGGGTGTGGCAGAGAAGGGCCCCCGGCAGGTGGCTTCTATTGAAGTTGGCCCTGTCTGCATCCCTGTTGGCTTTGTGCTTTTGTCCTGGCTTGAAAGCACTGAATAGCAGCTACATCTGTCATGCCTGGGAAGCAGCACTTTGGGCACTTTGCAGTGTGGGGGTGGTGAAGGAGCAATCAGCAGATACCCCACTTGAGGCCCAGGCTGCCTGGAGTTCCTAGGCAGTGGAGAAAGGAGGGGCTGGGGATCTGGAGGCAGCTGCTTTCTAATCCTGGAAGTAGAGGGAAGCAAGATTTAGCTCCCTTGTCTCTCTGCATTCTCCTTTTCCCCTGGGGAAGATGGTGTTGACCCTGGAGGGTACAGCTGGGAGGAAGCAGGTGGGCTGGAGTTTTCTCTCTTCTCTACCTATCAAAGGGCTCTAGAGTATGGACCAAGGCAGAAAGGTACTCAGCTCACCTTTACCCTGGAAAGTAGAGATGAAGGCATTTATAATTGTGAAATAGTTTGAAGTTTGTGGAATTTTTTTTTAAAACATTTAAGAGTCTGGCTGGAACTGTTTTTAGACCACTGGGGGCAGGAGCTGGGTAGGAATGAATCGTCTCCCGGATGGCTAGCTTCCTGAGAAATGCCTGGGAGGCCTTGCTGGATTCTTCACTTGGAAGAGACCCAGGGATAGGGGTTTCCTGGAGCTTGTTGCAGGCCTCAGGCCCTTCTGGCACGGCTTAGCAGGAGACCATGGTTATTTCTAAGGAAATCAGCAGTTGGGAACAAATGGAAATGTGGGATGAGAATCAGTTACTCTTCCTGGGAATTATACACTTCTAGTGTTGGACTACCGCAGTATAATTAAGGAAGGACCAGGATTTCCTCTCTGATTGATTGATTGATTTTTTTTTAAATTTTATTTTTGTTGTTTTGTTTGCTTGCTCTCTTTGGACCTTCCCAACAGAGAGGGAGTTTGCCTGTCCTCATCAAGAACTAGAGAGAGGTGTCCTTTATTTCCCAGACCTCTGGATTGCTCCCTATCAGGCCCCATCACTCAGATGAGGGAGGAGCAAACTCAGCTTGGGGTTGGTGGCCCTTTGTTAATGGAAAAAAGTGCAGATACTATTCCCCAGCACCCGGCCCCCAGAAGTCTGGCTGGGCTGGCTTTGTACAGGACATAGCAATATTAGCCACTGCTGCCAACCAGAGTTGTACTTGCAGACTCCCAGGCTCCAGCGTCTCTGGAGGGACCAGCATCCTGACCCTTAGGACTTGCCATGGCTCCAAGAGAGGAAGCCCTTGCCAGGAATCTCTGAGTTCACTGAGGTGGATGTGGGGTGAGGGTGGAGAGGGCTTGGGCACAAGAGAGGAGATGCGATGACATGCTCCTTCCCCCATCAGCTGGGGATGCATCACTGCTGCTGGGAAGACACACCTTCAGGCCTTTTCTAGACAAATTGGTCATGATGGAAATTCTTTCTTACCCACCTCCTAGCCCGGGGCGTGGCTTTACTTGTTCAGAAGAATCTTCTGGTTTTCCTTGTCATGGCACTGTGGGCTAAGCCATTTGTCACTGTCCCTCAAGGCTGGACGGCAGAGCAGTGACTGAGTCCCCTGTAGTTGCTCTCTGCCTTGCTCTCCCCTTTTTTGTCCTTCCATCAGTCCTGAGCAGCTGGTAAGATCCTTGTGGTTGCAGCCAGTTCATAGTAGCCATGTAGTTTGGGAGGCGATGGCACTGCCCTCATTTTGTTTTTTCCATAGGTCCTAGCCTTGCTGCCTACTTCCTGTCATGGCCCTACTTGCAGCTGTGGCACATCTGGACCTAAACAGAGTGTCTTGTTGTCCTCCATGATAAAGATCCCATATTTCCCCTGGGTGACTGGCCACAATTATTTCTGGGGAGAAGCAGGACTTCCCTACCCCAGGCACTCTGGAGACTTCCTCCAGGCTCTCTCTTTATGAGTCCTGATCTCTGAGCAGCCTGCCTATTCTTCACCTGCCCCCAAGGAGAATGGTGGGAAGAAAGTCCTGCCAGAAGTTGTTTTTGGTTTGTGAGGTAATGGCCTTTGGTTTGAGAAGCATGTATATATCCCCTTTCTTCAAGATCTGTGGCCAGAAGCACTAGATACTCCAGTTGCCTTGGAAACCAGAATGGCTGAGGCAGAGAAAAAAGGGGCTGGATGTAGGTACTAGAGTCTAGGAGGGATTCCCTGGGTCCCCTGTGCTTCCCTGGAGAATCTACATGCTCTACTCAGCTAGGCAAGGCTGTCTTACATTATTCAAAGGAGACAGTGAAGTGACTTGTCTATATATAGATACTCAGTGAGTAACTGAAGAACTGGAGCTAGATCCAGGGTTGTATACTTTCTAGTATATTCTTCTGTCAGTTGGTAAACTTCAGCATGTGTCCTTGAAGTCAAGAACTACAGAGTAGTTAAACCATACCAAAGAAAACTGACAGTCTTATAAGTAAGTGAGTTGAAATAATCCTTTTCATTGGGGGTAGTGGATGGTAGTAGAGTAGGTAATTTTAAAATATTGAAATTGGGCTTTTCAGAATATCAGTGAATTTTCTTTCTCTAGCAGATGTATCTCCTTAATTCTCTTGGACTTCTATAATGTTGGATGTCCCAGAAATTACTGGCTGTGTGGGAGGGTAGAGTAGGGGAGGGTTCTTCTGCTAATGGATTCAGTGCTTGCTGTGGTTAATCTATAGAATGGATCATCCACATGGAGATGGTTGAGGCTTGTCTGTACCTAGGCTCTTTCTTTGAGGATATATTGATACAATAGCAGGCTTTCTGCCTTTTGCCTCTATGAAACCACTAGAGCTCACTGAAGTCATGATTGGCATTTTCATTCTCTGGTTCCTGTCTAAAAAAATTGGTTTCCAGAGATGCTGGAATAGTAGGTTGCACCTGGGATCATTCAAGCTGATCTTTTCCTTGTATGTTGATCACTTTAGCCAAGGCAAGAGGGGTAAGGACTTGCCCCTGGCCACATAGTCACATAATGAAGGAACTGGTCCCATAGGAACAAGCTTATGATAGCAAAGGTCTGAGCCTTAACCTTACTTGTGCTCCATCTTGGCCAAGATTGCCTGTTCCCAGGTCAGCCAGGCCTTTTGCAGTTCTGGCCTTAAGGGTCCTGTGTAGGCTGAAACTGGCCCTCTCCTTCTCCTTGTGGTCTCTTCTCATGACCTCTAAGCCACCTCTCCATTCCCTTTTGGTGCTTACTCCTGGCTATTACTTCCTCCTCCCCACAATTTTTTATTTTGAAGCTTTCCAGATATGTGGCAAACTTGAAAGAATTACGTGGCGAACACCGAGAAGCTCAACCACCTAAAATTCTATTTTTACTCTTTTTCACTTTTCCCTTTTACTCATTTACTTTTTACTCTATTTACTTTATTGTCGCTTTCCATCTTTTAATCTCTCTGTCCATTTACAGTCTATCTTATTTTGGGGACACATTTCATAATAAGTTGCAGACATCGGTGTACTTCACTTTCAAACATTTCAGTGTACACAGGAGTTAATTAGAATTTAATATACTTATTCATACTTTTATTTATAAACTCTGTTTTTAATTTATAGATGAACATTATTTATTTATTTATTGGTGCTGAGGATTGAACCCAGTGCCTCACACACGCTAGGCAAGTGCTCTACCACTGAGCTACAACCCCAACCCCTTGTACTTTTTTTTTTTTATGGTAAAATTTATGTCACAGTGAAATGCACAACTTTTTGGTCATAATTTGATGCATTTGGATAAATGCCTTCATGTGTATGACCCCAAACTCTGTAACACACAAAAGTTTTTTTGTACATTAGTTAGTTCCCTTATGTTCCTTCCCAACCATCCCCATACCTAACCCCTTATAAATCATCACACTTATGAAGTGGTTTCACCATAGATTAATTTAGCCTGATCTGGAACCTCATATAAATGGGTTGATCTGTATGAACTTTTGTGTGTGAGGTTCATTCACATGATTTCATTTATTGGTAGTTTGTCCCTTTTTAGACAAAGTAGTGTTCCCTTTATGGATATGATATGGTTTCCTTATCTATTCTCCTGTCGATGGGCATTTGATTGTTTTCAGTTTTTGGCCATGATGAATAAAGCTTCGTAGAGCAATCTCATATAAGTCTTTTTGTGGACGTAATGTTTTCCTTTCTCTTGAGTAAATATACCTAGGAGTGTGATTGCCAGGCTTGGGAGGCTGTTGCTTCTTGTTCCTGTTGGAGACTCTGCCCTGCCCTCTCACTGTACCTGGCACCCAAGATTGAATTAGAAAGTGCCTTATTGTTCATCTGGAGTAGTCTCTTGTCCAAAATAAGATTCTCCTTGAGAGCCCACTTGGCTGCCTCTGCAGGACTATTTCTAGGGAGGGGGGCATCCATATAGAGCTCCTGCTATTATAGAATAGTTCTTTGAATTCCTCCCTTGAGGAACCCCTCAGGACAAAACTAATTTAGCCCTTTTACTGTGACAATCCTGTGCCATTTTATGACCATTACCACATCCAGTCCCTCAACTACTCCTTTAGGCCAATTGCCCTAGTTTATTGAGCCATTTCTTGTGTGTCATGGTTCGGTTCTCAGATCTGTTCCATCCTGGTGTCCTCCTTTAGAAGTTTAATACTCTTTTTCAAACATGTTGCCTAGAATTGAGCACTGGAATGTAGTTGTGGTCTACACTCAGATTCTAGATGTGTGAGAAGTGCAGAGTGTGGTTGGGTTTGGATCCCTTTCTTGACCCAGGTACTTGATCTGTCAATGAGCTGAAGGCAATAGCAACTCTTTGGCAGTAACAACATAGTGTCAAATCAGATGAGTTAATGTTTGTAAACATACCGCAGATCTAAGGTGGTGTTCAGATGCTCAGTTCAAGCTTCCCAAGTTAACAGTACCGATTACATTCTTCCTCTGTGCCATCATCTCGGTTCATCTTGGCCACTACCTAATGACAAAGGCACTATGAAAATTAGCTTGATAAAAACTCTGGTTTAAAATAGTGTGTCTTGGTCTGGGGTTGTGGCTCAGCGGTAGAGTACTCGCCTAGCATGTGTGAGGCCCTGGGTTCGATCCTCAGCACCACATAAAAATAAATAAGTAAAATAAAGATATTGTGTCCAACTACAACTAAAAAATAAATATTTAAAATAAAATAAAATAATGTGTCTTAGCATTGGTGTTACTGTACTTTTAGACCAGATATGTTTTTGTAGTGGGTGATTGTCCTGTGTTTTGTAGGAATTTGCTGGATCCCTGGCCCCTCTACTCACTAGATGCCTGTTGCAACTTGTCCTTCCAAGTTGTGGCAATAAAAATTTCGCCAGACAATTGCTAAATGTCCCTTGGGGGACAAAATCTGCCCTGGTTGCGAACTATTCCCAAGGTATAGTTCTTCCCAAAAGGGCAATCATTCTTTGCTCTTTGTGAATATGGTTCCAGGTTATGTTCTTTACACAGTCTTCAACTTTTTCATGGTTGTAATACACATGGATTTCTGTTACCATAGATTAAATAACATCAGTCCCCCAACAGCATGGCTCAAATGTCAGTTGCCATGGTGTATTAGCTCTGAGTCATTGCATAGAGTACAAATTTTGCTGTTAGCTCTTCAGTTTACAAATCACTATGTACATAACAGATGCTCATTATGGTCACTGACCAATCATGTTTGTCCTTTAAGAGTCAGCTGGTGATTGGTCACTGTCCATCTGTTCAGTTCACTCACAGGGAGGTGTATAGTTTAGTTGCCTCTTTGTCTCCTTGTGAGAAACTTGTGATATTTTATAAAAATGGGCAATCAATAAAGGGAATTGGGGAAGAAAGATGAAATTTCAACAAAGAAATGAAAAATAGTAAAGCTGGAAGTGGAGTTTGAGCCAAACATAAATGGGATTATAGAATGGACAGATGACGTGGGGATGTGGACACTGTCACCATCCGAGTCTCTGCACGTGCAGATAGGGAAACTCAGAGAAGGCAGCACGCTGACGACATTGGGGAAAGGGTCTTGACAAATGTGGAAGAGTCCCAGAGGAAGTGACACTGGGACAAAAAACGTCACATCAACAGCACTCTTGGAGATGTTTCACAACTGAAAGCACAAAGGATAAAATGTTAGAAACTGACATTTGGTGAAATAGAAAGGAAAGTGACAGTTTGTGAAGGCCTGGGAAGGCCTGGGAAAGATGTTCTCACTGCAGTGCATGTTAGCCAGAAGCCAGGCAGGGTTCAGACTGCTCTGGATAAGGTTTTTACAGACACACTGAAATCAAAAGTTACAGTAGGAGGTGTGTGAGCCCAGGCTAACTTCTAAAAATGTCATTGTGAGAGTTCAAAACACTCATCCACAGTAGCACAGGAAGAAAAAGAACTCTCAAGTCAGATCCAGGTAAGAAGGGAGGGAGCAAAGGCCCTGGGGCCAGCAGCCCTGGGGCGGGGCAGCACCACCACTCACCAGAGCTTTACAGAGATGACGTCCTCATTCTCAGTGCTCTAATGTTTTCAACATGTTTACTAAAAACATATGAGGTTTATTGTTTTAAAATTTCCTTCTTCATTTATAACTTGACAGAAAAATTTTAAAACATTTTGACAACATTTTTAAAGGTCATGGAACAATCTAGATTCTTTCCAGCAAAAATTAAGATTGCGTGGCCATACAGCAAGGTCTGCCTGTATTTATGAAAGCATGGGTAAACACACACACAATATTTCTTTTGCTTTTTCAAAACATTTTATAAAAATATATGTACATATGTACATACATAAAAATGTATGTACATAATTACAGTTTACTTTTTTCTATTTGAAAATAGAAAAAATTATGATTTCTACCTCATTCTTCCTGATAATTGCTTATTATTCTATGATGTGGATGTGCCATTATTTCACCAGTTTTTTAAATTGATATTCAGTTTATTTCCATTTTTTTTTCCAAATGAAAATACATGACACGGAAGTACCTTTGAACCATTTCTGTCATGATTCCCGTTTAATGGATAGGATGGTGGTGATTTTGAGTGTGAGAAAATTGGCTCAGGCCAGGTAGGCTACTAGCTGAAGGTGGTGTCCCAGAGCCCCTGCTTTAACCACAGTGCTTTACACCTTCTCTTCCCTCTGCTTAGAATCAGTTTTGGATAACAAAAAGAACAAACTGTAAAAGGAGTTTATTGAGTAGGCCTAATTCTAAATGTAGTTGTATTATTATTATTAACCAAACAGCCCTATGAGATAGAGACCGTTGTTACCCTGTCTTATAGGGGAGGCAGCTGCAGGTGTGAGGAGGTTAGGGAACTTACTAGGCCCCACAGCTGGTGAGTGGTGGTGCTGGCCCCCGCCCCAGGGACACTGGCTTCAGAGCCTTTGCTCCCTCCCTTGTTACCTGGATCTGACTTGAGAGTTCTTTTTCTTTCTGTGCTGTTGTGGAGGAGTTTTGGGAACACTCGTATATGACTTTTTGGGGGTTAGTTTTGGCCCATATTTCTCCTAATATCTAATATCTAGCACACTGACCATCTTGTCCTTATTTAGTTCTTTTTATTACTTGCAAGATTGATAAGCTTGCTGTCTACTATGTCTTCAGCCAGTATGTTGGTAAAATATTAGGCAAGGCTTGGTTTGTCATTGTAGGTACTCTTGAGTTGATTCAACAGGCAACTATTTATTGAGTACCTCCTAAATGCCACATTTTGGGTTTGGGACTTAGAAGATGAACAAGACATTGGTCCAGCCTCCAAGAGGTCTATAGTAGGAAGAACTGTCTTGCAAATAATACCAGAGTGTCGACCTAGGTGTTCAGTGATTCTTATGGGAACAGAGGAAAGAAAGGTGAACTCTGCCTGAACAGGAGGTGACATTGTGCTGGTCTTGGAGGGACACAAAGACATAAAGTCATGAAAAGACATGGCTCGTTTGAAGTCATGAAGTTCAGTGTAGCTTAAGTATAGGGACTATTGGGAGATGGGGTAGAGATGATATGTTGTAGGAACTGGGAAGGACCAAGTTCAGAACTTAATCCAGTGGAGATATTTAAGGGAAAAAATGTCCTGTGCAGATTTGCCTTTCAGAAGTAGTGGGACAGAGTAAGTCTACCATCTAGAAACCAGTTAGAACACACCCAAGAGAAAGGAGCTTACTGAGCAAGAGGAAGTGAAACTGGAAAAGGGAAGATGGATTTGGGAGATCTTTCCAGAGACACAATTGGATTGATTCTGTGGATGATGGAGGAAAAGAGGGAGAGAGACTGAGGTTGAGTACTTTGCGGTTTACATTTGGGAACCCAGCTAGATGGTGATGTCATTGCCATTTACTGAGATCCTGGAGCAAATTGGAGGGGCAGTGAGTTCAGTTTGGCATTTGTTCAGCAGCTGTCCTCAAGCCATTAACTGACACTTTATTATTGGTCATTTATAGCAACTGCAAATATTATCTAAATGCTTTGTCATCTCACTCCCTCTTTCATTGTCATCCCAAAGGCTTGGCAGGAAGGAGATTTTATAAGTACACCTCATAGCAGTCAAGGCATTCCTCTGGGCTATAATTTAATAATTCTGCTAAGAAGCAAATGAGCCTAGTTTGCCATGGCTTTGTGGGGATCCCAGGCTGGGTTGTGAAGGTCCAGTTCATGATCTGTTCTAGAGCTTTGCAGGGACTGCTATTATGTTAAGCAGCCTGTCCTATTTATTCCTTTCCCTTTCAACAACAAAAATGCCAGCATGTTATTTACATGCTCTCACACAATTTTGTCTACATATTGTTTCATTTTCCTTCTTGACTGTGAGCCCTTAAAACCCCAGGTGCTCAGTCTAGGGCCTGGATGGAGCATAGCGGGTTCTGAGGGAAATGTGCTGCCCCCAAAGCAGGGCACAGGGCTGCTGACCATCACCACCAGCAGTGGCTCTGGAATCACACTACAGTTTCTTGCTGCACCCTGGGATGTGATTCTTATAAGATTGGGATCTTTTCACTGAATCATTGAGGGTGATTGTAAGCTGGTTCTTGGTGTAAGCTGTATTTGAGATTTCCCTTGAGAGCATGTGCATGCTGTGGGTAATTATAAGTGTTTAGCTTGTTCTAGTCTGAAGAGTATTCACCTTGCTAGAAAAAATGGACAGACTAGGGATGAACTTCCCCCATTCTCTTTTTTGTATAGAAGCCCCTGCCGCCTAAACTTTGGATGTGGCTTGAAGACCTAGCTTCTAGTAGTACTTGTGTTTCCATGAGCTCTCTTCCCTCTGTTATGTGAGGGCCTGCCCAGTGGGTGTGCTCTGGCTTCCCTATGGGCTGTAGCTGGGTCTTGGATGCATCATTTAGTATCTGAGTTCCTCAGTTCTCCCTGAGCTGTGACCTGACTCGCTGTGGCTGCTGCCACCTGCTTTTTTCTTCAGGAGATGATTATGCTAGATGGTTAGAATTCACTCCTTAGAGAGAAATAGGCTGGATCTTTCCAGATCATTCCCTTTTGAGATCTCTGTCTATAGGTTGGTCTAGGCTAAACTATGGATTTTGTCCCCAGATTTTTTTTTCCTTCTTCTCTACTTTGAACTCTAAATCAATAAGGTTACTTCCTCCCAGTGTGGTGGTGTTCTTGTTAATGTGGTTTTTGCTAGCTAAGGTATGTGTGCACTTTTAAACATAATATACTAGATTTTCCTTCCTGGTCAGAATTTAGTTCAAAGTAACTGTTCCCTTGAGGTCTTGAGTTAGATAAAACAAGAATTTGCCAGGTGCCCTGCTCTTAGCAGGAAGACTGAACCTCTCTGTCACAGATGTCTTTGTGTTTGCTGTCTTGTGTCTGGGTCATTTTTACTAACAGTGTGGGAAAGACTGGTTCATATCTTCTCCTTGACCATGAATTCTGTATTATGTTACCATAGTACTGATCTGTCTTCCAATTCTCTTCCTTCTCTCTTTACCAGCTGTTACTCCAGTGGTAGGTATGTGGAATTGTGAACAGGGATGTGTGTGTGTGCGTGCACACACACATAATACTTTTTCATTTTCTTCTTTCATCTTTTCTCTCCCTCCCCCTGTACCTCCCATTAGATCTATTGATTTAGTATACATGCCATGAATTTCATCCCACTAAATTAGAGTGATAAAGATGAGCCTGCATTTATTACTTCAAATTAAAATTTTAAGTTTGCTTTGGCAGTCATGCAGGACCAGATTGATAGAGGCTGCTTACGCAGGAAGCAGTGCTACTGACCTCCTTCTGTCTTTTTTTTTTTTTTTTTTTTTTTTAAACTCCCCTGTGTTCAATCTCCCAGGGATTGAACACAGGGGAGCTTTTAAACACTGTGTCACTACCCCCCCCCCCCAAGCCCTTTTTCTTCTTCTTTTTTTAAATTTTAAGACAGGGTCTCACTAAGTTGCTTAGAGCCTCACTAAGTTGCTGAGATTGGCTTTTAACTTGCCATACTCCTGTCTCAACCTCCTGCCACCCTGATTACAGGCATGTGCCACTGCACCTGGATCCTTCTGTATTAATTTGATGACCTCTGTGAGTTGTATCTAGGTACAAAAAAACCAGTTTGGAGAGTTTAGTGTATTGCCTTCCTCCCACCATCTCCCTTGTCTTCCAGGGAGGGATGCCTTGTATTTTGTTAAAAGCCATGTCCTGTAAAGCTGCTGAGCCTGCCCATTTAATCAGTAAGTGTTCATTGTGACTCTTCTGTGCCAGGCTCTGCGTGGGGCCTGATGGATGGAGAGATAAATGGGGCAGGCCTGGAACCAGAGCAAGGATGGGAGACATTTAGGGGAGGCAAGACAGGTCATCAGTAGACTAGCATTAGCTGAACAGGGTTTACTTGTTAAAGCCTCCTTTCTTGTCAGGGGTGGGGAAAGCCTGGAGATGAGTTTGAATTGTGTCTGAATCTTGGCTTTATCATTTACAGGCTGGATGGCCTTCGGCACATTGCTTGGGGCTTGGTCACCCACACCTGTATAAGGGAGCCAGCAATTGCTTGTACTATAGGGCTGTTAGGAGGTTTAAATATAGCAGTGTTTTCTATAGATACACTGTACCTGGCACATGATCAGTGCAGTACAAATGGAAAATTTCTCTTTTTTCCTACTGTGTAGCTAGCAGCAGTGGTTTGGGGCCTTGCCTGCCCTTTATCATCTTTTGGTTATGTCCTCCAGGAAGATGCAGGCCTTTGCTTCAGCTGCCTAACCTCCCGCCCTCCACCCTCTGGCCAGACCTATCTTCCTCCTGGAGCCCTGTGACATCCTCATCTCTGCTCCCTCCCTCTCCAGCCAGGAGGACATCTGGCCTTTGGGGCATATGTAACGGTCAGCCATCTCCGACCAGGGCTTCTAATGTAAGACCCAAGGCATGCCACACCTCAGAATCAAGCTCTTTGATTTCATTTTAAAAAAGAAATCCATGCAATGGTAAAGACTCAAACAATAAATGAAAGTTTAAATTGAAAAGGAAAAAAGAAAAATACATGTTTCTCTCTAGTACCTTCTCCCGTGTGGTCAATATTATTAACTTATTTTTTGGGAAATTCCTCCAAGAAAAATATAAGCATCCACAAATCCATATATCTTCCCTCCTTTGTCTTAAGAAACAAAATAACTACAATAAAAACACATGAAGGGAATTATACATTCTATTTAGTACTTTCCTTTTTGACTTTTGGAAATTTAAAAACTACATATAAGAAGGAAACATCATCCATATTACTACCATTTATAGTAAACCACTAGTTACCTTTTGTGTGTGTGCTTCTTTTTTGTATGAATATACTCAAAACTTTACTTAAGAAATGTGAATTCAGTTCCAATAATAATAATAATAAAACTAGAGCATTAAACATAAAGCCAAAGTGTCACCTTTTCCTTGTCTGCAATTTCAGTTAATAACACCCTGCTCTTTCCACAGGAGTAGGTGAGGAGCTGCCTCATTTTTTATAAGGGTGCATGGTATTTTGTTGAATGGATTTGCTGTCATTTATCTGACTAGTTCCTCACTGGTAGACATTTAGGTTATTACTTAGTTTTTTGCCATTAAAATGCTTTATGAATGTAATTTGCAAGATGAATTCCTAGCTGTGTAATTATCGAGTCCAAGGTTTGAACATTTACCATTTTGATAGATATGGCCACATTTCTCCAAAATTGAGTAATTTATATTCCTACCCAGTGAGTATACGAGAAAGTGCCTTTTCTCCTAAACTCTGTACATAAATCCAGGATTTTGTTTTGGTCAAACATTAAAACAGTTTTGCCAGCTTGGTGAAATTATTATACTTGTCTTTTTTTATAAACATTTCTCTTTTAATGAGTTACATTGAACATATTTCATTAGGCCATCTGTGTTTCTTTTTCTTTGAACTGCCTGTTCTTATTCTTTAGCCATTTTTATAATAGGCTGTTAATCTTTCAAATTGATTTTCTAGAGTCAAGTTAGCCTTTTATCCATCATGTACTACAAATGTTTAGGAAATAAAATAGGAAAATTTGTCATTTTCAGTGTGACTTTTCAGCTTCTTGCCTTTTGTTGAACATCAGCCCTTTGTGACCACCCTGGGGGATCTTGAGGATGAGGGGGTATATCAGGGATGCTCACCCCTATTGGAGGCAGGTCCGATCTCCTGACCAGTGTGGAAAGGATGTTTAAAGGCTTTTGGTGCTGATTTTTTCAGAGATATTAATAATTATTTACTGAGTATTAAATGTCGTTGCTGTTTTATATATAATGTGTATATATGTATGCATAAGTAGGTTTAGTTACATATATGGATATGAATAAATATACATATTGAACTGAGATTCTATTATATAAAGTTTTGTAACTTAGTTTTTCATTTATTTCAACTACTTTAATTTATATATATATGTGTGTGTGTATATATATATATACATATATATATATATGTGTGTGTGTATATATATATATATGTTGTAGTTGAACACAATACCTTTATTTTATTCATTTATTTTTATGTGGTGCTGAGGATTGAACCCAGCGCCTCACACATCCTAGGTGAGCGCTCTACCGCTGAGCCACAACCCCAGCCCCTCAACTACTTTTTGGTAAATAAATTTAAATTAATTACAGATTAGAATTTGTGCTGCAAAAGAAAAAAAACATGGTGCTACCCTAGGCAGTGACAATAACGGTGACTGAAAATTTAATAGACACACAGGAATCCATTATCTCATTAAATATTCTTCTAAAATATCATTTTGGGGTCTATGAATTGAATAGAGAAACTCATTTTTTTTTAATTCTCAACTTATTGAGAATGTAAAAGGATAATAAAAATGGTAGAGTTGTAGTTTTGAACATATTCTTGGAATATTGGCCTTCCAGAGAGAATTGTTTCAAATAGCTGAAGAATTACTTATCTTTTTGGACTTTGTAAAGACAGAGTTTTGAAAAGATCTAGTTCACAGGACTATGGTAGCTAATTTATTGTGAGAATTAAATATAAACATGTCAAACCAACTAATGGCAGAGATAAGAACTAATGTGACAGAAACAGCTGGAACAGATGGGATCAGAGGCAACCAATCCTAAAATTACTGCCCTTGTAGCAACATATTAATATTTAAAATAAATTAATTATACATTCATTGTGGTGTTTTTTAAAACAATCAAGCCAAAATAAATTCTTCATACCATCAAAAAGATACACGCACACACACACACACATACACTACAAACCTCTTAAGCATAAAGGTTTTTATTGAACAGCTCTTGGCCTGAGCCATACACATATACAGGATCCTCTGCTTCTCAAGCTTAATGTAGGTCTATCATTTTGTATAAAAAAATAAGACTAAACTTAACTTCAACAAACTAGGATTCTAGTGGTGCAGAAAATCAACAAATTAGACACCACAAATGCTAATGGCTGTCAAAATTGAGCTCCCATCCCAGTCACCTAGAGGGTTTGAAAGGCAGCTTGCTAGTCCCCACCCTGGAATTTCCAATTCAAGATGGCACTGTGGGGTCCGGATTCTGTACTTTTAACAGGGGACCAGGAATGCCACTTTAAGAACTACTGGCTGTGACAAGTATAAGAACTTAGTACCAGGCCAGGGAAATAGCTCCGTTAGTAGAGTGCTTGCCTTGCATGCATAAGGCCCTGGGTTCAATCCTCAGGACCACCAAGACAAACAACAAACAACCAACCAAAAAAAAAAAAAAAAAACACCCAAGAATTTAGCACCATCCCCATCACTGTTCTGTGGGTGACACAATTAGCATACTATCCTCCACATTTGCCTTGCAGAGGGCAGCATGGAGCCAGCCCTCTGTGAAATGCCATTGCTCAGCATCTGGTAAGAGAAGTCCAATCTAGCTAATGGGTGCTCTTCTGCCAGCCCATAGTGCACTTGGCAGCTGAAGCCATATATGCTGTATTTGAAATGTTGATAAACTCACATTTTAAAAAAAGCAATCTGTTGCTGGGTATTGAGTTTGTTAGCCATTTCTAGTTAAGGTGAATAATAAGCTGCACCTGTGATTAGTATTTTAGGATAAAATTGCACAAGTGGAATTTCAACAACAGAGGGTTTGCACTTAACGCATTCTTAGCCTCCATTGCTGGCTGCTGATGTCATGGACAGTCTTGGGCAAACTTAATCTCTCTGTCTTCCATGAAGAGGTGGGAGAGGATTTTAGGAGCTGCAAGAGCAGGGTTTCAATTGTAGCCTGTCACAGACAACTGGTTGAAGGCCTTGAACTAATCCTTCAATAGTAAGTTATCTTAGTTATAAAATAGGCTGTCCCTTCCCAGGGTAGGCACACAGGGTAGGTGTGAGGTGGGTGAGCTGCCCCCCTGGAAGTACTTAGCCATTTCCCAAGGAGCCCCCACCCCCTCTTGGACCTGCTGCCCATTTGAGCACTGTGCTCAGGGGGTGATGGCACTTGTCCACAATGCTGCCTCCCAAGCCTACTCTTTTCTTTACACCCTGCAGAACATCCAGGCCAGCCATCCGTTATGTGGTACGGAAGAGGTGTCTGTAGCTACAGATAGGAGTGATGGTTCTGGTCTGAAAGCTGGTGGCTTAGTACACGACACACAGAGCTTTCCCTGACCCCAGCTGCATTGGGGGTGTGTGTGCATGCAGAGGTCTGTGGAACAGTGGGCACCATACATCACCACACTGAAGCACTTGGTGCCTGAATCAGACCATCATTCTTAGCACCAAATCAGAATCAGTCTTGGGAAGGGCTGTCTTCCTTCCCTCCTAACATGCACACCCTGTCTCCAGCTGCCCAGTTTAGTTAGTAGGGAGGAAAAGCTCAGGGCTGCCACGCCAAAGTCTACTTCCCTTCCTTTATCCTGGGCCCTGATTGCCTGCTGCCCAGGGCTATGAATAACCACGTAAGTGAAATGGGTGTGTGTGGTCAGGATCCCAGCTGCCCACCCCAGTGTGACTAACACATGGTAGAGGGGAACAGAATAATAATAGCCAACACGAATACAGTGGTCACTGTGCATGGTACACCGTTCTAGGTAATTTATATATTATATGTGCATCAACTCATTTAATATGACAGCCCCATCAAATGAGGCAGGGACTTTTATCCCATTCGACTCATAAGAAAACTGAGGCACATAGGGGTTAAGAAACCCCTGAGTTCACACAGTTAGTGAGGAGCAGTGCTTGTCAGAGGTGATCCTTGGGGCTGGGCTTATCCCTTTCCAGTAAGGTCCTCACATCTGTCTGACTGGTGAGTAGCACCTGAGGCCATGGTCTCCCTGATTTCCTTCCTTTTCTCTGGCTTTCAGCTTGGCTTACAATGTCTTTTTGGGGGACCCTGTGATGGAGATGGGAGGGGAGATAAAGGAGACCAGGTACAACCTGAATCAAAGGCCCTGTCCCTTTTTCCTCTGGAGAGGTCTGGAACTACATTTGGGTACCTCCTGTGTCTCCCTCACTGCCACTATCCTGGCATCCCCAGACAGTGGGTTCTGTGACCTGGTCCTGACCCCTGCCACACTTGGCAGGTGCCCTAGGCTGTTGCACTGCAGTGTAGCACATGCAGCAGTTAACCTTTCTATAGTGCGGGAGAATTTCAGACACAAACTCTGTGGGAGAGAAGGAAGTCACAATATTAGTTCCAGGCTTAGCATGGGCTTCATGCTGTTCAGTACCCCCCCCCCCCCCAGGCCCTCTGTGACTAAAGGCCTGTGGCTTTTTAGTAGGAAGACCCTTCCTTCTTCTAGCCTGTGGTGCTCAGAACTGTGGTCCCAAGCCCTTTGGCCACCACTGTCCTTGTTCATGCCGGAGGACCTTCCCCCACGTGACTCTCGTGACTCTCTTGGCTTTGGTTGTTTACCTGATGCCCTAGTTCCTCTGCTTATGGCCCCTGACAGCTCTCTGGGAGCCTGGCTCCCTTTCCCTATCCCCCTCTGGCTGGGAGCACAGGCCACCTTCCCTGCTGTTCTTTACTTAGCCCTGAACTCCAGATTAGCACATTCTTGACTTCTCTCTCTACGCTTTCTGTCTTCCACACTTGTCTGCAAGTATCTTTAGCACTTCATGGCTCTGCCCCATGATGTCAGCCTGCCTGCCTGGCCAATTGGGAGGTATTGCTTTCATGGCTTGCTTGATTTTCATATCCAGTCACAGATTTCTGATAAACATGTGCCTGGATATATATCAATTACCAGTCTTCTTGAAAAATTCTTAGTATGTTTCTTTAAGAATTAAGAATATTCTGCTTTTCAGCTAACTTCATGGAGGATAGCCGTCTTGCAGCCCACTCACAGTAACTTTTGGTGAGGAACCTCCATCGACAGAATTTAGATATGTAGAGAGAAGAAGCAACAGGGAAAGGATTGTGCCCAGAAATTCCTTTTCCCTAATGTAGGAAAAAACTAAACAATCCATATACCCTTGGGTGAGGGGAGGGAAAAGGGAGGGGTAAACAGAAACAACAGGAGACCTTTCCCTTCAGAAACTTATATTGGGGGAGATAGGCACAGATTTACAAAATAGTAAATGCACGGGGTTTCTAAGGCCAGCTTCATTGTATTACCCCAACTTGCCCCTTCTAGCAGATGACTTTCTAAGTCTGGGAGTATGCTGTGAACTAGACTTTCTGATGGCAAATTCTCTTTTGCCTTGTGCTGTGTACCTGTCAATGGCAGAAAGAGTAGAACTTGCATTTAGCGCTCCAAGTTCAGGGGTGCCAGAGATGTGCACTCGGGCTTGGCCTCGGTGCATCCTCACTGAGCATGGCTCTGGTTTAGAGCAGGGATCTGATACCCAGGTGGTAGTCACTGGGCTAAAGACAGAAACCAGGCTACTATCCTGCCAGCTCTGGCCTCAGTCAGCCATGACCCTGCTGCTGTGGCAGTAATGCTGCTGGCTTGCAGTGATGAGTGCCTTCCTGATAATAAAACCCTTTAGAGGCTTTATTTCAGGAGCTGCTCACAAGGGCTCTGTGAGAAAGAAGCTAGGAAGGTCTCATTGTCCTGCCTTCTGAACTTGGAGCATCTCAGAATGGTACGCAATCAGATATTAACAAATTCCAGACCACAGCCCAGGTCTCTCCTGGCTGTAGATATACAACCACACACAGTTGCCTCTGAGTAAATTTGACAGCTTTCTTCTTCTCTGGGCCTCTGTTCCCAGGTGCCTGTAGAGGGCGACAGAGATCTTTCCTGCTTGGCTGCTCTGGAAACATTTATTTGCTCCTGAGCCCTTTGAATTTAGCACTCTTATAGCACATTAGCTCACTGGGTTATAAGCATTTTTAAAGAAAACATTTCACTGAGAACTTTTTATTGGCCTTTTTGGATAGGAATGGGAGTTCATTTGCCAGGATGGATGATCTCATCTTACTTCTGCTGGAACTGCACATGGTTTCCTCTTTGCTGATTATGTATTTGGCCTCAACATATCCTGTCCTGCTTTTCTTGTCTGTGATGCTGAAACATGACCTTCCCAGAACCACCTAGAATCCCAGGCCATCGATACCAGTGCTAGGGTCATTTGATCCCCAGACTGATGTGTTCATGGTTCCCTAATCAAAGTTTTCATTATCTGAGAAATTCTTTCTTGACTCATATTCCCGTACCTTTAGCCTTTTCAGGATTTCTTCTGCCTTGGCACCATGGTAGGTGTAGTGGGTGGCCATCTTTTTTTTTTTTTCTTTCTCCTGATGCCAGAGGCTCTGGCAGTGCCTTAGCTACTCTGCTGTTTTCTCCACTGATGGGGAGCCGACCCTGTGGGGAAAGAGTTCTATGTGGGATTCTTCTTTTATCTCAGTTCCACACCCTTGATGGAGAACAGGAAGAGAGGGACAGATTATGAACACTTACTGTGTCTACCTCTTCTCCTGTCCTCCCTGTCTGAAGTAGGACCGAAGAGACTGGACACGCCAAGAAGCAGGCTTATTGACTGCAGGGTTCAGAGGTGGCTCTCACTTCAGAATTCTTCCTCTGAACAGAGAGTTTTTTTTTTTTTTTTTAAAGAGAGAGTGAGGGGGGGGAGGGAGGGAGGGAGGGAGGGAGGGAGGGAGAGAGAGAGAGAGAGAGAGAGAGAGAGAGAATTTTTTTTAATATTTATTTTTTAGTTCTCGGCAGACACAACATCTTTGTTGGTATGTGGTGCTGAGGATCAAACCCGGGCCGCACGCATGACAGGCGAGCACGCTACCGCTTGAGCCACATCTCCAGCCCTGAACAAAGAGTTTTGAAATTCTTTGAACTTTATACCCAGTGTGTGTGTGCATGGGGTGGGGGGCCTCTACCCCACTGATTTGAACTTTCAGATTAGGGCTCCCTTTGGCCTTGACATTCAGCAAGGCCTGTAGTAGGAGCTTCGTAAATACTTGTTGAATTGAATTATATACACACGAAATCAGCCAGTGCCGCCTCCTACTCTTCTCTTTTTTCCTGGATTCATTCAAATGAATAAAGTGAAAAGTAGCAGAACTCAGGACCTGTGCAGTGTTCTCATACGGCCACAAGGTGGCAGTGTGACCCCATGGGGATCTTTCCTCTTGCAACCACTATTCTTAGAGTGCTCCGAGGAAGACTGAGTTATCTAAGTGATTCTTTCTGGATACCTGCTTGGGGAATTGCCTCTGCAAAGCCACTCTGGGAAATTTCAGCTTCTAGCCTTCTCTTAACAGCTGGGTAGTATGTTGGGTGCAGTGGTGCAGGCCTGTAACCCCAGCTATTTGGGAGGCTGAGTCAGGAGGATCATGAATTCAAAGTCATCCTCAGCAATTTAGTGAGGCACTAAGTAACTCAGCAAGATCCTGTCTTAAAAGAGTGGAATGTGGCTCAGGGATTAGGTGCTCTGAGTTTAATCTCTAGTACCAAACAACAACAACAACAACAAAACACAACTGCATTGTGTGGTTGAAAAGCCTGGCTTTGGAGTCTGTCAGGCCTGGATTCCAGTTCTGGGCCTGTTTTTCTCAGAAACTTAGCTTTGGGAATACCACTTCTTTGAGCCTCAGTTTTTTCATCCTATAAAATGATAATTGTTATATAACTAGAAAAGGCCCAGCATATCATGGGCCATCGCATAAATGCATGCTAGTTTTATTGTTGCAAATTTATGTGTTTGCCTTTCACTGGAATCTGACTCATCTGTAATCTGGCTCCCTCTCAGTCATCTGATCTTACTTACCAAGCCTCATGCGCTTTCTAGCAGGCCTCTCAGCTCTCCCTGCTGCATCACCCACTCACCCATCCCCTCCTCTGCTCCATCTTGGTCAGTCAGTGCCTGATTCTTGTCATTTCCCCTGACTGGGTGAATTCCTTCTGCCTGTGCATTTACTTCCTAACCTTGCTCTCTCCCTGACACCCCAGCCCTTGAAATGTCCAAAGCAGTTGAAGTGTGTACTATATAGGGCTTATCTTGAATTCTCATGAAGTCTGCAAGGACCCTTGCCTCAATTATTTTGGCATCTGTAGTAAAAACAACAGCTATTGAGCACATGTCAGATACTCTACTAGGTGCTTTGTAGTATATTTGACCCTTACAACATATCTGTGAAAAAGAAACTGTTACCCTCACTTTACACAGGAGAGGTATGTCAGGTTCCAAACAATAAGAAAATTCTACCAAAAATAGCTTCAACAGTTAAGAAAGTTTTTTAATCTTATCAAAAAGAAGTCATGAGGGGTTCTTGGTGATGTCATCTCAGTGCATTGGTTTCTCCTTTTCAGCTGACCCCCTTACTGGTACCCAGGTGACTGGCATGGTCCTGGTGCCACATCCAGGAGAGATGTTGTATACTCCATGCAGTCTTTGGTAGCAGCCTCTGAGTAGATTTCCTAAAGATCTTCTGGGTCATTTGGGTCATAGGCTTGTTCCCAAGCCAGTCACTAGCAAAAGGAATGGAACCAATGACATTGGCTCAGACTAGCCAAGGTTCAGCCCTTGAGGCTGGGGAAGGTGCAGTTTCCTTTAGTATCTAGACACTTGGTTCAGGTAAGAAGAGGGGTCTGGCTCAGTGAGGTATGTTATTTACTCAAGGTTGTAAAGCTGGTATGAATGGGGATTCAGACCAGCAAAGGCTGACTCTGGAGGCCATCTGCTGGTTGAGTGAAGTCAACTGTGGGTAAAAATAACATTTTTCTGTGTCTGGTGTGCAGGTTTGAGTGATCTTGGAGGTGCCTTTTCCTGCCGATTCTGGAGTCTTCCCTCTTCAGGCCCCTTTCCATTCTCAAGTCTTTCTTTCTCCCCATATCTCCTCCCTTCACCATGGTCCTCCAATACCCCACTGAAGCCTGCCTCTGTAGCCTTCATGACCTTTCCTGGCCCAAGGGCTGATCTCTTCCTAGCTGTTGAGGCCCTGAAGGGATCCTGTCAAGAGTCCTTTCAGGATCTAGGAGGAGGCGCCCGTGACTTTGGGCTGGGGCTGGGATAGTGTGAGTGGGAACGGGGACTTGGGGTGGGGGGCCTCCTCTGCAGAGCCTGCGTCACTCAGGAGGTGCTTTCTTGCAGATGCTCCAGGACTGCCCCAAGGCCCGCAGGGAGGTGGAGCTGCACTGGCGGGCCTCCCAGTGCCCACACATCGTGCGCATTGTAGATGTCTACGAGAACCTGTATGCAGGCAGGAAGTGCCTGCTGATTGTCATGGAGTGGTAAGCAGTTCCAGCCCAGCCTGTCCCCACCATGCTCAGGCGCCTCTCTCTCTGAGGACAGCTCAGTGTGGACCTGAAGCTTGGAATGTTACATTCTTGGCTTTCTTTAGGGGTAGTGGATCTCAAGGTGGGTTTTCTTTCAGTTTGGATGGTGGAGAACTATTTAGCCGAATCCAGGACCGAGGAGACCAAGCATTCACAGAAAGAGGTAGAAAGGGTCTGTCGTGGGGGTAGGCTTGGGTGGGCAGGGCAGTAGGGGACCAAGGGCCTCTGCCGGGCCTGCTTTCAGGAAAGAGCCCAAGGCTGTTGTCTCTTTACCGCCAGAGGTGTCACTTCAGTTGCTGAGGACAACTACTGTTTTCTTGGTTTCTGGGGTGGGTGATGGGTGTGAGGACCTCAGGCTGCATGGGTGGGGGCTGGTGTATGGGATTTTCAAACCTGATAGCACATCTTTGAGACTTTCTTCCACACTGCCACCCCTCCTCTCTAGAAGCGTCAGAAATCATGAAGAGCATTGGCGAGGCCATCCAGTATTTGCACTCAATCAACATTGCTCATCGGGACGTCAAGGTACCAGCTATTTATGTCCCATGCTTGAGTGCTTTGTTGGTTGCGGGGGCTGGACTTGGAGACCTGCAGAATGCTAGAGTCACTCTGTACCCAGCTGCCTGGTTCATGAGGGTGGAATGGGTCAGTGTGTCATTCTCTGCTCTGTGGTGACCTGCTTTTTCTGCTGATGAACAAACTGCAAACCCAGTAGCAAAGCCTTCTCTGATTTCACTCAGATTGGGTTCTCCCTATCAGCACTGTGGGTTTTCTGACCCTGTAGTGTTCACACTGTCGTGTCCTATCCTGGGTGTTGGACTGTGAGCTCCATGTTCCCCACGTGTGCAGCTTTGGACTGGACAAATGGCTTTGGTGTGGGTGGGAAGGAGCCGCCATCACCCTCTGGTTTCTGACAGTCCTCCTAGGCTCAGTGAGGGTGCTCACTTGCCTGTCTTTCTTTCTGTAGCCTGAGAATCTCTTATACACTTCTAAAAGGCCCAACGCCATTCTGAAACTCACTGATTTTGGCTTTGCCAAGGAAACCACCAGCCATAACTCTTTGACCACTCCTTGTTATACGCCATACTATGTGGGTAAGTCCAGAGGAGGCCCAGGGGCCTAATGTTTCCCCAGGACTTTTCTCAACCCCTCCTCTTCAGATCTGGGGAGAGTCTTTTTGCCTTTTCTGTGCTGGTTTTGGTAGGATCCCATCAGAGGTAGGGTTTTCAGGGCTGGGGATGTAGCTTGGTGGTAGAGGGCCCCCATGTGTGAGGCTTTGGGTTCCATCCTTTGCACCATCAAAAAAAAAAAAAAAAAAAAAAAAAAAAAAGTAGGACTGTCAGAGTTCAGGTAGGACTGAGATATCATAGAACTTGTTGCCTGGAATCATGGGCAGGATTTTGGTGCCTGAACTGTGTCCCTGAGAAGAACCATTATTTCCATCAGGTTCTCAGTGACTGAGTGTGGGACCCAGATTTAACTCTGGAGTCTCAGCTGACAGGCACAGAATAAGGCATGTGTGTGAAATTACATGGCTAGCACAAGTCTGGAGGTCTCTGTGGTTGGGGTGTTCTCATGTTAAGAACTGACTGCAGGTTCAGTGCCTGGAGGGGAGTCTTCTGCTTTCCTCCTCCCACTCCTGCAGTTGTCCCGTCATGTTGGGCCAGAGGGTTGTACGGGGAGCATCACCCACAGAGAAATGGGTGGGTCACACTGTTCCCATCCACACTGATCTTTGTTTTGCAGCTCCGGAAGTGCTGGGCCCAGAGAAGTATGACAAGTCCTGTGACATGTGGTCCTTAGGTGTCATCATGTACATTCTGTGAGTGTGCTGGGGAGGGGGCCAGGGTGGTTTGGGCTGCAGTGGGGCAGGGAGCCAGGGAGGGTCGTACCAAGACAAGAGGAAGAGGTGAATGTTAGTATTTCCTAGTGGACAGGAGATCCCCTGGGAATCCCCGACACACCCACTTCTCTCAGTGCTTTGTGTGGTCTGATTGCTGCACTGTGGGGAGGAACTAGCTCAAGGGCTAGATGTGTGTGGTTAAGATACTTGGTGTATTGGATTCCTGGGCTCTGTCCTTGGCTTTGTGTGTCATTCTTGTGTAAATGAGTCCCTTGTGACCTTTACAAGGAGAAGAGACTGTTTCTCACCCTATTCCTGGCATAGGGTCCCTAAATAACACCTAATCTGTCCCTTTCTTCCTGCCTGGGTCTGTCACAGGCTCTGTGGGTATCCCCCTTTCTATTCCAACCACGGCCTTGCTATCTCTCCGGGCATGAAGACTCGCATCCGAATGGGCCAGTACGAATTTCCCAACCCAGAATGGTCAGAAGTATCAGAGGAAGGTAGGAGCCCAGCCTTCTGGGACAGGGGACATACACGTATGTGCATGTATGCACACATGCTCATTGGCATCTGTCTCACGTGACTGGTGCCACTGTGGGTTGCTGGGTGTGGCCTGCCTGCGTGAAGGGCTTGGGCGGGGCCAGGGCTATTGGGCTGCATAGGGCCTTGTCAAGTGGTATAGCATAGTGGTCCTTGGGCCACTGCTGTTGGGCAGTCTGCCTCTTTTGAGACACAACCTTCTTTTGAGCCTAATTTCCTCTGAAAAGTGATGAGCAGAATGGGGAGTGACCCCTGAGCTGTCTCTGAACTTGCCCCACCCCACAGTGAAGATGCTTATCCGAAACCTGCTGAAAACAGAGCCCACTCAGAGAATGACCATCACAGAGTTTATGAACCACCCCTGGATCATGGTAAGCCTGGCAGGCAGGGAGACCTGGGTCCAAGGGGATGTCACTTAGTATGGGTCCTTATCTAGGACTTTATCTGCCTCAGACTCTCACTTGGATCCCTTTTCTGTCCCCTCAGCAATCAACAAAGGTCCCTCAAACTCCACTGCACACCAGCCGGGTCCTGAAGGAGGACAAGGAACGGTGGGAGGATGTCAAGGTGAGTGGTGCCACTGCACGGGAGGACTCAGGGAGGCAGCTTGCCCAGTGTGAGCGGGGCCCTGCTGGGAGAGTGGCTCTGTGTTCTTGCCCACTAACTTCGTTAGTGTCTCCCTAATAACAAGGCAGTGACTCTGAGCCACTTCCCTGAGGTTGTAGCAGAAGTTTTGTGGACTTATTCAAAGTGTATTGTAGCCTACAAGCCATCTACTCCCAGAGTCCCTAACAGGGACCTTAGAGGCCATCTGGTATGATCTCCTCATTTTGCAGATGAGGAAACTGAGGCCCAGAGAGGGGGAGTGACCTGTTCTAGGTCACACAGCTGGTGACTGACTGGGACCAGACCCAGGGCTCCCGACTCCCATCCCAGGGCTCTGCCATCTTCTGCAGGGTGGTAGGAAGGATCCTGGAAGAGCAGCAGAGCAGTGCAGGCTCTGCAGCCAGCACTGGGTGATGCTGCTGTTAGCAGTGCAGAACCCCTAACTGCCTGTCTTCCCTCCCTGCACCCTCGTTCTGCTCGCCTTGCCTCTCTTGCCTCTCACTTCTCCTCTGCACTCTGTCACGCACTTTGGCTTGCTCTCTTTCTGTCCCTTCCTGGTGCTATTCCCCCGCTGCCCTTGTCCTCAGGAGGAGATGACCAGTGCCTTGGCCACAATGCGCGTCGACTATGAGCAGATCAAGATAAAAAAGATTGAAGATGCGTCCAACCCTCTGCTGCTGAAGAGGCGGAAGAAGGCTCGGGCCCTGGAGGCTGCAGCCCTGGCCCACTGAGCTGCTGAGCCCTCCTGTCCGCGGGAGGACAAGCAATAACTCTACATGAATTTATTTTTTAAACGAAGAGACACAGACTGTCCACTTCTGCCTCCTGTCCTCTGCAGCTTTGTGGAGTCTGAGACAGCGTCAGGGGCTGAATCCTGCCTTTGGTCCTGGCCATTCCAGAGACGGAGGGGCCAGGAGGCTGCGGAGAGGGGAGCAAGCAGCTCTCACACCTGTGCTCATTTTGCAATTTTATCAGTGATTGACTTAGAGTTTTTATGAAACCTCTTTTGTTGCCCTTTCCCTCACTCCCCTTCCCATCACACATCTTCCCCTCTGGATACTGCAAAGGTTTGGGGCTTGTCCAAGGGTATTTGTGGAAACTGTTACAGGGATTGTCCCTGGGTTGTCCCATCTGCCCTCCCGGTTTTCTCACTACGGTCCTGGGTCCCCACTGGCTCAGGCATTCTGGGGGCTCAAGGCTACCCTTGGAAGGGTTGCTACCCACCTCCTCTCCTGGAGAGTCCTCAGGTGTCACCAGTGTGCTGGAAAGATAGGAGTGAGTGTGTGCGTGTGTGCATGTGCGCATGTCCAGATCTGTGCCTGGGACTGTGCATTCAAGGGGCTGGGCAGGTGGGGCTCCAGAACCTCCCCATCCCTGCCTGCACTGAGCCTGCCTAAGTGCCTGGGAAGCCTGTCCAGATCCAGAGCCAGGCCCCTGTGGCCTGTTAGCTGCGTTCCAGGAGGCAGAGAGGAGCGACTTGGGCACTGTCACAGTGCTCAGGAAGTCTGGACCCTCAGGACTACTGCCCATGTAGTGCTGGTCCTAGGGCCTCTTGAGGCACTGACCTACTGGAACAGCCTCTGTTTCCCCTTCTTGCCATTATTAATCCATTCTTGTTGATTTTTCTTAAATTTTTAGCCATTTCTCAGTGGGCTGCCTCTCAGGTCACGTGGGTGAGCCTGGGTAGGTCAGACTGCAGAACTTCTGTGTTTCAAGCGTCTCTCCTGGGCTCTGGGGCATCAGCCAGCTACCCTTTATGGGCAAGGGTAGGACCACTTTTGTGGCCCTCCCTCAAATTTCCACTGTGTGGCCTAGTGGGTGGGGGTAGTCTTCGCACCAAAGATGTCCCCACTTTGCCCCCTGCCCATTAGCCACTGTATCCCCCCGACTCGGCCTGTGACGAGAGGGGGTGTCCCCAGTATTTGAGGAGCAGCAGCGTGGGGAGAGTCCTCAGTGCCATGGTCCCACATTCCTCCCTCCCTCTGGAGGAGGGGGTGGCTCCCTCAGGGGCTGGTGGTGGAGGGCCCCCGAGTCTTCTCTGGGTCTGGGGGCAGGGCCCTGGGTGCCTACAGCACCACCCTTGTCTGTGATGGTGTGTCAAGCACTCAGACTGTTGTAAACTGTTGTTTTGTATGAACGAATTTGTCTTTACTAAACAGATTTAATAGTTGAGAGTTTTTCTTTCTCTTTCTTCTTGAGGCTCAGGCCCTTATTGCTCACCTGTGTTCTTCCTACCCGTGGAGAGAGGTCTTATGTGCTGGGGGCCCTGGGAGGAGAGAGGAAGGCATCTGGTGTGGGGACCATGAGTAATTGCCCTCTGGGGGCATGGGGGGGGGGCAAGGAAGACTGGGAAACCCTTCCTCTTTTGCTAAATACTGAATCAGGAGTCGAGCTGCTTTTCAGCACATGATTCTTTGATCTACACAGCCACCGT
The DNA here is from genome assembly GCF_964194105.1 of Spermophilus citellus. NCBI lineage: Eukaryota > Metazoa > Chordata > Mammalia > Rodentia > Sciuridae > Spermophilus > Spermophilus citellus. The sequence continues at coordinate 129,379,435 of NC_138187.1, read as the reverse complement.
CAGGCACTGGCATCCTTGGTTTGGGGGAAACCACCCGTGTGTGGGGCCGTGGGAGAAAGGGATGGTGATGAATTGGGTTTCAATCCTGGGAGAGACTAAGGGAGCAGATTGGTGTGATACCTGAGAATTCCAGGAGGGGGTGATAGTTCTCAGGCAGAAATCAAGGTACCCTACCTCAGAGCTGAAAGTGACCTTGGTTCCAGCCATTCGGTCTTCTCAAAGGTCACAGGATGACCTGATTTATGATAGGGCCTAGAGTAGAAGCTGGTCTACTGCTTCTCTCCCAGATAATTTGACTTACTCCATCCTCAGAGCTGGCAGGGGAGAAAGGCTAGGCAGGATGGATTTTTATCCCTGCTTCATGGGCAGGGAAATGAACTGAGACTGGGAGGCACTGGAGGTCACCCAGCTGTTGGTGTGGACTGGAACTCAGGCCCAGATCCCAGAGCCTGGGTGTTCTCTGTCCTCCACCAGCCTCCTTCTTGTAGGAGAGGCTTGCTTATCCCCTCAGCTGTTAAAGGGATCACTTGCCACCCTTCAGCTTGTGATCTGTGAATGGTTGTGGAGGTTGATTTCTCTCTAGAGACACACCAGTAACTAGAGAGCTCTGCTGAGAACCAACCAGCTGGAACTTCAACTTTCAGAGAAATTGAGGTTTTTGTCTGTTTTTATAGTATCAGAGCAATAAGTTCCAAGGGGAAGAAGGAAGGAGAGGTGGGGGAGGCAGAGAGAGAAGGGACCTTGTCGGAGTCCACTGTCATTAGAAGTTATTATGTCCCTGTTGCTGTCATAATAAAATGTAGGGGCAGTGATCCGGGCTGGGCCCATCCTCTTACTGAGAGCAGGGGTGAGTCTCCATGCCTTAGGGTGAGGGGGCAATTGGGTTGGTAAATAATAACAGTAAATTTGGGGTTTTCCTTTGGGTTGGAGACAGGAAATGCAGAGGGTTGTGAATGACAAGTGGGTAGATCAAGGTGTGAAGAAAATTGTTATTCAAGGGAGGAGGATGAGGTTGGTAGGGCTGGGGAAAGTGGGTGTCCCACTGAGGTGGATGTAAACAAACTCTGCTGGGCACTGCCAGGGCAGGGAGACAGGGCAGCCTCTGTGCCCTCAGCCCAGAGAACAGAATGAAATCTATACCTAGGTGTCCCAGATGCCCCAGGGTGAGACTGGCTGAGTTTGAGAGTAGGTCCTCTTGAGAAGAGACATCAGATTCCAGCACTGGGAGTCTTTTGGGTGACTTCCTCCACCTCTTCTCTCTCGGCACTCAGACCAGTGTGGAGAGGCTAACCAACGTACTATGTCACTGAACATCAAGGCTCTTATATGAGCCCTGTGCTTGGGGACAAAGGACAATCTGCAAGACCAGACTGTGGCCAGAGGAGCTGTCAGGGAGAGGAGGTGCCTGATGCAGCAGCAAGCTTTGACTTCCCTGTCTCTGCATCCACAGAGACACTTAGAAGCTGCTCCAAATAGCGAGGGGCTTGTATTCCACCCCAGGTGGCACTGTAGCCTCTTAGGGACATAGAGGTAGAGATGAGGTCAAAGGAAAGGGACACTGGCTTCTCATCCTTTGTTTGGACAGAGCCCTCACATTCCTGCCTTGGTTTAGGGGTGATGCTGCTCCTGGCCCCACCCAGGCACACGAGGATTAAATAAGGCTGTGCCAAGACTTTGAAAGCCCTGTTCTTTGGTGTGCAAGGTCATGGCTGCTCCTATGGAGCTCCAAGTGAAACTTCAGGCAGGTCAGTGGTGCTGCCTCTCCAGTGAGAAGACTTCCAGTCACATCCAAGAGTTCTGTTCATCTTGAGCACCTGCTCTGTGTCAGGCCTGGTGCTCAGGACTTTGGGGGAGATGTTGATGAGGAAAAGCAGAGGGTATGGTCCTCCTGAAGCTCAGTGCACAGGAGTGGATGGATGTCACTATGTTAGAACCAAGCTGTCCAAATAGCAGAAGCTCTTTTGGTGCAGAGGTGGAGCTATAGTCAGTCACAGGGGAGCTTCCTAGCAGCCCTTCGAAGTGGCATTTGAGGGACAGTTCTGATGGTGAAAAATGAGGGGACAGTATGGCAGAGATTTTCCCATTGGCTTTTTGGTTTCTCTCTGCAAGAGCCAGATCTTTCCTTCCTTTGACTGTGGGTTTGCCCCTTCTGTCTTCTGCTCTGAACTTCTGTCTGCTTGGCAATTTAGCTTAATCTTTGACCCCTGTGGTTTCTTCACAAAAATCTGGTTTGCCCCTCCTAGTGGGGTGTCCTTAAACTTTCTGTTCCTTTTCTCTTTCCCACCCCTCCAATCTGGGTTACCCTCATTCAGAATGTTTGCTCCCCAAACCAAAGTTTGGGAACATAATCTGTCAGGGATTTCCCCACTCAATTTTCAGTTCATTATTTTTTTTTCTTTTAATATTGGGGATTGAACCCAGGGGTGCTTTACCACTGAACTACATTCCCCCAAAAAATCTCCCTGCCCCCACCTTTTTTTGTGGTGTTGGGTATTGAACCCATGGCCTTGTGCATATGAGGCAGGCACTCTACCAGCTGAGCTAGATCCCCAACACCCCCAGCCCTTTTTATTTTTGGTTTTGAGACAGGATCTCACAAAGTTGCTGAGGCTGGCCTGGAACTTGTGATCCTTCTTCCTCAGCCTCCAGAGTTGGGGGATTGCATATGTGTGTATCCATGCGTGGCTCATTTTTCTGAAAAAGCATTACAAAATGATACTTAGATCATTTGTAGTTCTCCAACTTATGAATCACTATAAAAAAGAATGGCTGTAGGGGCTGGGATCGTAGCTCAGTGGTAGAGTGCTTGCTTAGCATGTATGAGGCACTGGGTTCTATTCTCAGCACTGCATATATATATATATATATATATAAATTAAGTAAATAAAGATCCATTAAAAAAAATGGCTCTAGGCATTGGAGGCCTCCTGAGAGTGTGGGAGGACTGGTCCTCAGCGCTTCCTGGCTCCTCCTCCTCTGAGTCTAAAAAGCTATGCTTCTCTGCTGCCCTCATCCCCTACTGTCCTAGTGGGCCCTCTACCATCTGTCTATGGAGAGAAGCCCTCCAGAACCATTGGGGACAAAATGTGATGTTAATGTGCTTAAGCTTCACCCTTTTTTATTTTAAACACACTCACACCTTAAACCTGGGGACACCTTGGAATGTACATCTGCCCTCTGGAGGGGAGGGTTATTCCTCTGAAGATGAGTTGCTACCTAAAACCTTTGTCCTGGAAGTTTGTGGCATCAGGCCTGCAAGATTTCAGGAGGAGCCTCTGGGGCAGTGGAACCTGTGTAGGGTTAAGTCATTTTTAGGGACCAGGACTGACATGCAAACACATTCATTTGCATAACTTTCTTGCTCTCAGGAACAGTTAAGTTTCCAACCCTCTCACACTGTTGCCTGGATTTGCAAGTGAAATATTAGGACTAGTTTTCCCCTTTGCCACCTTCCTCCTTTCTCTCTGTCTCTCAGGCCCCCCTATGACCAAATTCTAACTAGTCTTAACCTCTCTGATCCCAAGGAAGATATATATATGCAAAGTGTCCACTAAAGCTGTGCAAATGAGCACCCAGTCTGGTGTTGCCCTCACAGGCCACTGCCTGCTGAGTTCATGTGAAACGTGATCTCGCTCAGGCCAAGCCGCTGTGGCTCTCTTGTTCCTCAAACAGCTACAGCCTCTTGGGGTAACAAGGCTTCAAGTTTCAGAATGAGCTGAGTTCTCCCAGCTCTCAGCCTCTGCTTTGGAGGCCTGTGGTTCTGAATTCACCAAAGGTTTACTATTCAAAGAAACCACGATCTCAGCCTAGACCTTGGTTGGCGGGAGTCTGTGGTGCAGATAGAGTTGGTGTTTGCAGTAAGACCCAGAGGGGCCTATGGTTTTCTGGCACTCAGCTGTCTCCTTTTCTGGTCATAAACCTGTTCTAAGAAAATTGGTTCTCATAGTGAGACTGGAACCCTACCCCTAGGAGTTGAGGGGGACAGACCTTTCTCTGACCTAGTCTGTGAGGAAGAAGAGGAGGGGAGTTGAGAAATCCATCTGACCTGCTTATTCCCAGGTCCTGAAAGTGACACCTGACTAGTGACCAACTAGGGATAGCCTAGGGATAGGTGCTCGTGTTTGGAGGATGGATGAATTTATTTAAAGAAAATGACCACAGTATTAGTAATTCAAACATTATAGAAATTACACATATAATTTGATAGAGTGATGTCCTTTTAATAGTTTATTATTATTATTTTTTTTTTGTGTGTGTGTACTGGGGATTGAATTCAGGGGCACTCAATCACTGAGCCATATCCCCAGCCCTATTTTGTATTTTATTTAGAGATAGGGTCTCACTGGGTTGCTTAGCACCTTGCCATTGCTGAGGTTGGCTTTGAACTTGCAATCCTTCTGCCTCAGCCTTACAAGCTGCTGGGTAACGGTTTGATTTTATTTTAATTTTTAAAGAAGTTTCAGTTAATTTATCCATATATTCGCTTATGAACACAGCTGAGAAATTTCTGATGGTTATAACAAATATAAATGGAATCATTAGCCATATTGTTCTGTAATTTGCTTTATTTTAAAAAATACAACATTGAATTTACTACCATAACTATTTTTAAATGTATAGATCAATAGTATCTTAGGGAATTTCTGTGACTAAAGTCATACTACTATTATTTCTGTTTTATTTATTTGATTTTCAGTGCTAGAATAAAACCTGGGGCCTTGTGCATACTAGGCAGGTGTTCTACCACTGAGCTATATATACTCCCTTAAGACCTCATTTTTTTTTGGTCTGTTTTTATAGCTTCAGAGTGTTCCATAGTATGGATGTGCCATAATTTTATTTATCTCTTATTGGTGGGCATTTTTTTTTTTTTGGTACCTAGGACTGAACCCAGGAGTGCTTAACCACTAAGCTACATCCCAGCCCTTTTTTGTATTTTATTTAGAGACAGGGTCTCACTGAGTTGCTTAGGGCCTCACTAAATTGCCGAGGCTGGCTTTGAACTCACGAACCTCTTGCCTCACTTTCTCAGGCTACTGGATTTTAGGTGTGCGCCATAAAGCCCGGCTATCGGTGGGTATTATGTTCCCCTATTTTTTTTTTTTTAATTAAAGATCACATAGATGATGCACATATCTTATGTAACATCTTGGAACACACATGTAAAGATTCCTGTAGGATAGATTCCTAGAAGTGGAATAGCCAGATTTAAGGTTGTATATCTTTGCAATTTTGATAGGCACTGCCAAAAAGACAGTGTCCATTCATGAATGAATATAATTTGCACATTGCTTTCTGAATGAAAGGTCCATGAAAGGACTTGCTGTCAGCAATGGAGCAATCTGAGGATAGAATAAGTCAGCTGAGAAGTAATTCCCAAAACCAATAGATGTATAACCTTGGCAAAGTCATGGCAACTGAAAAAAATCCTATCTAGAGAAGGAAGGGGATTCCTTTAACCTCTCCCCAGAGTAATTCTGCTCACTGAGTTATGGTTATTTGCATATATTTTGGGCATGTAGGCAGAATGGCTCAAAGACAAAATCTGAAGTTCTGTCTTATTCAACTTGGTCTGCCTCTCACACTACAGTACCAGTAACCCTGGGAGACACCAAGGAGATGACAGGGTGCAGATAACGTCGATATCAGGCAGACTGATGGGGTGTAAGAGACCCTAAGGTGTTGTGGGAGGTTATAGGGAGGGGGCTCCCCTTTGATTAGGGACGTCCAGGAAAAGCATGTGACAGAGAAGGTAGCTCTTGCTCTTAGCTGATATGGGGACACAGACAAGTATTTTTTCTTCTTTACAGGAGCTCAGGCACATTACCTCCTGAGAATACATTATAAGACACTCATTGTGGCCCTAGCCCTCTGCTGGTTACTGAGTTTGAGGAGTCAGACTTGTGCCGTACAGTCAATAGCTCAGATGCACACAGGAATTAAGCTACACTGGATTCAAACCATGTGAGGGTGCCTTGACTTCTCTGAGCCTCAGTTGATCAACCACTAAAATGAGAATAATTGTTGAGGTACCCATGAAACTTTCAGGGAACTTAATTGTCTGAGGGCCCCAGTTGCTGTGCTCTGAAATCCATGGTCAAATGCTTCCCTCCTGCTCCTGAACAATGAGCACCATGGGGATCCCAGTGCATTCCCACTCTTGGGAGAGCCAGGACCTCAGTGAGGGCCAGCTTTGGCTTAGGGAGGCCCTGTGATTCTGTGGAAGTGCCCTACCCTGCACAGCAGTTGAGGACATGGATGCCCTTTCTCCCTCTCTCAGCTGCCGAGACATGGTCTGGTGGCTGGCCCGGCCTCACTTTACACTCCCTATGTTCTCACATAAAGAAGTTTCCCCTGATAAAACCCTTACAACTTTAATTCCATTTTGGCATCTGCTTTTTGGAAAATCCAGACTTACAAAAGTATCACATGCTTTTTTGGGTTATTGTGAGGAACAAATGAAAACTATAAAAGTTAAATCATGTCAGAACTCATGTCAATGCCTTAGCTGGGAACCTAGCACCTGCTATTAGCATATTATTAAACACCAAAGTAATCAGGCCACTCTAAGCAGACTGATTGTTGAGAGAATTTGGACGTGGGAATGAAGATGTGTGTTTTCCTCCTCCCTCCCCTGAGTTCTCTATCCCTCAGTCCCCATTGTGTTACAGTGGTAGTTGTCCCTCTAAATGTGCTGGGTTGGCCCCTGACTCCTCTTTGCAAGTAGAGAAGGGGATTAACAACGCCACATGGCTTTGGTTGAAAAAGGCTGTGCCAAAGGTCAGCTGCGGGGAAATGCACCCCATGGGACTTGTGGCTGTTGAGCCCAGCAGAGAGGACCCTGGCTGGCAGAGGCGTGACTTGCTGGGAGGTAGAGTGGCAGGTGGGTGGGTCGCTGAGGAACCTTGGTAGCCAGGCGGAGTTGCCCGCCGGGGGAGTGATGGGGGCTGATGGGAAGAGTCTGCCTTCCAGTGAAACATCATGAGAGGCCATGGTGAGTCACAGGGTTTCTCCCCAAACCCCCGTGCCATGGTCTCTAGAACACGGAGTGTGCTAGCCCCAGCCCTGGTTCTAAGAATGCCCCCTTCACTCCCTCCCACGGTTGCCCAAATTAATCAGGCTTTGGGGATATTATTCTCTTAAGAATTTGGCTAAAGAAAACCCCTGGGTTATATCCCAGCAAAGTGCAGAGATTTGGGTTGACTGGAAGGAAATGTGAGATCAGCTGTGTTTAGTTTGAGTTTCAAAACCTGTTTTTGTTTTTTGTTTTGTTTGTTTGTTTTTTTTTTTTTTTTTTTGGTTCACCCCACCAAAGAAAATCTGGCTCCCAGAGACTCAGAGAAGCCTACAATGGGGTACAGACTAGAACCCTGGGGTCCTGCAGAGCGGGGCTTAGATTCTGGTGTTGCCACTTACCAGCTCAGAGTCCTCAATACCCATAGGCAGCAGTGTTCTGATGAGTGAAACAGTGACCTGAGAGCATCTTTGCCATCATGTTGTGAGAGTGACACAGCTGAACTGTGTCAGCCCTTGGCCCAGGTCCTGACACATAGCAAATGTGCCCAGAGACCCTCAACTAGGTTCATAGAGCCCACCTTCCATTGTGCGCTTCTCTTTTGGATTGTTGTCCTCCAATGACCCTTGAGGAAGTGGTATTGTCCCCATCTCATAGATTTATAGAATGAGGCTCAACTCGATTAAGTATCTAGGAAACAATCCTTAGTAGTTCAGGACCCCGAATTTTGGCAGAGGTGTGGAGCCTACTTGGAACACTCCCAAAGGCAAAGAGGAGGTAGCAAAAGCATCCAGGGCTCAAAGAGGCTCTGGGCCCTTTGTCCTTGTGAAAGCCAAACCACAATTTTGGGACCTACAGTGTTTCTGGGCCTAAAGGGCCAGAAGGCCACAGTGTAAGCCACTTTGTCCATCCCCAGTTCCCCAAGGGGGAACGTTTCTCTTTCAGATATTTATACAAATTAAGTTCTGTTCACATGTCACAATTTTAGTGATGCCCACCTTATTTAAAATTGCAGTCCTTTGATCTTAAGTGTCCCCCGAAGGCCATGTGCTAAAGCCTCGGTTGCCAGTTGTTTTAATTAGCTTTTTTTTTTTTTTTTTTTCTGCTGTGACTAAAGGATCTGACCAGAACAACTGTAGAGGAGGAAAGGTTATTTGAGGGCTCACGGTTTCAGAGGTCTTAGTCCATAGAAGGTTGGCTCCATTCCTCGGGGCTGGAGTGAGGCTAAACGTCCTTGTGGGAGAGTGTGGCAGAAGGAAGCAGCTCACATCCTGGTGATCTGGAAGCAGAGAGTGACTCTAGTTGCCAGATTCAAATATATAACCCAAAGCCATGCCCCAATTCCCATTTCCTCCAGCTACACCCTAAGAATCCAGTTAATCCCATCAGGGATTAACTCACTGATTAGGATAAGGCTGTAACACAATCATTTCTCCTCCAGACCTTGTGTTGTCTCACATGTGAGCTTTCAGGGGACACTTCACATCCAATCCATAACACCCGTCTATAACACTATGGGAGATAGCAAAACCTTTAGGAAGTGGGGCCTAAGAGGAAAAAGTGAGGTTGCTAGGGCCATGTCCTTGATGTGAGTAGCTTTGCTCCACTATGTGTTCCTTGCCATGATGTCCAGCCTTGCCATACACCCAAAGTGACAGGGCCAAGTGGCCATGGTCTGAAAACTCTGAAATGGTGAACCCAAAGAAAACTTTCCTCTTTTTAAGTTGTCTATCTCAGGTATTTTGTCACAGCAACAGAAATCTGACTAATATGCTCCCCTAACTCCTCATGCTGGCACTCTCCATACCCCTTCATGGCTCTATTTTTAGAAGCCATTTTCATTGAAGTGTAATATATATACAAATTTCCCAATTTAAGTTTTCCCCCATAGATCTGATCACTCTCTAGAAATATGTGTAAACTTATTTATAATGGCTGGAATGTTAGCCAGACCAGGACTTTGTGTCTGCTTCATTCACAGACACATCTCTAGTGTCTATCATAGCAAGTTCTCAAATACACGTTGCAGGATGGGGAGCACCTATTAGCATCCATCCTCTCTGCAGAGACTGCAGATGTACAGGAACACCCAGGTGATGTGTGAGGACATGTCAAAGCGTCTGCTAGAGACAGCAGTGTGTGCTTGCAGGCCAGGAGCAGGTCCCCAGATGTTGGTGAGGTTGGAAAAAACTTCCTGGAGGAATTTGGATGGCACTCTGATTTTTTCAGTTCCCCTGTTGCCAGAGACAGCTCCTCTTTTCCTAATAGAGGGGAAAGCTTCCCTCTGTCACACCCCATCCCTCCTGCTGCTTCAGCCCATTTCCTCTTGCTCTGCCCTCAGTGGGTCCTGTGGCAGTAACCACACTAACCATTCCAACCCATCTCATTCCCCAGCCCCACTTCCCAGCAGGCTAAGCAGGAGCTGCTGCAGACAAATTGCCCACAGGCTTGTGCAGCCCAGCCAGGAGACAGTTTGCCCTTGGAGTAAGGTCACATCTATGGAGGAATTATCCTTGACCCTTGCAAGGAAACCTGGCACATAGATCATGCTCAGTAGATAGTGGACCAGTGGTTGAAGGAAGCTGAGGGTTAAAGATCATCCAGTCTCTGCTTGGACACAGTAGAGACATCCTTGAAACCAATCTTTGACTTTTTTTTAAAACTTTATTATTTGTATTTAGCATTTTATTTTATGCCACTTTTCCTCATGTGGAAGCTACCGAAATAGTATTCAATGTGATACAATATAATTACATATAAATCAGAAAATAAGAAAATTTAAATGGAGGTGTAAAGAGAACGATGTATGTACAAAATGCTCTTCCCCAGCGGAGCCAGGTAGAGGAGAAACACTGACATTGAAGTCCTGCTGTCGTCTACCCATGTGTCTTCCTGTTTCAAGGAGCCATTCTGAGGGAAACCTAGGACTGCCACCCTATTGTGGGTGTGGGGCATGTTCCTTGTTCCTGGGGCCAGTAGGGGAAGTGGAGTGTCACAATTCCTATGTGTTCTAACTCCTCTCTGGGTTTGTATCACATTCCCCTACCTAGGATGTCAGAGAGTGAGTTGAGGGACACACAGGCTGGGCTTCTCTGAATCACAGAATCTCAGGGTTGGAGGCCCACAAAGGGATATTGGTGTTTCTCAAACTTTCTGAAATCACAGAACACCAATGGATAATATTTGTCATGCTTCCCTGCTATGAATCTGTTACTTAAAAATAGATGTCACCCTTCTCTTTGCATAGCCACATACAGAACAAAACCCCAAGGAGATGTAATTTCTTTAGGTCCTGAGGTTGCAAAGAGAGGTAACATTGTATCTGTCTCAATTAACCAAAAAATATATAATAACATTGTTGTTTACTAATTCTTGTGGCCATTTGCAATTCTTTAATAGGATCTAGATTTCCATGAACTCTATAGTTGAAGCCACCAATACCAGGATTTAGCCCCTTCCAGTAAGGGGCCATATCAGAAACCACATTCCTTTCTTGATTGGTCTTTACTAAACACGAAGGGTGGCAGTCGATGGCATCTTTGGAGTCATCTGTAATAATTTACAGCAGGAAGCCTCCATCAGGAAGCTAATGCACTTTGAACTTCAGAGCCTTGGCTTGCAAAGACCCTTTGGTAATTTGGTATCTGTCATTTGTATTATTTATTAAAGATGGCCTCCAAATTATTCAAGCTTTGGACCCCACAAAACCTGGATCCATTGCTGCTTATGTTCACTTGTGGCAGAAAAAGCTGAACGTACACTCAAGATTCTGTCCCCTTCTGCTTGGCCAGTTACACCCCAGCCCCTTCCATCTAGGTGACTTGGCTCTGACTAATGGAGTGTGGGGGGAAATAATATTCCCACCATCCCGGGCTTGACTTATTAGAACTTCCCACACAATTCTCCACTTATCTCCTTTTCCCTTATCTTCTGAGTGCAATATTGGAAGCGCTGCATTGATGATAGCAAAGTGTAATAGGATCTGACCCCATTTTTTTAGGGGAGAGTAATGGGGATTGAACTTAGCGGCACTCAACCACTGAACCACATCCCCAGCCCTATTTCGTATTTTATTTAGAGATAGGGTCTCACTGAGTTGCTTAGCGCCTTGCTTTTTCTGAGGCTGGCTTTGAACTCCAGATCTCCTGCCTCAGCCTCCTGAGCTGCTGGGATTACAGGCGTGTGCCACCATGTCCAGCCTGACTCCATCTTTGATGTTTGCTGACAACTTTCATTTCCACCTCTCCTCTTACCCATCCTGCCCCACTAAGTTGGTAAGAAAGCTGGAGTACTTCTTTCTTTGGCACTGGTAGGAAGCTCAAACCACGAAAGTCCCAACCAGTATCTGGGAATCCTTACCAGGCCCATCCAAACCCCAAGCCAGTCACCTCACCCTGTGCTCTCTTGAGCCATCTTTTAGACTTGCTTGGTGAGCCTGCCCTGCTTTCTCCAGAAAGCCTCATTTTTCTCTAGATGTCTGTTCGGTATCATCTGTCTTAATACTCAAATCAAATTTTGGATGTGTGTTTCTGAGGGAAAGCTAGAACAGAGTCTCTATTAGCATGCATGATAGGTGGCACAGGGTTCTCACCTTTATCCCCACCCTGATTTGTTGGGGATTGAATCCAGAGCCTTGTGCAAAGCAAGCACTCTACCAATTGAGCTCTATTTCCAGGCCCCACATATACTCTTTCTGTGAGTGAGAAATAAACTCCTATTATGTTAAGCTACTGAGATTTCAGGGTTTATCTGTCATAGCATCTAGTGTTACCTTTACTAATATACTCATGATTTTCTAGATCCAATCCTTTTCTGTCTATTTAACTCCAGTATCTTAAGTAGCATTTTGGAAATCTGAAAATAAAAATTCCTGGCCACAGAGAGGGTGTTCTTTGTCAGCAAAGAGATTGTGGATTGTGAAGTCATTTGATTAGGACATGAGGACAAAGATCCTGTAATTCTGGATGATGGATCTTTTCTTTGTCCTACAGAATCAATATATTTTTATCCATTCTTAGTATTTTCCCATGGCAAAAGGACAGGAAGGAGAGAGTTACATATGTTACAAAATACTAGGTGGGGGAGAGACAGGAAACACCCATTACAGTATAATCAGCCACCAAAAAAACACCCCACAAATGGGTGGAGCTGAAGAACATCATGCTAAATGAAATAAGCCAGGCTCAAAAAGTCAAGGGTCAAATGTTTTCTCTCATAGGCGGAAGCTAGAGAGAGAGAGAGAGAGAGAGAGAGAGAGAGAAGGGGGGCCGAATCTAATGAAAACGGAAGGAAGACCCACAGGGCAGAGGAAGGGGATTGAACGAGAGCAAGAGAGGGAGGAGGGGAGGAAATGAGGAAGTATTGGGGAAGGAAATCTACCAATTATGCTGTGTCTATGTTCTAATTTACCACAATGAATCCCACATGCACGCATGCATGTGCATGCACACACATACAATTGTAATGCACTAGTTAAAGTAACAAGAATAGAAGGGAAATCAATAGAGCAGAGCAAACAGATCAGAGGATTGAGGAAGGGAGGGAAGGGAAAGTACTAGGGAATGAGAAGGATCAATTGCATGTATAAGTGGCATATTATGTACAATTATAATGCAATTAAAAAAGCATACCCTTCAGTCGGGCAGAGTGGTGTACACCTGTAATCCCAGTGGCTTGGGAGACTGAGGCAGGATATCACGAGTTCAGAGCCAGTCTTAGGAACTTAGTGAGGCTCTAAGCAACTCAGTGAGACCCTGTCTCTAAATAAAAAAATGAAAAAGGGCTGGGAATGTGGCTTAGTGGTTAAGAGCCCCTGTGTTCAATCCCTGGTACAAAAAAAAAAAAAAAAAGTATCCTAGCTTCAGGGTCACTGCAAGTCAAGACTGAAGGAAAGGAATGGATACACATAGTTTCATTCTTTCCCACCTTCCTCTTCTCTCTCCTCGTTAGTCAACATTTCACATACTGTTTTGGTTTCTGGCAATAAACAAGGATGTAATTTATCCCATCTCCTGTTTAGCAAGTTCCAGCTTCTATGTCATGTTTCTCACATCAGCAGAGGAGTTATGGTACCCACTACTTTTCCTTTCTCAGTCTGCTGCTCACTCTCGCTTTTTATGGGGTAAGCAGCCCTTCTGCTACTTTTACCTTTGGAGTGGAGTGGGATGCTGGATAATAAAACCAATGGTATGTGAATAAGTAGAAGAGATGGCAACATCACTAGGGTCCAGTAAGAGTTTACTGTTCAGCTCCGTCCTTTAAGGCTTATTGGGACTGGGTCTAGGGAGATACCTGACGCGGGAGGAGTCTGTAGCCAGATTTTAGAGGACCTACGTAGTCATGTCTTTGCAAAGTACCTCAAATGTGAAGACTGAGGAAAAAACAGACGAGTGGCATTGGCAGAGGGTTAGAACACTTGGGGAGAGGAAATGAAGTTCACTCAAAATGAACAGACACTTTTATTTGGTTCCTAACTTGTGTGAAGAGGGCAGGACTGAGGTCATTCAGGTCTAGATAAGTAACTTATTTCATATAGTCTGTGAATGGATATATTTGCATTTCCACTAGACTTGGTATAACTGGATTTCATCAAGGCACCTGAGAGAGTCTTGCATGATCCACTTGTGGATAAGATATTGTTATGAATTACTTCTAGCTGGGAGAAGAACTGTGATTGACAGCTGATGTGCTATGGCTTTGGCTACCATATTGAATCTTCTGTTGGTGCTATAGTTTGGATTTAAATGTCCCCCAAAGGTTCAAGTATAAAGCCTGAGACCCCAGATGGATGTCATTGGGAGGTTGTGAAACTTTAGGAAGTGGGGTCTAGTAGGAAGAAATCAGGTCATTGGAGGTGTGCCCTTGAAGGGGATTTTATGACCTTGGTCTCTTGCTCTTCCTTTTATGCTTTGCCACTGTGAGGCAAAAAGGTTTGTTCAAATATGTGCTCCTGCCATGAGGTGGTGTCCCCTCAGTGGAGGCCTCAAAGCAATGGGTTCAACTGACATGGACTGAAGTCTCCCAAACTGTGAGCCCAGATAAGCTTTTCCTCTTCTTTTTCCCTTTGTCTTTAAAAAAAAATATATATATTTTTTATTGGTAGTCTTTCTTCTTTATAAGCTGGTTTATCTCAGGTATTGATTACAGTAATGGAAAGCTAAAACATTCAACTTGGGCAAAGAGGTAATTTAAAAATAAGTCAGATCAATTACCCAAACTATCTAAGCATAAAGCAGACACTAATGAATGTAAATTTAATTTTTAAAAACCTCAGCATATAACACAGAATGAGGATGAGATAACTTGGTCATAATACAAATAAAGAAGACTAGAGATTTTAGCTGACTCTAAGATACTAGTTTCCTAGGGCTGCTATAACAAATTACTACAAATTAGATGACCTAAACCAACAGAAGAATTGTCTCTCATAGTTCTGGAGGCTAGAAGTCCAGTATCAAGGTATTGTCAGGGCCATAGGTCCTCTGGAGGCTCTAGGGAAGACTCTTCCTTGCTTCTTGCTTCTTTGAGTTTCTGTGGTGGCTGTCAGTACTTGGCATTCCTTGGTCTGTGGCAACTTAACTCCCATCTCTGCCTCTATCTTCCTGTGGCCATCTTTCCCATTTAGGTTTCTGTACCTAAATTTCTGTCTTGTTATAAGAACACCGGTCACTATAGGACTTACCCTAAGTGTAACCTCATTTTAATTTGATTACAACTGCAAAGACCTTATTTCCAAATAAGGTCACAGTCACAAGTGCTTCCTGCTTCGCTGGGCTTCTGTGTTACCACAGTCCCATTTCTCCTTTTATCTCTCTGGCTGTTCTTCCTTGGCCTCCAATGCTGACACCTTTTCCTGAGCTCAAGCATTAAGTGATTGGATTTCTTGGCAGTTTAAACCTTCTCTTCTCATTCCACTTATTATTATTTTTTTCTGAGTTGATATCCTTTCCCATGGCTTCAGTTTCCACTTAAGTACTGATAACTCCAGGATCTTATGGAGATGTCTCTTGGAATCTAATTAGACATTTCTTTTTAGATATTCCAAGTATCTCAACTAAATAGATCCAAAATTAGGCTCCTCCTCTTCCTCAATTTTCTTTGAACCCTGGTGTCCTCCCAGGTTTCCAGTTTCAACAAGATGGTACCTCTGTCTGCCCATTTGTCTAAGATGTCCTTGATTTCTCTCCTTCCTTCATCCTCCACATCCAGCCAGTCATCAAATCAAATTGACTCTACATTTCAATTAGCTCATAAATATGTTTATGTAATTTACAATTTATTTCTTCTGCTACTATCTTGGTTCAGGCCACTGTCTTGATTTGTTTGTTAGACTTAGATGTGTGTAGCAGGTTTTGAATTAGTATCCCAGCCTCTGATCTTGCTCTCTAATCTGCTCTCTGCATAGCCACCATGCAAATATGATCATGCTATTTCTCTGCTTAAAACCCTCCAATGGATTCCCACCTTCTTTAAGATACGAATCGACTTCTAAGCTGGCCTAAAAGACATTGCATGATCTGATTTCTATGATCCTCAAGCCTCATTTGGCTTTATTCAGTTTTCTTCCTCTCTCACCCCTTCCTATTGACTCTGCATCTTTTCATATACTGTTTCTTAGACCAGCACATTCCTCCCTTCTTGCTTCATTTAATTAACTGGTACTGATATTTCAGGTGTCAACTTAAAAATTCTTTCTTTTAGGGAGATCTTTCCTGACTCACAGTTTGCTTGTTCCTACCTATGGCTGCTACCAAGTTGCATGACTTCCAAGGGAAGGAAATCTGCACTGTATCGTGTGAGTATGGTCCCCCTGGAGCTGTGTAGTGCTGTGATCTAGCACACCTTGCTCCTTATTATCACTGTTTAATCATCTTCCCTCCTGAACTGTAAGATCCACATCTGCTTCTCTGCCCTAAGCCTAGCACAGAGTCAAAACTCCATTGATATTTGTTGAATTAATAAATGAAGCTTTAAGAGAGAAATGGTTAATATAGAAGAAACATGGGGAAAATATGGAAACTACACCTTTTTTTTTTCTTTTTGGAATGGCTTAACTGGAAATAGTTTGGACAAAGGAAGATGTAGAAGAGATGTAACAGCTGATTTCACTAAATGAAGGACTATTATGGGAAGACAGAGAATACTTTTTTAAAAAAATTTTATCCCAGGAAGATAAGCAGACATACTGAAGGCAAGTTATTTGGACCCAACAGTAAAATTAAAAAGAATTTTCCAATAATGGGAGCTGACTGGAAATGAAACAGGTGGCCCCAAAAGTAATGAATTCTTTCATTGTCCTTGCTGAAGTATATGAGCTAAATGTCCATCTGTAGGATCACTGAGGGCAGCAGTTAGACAAGAGAACCGTTGAGGGTCTCCTTCAAAGTGTCTGTGATTTTATTACCATAGAGAAACTGAACTTCAGCATCTATTCAATGACTCTGTGTTTGTGGCACTATTGGGGACATGGGGGCTGGACAGTCAGGATTGGCAGAAAATGTCAAGGGAATAATCAGAAGGTAGAATCTTGCAGAATATCACTGGGCATCTAAATGTGTAGCACAGAGTCTCGCCTTGTGGTGAAGGACTTCCTAGAAGATAACAGGAATGGACGGGGCCTGGGAAAGAGCTGGAGAAGAGGGAGAAGGGAGGCTGATGGTAGAGTGTATAAGAGAAGGCAGGTCCGCTAGCAGGTGCTCCTCACACCTTTCATTCACTCTCAAAGCCCATACTTAGTTCTGTAGAGCTATAGCTGAAATTCAATGAGAAGATAGGGTGGAGGCCAACCTGAGAATTTCCTAAAACTCAAGAGTAGTGTCCCAAAGTAAAATGGAATGCGCTCCTTGCCTCCTGAACACCTTCAAATATTTGGGGTTCACTAGATGAGACAGAAGTGACTCAGCTGCTGAGAAGGAAGGCAGTAGGGGAAGCCCCAGATTGACTACCCCACTATTGGCAGCCCAAGAGGTAACTTATCTGTTTTGTATATACTTTTGACTGCAAGTAACCAAAAACCCAATTAACAATGACTCAATCAGAGGGAAATGATTGTTGTACATATTGAAAATGTGGAGGTTGCTCTGATCTAGGATTAGCTAAACCATAGGTTTGACAAAGTCATCAAGGTGCTACCTCTTTCCGTTATTTTGTTTGTTGTTTTCTGCTGATTCAACCTCTTAGGCTTAGTCCCCTCCTAGTCCCCAGAGGCCTTCAGTGATTTTAGGCTTCAGATGTGGGCAACATTCAGAGGCAAGGGGGGAAAGAAAGCCTAATTTCCTTGCTTTTAATAGTAAGAAGAATATTTTCTAGTAATCCTGCAGTCCTGGAGAGACTCAGACAACCCTTCATGCCTCCTTGGCCAGGTGTCACCACAAATCCATTTCTAAATCAGTCACTGGACAGGAAAATTGAAATCACCACAAGAGAAATCCTGCTCCTCTGAAGCACATGGATGTTTAATAGTGGAACAAAATCAAGGTTTGTTATTATGAGAGACCAGGGCAACGCAGCCAACAGCAGCTGCCTCATTTCCTTCTTGTTTTTTAGGTGTGATGGAGACCAGGGTATGGGCGGTATGGCTAGTACTGCTTACCTTGGCCTGAGCTGGGGTTCTAGGCAATTTATGCCAACTGTGCTTGTGACTAGCTCATTGGGAAGGCTTGAAAGACTCACTGGAGCAATAGGTTATGAACTAACCAGGTTGATCTGTAAGGTAACTCCTCATCTTTACCATAGATCTTGTATTTTCCTGGGCCACAGCATAGTCTCTTCATCTCAGATCTGCAAGTCAAGGATCATTATTCCTTCCCTCAAACTGGAATTAAAATTAGGTAGCTTACTTAAGATCAACAGTAAGTGGTAGGAGTAAGGATTTGAAATTGGGTTAATGTATGTATAATATATGTGTGTCTCCCACCCATGTCTATCTCTTTCTTCCAGCTTAAGAGTTTGCATGAGTCTGGGAACAAATGTGGGAGTGTGATTTAGATCTGTGCACTTCAAACTACCTGGCTAAGAACCAGATTTTTGAAAAATTCCAATCCATATGGACTCATATTTTTATGAAATATTATAAAAAGAACTAATAGGAAAGTGAAAAGAAACTAGCATGAAGAAATACAAAATGTAAGTCCCATTTAAAATTAGTCAGTTTTAACAAACAAAAAAAAAATAAGCTCTATCAATTGACTATAAAGTTTTCTAAACACTTAATTTTGGTACTTACCTTGCCACAAATCACTGACAGTTTTTGGACCTGCGTTGGTCCTTGGCCTAAGTGGAACAGCACTGATTTAGACAGCTTTTGGCCACTGTTCTACAACTCAGGATGTTGATTCTTGGATGCTGCAGTTGAGATGATGGCGGGTTAGATTTTTGCACTGTTGATTTTGTAGGGACTTTTATTTTTACTAAGAGATTTATATTAGACCTGAGGAAACAATTTCTTGAGGCTAATTTTCCATCTCTCTTCTATGTAGGAAAGAGATTGAGCTATAGTAGAGGCTGAGGGGATTAAAAAAACCTGTTCACCAAAGGAAGAGGTTCCCAATTGGTTGTGTCATTGGATGATGAGTCATCTTGTAACAAAAATTCAAGTTTCTTGATGTGAATGACTCTAGGTTTGTGTGTGATTAATGCTTGGATGCTTGTTATTTTTCTGACGTAAAAGTGACTTCAATTTGGTAAGCTGTTTTAAAAATATGTAGATCCTTTCATTCAATGGAAATTCCATTTCTATGAGGGAGTCTTCCCAAGAAATCTGAGTCTGTGATGTAGAAAATCTAAAATGACCATTTGCTCAGTGTATGAAAGTCTGAGAGCTTGACCTAGGTGGGAACTGGAATTCACAGGTGTTCCAGCATGCTCAAATCTCTTCCTGTCCCTTCATTCACAAATGATTTGAGTACCAATCTCATTTTCTTCCTTCTTCTTCCTATTGATCTCCCTTCTGCTGCTGGGAGCCTGATGGACTTCAGTGCCCTTGTGGATGACTCAACCAAAATGTGACTTTTGGATTCCATGACTTTTATATTTCTAATGACCTATTTCTCTGTTTCTACTCAGCCATTTGCTGTAATGGATATAGACTGGAATTTGGCATTCTCAATACTGGCCCACCTCCCAAATCTCCTCATCCAGGCATTGCACTCTCTAGCTACAGAGTCTACTCCTTAGTGATTCCTCCCTCACAACTATTTCTTGACCTCATGGTCAAGATCTTCCAGTCCGTGGGCTCATCCACACTATTCCTTTTTACTGGCTCCCTCCTGTCTTTGCTGTTCTTGTTAATCAACTTTGACTCTTTGGTCCATTTTCCCAATCGGGCTCTTACCTATACTCTCTCAAGTTTCTCTCCTCCTGGGCTTTGGTCCTTCACTACCAGACATGACCTTCCTATAGCATTTGATTCAGCTGATCACAGGGCAAAGCAATTCTACCTTCTATGTGTTCATTCCCAGTCTGCCAAAAGAATCATAAGAAAACTAATGCAATCTGGCAGACCATATCAATCCACAATCCACAATCCATATCATCTACCTTAACTGGCCTCAGCACTGTCTGAAAATCTACCACCTTTCTCTGGAGTTGTTTTCTTTCTGCATCTCTGCAATCATCACTTCCAATCTTCATCTCTCTCCTCAGATCTCCTTGCATTCTCTTCTCTGTGTTCACTCTCTTAAGAGAAAATAGAAACCATTTGATGGAAACAACCTAAACTTCCTGCCAACAGTTATTCAAACCAATATGCTTCTGTACCCACCAACTCTATTTCTTTCCTGTAATTATTCAGTGAAAGTGTTCTCCTCATTTCTTTCCTCTGCCTAAATCCCAATGCCTATAGCTTTCTAAGGGAATTGACTTCATCAGTTTTCCCACCTCTTTCATTTTCAGTGTCTTCTTCCTCTCTGTTGGCCCAACATCCTGAAAGAGCTGTCTACGCTTGTCATCCTCCTTTCTAGACATCCCATTTCATGTGCAGCCCCATCAATTACTCTTTCTTGCTGCTCCCCATCCTTTTCCTGATAGTTTCAACAATGGCTTCATTCACTATCAGACATGGCCTTCCTATAGTATTTGATCCAGCCCATCAATCTTTCTTTCTTGAAAGGGATGCCATGATTTCTAGGATTTCTTTCATCACTCAGGCCACTCTGGAATGAATTCTGACTTACAAACATCTAGGCTCTCCAGAGTTTGGTCTGGGCTCTTCTCTCACTCCACACTCTTTGCTTTGGTAATTGTATCCATCTCTATGATGTCACTTACCACCTTCCTACCTGCAGATTCTCCTCCAGACTAGATTTCAATATCCATCTGACCACTCTGAATATTTTTAGTCAGTCTTGGTGGCCCCTCCAACTCAGCAGGACCAACATAGATTGTATCATCTTGCCCTTCAAACTTGCTTCTTCTCTGCCAAAATTGCTCAGATCAGAACTCTAGGGTTCATCTTGGCCATCACCCACTCTCCCCTAAATATTGGAATCCCCTCTCAATTTCTGTTTATTACTACCTTCGTCCAGACTGCTATTTCCTCTTGTCTGGATTGGAAGCAAATGGCCCCAAATGAGCTCATAAGAAGGCTTTATATTTATTCTCTTTTCTGCTTACTAGCTTATATTTTCCACAGACTGGCATCCCTGAATGATTAGGCTTCTGCTCATTTCCCCAAGCTCATCTTAAATTGTCTCTTGTGCATAATGTCCCTCACTTTCTGTGGTTATCTTTTACTTCCTCAAACGGTTTAAATTCTTCCCTACCTCAGGGCCTTCAGAGTATGAGCTGGGGTGGAGAATCCAGAAGGCCATAAACAAGATACAGCTATGTTGTGGATCAGTACAAATCTCTTGGGTCAGAGACAGCCTCCCTGCTGTCACCATCACCACTGCTGCTTCCTCCTCCACCTCCACCTCCACTTCCTCCTTCTCCTGTTCTTCCTCCTCTTCTTCCTCCTCTTCTTTTTCTTCCTCTTCTTCTTCTTTTTTAGTTTTAAGTGATCTTTATGCATCTCTCTCTGCTTTTGTCACCTCCCTCTTCATTTGGCCAATTCCCATTCATCCTTCATGTGCAGCTGAATATCACTTTCTCATGGAAGGTTAGTTGTTTTGCTAAATCTCCCACTTCTAGATTAGTTGCTTTGTTAAATCTCCTGCTTCTCATTAATAAGCTGGGCATAATAGTGCATGCTTATACTCAGAAGGCGGAGGAAGGAAGATTGTTGAACATAGGAGTTGGAGGCCAGCCTGGGAAACATAATGAGGCCCTGTTTCAAAAAATAAAAAAAATCACCATTATAATAAAGTTGTGCATTTAACTGTGTGATATCTGTTTCCTCTCTAGCTATTAAACCCATAAGGACAGGAACCACATCTCTCTTATTCCATGCTTTTCTCTCAGCAGCCAACATAGTACCTAGAGATTAATAAGTTCTGAATGAATAAATGTATATCTTGGAAGAACTTGGATTTGGAAGAAGTCAGTAGAAGCTAATCTGCCCTGTTTTGATTTGGTGATGATACTATCACTGTCCAATATGAATGCAGAGATTATTATGTAAGGAGAACAGATTGACTATTTAGTATTGCATACTAGTCTAAGTTACCAATTCAGCTTTGGAAGAGGGCACATGGTAGGGTCAGGTGGTGGAACTCACATTCCCCTTACCCTAAGCAGCTTCCTTCTGCCACTTCCTTTTGCCACATCCTTCTGCCGTGTTGTGCTGCCTCACCTTGGTCCCAGAGCAATGGCATTGGCTCACCCTGAACTGAATCCCTGTAAACTGTGAGTCAAAATAAACTTTTGCTTCTTTAAGTTGTTCTTGGCAGGTGTTTGGGTGGCAGTGATACAAAGCTGACTAACACAGAAATTAGTATCAAAAAGTGGGATCGTTGCTGTGACTAACATGACCAAATCGTTCAGAAACCTTTGAAACTGACTTGTAGGAGGAATTTGGAACAGTTTAAAGATACAGGATGGAAGAGACTTAGAATTTTGTAAGCAGAGCTTAATGGGTAATTCTGGTGGGATCCCAGAAGACCAGAATGCCAATAGGAATACAGAATGTAGGTTTCAAGCAGGGAAATGAGGGAATTGGACTGGGGGCACTCATGTTTCATTCTGGCAAAGAACTTGTCTAAATTTTTCTGAGACTATGTGAGGCCAAATTAAAAAGCAATGGGTTAATTAATCTGATAGAAGAAATTTCCAGGCAGCACAGCATTCAGTCAGTGGCATGGATGTTGCTGATATATTTTATCCAAATTTACTGACAAAATTGGGAGCAGAAGGCAGAATTTAAGGATTTTCAAAACTTGCAATTTGACCAGAAAAGTGCATGTAAAACTGGGGACAAGAAAGTTGTGGTTGTTGAGAAGATTATGGCCACTAAAGAGATGCTAAATACTCTGCACAGAGAAAATTGGAAAGATGGCTTGAGGGTATCTCTGGAATGTGTAAGACCAGACCCGTTGCAGGCTTAAGGATATAGAAGGAAAAATTTCTTTGAGAAGAGATCCCAGGAGCACTTTGATTGTACAGGGTGGCCTAGGAAGTTAGTTCACAAGACATCCAGGGGCCATTGCAGCCATGATCCCAGAGGGCCCAGCTCCTTCATGAACTGGTGGCAGACCTTGGTGTCATCCACGTGGTGCTAGTTATGCAGGAATGTTGGAAGTTGGAATTAAGGACTCATGGAGGCTTCCACTGAGATTTCAAAGGGAGACCTGGGAAGCAGGGCAAAGTGTAGCAGGGTTGGAATCCCTGCAGGCTGCCCTGGAGAGGGCAATATATGAAGCTGTGAAGGTGAAGTCATAGCTGGAATGCAGACCCAAGGAATTAAGAAATGCCAGTAACATGGATTTTTAGTTGAGAAAGTTGTAGGCTACAGAGAAAATTAGGCTAAAAGAGAGCCATGTATGCTGCAGGAGGCAAAGCCAAAGGAGTGGGGCTGCCCAAGCCCTTTGGGAAGCACTTCTTGCCGCCAAGACGCTATACTTGGAGTCATGGGACCCATTTTCCAAGTTGGGTTTCAGTCTTTTTTGGTCCCACCCTTCTTTCTATGTCCTTATTCCCTACTTTTATAATGGGAATGTTTACTCTGCAACACTGCATATTAGATATATGTAACTTGCTTTTGACCTTTACAGGGGTTCACAGCCAAGTGTTTGCCTTCAGTTTCAGATGAGACTCTGGACTTGGACATTCAGGCAGTGCTGGAACTATTGACTATGGACTCTAAGAGACAGACTAAATGCATTTTGCATTGTGAGATGGATATGAGCTTTTGGGTGTCAGGGTGGAATGTTATGGTTGGATATGAGCTGTCCCTCTAAAGCTCTGGGATTAATGCAGGGATGTTCAGAAGTCAAATGATTGGATTATTAGAGCTATAACATAATCAGTCTATTATAGCCTGAATGGAATGACTGGATGGAAACTGTGGGAAGATGGGTATGGCTAGAGGAGTTGAGTCACTGGGGATATGCCCTGCAAATGTTCATTTGCTCTGTGACCCCTTCCCCTCTATCTCTCTGCTTCCTGGCTGCCCTTTCCTGAAAAGCTTCCATCTGTCATGCCCTTCCACCATGATGTGCTGCCTCACCTAGGGCCCAGAGTAATGGAGTCAGCCCACCATGAACTAAACCTCTGGAATTGTAAGCCAAAATAAACTTTCCCTCCTCTAAGTAGTTCTTGTTAGGTTATTTTGGTCACAGCAATGCAAAGCTACCTACATACCCATCCTCTAAGTAATCCAGGAAGATTTCTTCAAACATACATGAGATTCTAAGTTGTATATTTGACAATTGTGGGCTCAGTTATGCAATGGCTTCATAAGTTTGCAAAACATCCCCTTTCCCTTTCAAATAATGGTAAGTGGAAAAGCATTATAGTAGGCTGAATTCTTGTTCAGATAAGCAACAATGATGGAGAATGAACATATGAACAAAGCCGAGTGTTATAATTGAATAAAGCTTAAACTAATTTATATTCAATGCTATATGTAACTATTGAAATCAGGCGTCTGTGTTAAGCAGTTCATTGGATTCAATGGATTTATGCAACTCCAATGACTGTAATTTATACATATTGTTTTACTTCACCAAGCCAAAGCATTTTGGAGACCAACTTCAGGATATTGAAAGTAGCCACTCAAAAAATATTATTTCCTTTCTTTCTCTCCCAAGTTCAAGGATGAACCATTTTATCTTTCTATGCAGAAATGGTGGGTGAGAAGGAAGAAGGCATTATAAGGAAAGGTCTAGGTATAGTGATTGGCACAAGTGCAAGTTGTGCCCACTATTTTCATGGTGTTAGAGCATCTGTCTTTCCATTTTGTTTCATGTTAGCACTTTCACAAATGCCTAAGGGATGGACCTACCTTTTTTGAATGTTTACTCTGTGCCAGGAGCTTTATATGTACTCTTGCTTTTATTTCTTACACCACCATCACCTTGAAGGAATGATCATTTCTCCATGTTACAGAGGAGAATACTGTGGTAGGTGTCATCTCAAAGTCATGCAGCTAATAGGCAAATGGCAGCCGTGGGCTTAGAACCAAGATCCACCTGCCTGGGGAAGCTGCATATAACATCCTTGTGGGATAATAGGGAAGCTGTGTTAATTTTCTTCAGATCTTTTATTTCCTTCATGTCTTGTCTAGCCAGTGTGCCCAAGAGGCTTCTGGAAGCTCAGGGTTGTATGGCTGTTCAACTCAGGTGGGAGAGGGGAGCTGTTGATGCTACACAGTTGACTAGGGAACTCTCTAGAAGATCATTGGTACAGACTCTGCAGACACAGGATGTGTCCTGGAGGAGTGTCAAGTGGGAATGGGCCTGGCTGACTGAAGAGCTCACAGGCTGGGATGAGGGTCTGTAGGCTTGAGCAGAATTTGAAGGTCATCTAATTCAGTGGTTTTGAGGCTTTTTACCACAAATAACTGCTGCCATTAATTTTGCCCAGGGACACTCTATTAAAGTATTTTTTTTTAAGAGAGAGTGAGAGAGGGAGAGAGAATTTTAATATTTATTTATTTATTTTTTTTAGTTTTCGGCAGACACAACATCTTTGTTTGTACGTGGTGCTGAGGATCGAAAGCGGGCCACATGCATGCCAGGCGAGCGAGCTACCGCTTGAGCCACATTCCCAGCCCTCTATTAAAGTTTTAAAGAAATAATTTCATTTTCTGATTTTTGTTAATTAGAGATACAATAGATGGCTACTAAATAGAGCTTTGATCAGCATGGGACATGGGACAAAGTAGATATGACTCCAGCCAGACAGAGCAAAGACCTGGAAGGAGTAGCCTGGAATAGCCATGTGAGGAGCCATCTTAAATATGATTCCTCTAGCCCCAGTCAAGTCTTCAAGTGTTTGTAGCTCTGGCTTGTCATTTTCAATGCAATGTCATTAAAGATCCTGAGATGGAGCTACTAGTTGTCACTCTCAGATTCCTGACCTATAGAAACCGAGTTAATAAATGCTTATGATTTCAACTGGCCAACTTTTTTTGTGTTGCAACAGATAATTAACACAAAAGAAATGGTGTGTTATGCTACACTTAGTTCTTCATTCTTCATGTTGTCTAATACAGTCATGTCAGTATTTTTCATGCTCCAGAACAACCAATAGGTCACAGAAGAAAATATTAAAATATCTTGAGAGAGAGAAAAAAAGGCATACAACATATTAAGGTCTATAAAAGACATAATCTGGCCTCCAACCCTGGGACTCCAATGATCCTTCTGCTTCAGCCTCCCCAGCAGCTATGAGAATAGATAGATGCATGCCAATGAACCTGAATATGTATCTCAATTTTCAATGATACACAGCAGAATTATATTAGAAAAGAAGAATGTTGTAATTTACATATGAAAATGACATCTAGGAGTTTAATATAGTCATTGAGATCATGATCTACCATTTAATAGCTGGATGACTAAAGGTAAGTTATATAACTTTTCTGGGTCTCATTTTCATTATATGAAAAATGGAGATGTTAATAATTAATCCCTCATAGTTTTACATGACAATAAAGAGTGATACCAAGTCCTTAGCCAAGTAGCCGACAAATAGCTTTAATTAATGTTCACATTATTAGCATAAATACCAGGTATCATAGTAATATACACAAACAGATTAGCAGCAGGAAGTCTAGAGCCTAGGGATCCCTTGGGATTAGTCTATGATCAACTCATGGCTTAAAGGGCTGTATTAATAAAGCAGTTCAGAAAACTTGAACTTCAAACATGTTCTATAGCTTATTAGATCATTAAACCCCGCCCCCCCCAAAAAAAAAACTGAACAAAACACAGGAAAAAAAATCTTGTATTTCTGAGCTTTCTGAAAAACGGCAATAGTACTTCGTCTTACAGAAAATAGCAATAATGATACCCTAGCGTATCTGATGAATATATACCTAGCACAGACACACTCAAGAGAAGTGCTCCAGGAATTGTAGCTGCGAACACTGGTTCTGTAGCTTCCCCAGATACCTGTTCCCTTGAAGGAGGTGCCAGCTCCTCCTCACATTGGCATGCAGCGCCTGGCAGCGAGCCCTAACTGCCTAAAATGTCCAGGCCACAGCACTCGTGAGTCTGTCCCTCCCCCGTCACCTTCTACTAGCCTCCATTCTTAACTCTAACCTTTCATCTCAGAATTTCAGCTTTGATGCTTCCCACTTCCTTCCTATGGTTACTTTAACCGAAGTGAGTCAGGTCTTACTGAAAAAGTGACCACAGCCAGTCAGCTCCCACCCTCCATGAGCAGGGGGAGCAGGGCGGCCTGGGCAGAGCCTGAAGGGAGTCAGTGTTTACTCAGCCTCTTCTTCCCCTCTCTCCTCCAAGTCACAGGGCCTTGAGTAGGGCTTCCCCAGCCACGGTGCCTTCCCCCTCGGCCAGCAGACCGCAGTCAGAAGCCATTCTCACATTTGTCTGGTGGCTAGGGAGGGGACAGGAAAAGTGGCTGCTGGAGTCCGGGGTATCCTATCCAGGGGGGCCCACATTCTACTCTGTTAGCTCCAGCCCTAGTGCCCCTAATTTAAGCTCAAAAAGCCTTTGGTAGGAGTTTTTTTTTTTTTATTGTTCTTATCAATAACAACAAATTTTGTGTTCTGGAATCATCTCCAAGGGCTGGGAGCCAATGAGCACTTTCTTTTAATTCTCAGGATTTATTCTCACCCCCTGGGCCTGTGGAGCTTGAAGAAGCCAAAAAAAAAAAAAAGACTAAAACAACTTTTTTGTCTATCTTTCTGATCTCAGTATATACAAAATAATCATATATATATATATATGAAAGTTGTAGATGAACACGATACCTTTATTTATTTATTTTTTTATGGTGGTGCTGAGGATCAAACCCCTCACCTCTCATGTTCGAGGCAAGTGCTCTCACCACTGAGCTATAGCTCCACTCCCACATAATAATCTTTCTTAACCTTCAAAGTCAGCATAATTCTTAGGGAGTTAGGGGTACATCTTAAAGGACTGCATTATGGGAAGACCATGGTGGTCTTGCTGTTGGGCTTTGAAAGTGAGAATTGCTTTTTCTCCTGATCAAGTTTGGAGCCTCCTTTCTTAGAGAAGTTGCTGGCCTCCTTTCTCTGGAAGGTGTAATTCATTCATTCGCCCCTTTCCTTTTCTTGTGGAAGCCTTAAGAGAACCATTTCTGTCACACAGGAATCAAATGACACCATGATTTGAATAAGATCCATTTATTTATTAAAAATTAAAATCTGCTGTGAAGACAGACAAACAATATAACATTCCCAAAGGAACTGAATTACTTGTAGTTAAAACTGAGTTCTATTAGAACCAACTTTAGGTTGCTATAAATAACAAGCTGGCCACAGCTTTAGAGAATGAAATGGTTGGAGAATGAGGTCAGGGGACTCCCTCTGAGATGTGGGGAGGTTAATCCTGGTTAACTGCCTGGTTTCTCTTCCTAAGAGGGGAAGAGTCTTTGCAGCAATCCAGGAGCCCAGATCCAGGGACAAGAGAAATCAGAGGGAGATCATGGAAAACAGCTCAATCAGCCAGAAGTGTAGTCATGCTTGGGATGGAAACTTCCATTGGCTCCCCAAGTTACACTTTTTCCCCCTTACAAAACTTATAATTTATCTTAAAACACTCAAATACCATAGGGGGTCACCCTATATAAACAGCTTAAACATAGGTGAAAATAATAAATATTGAAAAAATTATAATATTGGGCTTCTAAGTAGTTCACAGAGAAGCTCAGTAAATAAATAGAAATGGGAACTGAGGTATCAGAGGTAATAAATAGTCTAGGAGAGAGGTGCAACAGGGTTTTCGAAGGAGCTGGCTTGGCTAGCTGCTCACAACCCTGAGCCAGATTTTGGGGATTTCCAATTTATATCCTAGAGTCCAGTAGAGTTGCCCTTCTGGATGTTTTAGCTATTTATCTTCGCTGTCAGGTAGGCTTCTATGTAGTTGATGAAGATGTCAAACTCACTCATGGCTTTGTAGATGCCTTTCTCTTGAAGCTGTACAGGGAGATAAGAAACACTTGGTTAAAACCTACTGGTAGACGACGGGGCCCCCTCCACTTGGAAGGGCAAGACAGGAGTCAAACGTAGAGGCTATTCTTGCTCTCTTGTGTTGGGAGGTGAAGAGGGACCCTGGCCATCAAGGATATGCCCAGCTGCCTTGGGAAAGGGCTGGGCCTTGACCCTTAGCCCTCACAGGCCAGCAGGCAGTGAGAGCAGCATCTACTCTGCAAAGCAAGTTTTCAAATGGTGCCTTTTCAACATTTTTAAAGGTCGGGTGTTCACATAGTGTTTATGCAGAATTTAATGAAGAGATATCAGAGGAAGCAGTTTGAAAGCTAGACAATGAGGAAAAGGAAATTTTTTTTATGTTTGTATTCTCCCACTAAAGAGATCAAGCAGGCCCTGATGGCTGCTTTCACCTGTTAGGGGACTTGTGCCCCCTGATGCTGGAGCCCTTTCTAGTGAATGTTCCCAGCCCATGAAAATGGCATAGACCACATGGCTTCTGGGAAACAGGGTTTAAGAGGTTCTTAGGCAGTTGGAAGTATGAAACCCCATTTAGTTTGGGAGTTCATATTCTCAGGCACCTGGGGAGGTAAGAAGGGCAGATGGAAAGTGAACTTAAATCAATTCTAGATAAGTAAGAATTCTGCTTCCTGCTCATTCTAAGTTTAGGGGAATCCAGCCTGAACCCCCAAGTGTGTCTGCATGAGCACAGGCACGTGTCAGCTTCCTGCACGTGTGGGTTCAGCCTGGATTCCCGATGAGCTACTTTCTTTCTGTTTCCTTTATCACTCTCCCCAGCACCTAACTCGCTGGCCCGTCCAAGCTGAAAGCTTGCAAAGACAGTCATTAAGAAACTCCCAAACACTTCACAGAAAACAAATAGAACCGAGGCAGCTGCTCCTCATTGGCTGAGGAGCTCACACCATTTCTGAAGTTCCCACACCCCCTCCAAGTGTGGGACAGGCTGGCTGAGCACCTGCCACCCTCTGCCCTTGAGGAGTGGGCAGAGTTTGTGTTCTGCAGACCCTCTCTGCCCCCACCCAGGCTCACCTTGCTAAACGCATCCTTCACTTGCTGTACGGCCTTGCTCTTATTTTCACAGGGAAGAAAACGATGCTACAGAAGGAAAGAGAAAGTGTTAATGGCCCCGGTTCCTGTGTCCATGGCACTTGGGGGGACAAGTTGGTAGCATGAGGAGGGGGCCTGATTCATTCTGAAAGCCCACTTCTCCTACTCCCAGGGAGAATGGAGCCTACCTCAGTCTTACAATCCTGCCACCCAAGGGATAGAGAAGAAATAACCAGGGAGATGAAATGTTTGTCTTTTGCTTGCTTGAGAATCCAGGTGATAGGCTTCCTCTGCCAGAACCCCAGTGTCTACTGTCCCTTTCCTGCCTCTTTGTCTCCTCTCTTTTAATCTCAGACACTAAGGACCATTTCCAAGTGTCTGAGAAGTGGAGACATTGTTCCAGCTATGCCCTGTCCAGTAAGATGACACTGACTAATTTTCCAATCTCAGTGAGAGATCAAAACAAACCATCAGCAGCAAGGGTGGACTTCAGGTAGAGAAATAAATCATCTGGGAGATTTATTCGCAGACACTTGCTTGAGGACAGTAGTCCCCTGGTCCTTCTGAAATACTGGGAGAAATCCTGTCAGCCAGTTGTGCCACACTAAGAGACTTGTTTTCCAAAGATTGAGAAGAGGTGGGTGACACTTCTCCCTCCTTGGGAGCTGAGGCTTAGGTCCAAAGGGACAAGGGAGCCTTGGCTGAAGCTCAGGGCCCCTTTCATAAAGAGAAAGGGGAGTAGTTAATAACCCACAAATGACTCACAAATAACAGGAAAGCTATGTGCAAATCTTCACATGTAAATGCCTAGCGCTCCCCCACCCCACCCCCAGAGAGAAATGAGCAAGAGATCTGACTCCCGGCACCTTTCTGAATTCACAACTAGCCCTGGCACTCTAGGTCTTGGTGTGTCTCTGGATGTAACCCTGCTAGGTCGTAGGAGATGGCATGCACAGGTCTGCTACTCACACAGCGCCGGAGCCGCAGTCTGAGGGTCTTCAGCTTCTCCCCCAGGGAGTTCACGTGCTCCTTGACATCTGGGCTGTGGTTCTCTGCCTGGGGCATCACCTCCACTAGGTAAAACTGGATCATCTCCGACAAGGCTTGGCAACCCAGGTAACCCTGCGGGCAGGTGCCAAAGAGTGGGGGTGACTGTGAGGAAGAGCTGGTGCAGCTAGCTGCAGAGGACACCCTGGTCCTGGGGACCTTCCTTAACCAGCCACCTCTCCCCCAGCATAGAGCCCTTTGTTAAGCCCCTGGCTGCTGGCTTTGTGCTGAGTTAAGATCTTCCTACTTCTCTTTTTCAAAGTGAAGGAAGCCGACCCAGCTGTCTGCAGTCACCCCGCCTCCCTTCCCTTAATCACATTGCAAGCTCTCTTGCCCTGGCTCTCACCTTAAAGTCCTCCAGCAGGGACTCGCTTAACAGCATGTCATCCAGCTGATCCTTTGTTTGCTGTAAGAACAGAAGAAGCCGTGAACTGGAGGTTTGGGGAAACCTGAGATGCATGTCTTTCCCATGCCCTTTTATTTATGGAGTTTTCAATTTGTGATCTATGGAGTCCCTGCCTGCTTAAAAAAGGAGAGTGCTAGAACTCCTTGTTAAATCAGATCCTCCCACTCCAGATCAAGTTACTTTAAGAATCAGGCTGATTTTGAAGAGAAGGCAGAAGCTGGACTCAGCTGGTCTTTCCTCCGTAGAGCCATAGCTTTTGTCAACCTTTTTATTCTTGAATCCCTTCTCATGTCTTGCTCTTTGCCTTTCTTTCTGTCCCTGGAGGACATCCAGCTCCAGTTCTGAGAACTTTCTAGGAACGGGAAACTTCTCCCAATGCAAGTTTTCTCTACTCGTGGTCCTGTCCCAAATCTCAGTCTTTAAGTTTTGGTGACCCTCTAAGCAGAGGCAATTTCTGTGTTTTTTTTTTTTTTTCTGCCCCAGAATAAGTGGAACATTTCTACCTCCCATCAGAACTTTCTTGTTCTCTCCCAGTCAATAAAGTATCAATCTCTATGGAATCTTATAGAAAGTTTCTGAGCATAGGAGAGAATGCATTTATGAACCCCTTAGGCAGCTTTCCCTGCACCTTTCCTACATCATCTGGGCATGGCTCCATTGTGGATTTTCTTAAGAAATTAGGTTTGAGGGGAATGAGTGTTGGGGATGGAAGGGGAGGAGGAGGAGGAAGAGGAATACCCTCTCCTGGCAGTCCCGTGAAGAAAGCAGCAATACTTACAAAGAAAATCTTCACCCTGCCAAAGGCAGCTCGGAGTTCTCGAAGCATGTGAGGCAGGCCACCTGGGAAGTGGGTGCAGGTTTCCTCAGACTGGGTGTTCTCTCCTTGGCTGGTCCCCATCCCAGCCAGGAGGACCAGGCAATATAGCAGCACGGGGTTGGGCATTGCGGAACTCTGCTTCTTCTGCAAGTCTGCCTGTGGTTTGGTTTTGCAAGAGCAAGCCCCTGATGTGTAGACCTCCTCCTGGGTCCCCTCTTTTATATCATGAGCTTGGTGAGGCCCGTTATGAAGCCACCGTCAATTTCCTGAGGGTTTTTTTTTCTCTCTCATTCAAGTCCCTCCCTTTCCTAGACTCCAATCTGTATTGGTTGAGTTTAAAATTTTTAATTTCTGCATCGTAAGCAAAGGACTGGTTGAATATTAACTTTGAGGCTCTTTTTTAACATACTTTTTTTTTTCAGTTTCTCAATTAAAAAAAAAAAGTTAACTTCCTGAGGAGAACAGCTGTTCTGTGTGCAGAGGCCCACAGCTGTGAGTTCCATTCGCGTGTTCCTAGGTCAGAGTGACGCGAACAAATAGAGCATTCCAGAATACACTGGGATTGAGAAATAATTGGATCCCCCTCAACCTAGGTTGCACACCCAGACTTTTCCTTACTGATTTGGGAAGTCACCTGAGGTCTCTGGACTCAGGTTTTTCCAAGTCAAAGTGAGTGGTGAGCTAAATGTCCTCCCTTCTTTAAATATCCTCCAAGTTCTTTCATGTCACGTTTAAGGACAACCTCTTGACGAGGCTGGCATCCTACAGGACAGGAAGGTCGGGGTGAGCGCCAGCTTCTTCCCTGATCCTGGCTTCATTGAGATTCTCAGGTCTAAGTTTTCACATCCTCAGCTCTATCAGTTCTTGGGAATGTTAGGAACAGTGGTCTGCATCCCCCAAAGCTTGTTAGGTGCCATTCAGATGGTTCTCACCATGACCCTTAGCATCTCCATTTGGTAGAAAGTAAACCATCAACCAAGGTTCAGAGCTGTCCTGTCACCCACACAGTGTCACCTGTGTGCTGAGTGAGGGAAGCACCCTTCTTAATACTGTCCCCAGTGTGAAGAAGGAAAGCCTGGATGAGGAAGTCCTCAGGTTTTTTTAAAAATGTAAATGGCATTTTTTCTTTCTATCTATCTATCTATCTATCTATCTATCTATCTATCTATCTATCTATCTATTTATTTATTTTTGGTTGTGCTGGGGATTGAAACCAAGGGTGCTTTGCCACTGAACTCTATCTCTAGCCCTTTTAATTTTTTTTTTTTAAATTTTGAGACAGATTCTTCCTAAGTTGTTCAGGCTGGACTGTCCTCATGTCTCAGCCTCTAGGATTGCTGGGATTACAGGTGTGTGCCACTGGGTCTGGCCAGTGTCTCTTTCGGTTGTAGGCTTCTATGCCGCAGCCTAGAGTTTGGGAGGTGGAGGAGGGGAAGAACTAGAAATAACAAGGAGAATGATTCAGAATTCCATGAAATGCTGGACAGAAGGGCCCCTCCCCTACTTTTCTCTATCTCTCTTCCCCTTCCCCAAAAAAAGCCACAGTAGTCTAGTCATAGATGTGCGTGTGTGTGTGTGTGTGCGTGTGTGCATGTGTGCACAGGGCAGGGAGAAACAGGGCAGCCAGTTGGGGTTAGGATGAGGAGTGTTGTTCTACCTTTATTTGAGAAGGATCAGGGCAGTGACATCAGAACCCCGAAGATATCTGGAAGGTCTTGGGGGCTCCTTTGAAGTGACCAGACCTGGCCCTTCCACAGGGCTTCCCTCATCCCAGTTTACACAGTTACTTGGAAGAGCACTAGCCTGGGGAGGAGACCTGGGCTCTGTCCAGGCTTTGTCAAGTCATTTTTCTCAGGGCAAATCACTTGTCCTCCCTTTATCTGTTTTCCATCTACCCCAAGGGGACAGCCGTGTCTGTCCTCTTCCCTGCCAGGGGACTTTGTGCTTAAAGAACAAGTTGGCCAGGTGGAGGGCATCCCCAAGGTTTCTGGGATTTCCTCGCCTTCCTGCTTCAGTGCTGGGCATCTTTGATGGTGCTGCATTTTGCGTCTTCCTCATTGGAGAAGATGGTTGTGCCAAAGCAAGGAGGAGAGACACTCTGGGTCCAGTCAGTCTGGAATGAGAAGGAGGGAAGTAGGAGAGGCTCTAGGCCCCCACCCCATGGGCTCACCTGCTGGGGTGACTTGTGGATCAGCATCAGGGACTGTGGCTTCTCTTCTCCACCCTTTGAGGAGTGTCAGTGCAGAAACTCAACCATTGCCAAAGAAGGAAGAATCTTCCAGAAACTAGAATGGAGTTAACCCAAGAATTGCTGCTGCTTCCAGATTTCTACTAGTTCTGCTGCCAGTAAGCAGAGAGGAAGGGTCCAGGGCTGGGATTCTCCATGCCTTTCACCTTTCTCTTTCCCTCTTGGCTCCTGGGTTTTCTGGGCTTTGTCTGCTTTTAGCCTGCAGGAGCACCGTGCTCTCTAACCTGCATGTTCTGGATACAGATGCAGCACCACAGACCAGCCAGGCCAGGAGTCCCTGATCCCAGGTGAGGCTGTGATGTCCTCCCTGACCCAGGTAGTATGGATCCCCTTCTACCTTTTTTTTTCCCCATTACCCTTTGCTTACCTCTCTATGAAATCTATAATCCTGCACCACTCTACCTTGCCCCAACAGCTGTGAGCTCTCTGAGCAGAACATTACTTTATTAACTTTTATGTACCAAGTCTGGCCCACAGAAGGGACCAAATACACTTGAGATTGGCATAGCAGAGTGTCCCCGCCCCCTGTGAGCCTGGACCAAGGCTGAGAGTGTGACACCAAAGAAGCTGGTCTGGGCATAGACAAACACTCAGAGGGACGGGGAGAGCAACTGAGGGAGACAGACAGCACCTCTTACATTTTCTTATTACAATTTGAGATATATGTGTAAATATACACTTGTGCTAAGGATGGTAGGGAGAAAGGAGATGCGTAAAAGCCATTTGTATCTTTCTTTAATCCATAACCCATTAAATAGGGCTGAAGTTGGGATCTGAATTCTTTGTTTTGAAAAAGGCATAGCCAATTATCTCCAGGTGTGTGTTGGATAGTAGATCCTTCCACACTGATTTAAACTAATTAGCTCTTCCCATGTCAAAATTTCATCATCTAAATGGACAGAGATACCATTGGTGAGTTCCTTGATGTTAAGTCCTTATTTTGCCAACGAAGGTACTAGATTCCCCAAAACCTAAGCTCCAGTATTGATATCAAGGGATAAGTATAAACACTGAAAAGTCAAGACCATGGGCGCTTAACATTGAGAAAACATCAAAAACAACATAGATAACTCCTAGATCTCAAGTCTGTGAGGACATCTGTTCATCTGGAAAGTCATTGGAATGCATCTGGAAAAGTTCCAAACTTATAGCCACATCTCAAATATAAATGCCAACAAGCTCATAGTAGGAGATTTGAATTTGTGTTTTCATATGAGGGAACAGCCTGTTCAGAAAGGAGGTGAGAGAATAGGCACTTTTGGATGGCTGGAGTGTCAGGCTGGGTGTCATTTGGTTCTGTGAATTTGAGAGGACCCAGTTGCCCCTCATGAGACTGTGAGCTCCTTGGCAGCAAGTGGCCCGAGTCTCATTCGCCCTCTAGTCCAGATGGCTAGCAGGTGTCTAAGAAATGCCTATTAATTAAATACAAATAAATTTTCCAATGGAGACACATTGGGAAATCGGAAAGTTGTGGGAGGGAAAAAATATATTTTTGTCCTGCTCCAAAATATTCCCTAATTTCTGTATTCAGCTGAATTGAAAGAAAAATCCTACTTCAAAAAGAAAGGGATTTGACTTTTTGTCTTACCCAGCAAGAAGTCCAGAGGCTGGCAGTCTGGGGCTGGTATCGCATTCATGACATCTGGGATCTGTGTTTTCTTCCTTTTTGTTTTCAGATCCTTTGTTGCTAGAGAGAGGGAGGTGGTAAAATCTGAGTCCCAAGGCATGTCAGCCCAGGAAATCCTAATAATTTCAGGGGAAGCTCCATGTAGTTGGTTTCACCATTTTGGGCTGTAGAGGAATTGGGCGGATGAGAGTTGCTGGTGTGTGTGTCCAAATAGATTTTCAAGGGTCCTATCTACAGTGCACAAGCTCTTACAAGGAATCCATCCACATGCTCAGCAAAATGGCAGCCATCTTGCTAGAGTTGCCCTGGATCTTGCTGTAATTCTGCAGTTCAGATCCAAGAGTGGGGACCAGGCTGGGAGCCCTGTGGGTTAGCATTGGAGCTACAAAGGGAAGGTTAAGGATTCCTGGCTTGCTGGGTTTAGCAGAGCAATAGGGTCACTTGGGGGAAAGAGAGACAACTTTCCTGATATTGAATCCTTTTGGGGTTTGGCTCCTAGATGCCCTTAGTTTTATTTACTTTTTTAAAATACTGATGATAATGGGAGTTTCATTTCTTCTTATCCAGGACATTGAGTATGGAAAACATTTTGCTAACTTGAAATTTCTAGTATTCCCTTGAATAATCTTCAGCTTGTTGGGCAGAGGTTTTCTTGGTGCCTTTGCTATAACAGATCTCATGAACATCATACCTACCCAGTGTGGTTGGATGAGGTCAAGGGGACAGGGGTCTGTGGGCTGTGTTCTCCTCTGGGCCCCTCCAACTTGGGGCCTTATGATTAGGGTACTTCAGAATAAAGCCCTGGTGGGTTAGAATTTTAGGAGGAGCCCAAGTTAGGGCTAGTCCCTTCTTGAAATCAAGCAAAGTCTATGCAAACTGGATTGGGTGACCTTCCGAGGATTGTGGCCGGCAGACACTGCAAACCACAGCGGAAGGGCTGATCTGTGGACAGCCCATGTGGAATTCCCCTTTGTGCAACTGTGGCACCCGATAGAGCAATTTGGATTTTCCTTAGGGGCCAAACAGTATGTTCTGTAATTTCTCATATAAGACATTAGGCTTATCAGGGTCCAGAACACTGGGTGTTATTGCTGGCCACCAGGAAGCCAGAGCTACTGCTTCTCTGTCTCTATGGCAACCTAGGATAATTATGGGCACCTGAGTTGGTGGTGCTGGTGGATTCTCCCAGCTTTGCAACTGTTCCTCTGATGGACTTTAGTTTACCCAAGTCTTGATGGCTGGCACCTCAAACCTGGCACATGCCAGAAGAATGGCTTAGTGGACATTCAACTTTTGCAGTCATAGAGGGTCCCATGAATACAAGGGTCTTGCACTTGTTCTTCTCTCATCTCACTGTCTTGAGATCCTTAATAATTGCTGAGCAAGGGGCCCCGTATCTTCATTTTTCACTGATCCTCCAAGTGCTGTAGTTGATTCTATATCTGAGTCTAAAGTCATCATCTTCTCTCTGTAGTCTTACCTTAATCTGATGCTCCCTAACTCAGTAAAAAAACCTCCACCCAGCACTAGAAATAGCGTGTTGGTTCCTCCCTATTTGATGCTATATTCCAACTTATTACCAGAACCTCCAGATTTTTCAATACAAATATTTCTCTCTCTCTCATACTGAAACTGAACCCAGGGGCACTTTACCAGTGAATTTTTTATTTTGAGACAGGGTCTTGCTAAGTTGTTTAGGGCCTAAGTTTCTGAGAAGGGCCTCAAACTTGTGATCCTCCTGCCTCAGCCTCCCGAGAACTGGGATGACAGTAATGGTGACCCATGCCTGGCTTCACAAACATTTCTCTAATTTGCTCACTTCTCTCAGT
This sequence comes from Spermophilus citellus, assembly GCF_964194105.1. Lineage (NCBI taxonomy): Eukaryota > Metazoa > Chordata > Mammalia > Rodentia > Sciuridae > Spermophilus > Spermophilus citellus. The sequence continues at coordinate 129,341,867 of NC_138187.1, read as the reverse complement.
CTCCATCATCACTAGCAACAGCTGTCTGGTTCAAGTTACCATTTCTTCTCTCCTGGACTCAAAAGTAAATGCGGAATTGACAATTGAATTTCCATTCTCTAAACTGTTCTCCATGTTGTAGATAGACAGGATGATCATTTCCAAACACCGGTGTCTGATCATGCCTCTCTTTCTGCTTTAACTCTTCAATTGCTTCTTACTTTCCTTCTCTTGGAAAGAGAGGAGCCATATTTTTGATACTATCTAGAACTCCATTTATCATCTGACCTTGCCTATCACTTCTGCTTTAGCACTCCACTTCCCTCTGCATTCTAGCCTCAATGGCTTTCTTTCTTCTTTTTTCAAAAAATGATCCACTCTCTCTGAACACAGGGCCTTTGAACCTGTAATTCTGCCTTTCCACTTTCTCCCTCTCTTCATTCTTTATCTCTCAGATCAGTTGCTACTTCCTCAAATGAGTTTTTCCTGATTCCCCATCTAGGTTAGGACCTCTGTCTCTGTCTTCTCGGCATACCTTGCTCCTTTCCTTGTATAGTGCTTATGTCATATGGCTGTGTGCTCATTGGATCCACCTCTGTCTCCATTAGACTATAAGCACTATGAGGGCAGGGCCCATGTCTGTTTGTGATCATCATGGTTTGCCCAGTAGTTAGCACAGTTCTGAGCACATCCAAGGGTCTCATTAAATATTTGGTGACAGACTGAAGGACTGGAGAATATACTTTTCAAACTTTTTGTAGCGTGAAGTGCCTGGCTACGTGTGTTGATCTTCCATCTCATATAAAGTGGAGGATGAATGCATTTGGGGGAAACACCTATCCTAACAAACTATACCTATTCCTGCATAGTTTTTCCAGTTTTTTTTTTCAAATTTGATCTGATTATGAATTAATGTTCTTCTAGGCATATGTGATAAATCCCTGATGGTGTGGGAATGTTAAAAATGTCCTGTGGATGGGATGCCAGAAGAGGGAAGGACTCAGACATCATCTAATTTACACGCTAATTCAGACTCTTTGTTTTACAGATGGGCAAACAGAGATCCAGGGAGGAAAATAACTTTTCCAGACACTAAAGAGGATCAATGGCAAAGGCGGAATCGGAACCCAGTTCTCTTCCTTGTCTTAGAAAGTACTAAGTCACTCTGAATTCTCCAGGCCTACACCAACAACAGGGGGGTTGTCTAGGATGTGTGTAGTGTGTGGGTTTGCGGCCGTGAGGAGAAGCTGAAAGTCTGTGAAAACAAAGTTTCCTTCCACCAAATGATGATGACTCTAGGGTGCTCTCGTGGGTGTGTGTGCGGCTGCATGTTTAGGAAATGAGGTTGGAGGTGAGGGCTGCTTAGGTATTTTTTTGTCTTAAGGAAATAGTCAAGTCTTAGGATATTTTCAGAAAGAAAAGTGTTTTTACTGTATTTTGTCTCTGAGGCCTGACATCAGTCGCATTAACGTGCATAATCTGACCTTCCCACTGTACTACCCTGGAAGCACCCACCCTTCCTGGGGACCTAGGTCAGAGAGGAGAGTGGGGGGGCACTTCCATTCCTCCTGCCCATTTCCGGTCCTGATCTCTAAAATGCACCACTGACTCTGAATCCTCAAATATGCCACTTGGTTTTAAGCTTGACTCTAAATCCTCAGCCACACCCCTTGAGTTTGGCATATGTTTGGTGGGCTCTGGGTGCTCATATGGGTTACAGGTGAAGATCCAGGTGCTCCCTAAACCCTGGATTCATGCAATTCCTACCATCTACATGTACTGGTCTTAGGTCCTCACCTCAGGGGGAAGCAGGAGGGGTGGGTGTATGCATATGCACTGTCCTAGTTTCCCTAAGTCAGCAAACTACGGAGTTTCAGGATCCCCTGACACTCTTAAATTATTGAGGATTCCCACAAAGAGATTTTATTTATATGGATTGTATTTGTCAATGTTTATCACATTAGAAACCAAAACTGAAAAATAAAAAAAAAATCTGCTGATGACATCAATTAGAATTACCAATGATACTAAACCATTCCATATTAATATACATCTCTATTTTCAAAATGAGATGTCACTATTTCCCCAACCCAAATATATTTAGTGAAAAGAGTGGTGGTGTTTTACATTTTTTTAAAAAATATTTATTTTTAGTTGTAGTTGGACACAATACCTTTATTTCACTTATTTATGTTTATGTGGTGCTTGAGGATCGAACCCAGGGTCTCACAAGTACGAGGCGAACGCTCTACCAGCGAACCACAACCCCAGTTCTTACATTTTTTTTTTTTTCAAATCTCTTTTTCTGGTTTGATAAATAAAGCTGGATCCTCCCATCTTTCCCACATTTAGCCAATATATTGTTTTGGTTGGAGCATTGGAAGAAAATCGGCCTTATAAAGATATGTGGCTGAAAAATGGAAGACCTCCCAAGGTTCCTTGTAGTACCCTTTGAGAACTGATGTCATAAAGATTATGTAAAACCCTCTGAATGAAGATAAGTGAGAAGGAAATGATCAAAGTGTGGTCTCATGGGAAGGGGAAGGCGACCCACCCACAGGGTACCTGGCCCAGGTGGATAAGGGAGAAGCCCACTGCTGTGTTTTCTATTCAGAGTTTCCAAACAGCTACTGTGGTCCCCTAGTTCAGCACTCCTGTGACACCTGTATGTCATGGAAGCCAAAGTGCCTCACACACAGTCTTTGTGGTTTCAAGTCAGAACCCATGATAGTTTTGGGGCTGATTTGCAGCGCCTTCCCTATTACCGTAAACCCTCTTCTCCAGAGGCCCCCAGGTCTGGGGACAGGCTGTAGGGGCTGGGCGTGGTCAGGGGCACAGGTTCTGCAGGGGCTCCATTGCCTTTGAAACTTTACTTTCTATTTCCACTTTTTATTCTCCATCTCCCCATTTCTCTCTCTCCTTCAACTCTGAGAGGCAACCTTGTACTATAGCTGAAAAGAATACATGATTAAACTGCTAATAAATGTGAGGACACCCTCTAAGGTTCTCATACTTCTTTTAATGATCACATCAGTGCTTTTTAAGAAACATTATTCCTCCAAATAATTAAAGAGAATGTCTGTGCCTTGGCTTTTGGGTGATCACAGATTGTGCCTCAACGCAGGAGGGTGGTTGTCAATTGGTATCAAATAGTCAATTGATTAGTTTCATAAGAAAAAAAAACGTGGCTGAGCACCGTGCTCAGACAGCAGCAAAGGCTAGACCTGCATCTGCACTTTGTTCCCATCAACCTTGCCCAGATCCTAGTGTTCTGTTACAGGACATTCCTTGCCTTTTTGTAAACACAGTTAAGGGGGGTGAGCCCTGGAGTCAGATTGAATTTGCAGACCAGCTATACCCCTTGCCATCTGTGTGGCATTGGGTGAGTTATTGAGCTTGACAGCGTTGCAGTATCTATAGGCAATCGGGGAGGCTAATGGGCCCTCTTGTGATGTGCAAGGCCTGATAGCAATATTGAGCGTACTTAAGTACTTAAATGAACTCCTGACTATAGCAAAGCAGTTGGTCCATCTGATTGTAGTGCTGAGTTTTTGTTTTTGTTCTTTTTTTTTTTTTTTTTACATCAGAATGCTCAGCTGCTAGATTTGGATGAACTTGTTCTTGGACCTGAAGACTTAACATGGAAAAGGTTTAGATCTCTACAGCCCGAGGGCATTACGGGAGCACAGAGAAATCAATCCCAAAGCAGAAAGAGGTCTGGCGGAGGTATTTAGGACCCAGCGTTTAGTCCTGATCCTTGTACCACAAAACCCTGGACAAGTTCCTTCTTATCCCTAGGCCTTGCTTTCTGATGTTTTTCTAAGATATTTTCCAAATCTAGAATTCTGTGACACAGCCTCTCCCTCCCCAGACGACTCCCCTTGGCAAGACTTAGTTGGCATGCTGGATTCTGATGCGCATTTCCCCTCCCAGCTGCGAAATCCCCAGATCACCACAAGATCAGTCCCTTCCAGTTCAGAGCTCCTGCCCAGACCTGGAAGTGCCACCCTGTAAGAGAAACAAAAGCTTTTCCTCAGGCAGCTTTTGCGTGTGTTCACCTGTATTTCCTTCTCGCCATCCTGGCCCCCAGCGCTTTGAGGTTGCAGTTTCGATGTGAGTCAAGTGTGCTGAGAGCAGTGGAAACCAGAGAGGCCTCTGCTCAGCCAGAGGACATGATGCTGCCTTTTCCTCAAGAGCGAGGCCGGGGGATGGGGAGCGCGTGGGAGGGAGGTGGCCACCTTCTGAAAGTGGATTTTTTCGCATTGACTGTATCAGGGAGGAAAGAATATTACTGGAAAACCCTAGAGAGCACTTCACATCTTGTTGTGAAGGATCTTCACCTTCTCAAGAAATGATCCGCGCTGTGCTGTCAAATGTTGGGGCCATTTTGATGTGCTTTGAGGAGCAAGAATTTTTTTGGTGGCGTTGGCTCATGATTTGGGACTCAGACAATGTTTTCCTAGTGGAGGTGACCCTGGGGTGCTGGATCCCCATGACAGAGCATGGGGATAAGGCCAGTTTGGGAGGTGTTTCAGTCCTAAGGCTTGTCAGCAGCTATAGGCTTTGAAGCATCAAAGTCTTCCCACCCCTTCATCATATTCTGTGGGAAAAAGGAAAGAAGGCACAGAGAAATGCCCAGTGCAGAAAATAGGAAGTTTGACCATTATGGATGAACACTTGTATCATGCAAACCCTGTGAATCAGCAGAGCCTCAGATCCATGAAGGAAGCCCTGTGGAGTGAGCAGGAGGCCTGAAGACCCACAGAACAGAAATAAAGAGTGGGAAAGAATCCACTGGCCACCCCCAATTTAGAAGTGCCTGTTAGCTGTAGACCCAAATGACAACCATTGGTTCTTCCTTACCTCTGCTGGGAAATCCTTTGTGAAATGACCAGGAACTTCTAGAGATCCATGGAGTACAAAATGTAGAGGTGGAAAGGGAACCATGGAAAAGAGGCAGGAGCCTCTTCAGTCTGTGACCCAGAGGCTGAGTTCCATGCAGGGCTGGATGGTGAGCTGGGGTGGGTGGAGAGAACTGACCATCTGGAGCACTTGGTTAAGCAGGGCAGAAGACAGAGATTCAATGAGGGGCTTAGAGGAGTCACTCAGAGGGGAAGAGGGAGGGACTAACCAGAGAGGGGTTGTAGGGAGAGGGAGTAGAGCATAATAGGAGGTGACACAATACAACTTCGTCTATTCAAATGTTGCTTAAGCCTGGTCATATGGTCCATAGGAGAAAGTAACTCCTTTGTAAATCTTGTAGAATTCAGCTCCCAAGAACCCAGACTGAGGGTTGGGGTTATTTATAGTATGACCCAGTTGCATTGTAGGCTAGGAACAAATCAGCATTTAGAAAAGAAATTTTCATGAAGATATTATTCCAGGTGGGAACAGTGGATCATGATCATTAGAAGATGATCCATTGCTTCTGCGGTAATCACTGTAACTACTACCTCACTAGAACTACTATGGCCTTTACTATTAGAACAGCTATGACTGTTGATACCACCACAATTTCCCTTTCCCTTCTGGGCCTCCAGAAATGACTTTGAACACCCAAAGGTTGATGCTAGTGAAGGAGGGTCCCCACTGGTAGAGTCCTTTCTGTGTGGGTGGAGGTTGCCAGGGATTAACAAGGCAGGGGGCCTCAATGGAGGCTAATGGCAGGTGGTGGAGGGGAGTGGTATGTGAAGCTTCTGATCACAATGACCACAGCTGGGGCTTCTGTTTCATTTCATGGAAAGTCAGAGGGCTTTAGAGTAAACTGCAGGGGAGGAGGAGAGACTGGGTTGCAGCAGGTCGCATCTAGCCAGAGCTTGCATGTGTAGAGCCTGCATTGGCGAGAAAATTGGGGTCAAGGCTGCCTGGGCGACCGTAACTGAGATCTGAGTCTGTGGAAATGGTGTGAGGGATGCTGAGCTTTTCACATTGACCCCACTGTGGCTCCCTGCAGTTACCACCCTAGTTGAGCTAAAGGCCATGTGAAGGTTCAACCCATAGCTGATAGTTACCACTGACAACGTTCTGAGTGCAACCAAGTTAACTCTTTACATGCATCGTCTCCTCCATCCCAGGCCACTAGAGAATAGAATGCATTCTTAAAGTCATTTTAGATTTCTCCAGATTACCAAGCCAAGCTCATTTGTCTAAGGCACTGATTTCGTCACCAAACTCCATCTTCCTGAACCTTCAATGGCTGGCCAGTGCCTTCAGAGCAGAGCCCAGTCAACTAGCTTGATGTTTGCATCTCCCAGTGTCTTGCAAACTTCTTTCCTAAAGATTTTCCACACAAGATCTCTGGCCAGAACAGGAGGGCCCTGACTATTATCAGATGATGCCTCCCCACTCTCTCTCCCACTTCCTTGTCTCCACTCATGGCCTGCAACAATCTTCCCCTGCCCCTTCCCCTTCAGCATCACCTCTTCTGTGAGCCTTTCTTCACAACTTTGATCCTACTGAGACTTCATTAAAAGCAAATAAACAAACCCTCCAGCACTCAGGACTACTTGGTGGGACTCTGTGTGCACTACCTCAAGTTGTTTTTCCTGTGCCAGGGAAAGAGAGGAGACACACAGTAGCTTGGGGTGAATATTTTGCTCATTGACAAATGAGCCTAGGCATGGGTTTAAGATTCTTCAAACATGAAGATCAGGACCCAGGCAAAGGAGACTTGGGGTTTAGTCTTTCTTCTGTGTGACTTTGGTTATGTCTTCAGTGAGCCTCAGTTTCTTTCTCTGTGAAGTGGGGCAACTCATCTAGATTCTTTCTCCTCCCTTGTAGAGGATCACAGAGGCTTGCCAACTGGTTGAAATACTTAAGGCCACACAATAGCTAAACACATCAAAGAGTTAGCCCCACTGTGGTCTTGTTCTTGACTCAAGGAAGGAGACCTTGGTGGCTTTCCCCAGAACCAGCAGCAGGGGTAGAATCCAGGAGTTTCCTCCCTAGCTATACCACAAACCGTCAAGTCACATGACCTTTTCCTGGACTCCATTATTCTTTCCAGTAGACCATGCGGGTACCACCCCCTCGCCCTCGCTTTCCTTTCCATCAGTAATATTTACAACCATTCGTATCTGCTTTTCAGTCAGCTTCCTTTTAAAATCCCCCTCTGCTACAGGGATCACAGGATCCTCTGTGATTCTTCCTTCCTTGTGACTTGGTTGGGGAAGCACACTGGTCTACTGATGTCTTATTCATCTTCTTAGTCCTGGGGAGGATGAACTTAAATATCTGCTGAGTGTAAGTGTGTGCTCATGTGTATACCCAAGTGTGACTCCTTGGGGCTCTTCTATCACTAACTGATGAGCTCTCTGGTAACATATATTGTGTGCCTACTATGTGCCATGGACTGGACACATTCTGATGCTGTTAAGCTGCAGATGCCTACTCCAGATTACTGCCAGTATTAGGTAGTTTTCCTTTATCACTCTTGATTTCTTACTATGTGCCTCATATTTTATATTATTTCATTTTAAGTATTACGACAACCCAAAGAGTTTAGCCAATTAATTAATCCCACTTTGCCAAAGAGTAAATTAAGGCTTGAGTGATTCACCCTAGGTCACATAGTAAGTAGTTGAGGCCAAAATGTGAACCTAGATTTGACTCCAAAACAGATCTTTTATACAATACAACTTCTTATTAGAGCCAGAATTTTCTCCAAGAGGCTATGCCTGCTCAATGAATTTCTCATTTTGGAAACTACTAAATCCTTCCTTTTCATATCTTCAAAAAGGCCACTCCACCCATCCTCCCAATACATTGCTTTGGTAACCATTGACCATGAACTCACACCTCCTAAAAGCATCATGCAAAAAGTCCACTCCCAGATTCCTGTGAACCTCAGAGATTGGAAATGATCCAGTTTAAATCCAAAGGGCCTTTATCTGTGGTTACTTCCCCATTTTAATGCTTACATGAGAAATCTTAAGAAATAATTTCTCCTACTAGAAGGGCACTAGAGTCAATTTGGACTAGGCCTTCAAGAGATTGAGGCTTAGAGAGAGGTTAGTTGACATGTCCAAAGTCAGATGACCAGAGTGTACTGTGCTAAGATCCAACTCCAAGTTAAATGCTTAGAGCTATTAGAAGGATGAGGACTTTCGGAATTTATTTCTAGCGTATTTCCATTTCAGCCCCTTCTTCCAGATGAGAAAACAGAAATTCAGTGCCTTTATTATTATTATTTTTTTCAGTGCCTTTAAAGGACTTCTCTGATGACAGATCAGGAATTCGACCTTTGATTTCCTGGTAGTAGGCTCACTCCTTTACCCATAATACCATCCTGAGACAAACAGTAATTTCTAAAAGGTTAAAAAATGTCAGGAGAAAGTGCTTCTCTCATGGTCCTATCCTCTCAACATCCCAGAAAAAACCTGAGCCCCGTGACATTCAGGTTCTTTCTCTGGTTGTTGCTGCCTAGGGGCACCTCCCAGACAGAAAAAGAGGGAAACAATAAAAAAAAAAAAAAAACCCAAGCTCAGCAACCATAGAAGATAAACACCATCGAGTCTCAATATGGTTCACCAGCAGAATTTTCCCCAGAGCCAACGGCCCGTGTCAGAGTCTATTTTCCATCTGGCTACTGTGATTTGGTTGTGGCACCCGTGCTGCTTTCTTTCCTTTCGATGGAGGCAGACTCTGACGCAGGTCAGGGCTCTGGCAGGTGTCTGGGGTTTATGAGCGTGACCTTGGCCTCTGACACCTCATCTCCAGACAGGACCAGGTCAGCTGGGACAGAAGCAGGTGGAGGTGCAGGGAAAGAGGGTTTTTGCCCTCTCCAGAATCCCCCTAGCACAGGTCCTCAGCCTCAAGGCTGACAGAAGACAAAACTTTGGTTCCAAGGGGTTTCTCTTGGCATGGATTCCAGAAATAAGTGGAGGAGGGTTATCTGGCATCTTTCTTGATTCCCCCCCCCCTTTTTTTTTGCTAAATTATTGTCTCTCATGCAGTGCTTATGTGGATAAGATATTTCTGGTCAGAGAGCTTTCCCAGAGGTGGTCAGATTTACCATCTCCTCTACTGATCAAGATTAATCTTTTAATTAATAGTACCTGCCACATCAGCTCCAGTCAGAAGGCCAGAGTGACCCTCTCTGCTCCTCCTTGGTGAGAAAGACATTGTTCCAACATGTGGTGGTAGGACTGTGTGGACGGACCTAATCAATGAAAACGATTTGTTCAATATCAGGAAATGGCTGGGCAAATTCCCAGCAAGGCTAGGGGCTAGGATGTCCCCAGGTTTGGATTTGGTTCTCTGCACACTGTCTCCAGGCTCAACTCTTCCTGTGCCCCATGCCCAGTCCTCCAATGTTCCTCCACTAGCTCTCAAAGCCTGCATGTGGGTTTCTTTATCCAGATCTTCACTCTTACTAGGCACTCCTTTCTCTTCCTCCAGCAAAAGCCTCATTTTCTTAAAGGTAATTGGCCAATGGAGTTCAAAAATAACTTACAAAGACAATCTCTCACCCTCTCAGGAAAACACCTATAGTTTTAACTGGTGGTATTGAGAAACTGAGGTGACTCCATTTTTGAGAAACCAGCTTCTACCTCAAGGCCTGTCCTAAAGAAGGGGGTGTGACCTTGTCCTGGGAAAAACCCACAGAGCACTCCTAAGCACATACCCACCCTGCTGAGTTGTTTGTTTGCAAATAACAGGAGTGATGCCAGGTGTCCCTGACTCAGGCTAGGTGAAGACCCATAGCAACCCCCCTAGCAACCTCCAAACAGCATGAGACAGGAAAAATACCTGGGATGCCAGATGACCCCCCGCCAGTAGTTTATGGTGATTGATAACATGTTGGGAAACCATGTAGTTTAGCACATACACCCCTCGTGGCCTAAACCAATCAGTTCAAAGGAATCCCCCTTTTGTACTAAGCAATCACCCCTACCCAACTTGTTCCCACCAGTGAATGTGCTAATCAATGTTACGAGTTGTTGTTTGATTTTCCAATGGTATGGAATGATTTGCCGTGTGATGTTGTGACGCACAGAGTATCCCCCCAAAACCTATAAAATCTCACTGAACAAAGGACCAGGACTCACTCCCTGGGACTGCTGTGTCGGGAACGGTTGTGAGTCCAGGTTCTAGCTTGTGTGATTGCATTGGATTCGGCTCCTGGAGGTCTATTGGATCCCACGAATCTGGCATTACAGTATTTATCCTGGCTGTGAGTGTGTGCAGGTGTGTGTGTGCACGAGCATGTGTGTGTGCAATTGAGGATAGTGGGGCAGGCCAGGGGCCTTCCCACACTGGTTGGATTTATCATCTCATCTCCACTTCCCACTATGAAAAATGATCAGTGTCAGTCACAGGCAGATGCCCACGTCTCAGGAATTGCCCCATCCTGGTAATATCTGTGGCTTCTGAAGGTTGAGTTTCAAATGATTTTCCTTTGAGGAAGCCTGGGGAACAGTATAAAACGTTACCTTTCAAATAATGTGCAAACCAACCAACCACACACTCACTTGCCCAGTGAATGCTGCTAGGTGCTCCTGAGTCAGGGGATAGGTCTGAATTCCTTAAATGGCCTTCTCCTTCCCCAGTCCCAACTGGACAGGGCCTCCCCTCCACTGGCCCACCATGTTTAGTTAACAGTAATGTGCGCTTTCAGACAGGGCTTCCCAAGGAAAAATTGGGTATGGAGAAAGTGTGATGGCATGGTTATCCCTTGAAGTTTAGCCCATTCCCATAGACTTGTATCAGCAAGATTACTTAGAATACATAATATAAAGAAAACCAGAGCCAACCCTTGATACACATCAAGCATGGTTCTAAATGGTATACATATAACAACTCCTTTACTCCTCACCATAATATAATGGTGATGGAAGTACCTCTTTTTAGCCTATCTTGGGAAAACTGAATTCAGAGAGGTGATGCACCTAATCCAAGTCCACACAACTAAGAGGAGGTGTCAGAATCTGGGCTTGAATCTGGGCAGTTCTGCTGAAGAGACCACACTCTGAGGTCCCTTAACAGAGCAATGGGGGGTAGCACTTGTCATAGTATGAACTGAAAGGAAGCGCTCCATAGCACCCAGCACAGAGGGTGCCCAACAGATATCACAAGAAGAGTTTGCTTTTGAATAACAGTGGGACAAAACATTTTAGGATCAGTTAGATGCAGAAGGGCTTGCTGTTGAATGCGTTTTTTGCCTTGGATCACCGCCTGGGGCTCTCAGGAATAGACAGACACCTGGAAGGATCCTGAGGAGGGCTTCTGCAGGAGCTGTTTCAGTTTGTGACACTTCCATCTCTTCATCTTGGGTGTTGATTGTTTTCTGAGAAATTTAGGGGGTGACTGGTTTAAAAATAATGTGAAACAGCTGATTGTGTCCAGGGGCAGCGTGTGAGCTGGGCCCCAGGAGGCAAAAGCCATGAATCAGGAGTCATGTAGCAAGACAGGGTTTTCCTACCAGCCGACTTTGGTAAGCGTGGGTCCATGGTTCCCTTGAGGGATTCCCCGACAGCACGCCCCAGGAGTTGTGCCCAGGCAGAACGCTTCCGATTCCCCCATCTGGCCTGACTCACCCCAGCCCCCAGATTGCTCAGACCCTCCATCAAGGTGCAGCTTGGAGAGTCAGATAGGATCACCACAAGGCTGGGTGGGTGGGAGACTGAGCAAAATGGCACATCCTCTGGGTTCCGGAAAGGCCGCACCTCCTTTTCCCTCTCTACCATACACCTGGAACCTCCAAAATAGGAAAAACACTGCAGTGCAGAGAAATAATTAGAATAATTATCAATGCTTTCTGAATCTCAAACACTGACAGATTAGTCATAGTGGCAGTTTGGGTGGTTGTGATAACACCTCCTTGGCCTCCGTAACAGTTGGTGGTGATTGATTACGTCAGCCAATCGAGGGGCCAGCAAGGAGTGTGACTGTTGGCAAGAAGAGGCTGAGCATCGGAGGAAAGGTAAGTGGGGACAGGCCTGGTGCCAAGTGTGGGTAAAGGCTGTGGAGGTGAAGGCTAAAGTTAGTGCACTCGGGTCATGAGCATGAGTCCCCAGGTCAGATACGTAGGGGGCCCCTGGCCCTCACGTGGTGGGTGGGTGATGTTCTCCGGCACCGCGGCCACCATGGCCAGATCATTCTTATGCCATCACCACTGCCATCACATCACTCCTCAGTTGGGCCACTGGAAGAGACTTCGCTGACCACCATGTTCATGTCTAAATTCATACAGATCCCTCAGTTTCCCCATCGGCAAAATGGAAATAAAGACACCGTCACTGTGGTTGGGAGGATAAAATGAAACGACAAAGGGAACGTGCCTGGAGCAGCATACAGAAGGCATTCAATAAATGGTGGTTTATTTCATTTCAGTTTTTCTCTATGGTCTGTGATATCTTAAGCTCCAGTTCTGTCCTCTGCTCCCTAAGTAAACCCTTCCTGCCTCACATACACGCACTGATTCCCAGGCCACTGTTTACTAGATGTTTCTCCTCTGTGAAGCCTCTTCTCCCTGGTCCAGCTCTCATGGACACTTCTTTTTCTCAGTCACCGACGTTACAGTTTGTCCTTGATTATTATGTATGTCGTCTTGAGTCCTCCCTACTTGAAACGTGAATGTGAGTTTTACCTTCTCAAGTTCAGGAACTGGGCTTATTGCTTCTTTTGATTCCATGCCTGACAGGCTACCAATAGGTCCCTTAGAAGAAACCTGGGGAGGAGGTGGGTGGGTAGGGGGTTTGTGTGGCAATGGAAAGTTACCCAAAGTGACGGGGAAACCAGCCTGGGGTGCTTCTCTTGGGGGATTTCCCTGTACCATGTTTCATGACCTGTACTAAGCACCAGGTTTTGTCAAGCTGTAATCCTGCCACGCTCCCCGCTTTCGTACCTATTTCTGTCCCGGCACATATTTGAATTGTTAGATGGAAAATACCAGAAATAACTGGGCAACGGCCAGTGAGTGTGCCTTTTAGTGCAGGATGAAGGGCCTCAAAACTTATCTGTGCTCTTCAGATTGCTCAAAGTCTCCCAAACCCTGGTATCATCTCCCTGTGCCAATCAAACAATCCTGGCAGCTCTGGCGCGGGCCTTTCTTGGGGCTTCCTTTGCTTTGTGCAACAAGCTCAGATAGAACAGCCAGTTGACACCCAGACACAGGAGCTAGCTGCAGCATTAGAATAACATCTGGCACGTAGGCTAGAACTGCTCACGTGGCAACGGTCGATGGGCAGTGGTGCGTAGTTGGGGGGAGGGAGTAACTGTGCATCTCAAAACTGTGGCTCCTTTTTGGACCCTGTCCATTCTTCTATATTCTGTTTCTTTGCATTCAGCTGGATTTATCCTGTCATAGACCCAGGACTAATCCCGGATGGAGTTTAGGATTGCTTGGCCCAAGCTGACATACCTGAATTATATGCAGATTAGATATCTCAAAAGCCTGGCCTACTTCCTGCCTACTTACCACCTATTTTCTACTCTGGACAAGCCAATTCACTCTCAGACTCCTTCCTGTACTTTTAGGATTTCCAAATGGAGAGTGCTAGAGTTGGAAGGCGCCCTGAGGCCTCATTTACTAGCTAGTGCACTTTCTTTCGTCATTCTGTGGCTAAGAAGAGAGACCCAAGTCTTGGGAATAACTCCTTATGAGCTCATGCAGCCTCCCCATAGGGACAGCTCTGCCCTCCCCTGCTTTTGGAGCAGAGCCTGCCCCCAGGTCATTCCTTTTAACCCATTATCAAGCCTATCAATTGTGTCCAATCAATGACTATTTTATCCTTCCATTATCAGTCTTAGAATTCGCCTTCTTTGAGAAGATTTCTTTGGTTAATTCGATTCATCCTTGTATTGGGGTTCTCCAGAGAAAAAGGATCAATAGAATGAATCAATCTATCTGTCTATCTATCTATCTATCTATCTACCTACCTACCTACCTATAATAAGGTATTGGCTCATATGATTATAGAGGAGAAAACTCCCAGGGTCTGCTGTCTGCAAATTGGAGTCCCAGGGAAGCCTGGTGTAGTTTGAAGGCCTGAGAGCTGATGCTATAGATTCCAGTCCAGATTAAAAAGGCACCTGGGTAGAAGATGAATGCTTCAGTGCAAGCAAGGTCAGGGACTCTTCCCTTCCTTCACCTTCTTGCTCTGTTCTGGCTCTTCATAGATTGGATAATGCCCATCCACATCGGGAAGGGCAGTGTCCATCAGAGTCCACAGATTTGAATGGTAATCTTTCCTAGAAATATCCTCCCAGACACACCCAGAAGTAATGCCTAACCAGTCATCTGCACATCCTCTGATCCAGATGAGTTGACACATAACATTAGCCATCATAATCTTCCATCCTTTACCAGGTGGGCGGCTTATGCTACATGAGCTTTCACTTAGTATTATTTGTCTTCACGAGCTCCTTATTATTGCAAAGTGTTCTTTGTCATCTCCATTAGTCAGGAGGTGTCATCCATCATTCTAGGAGTCCTGTGTAAAACAGCTGTCATCATTATCTTCAGCTGGAGTCTCACCTTTTGTCCAGCCAAGGAATGCCTGTAGTCCAGGAGTAGAGAGCATTTCCTGATGATATGGCTCACCAAAGTCTTTTTTTGAAAATTAATTATTTTACAGTAGAATGCATTTTGACATATTGTACACAAATGGAGTATTTGGACATATTGTACAACTTCTCACTCCTCTGGCTGTGCATGGTTCAGAGTCTCTCCACTAGTGTAATCATACATGTATACAGGGTAATAATGTCTGCCTCTTTCTACTGTCCTTCCACCAAAGCCTCTTTATCTGAGGGAGAGGCTAGGGTAAGACTGGAAGGAAGAGAGGCTTCCCTGACAACTCTGCCCAGGTCAGCCTGCAAGAGTCAGAGCTCACCCCCTGCAGACTTTGTGGCTGGACAGGATGTGAACATCCTTGAGTTTTTCATGGTCAAGTCACTTGTCTGGGGTCACATGTGACACATTCATTGCCAAATGTGTTCCTTTTACTAGGGCCCCATTGGATTTTGCCAAGTCAGTCTTCCTTGTACTTTCTTGCTCAACTTGTACAGAATTCTAGAATTCACAAGCAGGAGAGGTGGGGTAAGATGGGGGTCATGTCATATATCCTCCTAAGAGAACACATGGAAATCAGAGGCACCAAAGAGTCTCCACACTGACCCATACCAACCATTTCAGCATCTCACTCTTCAGAGAGTTCAGAGATTCTTGCAAATATCTACATTTTTGCTACTGTAGTTTCATCCTGAGCTTCTTACTATTCTTCCCAGGAGTCAAGAAAAATTTTGGGAATTTGCATATTGGGAATGGGTAAGTCTATACTTATTTTCCTAAAAATAAATAAATAAATAAATGTACTAGAAAAAATTGTTCTCAAGATTGAAATATCTTAGTTCTCTTTTTTTCTCTGTATGTCTGTAAAACTCAATCAGGCTTCTACACCTCCTCCATATGTGTCCCTAGTACTCACAAACACTAAGAGGGTCCCTGGCCAAAGGTTAATGGCAGCTGGTCATTTTAGTCCATGTCCCCTCAATGATCAGGACATTCTGGGACTCTTTGGGAGGCCATAGAAACTATTAGAGTTGTTAGACATTTGCTAGAAGAGGCTTCTGGCTCATCCTCCAAGTTGAGACAAAACAATTTCTGAAGAGGTTTAAGTAAAGAATCTTAGAAGTCATACAGCTCAATCCTCAATTTTATTTTTATTTATTTATTTATTTTGAGAGAGAGAGAGAGAGAGAGAGAGAGAGAGAGAGAGAGAGAGAGAATTGTTTAATATTTATTTCTTAGTTTTTGGTGGACACAACATCTTTATTTTATTTTTATGTGGTGCTGAGGATCGAACCCAGAGCCCCGTGCATGCCAGGCGAGCGCGTTACCGCTTGAGCCACATCTCCAGCCCTCAATCCTCAATTTTAGAGCGAGAAGAAGTAGATGCAGAGCTAGCTAGTAGCAGAGCTAGGAACAGACAGGATCACTGACCTCCTGATCTCGAGTGCTTATTTGGAGAATCCAGAAACTTCTGTGTTTGGCTTCACTGAGTTAGTGTTGAAGGAGAAACCAAACACACCTGCTGTAGTTCATGGGGTCAGGTGACTTTCCCTAGACCACTTACTGAATACATCCTCTTTAATGTGGTCCTGCTCGAACAGAGTCAAAGTGTTCCATGGGCAGCCCCAGTTCTTCCCAGTCCAGAAGAGGTACCAAGGGGCTATGGGGCCTTGGCTTCACAGGCAGGCACACCTTTGTCTTTCTCTGAAGCTTTGATTCTGCCCTTAACAATTCTGGACCTTACCTTAGTTCGCTGTAAAATGGGCAGAATGGCCCCAAGTTTTTTTGTCTACTGTTCCAAAGCAGTCTATCAGAGAAAGACTTTGAGCTCCTCAGAGAGAAGGCTCAGGGAAAAGACTTGGCATGGTCCTAATGAGGGTGGGGAGATCAGCGGTTAAAATCCAGCAGCAGTTGGCTGGTAGTGCTGGCCCTATGACCCTTGAGTGTCCACACCACAGGTACTTACTCTGTGAGACATTTTTTCCTCAGTTATTTTCACAATGACCTCATAAGGTGGGGTCTAACTTCATCTCAGTTTTACAAAACTGAAAGAGAGAAAGCTAAAATAATTTGCCCAAGGTCAAATTAATAAGAGGCAGAGCTGGACTTCAGACCCAGGCAACCTTACTCCAAGCTTGCATTCTTAGCTACAAGGTAAGACAAATGGCACATCTCCCTCTTGCCTTAGGGAAGGAAGGAATTGTTTGACCTGGGGCATCTGTGAGAGGAAGTAAAATAATCAAGAGAAGAAAGTTGGAGAACTTCTGGGTTACAGGAGTGGTGAGAATGGAGGAGAAACTTCTCATTTCCCTCCCTCTCAATCTGCCTAGTTCACGTCCACCTGGTCAGGTGCTACATCCAGTCTGGCCCTCTCTTGCCTTCAGGGGGCTGGTAGAAGACCATACAGTAGCCCAGGCATGCCTTTGTGAGGGAAGACATAGATTTGTGGAACTAAGGTTCTTGGTAGCTTCAATTTGTACAGGATGAAGACAGAGAAAAGAAAGTGAAGTTTAAGTTCAAGTTCCTATCTATCCCCCCACCCCAAGTCTATTTACTGTGATGCTAATAAAGCAAAAACAATAAGGTGTCTTCTTTGCATTGGTCCTTTTTAAAGCCCTGGACCTAAGGCTTTATTTATAATTTTATATATATATATGTATATATATATATATATATGTGTGTGTGTGTGTGTGTGTGTGTGTGTGTGTGTGTGTGTCTGTTCCCTCTTAAGGAGAGCTCTCCTTCCAAAGTATATGCCTCAGGGCCCCATGAAACCTGGCTGGCCCTTCCCCGACCCTACCTGATCAGCTATGTGTTAGAGTTGCACAAGGCCCTGAGAAGCACCACTGAACTCTCGGCTCCCAGAGCCCTCCCACACAGTATGAGACTTTATTGAGGGTGTGATTCAAGTCAGAGGAGAGCAGTTGGGCAGAGTTTTTGTAAAGAGGTTGCCATGTATGCACTTTTGTAG
Source organism: Spermophilus citellus (assembly GCF_964194105.1). Taxonomy (NCBI): domain Eukaryota; kingdom Metazoa; phylum Chordata; class Mammalia; order Rodentia; family Sciuridae; genus Spermophilus; species Spermophilus citellus. The sequence continues at coordinate 129,324,402 of NC_138187.1, read as the reverse complement.
ACCTCAAAGCCACCAGAAGGTGGGGACTTAGTGTGATTTTTTGTAATGATGACTCTATGATTTCTCTCCACAGAGAAGGGCTCACACAGACTGGCACAATTTGAAGATGTGTGATCTGAGAGAACATTCACCTACCAATTGCTGAGTTCCTTACCATTCGTGCATGGACACACATGTACAATGCATGTGTGTAGACATTTTTGGTCTCTCTTCTATGGGGTGAGTCACTTCTGTGACAGTCATATTCTGGGACCAGGGATACTCAGTTTATCCCAAGGGTCTACAAGACTCAGCTTCTAGATGTCTACAAATGGCCAGCACTGGTTTTGCCTGCTTATGAAGTCCTTTCTTACCAGGCTCTGGCCAGATTTAGGGGAATGGAGATAAATATAGCTTTGAGATGCTGAGGGTATATGAGGGAAGGGAAGGCAGAGAGAAAGACCAGAAAATGATAACCTCATGGCCTTTCATCTGTCATGGGCATGGCCTATTTCTTCACATCTGCACAGTCATCCCTAAGGCACAGTCTAGCTAGCTAAAGTAAAAAGGAGGAAATTATTGGAAGGAGGCTGGGGCGTTTCAGGATGTCCTTGGGTGGTTGCAGGCCACAGAGGGGTTGGAACCAGAGTGAAATTAATGAGAAAGTCAGCCCCTGGCTTTTCACTTTCCTAGGCCATGTGACTACGCCTTTCTGCTTTTGTTGGTGCCCACGGAGCCTATTCTTTCCTCAGACCAGCTTTCTCTGCATCTCTGGGCAGTCTGCAGAAGAACACAGCTACACAGCTCTCGAGGTTGCTCATCTTGAATTCAAGGGGTCAACAGAGACGGATTAGATCAGTGCTCTCAAGTCCCAAACCCAAGTTCCTGGGAGAAGGAGACTAACTGCTCAGCTCAGCTTAGGTCCAGTGTCTTCCCTCCAATCAGCATCAGCCAAGGGCCGGGGCCACGTGGCTGCCTGGGTGGGAAAAATCCTGAATGGTGTCCCAAGTCAAATGGCTTGTCCATCATGAACACCACCTGACCCATCCTATGGGAGAAGGCCATGTCTCCTGAATTCCCATAGTGATTTGTTCTTTATCTTGATATTTACTTCTTTCTTGATATTTTCTTCTTTTTTAATAAAAATTTTATCCCATGTCCCTCCTATCTATATACTAGTTTATTTATCCTTATATATTTCACAGATGTGGGAAACAAATTAGACAAATAAACTTAATAAATATCTGAAGTCATGATAATCTCCAAATAAACCAATTTTCAGAAAACTTAAGCAACCAGGTCGAGTCTTTCATTTCACTGAATTATCTTGATTTGATGGAATCCATTAGTTCAAGCAATTTTGCTTAAAATATATTAAAATTTTTAACTGGCACATAGCAATTGAGCACATTAATGGGGGTACAGTGCATTATTTCAATACTTGTACTCAATGCATAATGATCTTATTAGGGTAATTGGCACGTTTATCACTTCCTCACTAGATTGTAGTTCTGATCTTCATCTATCATATTTTTGTGTTCTTTGTGCCTAAAGGGCACATTCAAAATCCTTTCTACTAACTATATGAAATATTCAATAAGTTGTTATCTGTTGGGGGCCCTGAACAGGAGCTGAGTACTCCCCCTTAGCCTTGAGTAATGGGGGTATGGAACTGGCTTTGAATGCAGTGTGAGGAGGCATGTTGGCCTCACCTTCTCTTGGCAAGGAGGTGCAGCTCTGGGATTGGGCATCACCCAATGGGACTGGGCTACACCCCCGTGTTTGCTGTAACACATCCCTTCCTTATTTGGGTGGAATTTTCTATCAAATGCCTTTCCCCTAAATAAAAACGGGGATTTGGGGTGCACTGTCTCTTTTGCCTCCCTTGCTCTCCTTACCCTCCAGCGTGGGAGCTAAGGTCTCAGAGCTGTCCCTGACCCCTGGAAAATGTATTTCTGTGTTTGTGTGGTCTTTTCAGTGCCAGCCCAATTCACGCAGAGTGAGACCCTGACTCCATCCATGGGCAATAGTTATCAATCATAGTTATCCTGCTGGGCTATACAACCTTTGAAATTATTAGAAATTATTCTTAGCATCCAATAATACCCTTCTATGCATTAATCATCCTCTCTCTTTCCTGTCATCGTCCACATACTTTAAAGGCTCTGGATACCACTATTCTATTCTCTACTTCTGTGATCAACCAATTTTTACTGAGTGCCTTCTATGAACCAGGCACTGTGCCGGTTGCTGAGGATTCGACATTAAATAAGACTAAGGAAGTCCTTGCCCCACTGAGCTTCCAACTTAGTATGGAGACCATCAGAGAACAGGGGCTACTGTGAACTGGAGTGTATGCTAGTGCTGAGATTAGAGATGTGTCCATCCCCAGCACAACCTGAAGGAGCTCAGTGTCCCTGGGGGTCACAGACAAATGGTTAGATACATTGCTGTCAACAGGGCAGTGTTATGGTGTTGGGGAGAAGTGTCATAACAGTGATTTACCAGCTGGGGAAAATGGGTGGCCAAGGGAGGTTTTGCTTAGAGCAATGACATGACTGAATTTTTGGGGTGACTAGGAGTTTTCTAGGGACAGCATTTGTTGGATATGTGAATGTGCATGTGTTTGGAGGGCGGGTTGGGGACAGGGAAAAGGAGATAGGAATGACAATGATCAGACCTTTCTAGACAGAGTAATTTATCTGGGAGGAGATTGCTGGCATGGAGAAAGGGCTGATATGTCTGGAACACAGGAACATGAGAGGAAATAATGGGGAGACTGGCAACAGACCCTCTTGGCCTTGTGTGCTAAACCTGAGAGGTGAAATGCAAGTATCCCCAGCCAGCTGCCCTGGGGTCTGAAGGGGAATAATTTTGGCCAGGCACTAGGGTCAGACTGAGCCTTGGAGACCAGATAGCCTCTGGCCAGGGACATAGGGTAGAAAGCCTCACTATGAGGTATTGCTTCAATACTGCCATTGTTGACCTTTGGCTCTTGGAGAGAGATAGCTGGATGAGAAGACACTAGTGATATTCTTCCTACCAAATGGTAACCTTCCTCAGAAAGCACCAGATCATCCAACTATTACTCCCTCATGAGTGGAATGGATTTTCTAAGTTTTGCAATTGAATTTAAGAAATCAAAAGAAAAGCTGCCCACTTGTAGTTAAAAAAAAATAAGGTTAACCGAAGTGGGTCTCCACACCCCTTTGTCTTTTAAGTTAGGATCCCGTGGTCCCTTGACCAGTGATATGATGAGGGCTAGAGAGAAAAGGGATTTCTAGAGACTGTTCCTACAGGCAAATGTTCCTCACTGGGCTATAGTTCTACTCTTCACTGTCCCAATGTGCCTGGAGAGAATGGAATGGAGCCTGCTTCCCGAGATCTTTCTATGGCAAATTCAGACCCTTCACACCCTGGTCCCCTCCTACTGTCCAGCTCTGTCCCCATCCTCTCCCCACTCCCTGTTAGCCGCCAGCCTTGCTGGCCCTTCTCCAGATCACTCTTACACAAGTTTTTCTCTCTCTTCTGCCTTTCTAGACAGGTCATCTTTCTAGACAGGTTTAGCTGATCCTTCCAGGTCAAACTCAAAGACTCCTGTCACTGTGAAAGCTACCACAGACTCTGAGTCAGCTCCCTTGACCATGTTCGCCCAGCACTGTCGACTGACTTCTGTCTGTCCTCTCACCTCACGGTATTAGTTTCATTAGTTTCATGTTAAGTGGACTGAATTTGTGGAGCTCAGGGACCTTAATCATCCCTGTATTTCTAGGTACGAGCAACAGCACCTGCCACATAACAGATTCTCAAAAATACTCTATTGGTTAGTGAAGGGTGGTTTATCTGGGCCTCTTGTCTGTTGGGGCCGGGTAGGATGAAGATAGTTTGGGGAAGAATTCTAACAAGCAGAAAATGGCAGAGGCTTTCCACCTGAAAGAAACAGTATGGGACAAGGTCACTCAGGGGGGAAGGAAGGCATGGGCAAATATGGGAGCCTGGAGGGAAGTGGAGAGAAGGGAAGAATGTAGCAAACAAAGCTCTGAGCATGGTGCTGGCTCATGAGATACCTTGTTACACTGGCCTTTCCAAAAACTTGGTGAGATCTGGTCACAGTGGTGCACACCTGTAATCCCAATGGCTTGGAAGGCTGAGGCTGGAGGATCATGAGTTCAATGCCAGCCTCAGGAATTTAGCATGATCCTGTCTCTAAATAAAATACAAAAAAAGGGTTGGGTATGTAGTTAAGTTAACTCTGGGTTCAATCCCCAGTACCCCCCCCCCCAATACAAAAAAAATAAGGTTATCAGAAGTGGGTATCCACACGCCCTTGTCTTTTAAATTAAGAACCTGTTGGTAAGGAGACTGTCATCTACAGAGAAGGAAACTGAGTCTCAGGAAAGTCACATGGTTTATGAGTTGGTGATGGAGATGGGGTTGCACTTGAGAACCCGTTAGATTCTCAAGCCTGTGGCTTATCAAGACCTCAGAGAAAAGTAACCGATTCAGGTTGCTTGGAGTGAGTGAAGAGGAGTGAGAGAAAGGAAGTGTGGAGAGGTGTACATTTCAGAGTTATACTATTAATAATACCCAGGGTAGGTTTTGGTTTCTTCTTTTTCACTGCCTTGCAGATTCCAAAACCTGTGCTAGGCACTTTTAATATGTCATTTCATCAAAAGTAACAACAGCCCTATTAGCTGATCACCCGACTTTACAGATAAGGAAACTAAATTTCAGTAATTTGTTCAAGGTCACACATAGCCCATAAATGATGAACCTGACTTAGGTCTTTTGATTCTGCAACCCAGGTTCATTGCCAAAGAGCTTAAAGTGTGAGTTGTAACTTATTAATTAAATTCTCAATGATTTATAGACATACGATTTCTTTTTCTTTTCTTTTCTTTCTTTTTCTTTTTCTTTCTTTCTTTTTTTTTTTTTTTTTGCTATGGGCATGTTCCAAGTCTGGGCTTCTCTTCCAACACTGCCCTTCCCTTCTTCCAACTTGTCCTCTTTGCTCTATCATCTCCAAGTGACTAGAAGGGAAACCCAAGCAAGGTCACTGCTAGCCTCAAAAAAAAAAAAAAAAAAAAGGAGAGACCAATGTTCTCTCAGGGAAGAGCATTGCTTAAGGAAGACAGCGGGCAAGGACAGTGAGACAAATGTCAAGGTAATATGGAACCTGACCCTGACGTTAAGAAGAGAGGCATCAACCCTCCCTGGAGGGTAGAGGAAAGTCATTTCCTTTTCCAGCTACTTTTCCTTCTTGGAGTTTCAGTCAGTCCCAAATGGGTGAAATTCCAACACCATCCTCGTTCAGTTACCTGGCCTGCTTGATCAAAGGTGGATTCCCTGACCCCACTCCAATATTCAGAATCTGTTTCCATGGGGCTCAAGAGTCTCCCTTTTTAGGCCAGAATCCCAGAGAATCCACAAGTGGACACCACTGTCTTCTGCAATGCAGTCCCACCCATGGGCTTTTGCTGTCGCTGCCAGGAGATCTGGGGTGCCAGGAACCTGGGGCCAATCAGAGGCATTGACCTGGAGGCTGTGTGTAGGAGTCCCCATCTTTCAGAGTTAGTGATGTGGTTAGAGTAGCAACGTGACTGTGGACGGAAGGAGGTGGGTCGGATGTGAGAGTCTCCCTCCATGCACATGTGTGCGTCATCTGACTCATAGATGTGACTTTACTCTCAAAAACAAGTCATTTTTTTGTTCCTGTCAGCACCTTAGCTGGCCTACAACAAAGGGGCAAGATGGATCTGGGCTGAGATAGACAGGCCTAGACACAGACCTCACTTGATCCTTTGGGGCATGGCTGGGTTTGAGGAGAGAAGGAAAACATTATTCCCTTGGGGATTATTGAGTACAAAAACAAACAATCAGATCCCCAAACCCTGCCAGAGGACACAGAGTGATCTACTTGCATGAGCTTTTAACAACCAGGGTTGGGAGTGATCTAGTCCAGAGTTCTTTTGGGAAGTGAATTTCTACAGGGATGTACTTCCAAATAATCTGAAGCTTTTAAAAAACTGAGATGTCTAGCCTCACCATAGATCCTCTAAATTCATTCGTCAGGGCTGGGGGGGGGGGTCAAGAAATCTGTATAAAGCTCCCTGGGAATTCTGGAACAACCCTTCTGGCATCATTCCAGGGAACAGGACTTAAAACCATTCCACTTAAAATCATTCCAGCTCAAACACTATAAAATTGTCACCCTTGTCTCTTTGCCCATTTCTGTCCCTTTCTTTCCCATCCTTCCTTCCCCTTCCCTTGTGACTGTAACCTGGCACGGGGCTCAGAAAAACTTCTCCCCTCATTTCTCTTTGTAGGTCAGCACGGAACCCATCTAACTGTAACACCCAGGAGGGCTTCAAGTGTGTATGCAAATATGAGGTGCCGGTTGCTTATATCCGCCTCCCAGATTTGCAGATGACAGCTTCAGGATGTGGGCTCCCAGGTCTTGGAAATGAAGCAGAATTGGATGACTTTTGTCTAAGTCATGGACAAGAGGATCCCTGCACAAGGAAACTCAGGTCTTCTCTAACACATGTGCTCCATGACTTCAATGTTAATGTTTCCAAATGGTTGTTTTCTTAATTTTCATCAGTTTTCTGAACTTTCTTAAGTTTCATACCTGTAGGTAATCACCAGGTTGGGTGCATTGGAATGATCTGGGTAGTGAGAAGCTGAAAGTGACTATAAATGGAAGGAATCAGGGTGTCTGGAGGCTCCCCCAGTGGGCATCGTTTGAGTCATATACTGCGTCTTCTCTCTCGACAACAAACTTTTATCGATGTCAGTGTTTTCCCAGACACAACAGAAGCCCGGTAGGGAGATTTGGTGCCTAAAAGGAACCAAATCTGGAACAACCCTGCTGGTATCATTGCAGGGAACAGGACTTAAAACCATGCCACTTAAAATCATTCCAGCTCAAACACTATAAAATTGTCACCCTTGTCTCTTTGCCCATGTCTGTCCCTTTCTTTCCCATCCTTCCTTCCTTTCTACTTAGGGTTGTCCCTGAGTAGAGATGCCTGACAGAATGACCCAGGGATCAAACAGAAACATAGGACAGCAAACTCCGAGGAACCCTGCTCCACCAGTTCCTCGTGGGCCTTTTGCCTCTTTGTTTGGAGAAGGAGGAGGAGATGAGCTGAGATTTTTTCAGTCTAAAGTTTTCTATTTGTTCAGACCCTGAACTTCCCTTAGCTTGTAGGAAAAGTAGCTGTGCCTTTGAGGCCCTGAACAGCACAGACCACATGGGGAAAATGATTGGAATACCAGAGGAAAGCACTTTGGAAAAAGACCCCACAGTCCCCTTCCTTTCCAAATCCTACCTTTTCTTCAAAGCTCTATTCAGTCCTTGGCTCCTATATGGATGCCATTCTGGTTATCAAACTCTAAGTGATCTCCCCCTGCCCACACATGGCTCTGATGCTACAGTAATGGGTCCAGACAGGTCCCCCAGCTTTTAATCATGTGTATATTTCTGACAGCTCTCAATGAACTGCCTTGGATTATTGACATTTTGTGCTAGCTTTGCCTTCTCAAAGAGTCTTTGAGCACATTACAAGTGCATCCCTACTCAGTGTTGTTCTGGGCAGCATTGTTCTGGTCTTCATTATATATGCGTGTGTCTCAGGTGGTAGGAGCTATAAAGAGCAAGCAGCATCAGGAGTGGTGGCACATATCTGTAATCCCAGTGGCTTGTGAGGCTGAGGCAGGAGGATCCCAAGTTCAAAGCCAGCCTTAGCAATGTAGAGAGACGCTGAGCAACTCAGTGAGACTCTGTCTCTAAATATATATGTATGTATATTTATATGGGCTGAGGATATGGCTCAGTGGTTAAACCCCTAGGTTTAATCCCCTGGTACAAAAAAAAAAAAAAAAAGCAGGCAAAGAAGAGTTGATCAGAAAAGTTATTGATCTGGAAAATGAATGGCAACTTCATTCATTTTTTTGTTTATTTATTGAAGAATACTGTATGCCTGATGCTGAAAAGTTTTTTTTTTTTTTTTAACATCTGTGTGACTAGAATAAGCCATTATAAAATGGAGTGGAAGAAAATTTTTATTAGGCTAGAAAATGTGGTCATTGAATTAAACTCTGCAATGGGAATCATGACTTGAAAACGGACACTGCAGGAAACTAAATTAGTGAGTAAAAGACAAACCAAAGATAAATTTCCTAGAACACAAAGGCAAAAGATAAAGAAATGAAAACGAAAGAACAGAATGAACATGCAAGGCAGATATCAAAGAACCGACCCACAAATAACTGGAGTTCCTGAAAATAATTCACAGAATCCTTTGACACAGAATCCATATGTAGAAAATGTATTAGCTTTAAGCAAAATCTTATTTGGAAAATGGAATGCACTTTTGCTTACTGTCCTTATTAGGAATCTGGGTTTGTTAGAATACTATTTCAAAATGGCTTGAATGTAATGAGGTCCAAGAGTTCACCAGAAAGCTGTCCCTCCAGCTCTTGCTTTCTCTTGGGTTGGCGGCTTTTCCTTCTCCTTCTCTTTCTCCTTCTCCTTCTCCTTCTCCTTCTTCTTCTTCTTCCTTCTTGCTTCTTCTTCTCTGTCTTCTTCTTCTTGCTTCTCCTCCTCCTTCTTTTTTCTTTTTTGGTACTGGAGATTGGATACAGGAGCATTTTATCTCTGAGCTATGTGGCCAGCACTTCCCTCCCAACCCTGCCATTTTTTTAAAAAAATTAAGACAAGATCTTACTAAGTTGCCAACCTGAGACCCTCCTGCCTCAGCCTCCTGAGTTGTTAGGATTACACTTGTGCACCACTGCATCTGGCTTGGCTACATTCTTAGGTGGGTGGTTCTCAGAGGGTGACACTCTGCACCTCTAGATTTGTGCTCTTTCAACTTCCAACCCCAGGGGAAGGAAGGGTTCTTTCTACAACTTGTGCCATTGACCTTGGGGTGAATTCTCACTGGTCTTGATGGTTTTCACTTGAGTCATGCATTCACCCTTGAATCAAGCTATGTGCCTGAGAAGGGGTGTTGCTTCAGTGGCATTGCCAGCCCACATATGCTCCTGAAATGAGGGGTGGACCAACATCATCTAGTGTCCACATAGACTGTAAGTCTGAGAGAGACAGTCTCCCAGAGGAATTTTGTGTTATTAATTCCAGAAGAAAGGGGAATGGATGCTGGGAAGACTGAATAATATTGCCATGTGCAGATTAAATAAAAGACTATGTTCAGACCTATCTAAGTGGAACTTTTCATCTAAACGATGACCCCTCCCACCCAAAAAGTTCTATAAATATATATACAGGGAGAAAAAAAATGTCATGTGTGCTTTAAATTTCTCCTCCACACCTCTAAATTAAAAATTATAATTTCCAGGATTCTCGTTGAGCAAACCAGGGAAAAATGAGTTCAGAGCAATAAGAACCAAGTTGGTACAAATCATTACCACGTTTGATGAGTTGACCTCTGAAATGTACCTCAGTTGGTCCCCATCCACTGTCACCTATATCATTGCCTAAATCCAAGCCAGTGTCACCTCTCATCCGCCATAGCCCAGAACTTCCCTTTCTCCTTTGCTTTCTGCCTTTCTAAGCCAATTCCCACACATGATCCAATGGTCTTCCAGTAAACCACATCACATTTACTTCCTTGCTTAAAATTATTTTGCATCTACGGCGTGGGATGAATTCAGGTTCCTTACAGAGGCCTGTAAGACTGTGCCTGAAAAATGCCTTGCCACACTCTAGTGGCACAGCCACTGCCAGTTCTTCTTGCTATGCACCTGTTGAGCTCCTTGGTCTATCAGGGCCTTTGCACACGTTCTTTCCTCTGCCTGAAACTCTTTCCTCAGTCTTCTCTGGAAGGTTCCTTCTCTTCCAATACATCTTGGTTTACTTAATCACTTCCTCAGATGTAATCTGGTTTCATGACCTAAAAATAAGCTTCCTTCTTTTTGTATTTCTGGACACCCTTTTCTTAAACTATGAATTGCAATTTAAATATATATATATATATATATATATATATATATATATATATATATATATTTTAGTTGTAGTTGGACACATTACCTTTATTTTATTTATTTATTTTTATGTGGTGCTGAGGATAGAACCCAGTGCCTCGCACGTGCTAGGCAAGTGCTCTCCTGCTGAGCCCCAGCCCCAGCCCCTCAATTAATATAAATTTTTAATTTGTTTAAATTGTGTGTGTGTGTGTATGTGCTTGCTTACTTTGTGTTCCAGCTATCTCTCCTTGGAATGTGAAGGCAGAGACCATATTTAGTTTGTTCAACATTGAATTCCCAGGTCCTATCACCGTGTGTGACACAGAAAAGATATGTGATATATATTTGTGTGAAGAAGAGAAAGAACATTGCAATAAGGTAACTACATGTAGAAATAAACACACACACACACATATAAACTAAAGTAATTGATTTAACCAAAATTTCTAAAATAACGGAAAGTATTTTTTTTTCTGTTAAAGAAATGAACTATGGGGGGCTGGGGTCGTGGCTCAGTGATAGAGCACTTACCTAGCATGTACGAGGCCCTAGGTTCGATCCTCAGCACCACATATAAATAAAGGTATTATGTGCAATTACAACTAAAACAAAACAAACAAACAAACAAATAAATATTAAAAAAAAGAAATAAACTATGATGTTTTCACAAAGTAGGGAACAGATTTTAAAATTTCAGATTAAATGAAAAAAATACCATATGTGGTACTTTTGTTTTCTGATTTAGTGTCATAAACACTGATATAGACTGGTGTGAGGAGGAAGCTCTGAGAGTGAATTAGCTGTAAATATGGGGTTGTGTGACTTCTAAGGAAGGACAGAATTCATGAATTGGGGAGAGGCCGGAAGGGCATTTCCTCTGTGTGTGTGTGTGTGTGCGTGCATGCGTGCACATGTCTCAGGTGGGATAAAACAGGGAAAGTCTAAGAGAGCAGCGACCTGGAACTGAGACAGATTAAATGGAGTGTGCTAGGAGGGTGAGGAGCACCCAAGATTCCTAGTGCCAGGGGACTCTCAGTGGGTTAGGAATCAGAGCGTAATCCAGAGCTGTCTCCACAAGGACAGAAGTTTGGTCGTGGAGTGGCTTGGTGGTATGGACATGTGATAGCGGCTGACACATGCCTTGGCAGGAGTCCCAAGAAAAGGTTCCCAACCCATTCAGTGTGTGGACAACAAGGACCCCTTGTGGTACATCAAGGAAGGGGAGAGAGATGGGTGCAGCAAAGAGGGCCCAGAGTCTGCCCAGAGTAGAGGGGGCGTGAGGATCCTGCAGGGAGACAGAAGGTTCTGGAGACAAAGATTCCCCATAAACCCAGGAGTAGGTACTGTTTGGGAGAGCGAACAGAGTTGTTCTCTAGCCTTGGAAAGCAATCTTTTTTCTATGTTGATAATAATGTCCCTCAAGGCAGCCTCTTTGGGTGCTGCTGCTTACAAATTGGGGTACTGCTATAGCTTGGATCTGGAGTGTCCCCCCAAGAGCTCATTTGTCAAAGGCTTGGTCTTACTGGGAGGTTTTGAAATCTTTAGGAAGTGGGGCCTGGTGGAAAGAAGTTAGGTCCTTGGGGTGGGCCCTTGAAAGGGATATTGGGATCCTGACCCGTTCTCTCTCTTTCTTTGCTTCTGGGCTACCATCAGGTGAGCAGCTTCCTCTTCCAGGACCTCCCACCATGCCCAAAGCAACAGCCAAGTGATGATGGATTGAAACCTCTGAAATTGTGAGCTTAAAACAAACCTTTCCTCCTTATAAATTGATTTTCTCAGGTATTTTGTTATAGGGACAGGAAGCTAACTAACAGGGGCTGGTGTGGCATTCAGAGGCAGAAGATCTGGTCTGGAAGCCCTGTCTCTGCCATTTAGTGTCTGTGTAACCCTGACCTATCTTAGGACTGCACTTACCTGAAAGGAAGGGAGAGTAATTCATGACCTCCACATCCCTATGTGTGATCCCCACATATGATGGACTTTGTCATCTGTAAGGTTAGTTATACAAGCCCATGACAGTGGCGGCGGCGGCGGCGGCGTGGACCCAAGCATCTGAAATGCCATCTGTGGCCCTGACTTCCACTGGCTTTTCTGCAGCTCCTCCCTGCAGTTTAATCTCAACTGAATACCAAACTCCTCTGTCTATCCCACAACTCTGGGAGGAATTTAAAAGGTGAGTTTATGCTTTACTCAGTCTTTGAGAAAGTCTGCAATGTAATCATCCCAAACTCTGGTAATTTATTTAGTTTTAGAAAAATCACCAGATAAGACACATGCTCAAAGGAGATGAAATAACCACCTCATGAAGATATTTGCATTCTTATGGTTACTACAGCATTATTAGCAGTAGCCAAGAGGTAGAAACAGCACCTCAGCACACTGGCAGATGAACAGATAAAGAAAATGTCTTATACACATGTATGCTACATATGTTACATTTATATATATATATATATATATATTCTGTTATATGTTGCATATATAATGTTATGTATATTTGTTCTATGTGTTCCACATTGTGTGTATGTATGTATGTGTGTATTATATATATATATATATATATATATATATATATATATATATATATATGTTACATCACTCAGCCTTACAAAAAGAGGCAATCCTATTATTTGCTACAACATGAAGGGGCTTGGAGGACATCATGCTAATTGAAAAATCAGACATGGAAAGAAAAATAATGCACAATCTCATTATATGATATATATATCTCATATATATCACAGAAGGAACAGTGGTTACCACTGATAGGGGTGGAGAGGGAATGGGAAGGTGCAGGTCAATGGGTACAAAGCAGAAGACACAAAAGATGGATAAGCCTGGAGATCTAATGCACAACACAAGCACAGTTGTTAGTATAATTGCACTGTATTAGACATTCTTATTAAATAAATTTCAGGTGCTCTTGTCAAACGCACACACGCACAAAGGAGTTATATGAAATGATAGATATGTTAATCTACTTTGCTACAGTACCCATTTGATTTCCTGTGTGTATCCCATAACATCATGTTCTAAATTTCAAATATGCAGTTAAGAAAAAGAGAGAGAGAGAGAGAGAGAGAGAGAGAGAGAGAGAGAGAGAGAGAGAGAGAGAAAAGAAAAAAGAATCTGTGCCGTCTTCACCTGTTAGGTATCAAGAGAAAATAAAGCTGGAGATACAGTTGCCACCAGATGGCACTATAACAGTCTTGTGCATCAGATGAGATGAACTTCAGACAGGAACTGCAGCAGCTGGATCTTCCTTCATTAAGACTTGAGAGCAGGGAGAAGGATCTATTTCCAATAAATGACTTGTAAGATACTGTTCTTCAATTATAATGAGGTTGGCAGGAACTTTCCCAGATTAATAAGTGAGTAGCATATTGTGGTTTAGTAATCACCAGCCATGTTTTTGAAAATCTCTGAACTTTACCTGGGGCAGTTGCCTTCAGAGGAATGGCTGTTCATTCTAAGACCCATCCCAACCCCTCTTTATTGTCACTACACTCACAGTGTGGGTCAGAGTGTAGCTTTCTCTGGGGTTTTGGGGACAAGTATAAGGTCTGACTCAGGACTATTTTGTTATATACTAAAAGAAGTATGAGATTTTGTTAATAAATATTGGCATAAATGTGGGAAATATATATGGGTATAAATTCTAAGGGTAGAATATAGCCCTGGATTAGGTTGAATTTATTGGGTGTATTTTTACATATTGTGGGTTTAACATGTTAGCTCTTGAAAACTGAAGTGATTCTAGAAGTGTCTTGGTTGGTTAACTGAATCTTGGATCCAAAGGTGCCATATGCTTAGTAAATTTGGAATGCATCTTCAGTGAGAGAGTGACTTTATCACAGGAAATCTCCAGCTAGATCCACTGGAGGGCCCAGAGGATCTTCCTTCATTAAGCATTGAGAAAACTCATCACTGAAGATGTATTTGCATCTTTGAAACATTTTATGGCAGATGCCTTCTATGAGCAGGCACATGCCGAAAGATACTGCCATCCAGTTGGGCTCTCTGATTTCAATGGGAATAATGGGATTCCCTTGGTGCAGAGGCCAAACATTATAACTCAACCATCAGAGACAAGGGAGCTACACTTACCTTTAAAAAAGAAGGGACACATGGGTAGTCAAAGTATTTTTAAATGTAAGGATCTTTAGTGGGAATAATTGATCACAGTGCACCTAAGAATGAAAAAAAAAGATAGCTTACTAAAATGTTGCTTGATCTATATAAAAGGTGTAGTTTCTAGAGAACAACCTGGGTAGCCAGCCTCTCACTCACTTTGCAGGCCTAAGTCAGTTCCAGGCTTAAGAGACTCTTGATTGAAGGTAGGCAAATAATCTGTGAGGGTTTCAGTAACCATCTTTCCCCAGCTATTTGAGTACTTGCTCACAGGGCACGTGTATAGATGGCCATACTATTAAGGTGGGGGACTATGTTTAAACTCACAGCATGGACTTTCCCTTATCAAAGCTTCTTGTCTACCAATAGTGCTGAAAGCCTAACTTGGCAACTAAGCTAAACTTCTGATATGTTACCATTCCCTGAGGGACCCACCCAGCTCCCAGTAGCAGATTGATTACATTACAACCGTTCCATCCGGGAGGGAAACAACATTTTTTTTTCCTCACCATAAAAGACATGTATTCTGAGTGTAGATTTGCTTTCTTCTGCCAAAATCACCATCTGCAATTACAAAATATGGCATTCTGCAGACAACATTGCTTGTGGTTAAAAAAATTAAAAAAGACATTTCAAACAAGTCTGTAATGGGTTCATGCCCACAGAATTAACCAGTACAAACACATACCCTAGCATCCAGAAGTAGCTGGCCTAATAGAAAGATGTAATGGCCTACCAAAATTCAGTTATGGCACCAGTTGGAAGATTACACCCTGAAAGGATGGGGTTTTATATCATAGGCTGTGGATTGTCTTTAATAAGAGAAAGTTATATGGTTCTGTGTTTTTCATAGCCAGACAACATGGGTATGGGCATCAGAAGTAGAGGTGGTACTGGATTCTCTTGCTATTGAATCTCATGGTCTACTCACAAAATTTTTCCTTTCCACATCTGCAACTTTGAATTCCACTGGTTTGGAGTCTTGATTTCTAAATGGGGGAATACCTCTACCAGAAAATATACCAACGTTCATTAATTTGGAAAATAAAGCTAATATTTGGCTTTTTTGGGCTTCTCATGCTACTGAAACAACAGGTAAAGAAGAAAGAAGACTGTTACTCTGTGGCTGGTGGGATGATTATTATTATTATTATTATTATTATTATTATTATTATTATTGGTACCAGAGATCGAACCCAGGGGTACTTAACCACTGAGCCGCATCCCAAGGCCTTTTAATATTTTATTTAGACACAGGGTCTCACTAAGTTGCTTAGGGCCTTGTTAAGTTGCTGAGGCTGGCTTTTAACTTCTAATCCTCCTGTCTCAGGCGTTCAAATTGCTGGGATTATAGGCACACACCACTGTGCCCAGCTTGGGGTGATTCATCTTGATTACCAAATGGAAATTGGGATACTGATACTCCATGAGAGCAGAAAAGAGCATATCTGGAAGCCAGAGAAATTTTCTGGGATCCTTTTAGGATTTCCATGTCTGATAGTAAAGTTAATAGAAAACAGCAAACTCCCGCCCGCTGGCTAAAAACATAACCACTGATGGTTCAGACCCGTCAGGCAAGATGGATTACCCTGTCATACAAAAACTCCAGTCATGGGGGAACTGGATGAAGATCAAGGAAGCATGTAATGGGTAGTGGAAGGAGGAAATTATAAATATCAATGATGGCCTCGTGAACAGAACTAACCAGTACAACCACATACCCCATCATACAGAAGTAGCTGGCCTAATAGAAAGATGTAATGGCCTACCAAAATTCAGTTATTTGCTTGTTGTGTGTGTATGTGTGTGTGTGTGTGTGTGCGTGCATGCATATTTGTGTGTGTGTGTACATATTATTTCATTCTTCTTTCTCCTCTTTAGCCATATTACTTCATGCAAGTTTTGTTGATTGTTAACTTTACATTTTTTTTAGGAAATATATTCAGATGGGAATTTGAGAAGCAATTAACGTGATTCAGAGATGAATCCAATGACAGCTGGGACTTTACAGTTCTAATTTTAGGAAGAAGACAACACATCTTGATTTATATTCAGAATTGTTTTATTTTGTTAAGAAGAAATGAATAATTTTTGTG
This sequence comes from Spermophilus citellus, assembly GCF_964194105.1. Classification (NCBI taxonomy): domain Eukaryota; kingdom Metazoa; phylum Chordata; class Mammalia; order Rodentia; family Sciuridae; genus Spermophilus; species Spermophilus citellus. Next base: position 129,308,200 of record NC_138187.1, on the reverse strand, counting down.
GTATATTGAGGTTCACATTTTTTTTGTGTGTGGAGTGGTGTTATGGACACTGAATAGCCAAAGGGGCGGGATGTATCTGTTATTCAGTTATTGCCTCTCAGTGCTAAACCCAACCTTCTATATTTTGTGAGCCTACATTCCTGCTTTTCCAGATGGCTCTGCCAATAAGGGCACTAGATGGAGATTTCAAAACTGGAGGAAGAACAAGTGGTTTTCTCCTTTCTGTTTGATTCCTGAGGGTCTCCTGTCTGTGCATGGTTCTTCTGTCACCCAGGCAAATCTTCTTCATCAGAACACCAACATTTTCTTCTGTGACCAGCGACAGAACCCAGTGTACAGTTTTTCTGACACTGAATGAACTTTGTCATGTTTTCCATGGAGCCACCAGGAACAGGCAGCAAGTATATCTTCTGTAAAGATTCGGGTCTTAGTTCTCTGGGTCCCCTCTTGTGAGCCCAGATGATGAGCTCTGGCCGAGTAATGTCTTCTGCTCAGATATCTGAGTTTCAGGTCCTCAGGGCCTGAAAAGTTTCCCATTTTGAGTAATTTCAACCTTTGTCATGTGCTTCCTCAGATCTCAGCAGTTGCAACCTTCATGATGTTTTAGTCACATAAATGATTCATTTAATATGGTGTTTTGGCTTGGCTGATACCCAGTTATTTATTCAAATTCTAACCAGGTGTTATTATGAGGGTTTGTTGAAGATGTGGTAAACAGTGTCATTACATTGACTTTAAGTAGATTATCCTAATAGTGTGGGTGGACCTCAATGATCTGTTGAAAGACTTTAAGAGCAAAACTGAGGTTTCCTAGAGGAAGAAGAAATTCTGTCTCATGTCTGCAACATAAGCTCCCGCCTGAGAGCTTCCAACCTGCCAACCTGCTCCAGAGGTCTTGGACTCACTAACAATTGTATAAAGTCAGTTACTTGGAATAGATTTACTTATATATATTAAGAGAGTCTGGTTCTGTTTTTCTGGAGATCCTTGGTGGATACAGTTACCTTATTAAGATCTTTGTACCTGTTAACATCTTCTGAACTCTTTCAAATAACTCATGTAGTTTCTAGTTCCAGACTGAACCTTGATTCAGCAAGGCACAAATGGAAGTTTTAAAAATATGTACTTTTATGCTTAACATGAATTTCAATAGCTAGTACGGGCGGAGATGAGTTCATTGAGTAGAATATTGCTTAGGCAGAGAAAAGAGATGCCAAAGCAGAATTTGTAGATTAGAAGACTAGCAAGAGATAGTGGTTAACACACAGAGTATGCAATCAGCATCCTGTGGCATGAAACAGAGGAACTCAGAGCCTCAGTAGAAACCAGTTGATAAAGTTTTAAATAGAATACATTTTGAAGATTTGCAGATTCATAGGACAAATAGTGCCCATGAACAGCAGTAAAAGTCCTGCCAGGATAGGACCATCTCAGTGCAAAAGAAAAGGAATGGAACACCACGGGTCATGTAACAGATTAGAGGGAAATCCAGGGGATCAGAACAGAAGCTACTTGCTTGAGAGAGCTCTGTGTAAAAAATCACTGGAAAGCTTAAAATAAGAGCAATCATTCATTTTGGGCAAGTTCGGTCAGATCATTTCTGTTCCACCCAGCATAGCTGGAACTGCTCAATGGAGACTGGCAGATCCCCTTCTAGATGTCTCGCTCATGTGTCTGTGGCTGGTTCTCTGGAAACTCAGCCAAGGGAGTGGGCTGTGAATTTCTTTTCCACACGGGCCTCTCTCCAGGTTGTTTGGGTTCACTTATGTCTGGATTCCAAAACAAATATCTCAAGAGAGATAAAGTAAGAACAGATAGGGTCTTAATGTCTTCACCAAAAAACTGGCATATTGTTGCCACTGCTGTGTCCTCTCAGTCCAGTGGTTATAGAACCCAGATCCAGGGCAGGGAACATTGCTGGAGCCATGCTTTAAAACTGTCACTGTCACAGAGGAAATATTAGAAGAGGCAATTAAAATTTTACTTTTGAGAATTTCTAACTGGCCAAGTTAACTGGTAAAATATATGTAGTTCTCTTTCCAATGGGTGGATTCAGTCACACAAATCCTTTGAAATTTTAAGAAGGTGCCCTTTTCTTTATTATTATATATGTGGCTCTTTTGATTAGGTCAGTCCTACCTGATTATCAGCCATCATTTTGGAAATTAGAATCAGCAAAATAGGAGAAATACAATCCTGTGTAAAACACGGTTTTAGCAAGAAAATGACACCAGGGCAAATCCTAATCAAACATATCTTTTTTTAAATTTTTTTTTATTTTTATTGTTGGTTTGTTCAAAACATTACATAGTTCTTGATATATCATATTTCACACTTTGATTCAAGTGGGTTAGCAATCAGATAAAAATGACACATAAGGTAAAGAAGAACAAAGATGGAGATGATAGCTGATTTCTCATGGGAAATAAATGAGAAAACGGTGGACTAGTATCTTTAAAGGACCAACAGAAAAAAGAAAAAGTCAGCCTAAAATTTTATACCTGGTGGAAATATCTTTTCAAAATGAAGATGACTAAAGACTTTGTTCTAGACATGCAACAGGTGAAAGTATTCATTGCCAGCAGATCTGCACTACAAGGAATGTTAAAGACAATCCTTTGGGAAGAAAGAAAATGAAATTCTAAATGCACACAAAGGCATACAGAGCACTGGATATGTCCCTATGTGGGTAAATTATAAGATCAAAGCAAATCTTTATGTGATAATTATATAAAAAATAACAATAATGTATCTTGGAGTTTGTCAGCAAAGTGTAAGTAAAATGTATGATAATAAGTACAAAGAAGCTAGGAGGGGAGAAATGGAGGGCTGTGCACTGTTCTGTGCTTAGGCTTTACATGACGTGGTGCAGCATGTTTTGAAGATAGACTGTGATGAGTTACGAATCTATGAAAGGTGTATAGTGTAAAGGTAGGCATGGAGCCTGTAACAACCACTGAAAGAACAAAACAGAGTTATATGTAGTAAGTCAAGACAAAATGAAATAACAAAAATAATTAATTCAAAAGAAGGAAGAAAATGAGGGAAAAGGCATTAATTGGTACCACTATAGTTTGGATCTGAAATATCTCCCAAAGGCCCAAGTGTTGAAGGCTTGCTACCTTTAGGATGTGGTGCCTAGTGGAAGAAAGGAGGTCATTTGGGGTGTTACTCTAAGGGGTTATGGAATCCCAGGCCTCTTTCTGTTTCCCTCTCTCTTTCGCTCCCCCTTGTTTCCTGGCTATCATGAGGTGAGCCATTTCTTCTGACATGTACTCCTGCCATGATGGACTGTGCTGCCACAGGCCCAAAGTGACAAGGCCAAGTAACCATGGGCTGAAACCTCCGATATCATGAACCAAAATAAAACTTTCCTCCTTTTTAAGTTCATTATTTTGGGTATTTTGTCACAGCAACAGAAATCTGACTGACACAGTACAAACAGAAAACAAATAGCAAGAGAATAGCCTTAAACTTAACCATATCGACAATCATTGTAAATACAAAAGGTTTAAAAAGAAGATATCATTAGATTGAATTTTTAAAAATTAAACATAAGAACCAACTATATAACAAATATACCTTAAAGACAAACTTTAACAATAAAAGAATTCAGAAAGATGTGCCATGCTGATGCTAGTCAAAAGTAATTCAGATATACCTATAGGTCTATATCTATATCTATATTTATATCTATATCTATCTTCCTTCCTTCCTTTTCCTCTATCTCTCCATTTTTCTTCCTTTTTTCCTTCCTTCTTTCTTTCTTTAGTACTAGGGATGAAACTTAGGGCCACTCTACCACTGTGCTATATTTGAAGCCTTTTTAAATTTTTATCTTGAGACAGAGTTTTGCTAGGTTGCTGAGGCTAGCCTCAAACTCCTGATCTTCCTGCCTTAAGCTCCCAAGTTCCTGGAATTATAGGCATGTGCCACCATTCCCAGATAACACACATATTTCAAAATAAAGTATACTATCAACAGTGAAGAAGTAAGTTCCACAATGAAAAAAGAGTAAATTTATTGAGGACATAATCTAAGATGGCTATGTACCCAATAGCAGGGCTTCAAAATACATGAAATAAAACTTAATAGAACTAAAAGGAAAAATAGACAAATTTACAATCATGATAGAATATTTCAATACTCTTTCTCAATAATCAATAAAATAACTAGGCAAGCTGGGTGTGATAGAGCACACCTGTAATCCCAGTGGCTTGGAAGGCTGAGGCAGGAGGATTGAGAATTTGAAGATAGCCTCAGCATTTTAGCGAGATCTTAAGTAACTCAGTGATACTCTGTCTCTAAATAAAATACAAAAAGGGCCAGAATGTGACTCAATGGTTAAGTACCCCTAGGTTCAATCCCTGGTACCAGAAAAAAAAATCTAGGCAAAAAGTTAGCAAAGATATAGTAGATTTGAGTAATGCTAATCAAACAAGACAACCTAAATGACATATATAGAACACTCTCTTAACAATATTAGAATGCACATTCTTTTTTATTTGTTCTTTTTAGATATGTACAACAGTAGAGTATATTTTGATATATCATATATACATAGAGTATAATTTATTTTAATTAGGATCCCAGTCTTGTGGTTGTTCATGATGTATAGATTCACTAGGATGTAGAATGGACATTCTTTTTAAGTACGTACAGAATATTTACCGAGATAGACCATTTCATGGGCTGTAAAATGAGTTTAAATAAATTTAAAAGGATTTGAATAATACAAAGTACATTCTCTGTTCATGATGGAATTTAATAAAAAAATCAGTAACAGAATGATATTTGAAAAATCTCCCAATACTTGGAAACAAAATAACACGGTCAGGCATCATTTAGTGATGGGGATATGTTCTGAGAAATGCAGTCAGGAAAAAAATACATTTTTAGATCATTTTATTATGCAAAAATCACAGAGTGTACTTAACACAACTAAGATGGCTACAATGTCATTAGGTGATAAAATATTATGGAATCACCATTGTATACATGGTCTGTTGTTGACTAAAAGCTCTTTAGGAGGCTTCTGAATGACCTTTGAATCAAAGAAGAAATCAAAAGAGAAATTATAAAATATTTTTAAATGAAAACTCCACATGTCAGAATTTGTGGAATGCTAGTAAAGCAATATTTAAGGAGAAATGTCTAGCACTGAATATTATATTAGGACAAAAATTCTTCAATCTGATAAACAGCAGTTATGAAAAATCCATAACTAATATCTGAAGGACTGAAAACTTTCTCCTTATCCCTAATAACAGAAACAATACAAAGATGTTCATTCTTATCACTTTTATTTAACATTGTGCTTAAGACTCTAACCATTACAATAAGACAAGAAAAAGAAAGAAAAGACATCCAGATTGGGGGGGGGGGAGTAGAACTGTGTATTTACAGTGTATATAGACAATTCTATGGAATCTACCTAAAGATACTAGAATTATTAGGGGAGACCAGCAAGGTTGCAAAATGTAAAATTGATATATTAAAAACTGGTTGTATTTAAAAAATACAAAAATTAAATGTGTTTCTATATATTAATAATGAACAAATAGAAACTGAAATAAAAAACTATTTATACTAATATAAAAATATGAAATACCTAAGGAAAATTTTGACAAATTGTATGAAAGACTTGTACAGTGAAAACTATTCAACAGTGTTGGGTGAAGTTAAAGAAGACTTAAATAAATGGAGACATATACATTGTTTATGGCTCATAAGACTCGGTATTGTTGCTCATAAGACTAAGTATTGTTGCTAGCAATTCTACAAATTAAACAAATGCCAATCAAAATCCCAGCAGGCTGTTTTTGGTGGAAATTTACAAGCTTATTTTAAAATGTATGTAGATATTAAAAGGACTTAAAGTAGCCAAAAACATTTTGAAAAAGAAGAACAAGTTTGGAGGGCTAGTATTTTTTGATTTCAAGACATACTACAAAGGTATAGTAATCATGGAAGATAAAAGTAGAGAAGTAGATTAATGAAGCAGAATGAGAATCCAGAAATAGACTCTGCATATATGGACAGTTGATTTTTGACAATGATGTAAAGGCAATCTTTGGAGGAAGAATAATCTTTGCAGCAAACAGGATTATAACAATTAGATCACATTTATTTTGAAAAGGCAATTGTGATCCTTATCTCTATGCATAAAAATTAATTTGAAAATGAACCTTGGACTTAGATGTACAACCTAAAATTACATTTTTGTTTCTATTTTGTTTTACTTTTGTAGTTCTTGGGATCAAAATCAGGGCCCTTGCAAGTGCTAGGCTCTACCACTGATTCATATTTCCAACCCTTAAAATCTAAAACTTTTGGATAAAAATATGGTAGAGATTCTTTGTAATCAAGGCTTAGGCAAAAATTCCTTAGATATGACACCAAAAACAAAATCCATAAGAGAACAAATTGATACATTTGACTTAGTCAAAATTAGAATGTTCTATTCTTCAAAAGGCAGTGTTAAGAGAATGCAAAGGTGAATCATAGACTGGGAGAAAATATTTGCAAAGCATATATTTGATAAAAAGACATATCCAGAAAATATAGAATACTCTCTAAACTTCATAATAAAAAAATAAACCATTCAATTTTAAAAATGGGCAAAAGATTTAATAAAACGCTTCAAAAAAGCTATATAGCTGGGAAATAAACACATGAAAAGATGCTCAACATCATACATTGTTAAGGAAATGCAAATTAAAAAGGTAAGGAGATACATCTACACTGGAATTAGAATGGCTAAGAATTTAAAAGACTACCCATATTAAGTGTTAGTGAGGATAGGAGGAACAAGGGATTTTATAACACTGTTGATGGGAATATAAAATGTAACATCTTGGAAAAGAGTTTACCAGTATTTTTTTTTTAAATGAGATGAACATCTAGCCTACTCCCAGATATTTACCCAAGACCTAAATAAATAAATAAATGAAGTATATGCCTATTAAAAAAAACTTACACCAAAGGTTAATTGTAGCTTCATTTGCCATACCAGAAACTGGAGATATTCCAAATATCCATTTGAAGGTGAATGTTTGTACTAGTCAGGGTTCTCTAGAAGAACAGAATCCACAGGAAGTATAATTATAACAGAGGGACTTATTAGGTTGGCTTACACAACCAGAAGCTGGATAGTCCACAATGGCCATCTTCAGGAGGGAGGGCTGGAAGAACTGGTAGCTGTGCAGTCCAAGAGGCTGAAGCCCCAGAACAAGAGATACCAATGGTGTTACCCTAGTCGAGACTAAAGGCTTCTGGAGAATCCACTTTGGAAGAATGAAGAAGTGAGAGTCTGATATCCTCAGATGATCAATGGCAGCAACAATCAAGAACCTTTCAGAACGTGAGGCACTGGGTTCAATCCTCAGCACCACATAAAAATAAATAAAGGTATTGTGTCCATCTATAACTATATATATAAAGAACCTGTTCAAGAAGAATAGAGCTTGCATCTGCCGCTGCTTCTTTGTTCTTCCAACCTTTATTCCATCCAAGCCATCATCCTATTGGTTGGTGCTGCCCAGGCTTAGGGAGGGTCTCCATTTCAGTTGGCTGTCTCACATACCAATCATTCCTAGACACACCTTCACGAACACACCCATAATCCTCTTAATCCTTGGCATCTCTTAATCCAATCAAGTTGACAATTCAAATTAACCATTACAATGGACAAATTGTGATATATCCAAAGAAGTGAACAATTCATACATGCAGCACAATGAACGCATCTTAAAATTATTATATGGAGCTAAAGAAACTGGACAAAAAGACTACCTACTATATAATGCTATTTATATGATACACTAGAAAACCCAACTAGTCTACACTGTCAAAGAGCAGATTAGTGCTTGCCTGAGTAGGAGAGAGGCAGAGAAGTGAGAGGGCCAGGAAAGGGACAGTAATGGTCTAGGGGAAAACTGTCCGGTGATGCTGGGTATATTCACAATCTTTATTTTGAGGAGAATTTTTAAAAATTTGTTCCTTTTAGATATACATAACAGTAGAGTGTATCTAGCCATACATACATGGAGTATAACTTCCCATTCTTGTGGTTATACATAATATGGAATTTCACTGGTTGTGTATTCATATATGAATATAGGAAAGTTATATCCAATTTATTCTACTATTTTTCCTATACCTATCTTTCTCCCTTCCCTTCATTATCATTTGTATAATCCAATGAACTCTTATTCCCACCTAGTCTGCCCCCTTATTTCGTGTCAGCATCTGCATATCAGAGATAACATTCTGCCTTTTTTTTTTTTTTGGATTGTCTTATTTCACTTAGTATGCCAATCTCCTGTTCCATTCATTACCAGCAAATGACATAATTTCAATCTTCTTTATGACTGAGTAATATTTCATTTGTGTATATATACCACATTTTATTTATCCATCTATCACAATCTTCATTGATAATCTTATGGTGTATAGATATGTCAAACTTCAAATTGTAGACTTTGGTTATAATAAGTCAAACAATTTAGAAGTTGACAAAGAAAATAACTGAAAATTGTTCCTCCCCTCCATGTTCTACTTAGGTTCAGAGTTTAGTATTTCTGTCATCTAGACCTATACTGTCCAATATGGTAAACTCTAGACAAAAGTGGTCATTGCAAATTTAAATTCACTGTAATTTAAATGAAAAATTCAGTTCTTGCACTAGCCATACAAGGGTTCAACGACCATGTGTGGTTAATGGCCACCATATTGAACAGTGCAGATGATAAAGTGTTTCTGCCATCAGAGAAATTTCTCTCAGCACCTATCCTAGGTGATGTAGAGACTCATTAGTTTCCCAGATCTCATTAGAACCTTAGATCTTTCTCTAGTCACTTATTGAAAACTTATGATTATTATTATTTACCAGAAACTTCAGGACTCTTATATGATTTATCTTTAGTTCTTAAAAGGAAAGACTTAAAACCAGAGAGGTTTGAATAAGCAATTCTCTAACGCTCACTGTTTACTAAGTGGTGTCTCTCAAGTGCAAATCTGTGTCCATTTAGCTACAAAGTCTGAAGTCTTAGGTGAGTCTCCTATATCCTGTGACTAGACCACACTTCCTTCATTCTTTACTTGTGGAGGTTTCTTTTCATATTCAACCATATTAATCCTATATTTATCTCTTCTAAATTTTATTTTAGTTTTTTTTTTAGGATCCTCATCCTGTCCTTCCATAGGCCCACTCACCTTCCAAGATGCATGTCTTTAGCAACTTTGATAAGCATGTCCTCTGAGACTCTATCCAACACAGGGATATAAATGATCAGTAAGACAAGAAAACGGATGGAGGCTTATGATTGGCTATTAGAAGCCTTTCCTGGGGCTAGGGATAAGCTCAGTTGTATGCAAAAGGCCCTGATTCAATCCACAGCACGAGAGAGAGAGAGAGAGAGAGAGAGAGAGAGGAGAGACCTTTCCTGTTTAGGTTGACATCAGTTTACCAGTCTGTAACTTTCAAGGCATTAGGATTACATCCCATTTCTGTCCTCTTCTCCAGATTCTGGACATATGCCCTGTGTTTGGATCCTGAAGACCCTTTCGCACCATCTAGAATCATGTACCAATATTAATTAACTGCATGATCACTTTCCAGATGGTAGCCAAATGGCGTATGCTTCTAAGAAAACATGAGGCTGGGGAGATCAAGCTGTTGGCACCTCGTGTGGACACTTGTCATTTCCACTGAGCCTTCCTCCTCCTCCTTGCTGCTCCCATCACTAAACTGATTGTTTTGGTTATCTGCTGCTGAAATAAAGAATTCTCAAAACAGTGGCTTCGAACAATAACAATCATTCATTTGCTCACAGATTTGAAACATGGGCATGGCTTGGTGAGAACCCTTGGCCTCCATTCCACAGGGCCTCAGTAAGGCTTGCTCAGCCAGCTTCCTCTGGCACAATTCTGAGGATCTCATGACCTCGCCTCATGTCCTCCTGTCACTCCGCTCCACACCCCATTTCTAAACTTTGCCCCTATTGATCACTCTGTGTTTTCTTAGGACTTAACATCTTAAGAGGCTTCTCTGGACCTCTGTCCACTGTGTCTATAGTTCCCTTTCCTTGACTAATTCCCATGTATCCTTTAAGGTTCAGCCAAGGTGTTACCTTTGCCTAAAAGCTTCCTCTGACACCCCACCCCCCAACATCTCAGTATGCATTAATACCTCTCTACTGTGCTCCACTGCATGCTTTGAGCCCTGCTTTTCAAAGCAATTATCCTACTGTAATGGATTGTCCTTTGTATCTGCCTGTTCCTCTTGCTAGACTCAGAGCTCTTCAGGGGAAGGAGTATTATATTCCCAGTACCTAGCATAGCATGTAGGATATAGTATATTGAGTCGCTGAATGATGGGATGATAGCATGCATTGTGCAAGTTCACATTATGTGATCAAAACTCCAGATTAGCAATAAGACCCAGTACCTGTAAAGAACCTCACTGAAACAGGTTCTCCTGAATCCAAAATGACACGAGTTCAAGTCCACCGAGCACTTGGTGCCAGGTCCGTGAGTTATAGTGTGTAGCATGTGCTATAGTGCGTAGCACAGTAAGGTGTCTGCCACTGCTATTGTCATCATTATCAGGCTTCAGAGGTAGACTTGTCCTTGCCAAAGGCTCTTTTTACTCTTAGGGGTTTTCTTAGAAAAATCTTGAATGAATTTGGCCCCCTTTCAGATATTTTTCCTCCTCTGAGAGTTCCCTGGAGTTCGCATTTCCAAAAAGGAAGAGGAAGCATGTCTAGACTAATAGCTTGGGTGCATCTTTCTCTTGGCAAAGATTCAGTACCTTCTCCAGACGGATCAGCTTTATATTTGCCTATTGGCTTCCGTTGCAGCAGGTGGATGCAGGTGTTGCCACCTGCCAGGTGTTTCCTGCTCCCCCAGTCCTGACAGAGTTAGGGAGAAGCAGAAGTGACTTCCATGCCAGAGCCCTCTGGTACACTGTCACCCTGAATCAGCATCCACCTTCCCCATACGTAGTTTGGGGCAAGGCTGGAGAAAAAGCACACCCACTGGAAGGAAATGCATTTTATGCTTTGGGGGAAGGTAGTTCTGCACCTTAATTTGGAGGGAGTGGCCAGGTTTTTCAAGCTCCCTCTGGGCTTGCTCTTGCCCTGCGTTTCCGAGATGGCCAGAGCTGAAAAGTCCCAGAATTCTCCTTATTATGTCCACACCCCATCCTACCTGGAATTTAGAAGAATGCAAACATAGCATTTTAGCTTGAACTGTGATTAATATTTGGTGCTGGGAAAACTGGGGTTCTGGGTTAAGCCTGAAATTTTTTTGGGCAAAGGAAGAAGGGTAATTTCCAAGATGCCCCTGAGAGAGTGAGGCAGGGCAGGGTCCCTGGTAAGAGATTTGCATGAAGAAGGGAAATGGGGGAAGGTTCATCCGGAAACATGTCTAGAGAGGAGGGCTTAAAAGCCAGACAAGTGAGAAAGGCAGATGTAGGGCCCACGAGGAGCCATGGCTATGGGCAAAATTAGGGCAAGAATCCTGGAGGACTTTCACGGGTACTGTGAAAAACCAAAGGAATTGAAATTTGTACACAGAGACCTGTAGGCCTTATTAGGCCCTCCTGTAAGGCTCCCATGGGTTAGCGCCATCCCAACCCTCATTCCATTCTGGAGTCAGCCCCTGAAGATCTAGATTCCATTTCCTTATTTGTGAACTCTAGGACCTTGTCAAGCATTTAACCTGTTAATGCACTGGTCGGTTTTTGTTATATAACAAAATATCTGAGGCTAAGTTTTTTTTAATAAAGAAAAGAGGCTTGCCCAATGCATAATTTTGGAGGCTGAAAGTCCAAGATCTGGTGGCCTCATTGATTTGGATTCTGATGAGGGTCTAGTGGGAGGTGGCATCATGGCAGGGGCATGTGGGAGAGGGAGAAGTCCCATTATAAAACAGGAAGCCAGAGCGATGGGGAAGGGCCAGGCTTGCTCCTGTCATAACAACTTTCTCATGAGAACTAACTCAGGGATCCCATGAAAACTAACTTAATCTCTATCAAGGGTGGCCCCCGATGACCTAAGGATTTCCCACTAGGCCCCACCTCAATATCCCCACATTAAGGATTAAGCTCCCAGAAGAGGAAACTTTGAGGGACAAATTCAGACCATATTCAAATGATAGCATCTATGTTTCCTCAATCTGTGTCATGTAGCTAAAAAAGTGTCTTCTCAATCAAGTTGTAAAGATTGAAATGGCTCAGCACAGAGCCCAGCTTGTGAGTGGAAAGGGTGACAACACGGGTGTCTTCCCTACTTCTGTGAGATCTTTGCAGGGCCAGGCTGTCCACCTCTAGCCACTGCAGGGCCTGGCATGTCACGGGAACCCCACTTAATTATTGTCTAGGTGACTGACATGGGCTCCAGCAAGGGCCCTTGTTTCACTGTGTGGACCCTCTAAGCATTTTTTTCCGTCAGGGATTTCAAGTTAAAAAAGACCGCAGGATTCTTCCTAAATAGAATGACTATGGGTGACCATTTTTCTTTTCTTCTATTTTTCTGTATGTGCCACAAGTTTTTGGTTTCATATCAAAGCAAAGATTACTTTTCTAAAGGTTTAAAAATATTATTAACAAACATAACACTCTGCCTTGTCTGGAAGGAAGAAGCTGCCCCAATGGATAAGAACAGGTAGGTAATGAACGGACTAAGTAGCATGTGCTTCTGCCTTCTGGGTCTTCCAGTCTCCTTGGAGGTCACACAAGCTCTTCCTGCTAAGGAAATACGGTAAAGCACCAAGCCGTGGGGATGAAGGTCCTTCTTCTCTTAATCTTAAAAAGGGAAGCAAGATTGAGTTCTAATAGGAGGGCCATGTCTTCAGAAGGAAAGAATGTTCTGAGTCCTGAGTCTTGTGCTGTCGAGAAATGACCATGAGTGTGCTGAGGGGTAAAAGGTCCTCCCCCCAGAGCTGCCCCTCAATACATCAGTGGATCATTTGTCTCTAGAGGCTTGGGCCACGGAAAGCTGTACCTCTGTCCCATGAGGTTGAGAGAGAGTAGTCTTGAGGGAAGAGTCCCAGACCAAGAACCAAGATGCTCACTTTGTTGTTCAAGCTCTACCTGGCTGCAGGATCCTCCAATCACCAAGTCCCAGCTTTCCCATTTGGAAAAGGAAGTAAGAACATCTTTCCTATTCATATGGAAGTTTGAGGTAGAAAGAAATACCATATGAAAATGCTCTGGAGAGTGTCAAGTGATGGACAGATGCTATTTGTGAATAGGGTAAGAGTACTAGTGTAGTAGAGGAAAGCACAGACTGTCTTCAGTGAGTTATAGTTATGTTGTTCACATTTTAAAATTAAAAAACATTAAATTTCTCCCTTCTTCTAGGAGTTTCCTATATGTTATATCGTCTGGCCTTTATTTGCTGCATATTATAAATGAGAAAACTAAGGCTAATAGGAAAAAAACCTTGTGTGGTTTGCCCAAAAATCACACAGCAGAGTCAGAACTCAAATCTAGTATTCTTTTTAAAATTTGTTCTAATTAGTTATACATGAAAGCAGAATGCATTTTGACACATCATACATAAATGGAGTAGAACTTCTCATTTGTCTGGTTGTACATGATTTGAGTTACACAGATCATGTAATCATATATGCATATAGGGTAATAATGTCTGATTTATTCTACTCTCCTTCCTACCTCCATGCCAAAATACCTCTATTTTCTGCCCATCTTCCTTATTGGGAATTAACATCCAGGTCCTCTTGGCATAATATTCTCTAGTTCTATTCATTTACCAATAAATGTCATAATTTCATTCTTCTTTAAGGCTGAGTAATATCCCATTGTGTATATATAGCATATTTTCTTTATCCTTCCATCTGTTGAAGGGCACTTAGGTTCCATAGTTTAGCTATTGTGAATTGAGCTGCTATAAATATTGATGTGACTGTGTCACTGTAGTATTTTATTTATTTATTTTTTTAAAGAAAGAGTGAGAGAAAGAGGGAGAGAGAGAGAGAGAGAGAGAGAGAGAGAGAGAGAGAGAGAGAGAGAATTTTAATATTTATTTTTTAGTATTTGGCGGACACAACATCTTTGTCTGTATGTGGTGCTGAGGATCGAACCCGGGCTGCACGCATGCCAGGCAAGCGCACTACCACTTGAGCCACATCCCCAGCCCTGTAGTATTTTATTTTTAAGTCCTTTGGGAATAAAGCTAGGAGTGGGATGACTGGGTCAAATGGTGGTTTCATTCCAAGCTTTCTTAGGAATTTCCATATTGCTTTCCTCAGTGATTGTACTGAAATCTAACTTTTCTGTTCTCAGTCTACTTAGTACAGACTGTGTCTGTGATTTCTTTAGATTTTCTTAGTTTCAGGACTGAAAGTTCTGTGTTCCAGGACACCTCCGTGTTCCAAGCAAACTGGCATGGCACCCAAATACTAGTGCTCATTCCATAATTCAGCATCATTTGGCTTTGCCAATCATGGGGGGTGGGGAGAGCTAGAGTTTTATGAGAGATAGAAATTATGCAACCCTGCTTACTCCTAAAGGAAAAATGACTCAAGTCCCCCCAGCCAGGGGAGGACCCTTCCATAGGCAGAACTACCATGAACAGCTGGAAGAGAGGTGGGCAGGTCCCTTCCAGTGTTAGATCCATTTCAGTTTCGTGACTGCCATCACTGGTAAAGAAATATCTGAGCATGCTGTAGCCTGCTCCTAGGCAAGTACGTTGGGAGAAAGGCATGTTTTCCTTTCCAGGTGAATGCCCCTGCTTAGTGTAATGTTAATCCTGTACACGTGTTTGCACCTATGATTCTTAATCCAGGAGAGGAGGAAGAGCTATCAAGTTCCATTTCTGCAGAGGAGGAAGGTGAGGCATGGAGTTGATCAATTTTTCCAAAGTTATCCAACCATCAACTTCCAAAGTTAGAGCCAAATCCAGGTCTTTTTATTGTAATGCTGGGCATTGAATGCAGGACCTTGAACATCATCGGAGCTTGTGCTGTACCACGGAGCTATGTCTTCAACCTTGACTCTTTTAGTGTTATTAATTTAGAGTTCATCGACTCCTGAGGAGTTTCTAGATGGCTATCAGAAAGAAAGTTTGGATACATGTTCCTTTCTAGTGGTGGCTGAGTGGAATGGGATTCTATATATTTCATCAGTTTTCAAAGGAATGCATCAGATATCATGGACCTGTTCTCTGTGCATAGTTCATCTTTTCTGTGCATCAGCATTGATCATGCAACAAAAGGAGCTTTAATGACAATCAGCTACTCTGCCACTTCCAATGTGCTTAATTTATAGTGCTTCAGGGTTGCTAGGCAAAATGATTGATTTTCCTTTACTGCAGCCAATTCACATTTTTCTTTCTCTGCTTCATAATTCTTCAATGTCTATGATATCAAGTTCAAAATTTTTTCTTTTGGTGCCACCTTTGATTGAATCCTCAACTTAGATACACACTTTTTTTTTAAAAAAATTTGTTATTGTTAGTAGACTTTGATTTTATTTATTAATTTATATGTGGTGCTGAGAATTGAACCCAGTGCCTCACACATGCTAGGCAAATGCTCTACCACTGAGCCACAACCCCAGCCCAGATACATACTCTTAAAGGAAAAAAGAAACTATGTAATTCATCTTGTCAATAGCCAGGATTACCTGCCTACAGCTTCTGGACAATCTAATTATGTTGAACATTGGGTGGGGAACATGTATTTGGGCATGATCACTCTGATTTTCCTCTGGAAGGGCTTCAATGAGGGACCCAGGAGAATAACATTTCTTTGGTAGGAATCTAGGGGCTCTGCCCTACTGGTACCCTGTTCAGCAGGGAGGCTGCTCAGGTAGAACTCTCCCAAACCCCATGCAGGAAGATATGGAGAAACACCAAAGAATGATGTGATTGCCCATGCCTTTGGAAGTCCTCATTCCCTATCTTCACTCATTTATTAATTCACTCAACAAACATTTAGGGAGTGCCTATTATGTGCAGCATTTCGGGAATAAAGCAATGAGCAAGACAGACAAGATCCCTGTCATGATGGAACTTGGAACATGGAGCATGGAAGGCAGAACTTGACCTTAGTTCTTGAAGAAAAAGGTTAACTTAACCATCTGGTCACTAGCTGTCATACACTCTTCAGGGGGAGACATGGTTGGTCTCAGCCTTCCTTGAGCTTCGAGTCCGATAGGAGAGAGATTTCAGGATGACCCAAACTATCTACAGTGAAAATGAACAGAGTAGAGGGCTGGGGATGTGGCTCAAGCGGTAGCGCGCTCGCCTGGCATGCGTGCGGCCTGGGTTCGATCCTCAGCATCACATACCAACAAAGATGTTGTGTCCGCCGAGAACTAAAAAATAAATATTAAAAAAAAATTCTCTCTCTCTCTCTCTCTCTCTCTCTCTCTCTCTCTCTCTCTCTCTCTCTCTCACACTCTCTCTTTAAAAAAAAAAAAAGAAAATGAACAGAGTAGAAAAGAAGTCAGCAAGTGCCTAGGGGAGAACGAGGAGGAAAGAACTCAGGGAGGGCTGTGAGAGCAAGCTTCCTAGAGGAATTGTATCTTGCTTTCAGTTTTCTCCCTTAGCTGAAAATTCTAGGTCAATTCTAAGTAGATACTGACAGGCGGCTTCCATTCAGCATGCTGTATTGCAGAATTTGAACCTGGAGTGTGATGAAGTTTTAGCCAACTCAGGGTAGAAAATCCTCTAGGCAAGGAATTCTGGACTGAGCTTTAGGCTTTCTGAATAGACAGGATCCTGTGAGCTGGGATGGTACCATGGGAGAGTGGCGCTGCAGGGACCCAATGTGGATAAAGATGTGGTGTTGTACTTGGTTTGCACTTGAAATATTTCAGACTCATTAGCTCTTGCTCTGCCACCTGCTTGCTCTAACTGTGCAGGAGCCAGAGGCACCCAGCCCAACCCTTTCCTCCCAGGTCTCCTGAGATGGAGCCCTTCCCAGGAACTCCCTGGTTCCTAGCACCTGTGGACACAGCACTTTTCAACTGACATGGTTTGACCTATAAGGGAAAACCCACATCCGATTTCCACAGAATCATAGTTTCTATCTACATGCCTGGATTTGTTGGTTGGGAAGAACACTCTTAAGCCACATTCCATTCCATTGGCATTTCTGCTTGTCTTTGGCTTGGAGGGGGGAGATGTCTTTGGTTCTGTGGGAGGAAAGTTTGAAGTTAGAAGAGGTGACAAAGATTTCGTGACTGGCAAGAGTGCTGGATTGAGATTTTAGGGATGTGAACTCTAGTCTCAATCTAGCTCCTCCATAATTTGGCTGGATGGTTTTGGGGCAGAACACTTCTCTCTGAGTGTCTGCAGTTTGCTCATCTGAAGTGAGGAGGCTGGACCAGATGCTCTTGCTGTCTGGTATAGTGAAGTGGTAAGGAATGGAGGTGTTGGCGTGGGGCTGCCTATGACTGCACCCAGCTTTCTCACTTACCCCTGAGTGCCCTCGGGTGAGGTATTCAATAGCTCTAAGTCTCAGCTTGCTTCCTTATCCAAAACAATGGATGCAGAAAGAAGATCTATCTCATGGAGCAGACGTGAAGATTAAAAGAGATAATGCATATAAGGTCTTAATACAGAACTGGTTTCAATACTAGCTAGCTAGTATTATTTGTCTAGCTCTTTCTGTGCATGAGTTTTGAGTCTGACCATGAGAAATGTTAGCTATTGGAATGAAAAGTACAAAGAATATTTGGCCTTATACCAATCTTCTGGTTCTTCCCGGAGCAAGTTGACATACAAGGTCTGTAAGAGAACAAGGTTTCACCTTCTCCCAGTGGCTCCTGCCCCCTCAGTGGATTTGAATAAGCTGTTGCCTAGAAAGAGATATCTTAACATGTTTATTTTGGCAGGAAAGGGGATGGAAGTGACATGTTTGTATGGCATATTATAAAACAATTAAAACTTCATCTTACATTGTTGTAAGCTGACACATAATTGTAAAACAAAGCATTAAGAAATAGTTTATGCATGTTCTTCAAAATTATGTATGTAAGTAGTGACAGAGGAAGCTGAACACTGAAAGTTGTTGTCCATGGGGCATAGGAAGAGCAGTAGGAAAGCCTGCAGCCACCAATTTTTCATCTTATATCTTCTAAAACCATCTACCTGGACATCTTGGATTAACAATAAAAATTAAATTAGAAAATAGAAATAAATGCAACTTGTTATTGTTCTAGGGCGTGTGCTCAGAGGGGGCTTACTGTTTAGCATTGGGCCCGTCACTTATATGGGCTCCTTTCAAGATCCTGGAGGGGCCCTACTGATGTATGTTCTCACAAAATTCACAAGAGTAAAGGATTTTAGTCTTGACCAGTTAAAACCAGTGGCTCTTCCATCTGCCTTCTTCTCTGTCATATTTCTCTCATGCCAAGTGACATTAGAGAGGCACAGTGTTTGGCAGAATGGGTTAAAGAGTAATTGGGGTTGCACTTGGCTTTGAGAGACACATCTTTGAGTGGTTTGTAATCACATCTGTATGTGGTTAAGATATTGCTCGCTATCCCTGTATGAAAATGGCATCTGGAAATACTTCCTCAGACCCACTGTGCTTATTCCTGGAAATGTGTGGGTAGTGGAAGAGAAGCAAGGTTTGAGATATATGGCACCAGAAACAAGCATGTCAAAAATTCTTCCAGTCATCAGGCATGGAAAATGTAAGCCAAAGATTTGGTTTTCATTAAAATCCAGTAAAAACGGAAAAATATATTCAGTAATGCCATATATACAATTATGAATGAATTACAGACTTTTTTCTTTTCTGACAGGAATCCTGTAAAACAGATATTTTTTCAGAATTCTTGTTTAAAAGGCACAAATCTTTAGCATATTTTGTGCATTCCAACAAGCAACAAAAATCCAGTTTTGGATAACCATACCGAAAAAATTTTAAAAAAGACTTATTTTTTATTCTCTTTCCTGAAAATAGCGTTAAAAAATGCATCATCTGCAGAAAAAAACAAACCAGAGATGACAGGTATTTAATCAATAAAAGTTTTAGTTTGTTTTTCTGGATTTTGTGACATTTTTGGTATTTGTCAGCTTTTAAAAATGTGTAACAATGTGACTTCTTTTCTCATTCTAAACAGTACTCACTTTTGTTTCTAATATGGAACTTCTAATTTTGAATTCCATTTCTTGAAAGAAACTCCATCTCTACCATAAAATTATGATCTCCCAGCCCTATACAGCCTGGATATAGCTGGTCCTGTTGTAGGGGTCCAGTGTAAGGAGGCCAATTTTAGCAAATGAACCTCCAGGTTGCACAGGTAATTTTGAACCCCAGGTAGATCAACCCTGAGATGTGCTTATCTGAAATTCAAAGGTAACTGGGCCTTTTGTATCCCATGGGAATATGGAAGAAGCAGCAGCTGGCTCAGTGGGTGAGAGTATGGGACCAAGAGAGGAGGGGATGGAAAACACAGACTCCACCTGCAAGTCTGAGGTGGGTTCTGAAAGTTGGGTGGGTGTTTGCAAAGCCCAAAAGCCAGGGTATAACTTTCTAGGTGACAGGGTCCAGGGAAGTGTGGGGTTGTCCAGGAGCAGGTGAGGGGAGATGTAGGCTAGATCTGGAGTGTGATGGGTCTGGAAGCCATGGGGAGGGGTTTCCTTTGTCTGAGAGGCCCCAGGGAGCCATGCTGGGACTTTCAGCCTGGGAGCCCCAGGCCTGGGTTTGCATCTTAGGCAGCTTGGCTGCCAAGGGCAGGGTAGCTGTTGGACGTGATCCCTGGTTAGTGACCCGCAAGGACACATTGCTTGTGGTCCTATTACTTTCCCCCAGTCCCCCTTCATCTCCATGGGAACTGTCTATGGCATCTGAACCACAGGACTCAGTGACTTAAGGAGCCAAACAGCTTCTGAAGCTCTAGATTAGCAGGTTTGACTGAGAGCCCGATGGGCACAAAGCAGAAGGAAACTCTAGGTTGATGCAGCACAGGGGCGCTGTCCTTCTGTCCTCACTAGCCCGGGAGTGGCCAGATTGGATTTCCTTAGGTGATCAGCTTCCTGGGTAAGCACAAGTCACAACAACTTGGGCCAGGAGAGTGACATCATCTCCCTGCTGAAAAGACTTGAGGGGAACCGCACTCTGTGGCACAGGCCTGTAATCCCAGCGCTCTGGAGGCTGAGAGAGGAGGATCACAAGTTCAAAGTCAGCCTCAGCAATGGCGAGGCATTAAACAACTCAGTGAGACCCTGTCTCTAAATTAAAAAAAATACAAAATATTTTTGTTAGGGATATGGTTCAGTGGTCGAGTGTCCCTGAGTTCAATCCCTGATACCCCCTCCCCCCAAAAAAAAAACCAAACTCAAGGGCCCCACAACTCTAGGTTCCCTTCCACTCCACTCAACCCTAGGATAAGAGGAAGACAGGCCATGGAGTTGGGAGATGGGAGTTTGAGAGCAGTTGAGCACCTCTTTGCTGTTAGGGGAGAGATGACTCATTTATCTCTCCAGCACTGTGGTAGAAGAGTTGAACTGTGTGCTCTTTTTCTTTTTTTCGGATTTATTTCTAAATTCCCCAAGAAGAAAAACTTTCTTGGGCTTAAAATTTCTAGAATTGGAAGGTTTATCTTTCTTTTCTTTTTTTTTTTTTTGCTTTTGTTTCAATACTGTAAGCAATCTTAAATGTATCATTATGATCAAGATATATTTACCAAGACCTTTGAACATTTATATTCTGTTTTTATGTCTCTTTTTACTTCCTACGTGAAATTTTCACCCATCAGCAGCAGTATTACCTCTTGCTTTCAAAGCCCTTGTCTCTCATATGTTTTAGTGTTTTCTAGTCCTCAAAATGGGTTCTTCCTCAAATCTAACCAAAGCCATTTCCATAGACCTAATCCACTTGATCTGGATTCTGCAGTAGGGCTGCACATTGTTCAATCCCGTTCCCTTCCCATAAAAGGGAAGGGGCATGGTCACTTCTGAATTTGTGCAAATTTTTTTTTTAAAGGCAGAGGGACACAGTATTTTTATTTTATTTATATATTTTTATGTGGTGCTGAGGATTGAACCCAGCATCTCACATGTGCTAAGCAAACACTTTACCACTGAGCCACAACCCTAGCTCTCGAATTTGTGTAATTTTTATCTGAGCTCCAGGATTTGTACCTGAGAGTGGGCAGGCACTCCTTCATGGACAGGAGATTGCCCTGGCACTGAGGGAACAGTTCATGAATTTAGAGTAAATATTGGGGGAACAGAGGATTGGAAAGTATGAGGGGGCTGCACAGAGTATTCTTTATTCTGTTTTTCTAGTCTTCCTTCATATTCTTTCTGCTTCCTTATTTAACAAATGAAAAATTGAACTCTGGCATCCTAATGGTGGTTCCAGAAGTCCTAATACTAAGGCTGAGCAAGACACTGTGTCTATGGACCATATCTACAGATTGAAGATAATCCTGGTTGGGATGCCATTCCATCTATATTTTTATTTTTGTATATTAAGTGTTAGGCAGCAAGGCTTAAGATGGAGAGAAATCATCTTATTGTTCCCCCTCCTCTCAATTTAGGGTTCAAAGGAGGCTATAAAATTAATGACAAAGGCTCTCATATTTGATTTGCTTCTTTTTGTGCTGGGCATTATGTTGAGGGCTCATCTGTAATCTTCATGCCATCTCTATGTGATGAGTATTCATTAGGCACCATTTGCACAATTTTACAGGTGAGTCAACAGGCACAGAGGCTGAATGAGATGCCTGCAGGCGACAGTCATAGGGGACTAGGGTGTCAGCTCAGCTTTTGGTCTTGGCCTCCTGACACATGGCATGGTGGATGTGAAGTTATAAGTTATCACATATTTTCCCATTTCCATGCAAGCTTCTCGATATGACATCTTGGCCTTGAAATGAAAGCTGGGTCAGAACATACAGTCTGTGTGGTGAGACTTGGGGTGGGTGATGTTGCAATCCTGTCACATGTGGGGTCCGGCTCTGAGCCAGGCAGCCCAGGCTGTGCTGGGAAAATGGCACCTACCTCCTTACCTACCTCATCCCAGGGAAAGAGGGGTGTGGTGCAGGAGATCCCTAACGTGCAGAACTGCTCTTCACCCTCTCTTCAGAAGGAGCAGAGGGGTGCCCATCAACTTCTAAGGGAGGGGACCTATCTCTCTTTTCCCCATTGCACAGCATGGGAATAATTCATATTTGTTAAGGAGTACTTACCATTGTGAACCACTGGATTCTACTGCTTCTCCCAACACTTACTATTATTGCATTAGGTCCAAGGCACTGGACAGCAGGACTTCCAGGCTCTGGTCTTCCTTCCTCTTGTACCTATGCCATAAAAAATCCCTGATCCTCCCTGACCCTTTTCCTTCTCTGCCAGTGCTGTCTCCCTAGTCTGGTTGCAGGAGCAAGACCTGTATTAACCCTGTGGGGATCTCTAATTGTACCTTCAGGGGGTACACATATGCTTCATGTATTCCGGAAATTCGTGTCTGGGGAAGAAACTGTTTATATCCTATCTTTGCATCTCTGGAAACCCTGGTCCTCCGAGAGCTTCCTATCCTTGGAGAGTTGGCATAAAAGGGTAATTTAAACAAAGGGTTTTCTAGCCCAAAGCAAGGATTCCAGATTCTGTTTCCAGCTCTGTCACTGCTCTTAAACTCCATCTAACTCCCAGTCTCATTTTCTTTCTCTGCATTGGTCAAGAATGAAAGGACCTTCTAAGGGGCTA
Organism: Spermophilus citellus; assembly: GCF_964194105.1. Classification (NCBI taxonomy): domain Eukaryota; kingdom Metazoa; phylum Chordata; class Mammalia; order Rodentia; family Sciuridae; genus Spermophilus; species Spermophilus citellus. The sequence goes on along the minus strand of NC_138187.1, from coordinate 129,285,506 downwards.
GAAGAAGGGGAAAGAGATAATGCACAAGAAACCTTTGCTGCAGGAGGGAAAAATTATTCCCCACGAAGTTCAACAAAATAATGGGTGTAAAGCACTTAGCTCATGCCTGGTGTGTGGTAGGTCCCCTCTGGCTGGATGAGGCACCAGGGAGATGGTTTGTGCTAGAGGCGGAGGCACCTGCAAAGTCTCATGAAGTTGGATGCTGGCAAGATGAGGCCATCCCAAGACTACTTTCTTGAGTTTGCCTTCAGGGTACAGTTGGTGGCATGCCACAGCTCTTAGAAAAGTGACCTAACTTGGATTTTTTTCTGAATAGACACAGAATTGCAAAGAAATTCTCATTTGCATGGTGATGGTGAGTTTATTTTTCCCAGAAGCTGCATGTCAAGGCCCAGGGAAAGAAGCATTTCTTAATAATGATTAATCAGCTGTATCACAAAGGAAAAAAATAATTAAGGAAATGATATGCTAAAGAAATGATGGGGGGAAAAATCTGCCCAAAGTGGACCCACCCAGTAAACTTTGACAGCACTTCCTCTTATCCACCTGCATAAAAGTGACCAGCCCTTTCCAAATGGCAAAGAGCACCAGGAGAGAGACTCCGGAGCAGCTGGTAGGCACGAGGTGAAGGTGAGACTGGTGCCCGCTTCATCAAGGGCTTTGCTTCTTCTGATCCCTGCTTCTGTCCTTCAGGACTGTGGGGAGATCTGCTTTCACTGTGTATGGCCTGTGCTGTCTTAGGCACTGGTATTTTGTAGAAAGGGAAGAAGTATTCCATGGTGTGTGGGGAGGTGAAATTTCTGATTTATCGTCTTTTTAATGAGAAAATATGGAGAAAGAAGGAAGGGAGGGAAGAAAAGAAAGAAGAGAAGAAATAAAAGGAAGGGGATGGAAGGAAACTCATATCTTTACTATTGCTTTTTTTTTTTTTTTTTTTTGTGCAGGGGTACCAGGGATTGAACTCAGCACATTCCACAACCCCAGGCTTATTTTGTATTTTATTTAGAGACAGAGTCTCACTGAGTTGCTTAGTGTCTCTCTTTCATGCAGGCTGGCTTTGAACTCTAGATCCTCCTGCCTCAGCCTCCCAAACTGCACCAGATGCCTGGCCTACAATTGCTTTTTCATTCCAAGGACTGTGTTGGGTAATTTACAATGTATCTTTTTAAAATCCTTCACAGTATTAAGTATCTTCTTATTGGGTTATTATTATTATTATTATTATTATTATTATTATGCAGTGATAGGGATGGAATCTAGGGATCCACACAAGCTAGGAAGATGTTCTGACATAAAGCTACCCCAGGCCTTAAATATCTTTAAAAATGGAAGGTGCTCTCCTGGTTCAGAAATGGGTTCCTGTCTGGTGCAAGGGGAACAGTTGGGATCCGCGGCTGAGATGCCAGAGGGAGTGTTTTAAGTGTCAAGGTACAGGGACAAGGAAGGGGGGTTCGGGGTTGGCCTGCCACCTTCCAAGTTCTGGTCTTAGCAGGTTACTCAGCTTCCCTAAGTATCAGTTTCTTTCTTGGTAAAATGGGTTAGAAACAGAATTCTCGAAGGATGATTGTGAGCATGAAGCAATTATGTAAAATTCTTGGCACTGCCGGGTGTGGTGGCACACGCCTGTAATCCCAGCAGTTCAGGAGGCTGAGACAGGAGAATCAAAGGAGTTCAAAGCCAGACTCAACAATGGCGAGGCGCTAAGCAACTCAGTGAGACTCTGTCTCTAAATAAGATACAAAATAGGGCTTGGAATGTGGCTCAGTGGTCAAGTGCCCCTGAGTTCACTCTCCGGTACCAAAAAAAAAAAAAAAAAAATGCTTGGCACAGTACCCAGCACATGTGGTGTGTAGGATAAATGTCACCACTTACCTGAAAGGGCCAAGATATCTAGAATTGCCTGGAGAGGGGTCAGAGCTCTGGGGAACTCTTCATAGACTTCCTGCCTTGTTTTTCCAGAAAGAAAGATGTTCCAAAAAGAGAAATCAAGCTCTTTAGCTTTCTGCATGCCTCGTGGTGAGGTCTCAGTTTACACCTGCCCATGCTCTGGGAAGGCATCAAGGAGAGACAAGGATTTGCTGTTTTCTTGACTTTCTGGAGAAGGAGTCTCGGGTGGGGGCAGGCTGAGGGCGTGATTCAGTAGTAGATTGCTTGTCTATTATGCATGAGGTTCTGGGTTGAATCCGCAGTATTACAAAAAAAATTAAAAATAGATCTAAATTCTAAAAAATAAACCTCAAGAGAAGGAGCCTGGGAATCCTAGGAAGACGTGGGCAGTGGTGGCAGGAGTGAGGACAGTTATGGTTCACCTCCCGGGGGGATTTTTATTGTTTCAGTGACCATAGGATAGTCATGGGTGAGAAGGGGTCCCCTGTCATTCCCTCAGCTGGCTAGCTATGTTTGCAACCCTCCTTCCTCTCTTCTAGGGCTACACAAAATACACTGACCTAGCTGGCAGCCAGCACCACTCTGTGGTGCCAGGGGGGATGCTGGGTAGGGTGCTGGTCTAGTCACATTAAGCTCCATCTGTGAAGCTTGTGCTACTGTGGGGGAAAGTCCGAGATGGATAATAAACTCTACCACAATGTTTGCTGCGCTATTCTCTGTGCGCATGATATGATCTAATTTAAAACAGTTAAAGAAGCAGAATGATGAAGGAAAGAATCTGGGTGAGAGAATTAGGAAAGGCAACAAGTGTCACAGGGTCTGGTGCTATCTAACATGTCCCTTGCGTCCCAGCTCAGTGATTGATAGAAGAGGAGCTTGTCCTCTGGGGAGAGAGTGGCAGCTTCACCATGGCCAAGCAATTACCAGGAGAAGCTCCTGCCTCTCTTTCCCATCATGGGAATGATTTTAAGCAGATACACACTGGAGTGTTATAACAAAAGGGTGTTGCTGTCTTCCGAGGGCAAACATAAACCAAATGTGCTTTTATGGTTCTTCAGATCTGTTGCCTAACTGCATGGCATAGTGCTAACCCTGTTTTTCTTATGACATTTTTTAAAAAATAATTTCTTTTCACCCCTGTTGAGGAAGTAAACTGTGTTGAGTCATAGTAATGTGATAGACACACAAATGTGCTCCCCAGGACTTGAGAGAGGACTGAAGAAGACCATATTGAGCTTTCTGGGGGGTGAGGGTGGGAACTTGGGGTGGGGGGGGGAGGGCTCTTATTCAATTGATTCAAGAAACCCAAGGAAGAGACTCGGACTGGGCAGCTTGACTTCTACCCCTTTCTGTAGGACATGAAGGTACAACGTGTTTCCCTCTGGCTCCTGGGTGCAATGCTCATTCTGTGCTCAGCGTACACCCGCTCTCTCAAGAGATGTCCAATTTCCGTGGAAATGCGCCATCTAGAAGAGAGTTTCCAAGAAATCAAAAGAGCCATTGTGAGTATGGGTTGGGTGATGGTGTGGGCAAGGGGTGTGCCTCACCTGACATCTTAGCTTGGAAGGCAAGTTCTTTCTTGCAGCCTTTTGCATCTCAGGATACCATGGAGCACTTAATGCTTATGTCTGTCCTTCTCTTTCCCTCCATAGCAAACTAAGGACAACTTCCAAAATGTCACCATCCTGTCCACTTTGGGGGCTCTGCAGAACACTAAGGTATTGGTCTGTGTCTTCTTTTTACTATAGTTTTATCATTACAGCGAAATGACTCTGGGCTGAGAAAGAGATCCCCACATGTCCCCTTCTTGTTCCTAATGTCCAGTGCACTCTCCACACGGCAGGCTTCTCAAGTGTCAACCAATGGGTGAGGTATGCTACTGTCCCAGAGACCTTGAAACCCCTGATACCAATTTCCTAGAGAGAAATGGGAGTGCCAGCGCACAGAGGGGATAGGATTTCCATGACTTGGGGATGATTTTGGAAGCTTCCATGGAGGGACATGAAAACATAAACATGGTGGTTTAAAAGCTGAGGAATTTGTAGATGAGTGGGTAGAAGAGAAGGAGGTATTTGGGGAATGTGGGAGGGCGGGTGGAAGATCAATGAAGGTGGACACGTGTGCTTAGGAAAGTGAGGTGACCGGGTTTGTGATGCAAGGACATGCACATGGGGTGAGGTGAATCACTACCTTGGAGTCATTGCATAATGTCCTTGGCTTTATAAGATGCCAAGAGGCTTTATAAGAGAGGCAATAGTTACAGAAGGTTTTGGAGACAAAAACTATCTTATCACACAGTGTATTACAAATACAGTCTGGTAAATGTGCTTTCTGGTGGCAACTGGGGACAGCAAAATTAGTCCTGCCATCAACCCAGCTGTGGATCACCCACTTCATGGAAAGAACCTGAGAGATGCCTTTATAGCGAACTCTTTCAGACCTTGAATGCATTCTAGAAAGACCCAGTGTTTTCCAGGGATGACATATTACAAAGAAATCGAGACCTTGAAAGGGAGAATGACAAGTTAGTGGCCAAGTCAGCAACAGACTCCAAGTTTATGCCTCCATCTCTAGGTTCTTTCTCCTCTGAAGGCTGGAAATGTTTGATACGGAATAAGGAAAGTCATCAAATCTTTAATGTACCCCTTATTTTTCCCCTTCCTCTCTTTTTTTTTCTGTGCTCTTTTCTAATGCCACATATTTGAGAATACAGAGGTGTGTAATTTTTGCACATCTGGTTAAGGGACCCAGTAAGAGTGGAAGAAGGCAAGGCTTTGTGTAACAGTAGGCTTTACCGCAATCTAGGAAAAGCTGCCCTCGGGGCCAAGGAGGCTTTTACTGCTTTAATGCTACTGGAGATAGATGTGCTTCCCTCTGGGGGACCACACCCTACTTAGACTGAGCTGTAAATCTGCAGAGTAATTCGCTGGCAGGGCAGAGAGCAAATTGCTACCAGGAGACACGGTCCTGCCAGCTTCTCTGGGCTGTGTCTGCTGATTTAGGAGCCCTAAGACAGATCTGCATTCTGCAGGCCACAGACCTACCCAGAGGTACCCATATCCACAGCTATCAATCTCCATTCTTGCAAATCTCAGCCCCATTCCAATGATCCCTGTGGCTTAAAAAGACAAACTGGAAGAGTTCAGCAGTGTGGTTCAGAGCAGGGTGGTGAGGATGAACACAGCATAGCCATGAATATTGAAGGATGGGAAATGTGGCTGAGCCTCTGTGATACAAGGAAGTACTTGTCAAGAAAGCTGCTCTGCCTTCAGTCCTTTGAAAAGGGAGGCACCTTATTTTTGGAAGAATTTAAACAGAACTTGGTGAGGATATGTTGGGGATGCTGTAGAAAGAATTCTAGTCTAAGATTGGATTCTGGGCCCCATCTTTTGTTAATATTACTCCTGGCTGTACAGAAAGAGGGAGTAAGCTAGAATCTCTCCTCTCCTCACCAGTTTCCTCCTAAGTGACTTTGCTATGGTAGAATGGATGGATTTTAAAAAATGATCTTTTTGTTCTCTTGCTTCTCGCTGCCCCTACTCAAATGGACTGCTTTGGTCTCTAAGATAACCAAATTAGAGCATCTCTGATTTGTGTCTGTAGCCTTTAGATGTGTGCTGTGTGACCAAGAACCTCCTGGCATTCTACGTGGACAGGGTATTCAAGGATCATCAGGAGTCGGACCCCCAAATCTTGAGAAAAATCAGCAGCATTGCCAACTCCTTCCTCTACATGCAGAAAACTCTGCAGCAATGTGTGAGTTAGCACCTCAGGACTCCAGGCATCTGCTCCTGGTCTGCCCAGGGAGGGGCTGGGACAAGCTGGCTCCAGCTGGCCTCTGGTTGAGCTTCTGGAACCACAGGAAGTTCCCTGCCCTGTGGTCCATGCAGAGAATCAGGAACCTCTTCCAGTGGTCACTCCTTTCTAGTGTTTCTTGCTTCCTGACACCTCATCTGACAGTGTCCTCATGGACAATCCTCCTAGGGTGACCAACTTAACGTGCAAATATTTCTTAAGTGGTTTGTGAAAAAGCTGGGGCCAAGATTCTAGTTTTACTACAAGTGCACCCCTTAGTCTTTTTGTTTTTGACCCTTTGGGGTTTCTGTACCAGGTGACCGCTGAACAGCTTCTTGGTATAGACTAGGTCTAAGGGTCACCTGTAAGTTTATTGGGATCTATTAAAATCAAAACCAATGAAAACTTAGTCCTGGAGAAAACCTGGGTTCTGTCCCTTCCCTCCTGATGATTTCTTGTGTGATATGGCAGATGGCTTTGCCTTTCCCTGCCTTAGGTTCTCAAATCGTTAGAAGGGGGAAATGATCTGGTCCTGTCCTGCAATAATGAAATCAAATGGATACATTTAAACAGCTACTTAATTAATTAACCTATAACAAGTGTAGGATTGCTGTTCAGAGAGTGGTGACAGGGTAGATACAGGAGCTTTGTTGGTGCTGTCTGTGGGCTGTAAATCCAGAAAAAGCAAAAGCCATGGTCAAATGCAGGCTAAGTCCACAAACAAGCCCTATTGTCCTCTGGTTGCTCCAGGGGACTATATAATAATTCACTCACCTCCCACTGACTTTCTTTGTGGGAGAGAGGGAGAATGTTACTTCTCATGTGGGGAGGTGGTGTAAGAGCTGGTCAGGATGGAAAGGTTCTCTGATAGGTGCCACATTGTATCACAGCAGGTGCAGAGACAATGTCGATGTAGTCAGGAAGCCACCAATGCCACCAAAATCATCCATGACAACTATGATCAGGTAAGATCTGGGAGGATGGAGGGGAGGGCTAATTGGCTAGTTCTCTTTTCCACCATCCCTCTACCATTTTCTTGGAACCCTTACATAGCAGGACTGACCCGTGTCCTGATTTGAAGAAAGCACACGCTGTGTAAGATGGGGTGATGCAGAGGGAGCAAAGGTGGGCAGTGGGTCCTGCATTGCTGGGCATGACATGTGCTACCTGCATGGTGACCTGGTGGTCACCCCTGCCATGGTGTTCTGTGTGCAAGAAACACCCGGCACTTCTCATGCAGGTGTCAATGAAGAGGCGGGGCTTCTTGATGCATCACTGGATGATTTTACTGAAGGGCAGATTCTGGTTGTGTGGGTCTGCAGTGAGGCCTGGATTTCTGCCTTCTGACCACACTCCCAAATGACGTCGATGCTTTGGAGAACAAGGAGGTTAGGGTCCATGCAGAGTTCTGCTACTTTTGGGACAGGCACCACTGGATAGACAGATTTCTAGAAAAAGCTGAGTCAAGTGGCTGTTACCACAAGCCAGGCATCGTCCTAAGCCCACTGTAAGTGTTGGCCCATGGATCCTCACAGAAATGCTACGAGTATTATGTACCGTGGATAAATTAGATAATCAAGGCACAAACAGGTTAAGTAACTCAACGAAGGTTGCCCTGCAGCAAAGTGGTGGTGGTGGGATTTGGTCCCGCCTTGGATGACTCCAATGGATGTGCCATCAGATCTTGCCACCTCCTGGTCTGTGAGGAGGAGGAATAATGGAAGCTGTATTTTAGTTTGACTCTTGCTAACTGTCGAAATGACATGGGGCAAGCACTCACCTATACGGGCTTCAGGGCTTTGCTGTATCAAATGGGGACAACATGTTCTCCCTACCCACCAGCGATCACAGAGTGGATCAAGGCCTCCTGGAAGGACAAAAATACCAAAGCAAGCTGATACGAAAAGAAAATAAACAGAAGACCTAAACAGTAAAGGGAATTTTTCCTATGAGAAATGGGACAGGGGGACAAGGGGGAAAGAATGGAGTACTTCTCACTTTGTGTATAAGGAGTTGACATGAAATTAACCAATAGATGGTGGAAACAAAATTTTGGTTGCCTATTAGGAAAACGATTTTGGATGTGTATGCCATGCAAATACATTGGGCAAATAAAAAGAAAACCCATGAGGACCAGAAAGTGGGGAAAGTGACTTGCACATTTTGGCACAGTCTATAAATGTCACCTTCATGATGGTTTCATTGTTTTCAGCTGGAGGTCCCGTCTGCCGCCGTTAAGTCCCTGGGAGAACTCAATGTCTTTCTAGCCTGGATTGGCAAGAATCATCAGGAAACCTCTGCTGCTTGACACGAGGGGCCCATCTAATTATCCAGAGACAAAAGAGACTCTTGTGGGACACAGCCGACTTTGAAGGGGAGTGAGATGGGGAAGGCACCCATGTTTATCCAAATGAGGGTCCTTTCAATGGACCTCCCTACTGATGTGGAATTCTCTCCTGGGGCTGGGGCCTTGCAGGGAAAACCTGGGTTCAAGCAGATCTCACCCTGTAGCTGGAAGTTCCACTGGCTAGTCTCAGGCTGTCTAATCCCACTTGAAAATAGCCAAATAGTCTACCCTGGTATTTATAATGAAATATGTCTGTTGAAAGGTCCCAACAGCCATCCTGGAAGGAGAGGGTTGGCTCCCCACTAATTTATTGTGAAGTTGTGTATCCCATGTCTGTGATGTTGAGCTGAAGGGTCTCGTAGTACATATTGTACCAACTGACATTTCTGAATAAACTCCATGCTTTACCAATAAGTGCAAATGTCTTCTGATTCAGGGACAGTCTGTCAAGGAACCATAAATGAGACATTAGAAATCAAAAGAGATCTGGAAGAACATAAAAGACGGGGAAGCTGAGGTCTTGGGAGGATAAGAATTTACACAGCGCTCAAAACAAGTTAGTACAGAAACGTATTCAAAACTGGGTATAGGATTTCAATTTTTTTTCTGTAAGAAAATACCTGAGGCTGGGTTGTAAAGAAAAGGTTTATTTAGCCCCTGGTTCTGTAGGTTTGAAGACTCTGTAGGCTCAGGGGCACGGAACTGGTGTTGGCTCTGCTCTGGGGAGTACTTCATGACAGATCAAGATGAGGGAGCCTGTGGTGGGGGAGGACATTGCATCTTCAGACAGGAAGCCAGAGAGTGCTTCAGGGGTTGGGCTTACTCTAAACAACTTGCTCTCTCAAAAACTAACTCAGTTTCCATGAGAACCACCTTCATTCATTCTGAGGGTAGAGCCTTCAATGACTGAAGAGTTTCACTAGGCCCCACCTTTTAAAGGTCTCACCTCCTTTCACATTGCGATACCGAGGACCTCAAACCCATGAAACCATGAGAGGTATCCTCAAACCACATCCACCACATCCACCAGAGCACTGGGTCTCAAAGCTCTTCATTCCACCCTTTCTTCCACGTAAAGATCAAGAAGATGGGAGCAGGAAGAAAAGATTAGCATTAAACAGAGACATGAGGCGGGAGGGAAAGGGAGAAAAAAAGGGTAATCACATGGAAATGGAGGGAGACCCTCATTGTTATACAAAATTACATATAAGAGTTTACGAGGGGAATGGGATAACAAACGTGGAGGGAAATGAATTACAGCAGATGGGGTAGAGAGAGAAGAGGGGAGGGGAGGAGAGGGGGGATAGTAGAGGATAGGAAAGGTAGCAGAATACAACAGTCACTAATATGGCAGTATGTAAAAATGTGACGTGTAACCGATGTGATTCTTCAATCTGTATTTGGGGAAAAAATGGGAGTTCATAACCCAATTGATTCTAATCTATGAAATATGATTTGTCATGAGCTTTGTAATGTTGTGAACATCCAATAAAAAAAAAAAGAAGATGGGACCCTCAGAGGGCCTGTGACCACTAACTGCTCATCCACATCCCTCCATTTCTGAGTCTCTTATTTTGTCTGTCTTCCCTCTGTTGCTCTGATTTTGTCTTTCTCTGGTCCTTCTTTCTTACTGTTCCCAGCCTAGCTATGTCTTCTCTGATCCTAATCCATTCTCCAAGGGAGTATGTGTTGGGCTGGATAGAGTACCTTTCTGACCAAGGGATGATTGTCACGGTGACATACCTGAACAAATACTGCACACAGGCATGGTGCACCCTGGGCAGAGTGTCCACTTCTAGGTGGACAGTCCACAGATGACTCAGAACAAATACCCATCTTTAATAATGAGGAGAACATAAAACTGACATCTAGTGAGCATCAAGCTCAGTGCTAAGGGGCTAAGTCCTTTACATGTGTCTTCCTGGGCAGTGAAAATACTGTAACCGGCTGGTTGAAACAACCTTTCTTCATTCCTGCCTGAGAACGCGCTCTCACAGTGCATGCTGTTGTGGAGAGAGCCAGGCCTCCCAAGTCAGCAGACCTGGTTTAGAGCTCTGTGACTTGGAACACAGATCTTAACGTCTCCAAGTCTCAGCGTCCTCTCCTATAAAATGCAGATACCAGCTGCAGACTCAGAGTGTCCCTGTGGGCATCCAGTGAGGTTAAGGAGAACCTCAGCAGAGTAGGAGGCTGCGAGGTGTAGTGCAGGCAAGGCCAACCCAGAGCCACTTAGTGGTCTTACCATGAACTGCCTGGGACAAGCCAATATATTTCTTGGGACCTTACTTGTAATGTGGACCGTGACCCCTGACTATCTACCCTATAGGATAATTTAAAATCATTAAGAGTTATTAAGATGGTGCCTCCATTCCACTTCTAACAGTCCCCTACTGCTTTCCCAGGCTCACTGTGACAACCATTTCCATCTACTTTGTGTTCCTCCAGGGTACTGGACCTGTTCTTACTGTAGGACTTGCACATTTGCAAAGTGAGGTAGAAATTTAATTTTTTTTTCATGAGCTTCATAGGCTACTAAGAAGGTGGAAGTTTGTTGGCAGAGGACCCACGCTTTCCAAGGAGACTTTAGATGGAAACTCACATGGAGACGGAGGGATGACAGCAATTCCAGCATTGGCCACCTTTTAGATGTGCTTCCCAAACCCCTGCCCAGCTTGTACCCTGCTCCTGCAGGCATTCAGTCAAGAGTTGTGCTATTTGAGCAAAACCACCCCGTCCCATTTCCACCTTCAGTAAAACCTACACCCCTTTCCTGTTTTCCTAGCTTCCTATATTGTTTATCATCTGTTTCTCACTTGAGTGAAAGCTTATGACTATAGGAGCAATTTGGTTTGCTTGTTGCCTGGCATTTAGCAGGTGTTGAATTCACAATGTTTGAGTACCTTATCTGGATGAATGAAAACAACAATAATAGTAAATATTTATATAGTGCTTTTTATATTCCAGGCGATGGCCTAAGAAATATACATAATAAAGAATATTATAGTCTAAATTATATTTCCTTTAGTTCTACCAACAACTCTATAGAAGTTTTGAGAATGAAATAAAATGAAAAAGGTCCCCTCCTGGAATGCTGGTAGTACAGATCAGCCAACCCTAAGGAGGAAGTTGGCATAGAGAGGTTAAGTAACTCATCTAAATTCACACTGCTCCTAAGCAGCAGATTCAGGCTTCCAATCCAGGCTACGTGGTCTCAGAAGAAACTAAAATATCAACAACGATGTAAACATGTTGAATACTCATTATGTAGCAGGTACTGAGGTGAAACCTTAACTTACATTTTCCCTTTCACTCTGAATGTTAATCCTGTAAAGTAGAAGTGATCAACAAACCTCATGACCCAGGTGAAGAAGTCTGAAGCTTAGTAAGGTTCAATAATATACCTATGGCCTTGTAGCTCATTGTGGAACTAGAGTTCAACTCAAGGCATCCTATCCCAAAGCCTGGGCCCTCCACCATGATGGTATGTGGCCAGGCATCTTGCTTGAGTGATTAGATGCTGGGAAAAGAAGATTTGCTGGCATAAAGAGCTATGTCTGCCAAAAAGAAATACTGTCATTGTCACTGGTGGAAGAAGGGCTGGTAACGAAGGAAGAGGAGGGGGAGGAGACATTGGAGGAGAGAGTTCTCCCTCTCTGACCTTGACTCATTTTACTCGGAACTCCTGACTCTGTGTGTGTGTGTGTGTGTGTGTGTGTGTGTGTGTGTGTGTGTGTGTCTTCCCACCGTCTACCTGTTATTTCTTTCCTTTGAGGCTTGAAGAGCATATCCTGACTCTTTCTTAAGTATATAGTGGGCCTGTCACAGAATTGGGTTTTTTTCCCCCTTCTCAAATCTGATGCTTAAGAAACAAATACCTGCTAAAGAACCCAGTATACAATTCTCTCCCAAACCTCACCTTCTGAGTCCTTTATCAGCCACTGGAAGAGATCTTGAAAAATCTAGAGCTCATCCTTAACTGCTAAGGTGCAAGGGGAAGGAATCCACCTCATCTCTCAGGGCTGCACTAGGCACTTTACAGGCAGGATCTTGTGAAGCCTCCAAGGAGGTTGAAGATCTTGTCCCCATGGGGTCAGTTAAGATGTATGAGACTCAGAGAGGTGGGGAACTTGCCCAGGGCCTCCTGGCTAAGGGACAGCTGATCTAGAAGGTGAGTCCAGGCCCTGTCTTCCTGGTCCTGGTGCTTTTTCCTCCTGTTATGGGGGAATATCGCCTTGTTCTGGCCAAGGTTATATAACCCAGGGCCCAGGTTACTGAGTTGAAGAACAGCAATGCAGATAATTAAACCCAGATACATCAAAAGGGGTCTGGACTTACTAGAACAAGCCTCTGAAGTTGCACACAGATTTATTGACCAACACAGAGCAAAGGAGCAGAGGCTGACTTCTGAATGTGTCACACAATGTTCCCAGCCCAGCTGAGAGCCTGGGCTCCTCCTCGGGAACACTCTAGCCTCCTTCCATCTTCCAGAACAAACCTCTAATAGCTACACAGGTTCAAGACTACTGTTTTTTTTTTTAATTGCCTGGACGTTTGGCCAAGTGGGAAAGAGAATAGGCTTGGTGTGAACTCATGCTCTGCCACCTACTGAGTGATCTTACTAAACCTAGGCTTCAGTTTCCTTATCTGCACAGTGAAGGAGAGATTTGATTATGACACTTTATGAGGATTTAAGATCTTTGTACAGTGCTTGGTGGTAGTAGATACTCATTAAAAAAGTGATGTCTGTTACTATTTATTGAGTCTCAAATTTTCTTATCTCATTTCCCATAAAAAACAGTTGTTTGAGGACAGCTTTCTTCTTAAATGTGTGTGTGTGTGTGTGTGTGTGTGTGTGTGTGTGTGTGTGTGTGTAGTAAGGGCTCTCCAGCTGTGCAGGCAATGCCCTCTTGGAGGAAGCCTGTGGCTTTGGGAAATCTCTTGGATGCTCTCTTGCTCTCTTGGAACTTCTCCCTCTTATTCCATCTTCCTAAATTCTAACTCACAGCAAGGACTTATTTTTCCCTTCTATCTGGTCTTCTTGGCTTTGGTTTCCATTTTTCCCCAGACTGTGGTCTTCATGCTCCTTCTTTCTGCATCCTGAAGGCTGAAGTTCAGTTCTTCCACCTGACCCCCTGGGCTGATCAGGTTTCTGAGATGTGGTGTTCACTGGGCCCCTACTCACTTGGGAGACCTGTCATCCCAGGTATGTCCCAACAAGGCCAGTAGCAGCAGTAACACCTTCCTATAGGGGCAGGGAATCCTTGGCTTTTTTCAACTAGCAACCCTGTGAGGGAGAAGAAAGAACTCAAGAGGTATTGACTTCTTCTTCCTCCTCTCCCCAGTGTCTCCAAACACCCCTCACAGGTGGCCATGAAGAGCAAGGTACAAATGTAGATGAGATGCCCCTGAGGCACTGTGCAGGGATTGTCCCTCTGGTAACCCCTGAGGTGGTCACATTGAGACAACCAAGTGGCTAGAAACAATGGGAAGCATGTGAATCAGCAAGTCTCTTGAGGTCCTGGGATGGATGTGTATGATGTTGATTTGGAGTCTGGATTCTGGATTTAACAGGTTACCAAAGAAAAGCAGTCATAGAGTTTTTAGGAATGGAAAATGTCATTGCAACTCTGGTGTTCACAGTTGATTGCAGTTGGGCCCCTTTCAACCTTCTTCAATACCTGCCCTGAACCTCACCCAATACCTGCAGGGGCAGTGTCCCTTAGGTAGGGCTACGGAAGCACCCTCTGGTCTTAAGAATTTTGCTCCCTCTTTCCTTGCCATAGAAGTAAGAGTCCTTCTGACACTGACATAGTCTCTCCATCCCCAAAGCTCACAGAGCCCTGAGTTCTTCAATGGCTTGCTCAACCCACACTTTCTCTAAGAAACCTTGTTAGCCATCTTTGTCTCTCAGGAACAAGCCAGTATATGGACTCTCAATTTTTCTATCCCATCTTATCCATAAATACTTCTTTCTTTCCAGACTCTGTCTCACATGGTTAGGTGTGGTCACCATACCATGGGTCTTTCCTCTGCCATTGCAACAAGGATTCTTAACCTTCTGGGTGCCATGGGCTTCTTTGGCACACCAGTGAAACTTAGGAACTCTGCTAAGAATAATTTTTATTTTATTTTTTGATCCTGGGGATTGAACCCAGGGGCGCTGGACCACTGAGCTACATCCTCAGCCTCCCCCACCCAGCCCTTTTTTGAGACAGGGTCTTGCTAATTTGCTAAATTGACCTTGAACTTGCAATCCGCCTGCCTCAGCCTCCTGGGTCACTAGGATTACAGGCATGCATCACCATGTCTGGCAGAATAATTTTTATGAATGCATAAAAGAGAAAAGATTATGAAACCAACATATTGAAATATAGCTATGAAAATATAGAAATTACAAGTAGATAATGAATAAATGTTTCTTTGTTAACATGATCTAGCAGCATTTCTAAGTAGTTATGAATATAAATTACATTTTAAGACATGTGAAAAACTATAATGAGATATAAAAATATTTGTGATTTCCATCAGTGACAAAGTCATTTATACTGCTAATGTGACTGTGGTGTATATTTGCTGCTATCCTCAAAACTAAAGAAAACGTTGAATTTTGATTAGGTACTTGTGAAAAGATGTGGTTTCTTCCCATTTTTTCCTCCCAGGTTAAGAACTTTGGCATCAAAGGCTTCACAATGCTCTGAGGTTCTATTGGAGGACCAAGAGATCATGTTTGTACCACTTTGGGTTGATGCAGCTCAGTGTTTGCACCTAAGAGATTCTCCATAGATTTGTTTGCAAAATTAGAAGGAAAAGAATTTCCTAGCTGAGGAAATTGAATTCAAGGCTTTATCTAGCTTTTTGTTCCTAACTCCTTGTCTAGGGAGGCTCTTCCCAGGGCTCCCCTTCACAAGCAGCTTGGTGAAGGGAGTTAGCCAACTCTGGGAGCTCAGCTGTGTCTGGAGGAACTCTTGGTAGAAAGAGTGGCAGCAAGTTGAGCCGGTTAAAGCAGAGCACAATAGAAAAAAAAAGAAAAGCACAGGAAAGGGAAATGACGCCACCCATGCCAGCAGCTTCCGGGACAGGGAACTGAAAAGTGTATAGTGCTGGTAGAGTTAACTGCTCTGCTCACCCCCACCCTGTCTGCCTCCTGCAGGGGCTGTGGGAAAAATTCCCAGTGCTGCCAATCTGGGTGTGGCTAAGGCTTCTTCTACCTGTCTGCCTGTGAATGCAGGCTCTTCTTCCAGCAGAAGCCCAAGGCCTGTGCACTTCCCTGCAAAGTGATGCAACTGGGCAGGAAGCCCAGATATTAGCAGCTGGGACGTCCCAGCTATGCAAAACCCTGGGCTGCACACTCAGGATGTGTTGCAGGGAAAAAAGGAGTGGCTGAGTTTTGTTCTTGGTGCCTAGAGAATCGTTAACTGCCCAAAAATGGCTCGCTTAGGAGGCTGAGTTTTGTAAGAAGGGACTCTCCTCTTCCGTCTGTCCGGCTTATCTTTACAATGATACTGGCACTGATTAGATACGAACCCCCAGTTTGGAAACCCCTCTTTCTCAAGTTGACTTGATGTACACATGAAATGTATCCCTGGCTTCTCTACCGTGTCTACACCCCCCCATCTGTTCCACTTGAGAACCAACAGTGTGCCAGGCTCTGGTGGTCTTTGAAGAGCCCGTGGTTAGTATAAAGCTTTAATTTTGTCTTCTTCACTGTAAGACCGTGTATGGCTCCCTATTGTGTCAGGGAGGAAACAACAACAACAACAAAAAAACAACCTACAGAATCAGTAAGACTTAAAAATTATTTATTTTCCTACAATTCACATCTGAGGAAGGGAAGCCAATTTCTCAAGACTACCTGATGGAGTGAAAGTAAGTCTAGAGCCAAAATTAAGATTTGTAGACTTCCCAATCTCAATTTATATTCTTGGAATGATATTCTCGGTCATTGCTGATATATAGTCATATTTCTAACTTGATTACGCTCCTCTACATGAAACCCAGCTCCAGCCAAGCAAATCCATTTGCCAATCCTAAGGACATGGTGGGTTTTGCCACCTTAGGTCATTTCCATTCTGAATGCCCTTTGTCACATACTCCACCTTCCTCATCCCCCTCCATCTAAGCATCTTTGCCCATTTCAATTCTACCCATCACTCAAGGCTCAGCTGATAGGTCCCTCTTCTGCACTCCTTGGCAATTTCTTTCCATATCTGGGTAGTAGTGACTTTCTTGGTGGCTCTACAGGCAAAACCCTTATCCTCCACAAAAGGCTATATGCAAATAAGGGCCAGAGACCTGTCTGGACACCTTTAAAATCCCCACAACATTTAGCACAGTTTCTTGCACACGTAGGCACTTGGATAATGTTTAACATGTCATTAAAAATCCATTCTGTCAGACACAAGGGATGATAAAGATCACTTTATATACTTAAAGGTTTGTATAAATATTTCTCCTGCCAACTTGGTGAACCAGACAGGCAAGGTGGATAGCCCCATTTTTTTTTGATGAAATACTGAATGCCTGAAAAGCATAAGGAGTAGTCTGTGTCACTCAAGGTCACACTGAAAGTTAGTGGGGAAGTGAGTATTCAAATTGGGTCTCCTGGCTCTCCACTTCCTGGTTACCATGTCCTGAGTCACTTACCTCCTCCACCCATGACCACCTTGGTGTCCGGCCACACCTTGGGCCAGAGCTATGGAGTTGGCAGACCATGGATTGAACCTCTGAAACCACGAATCAAAATAAAACTTTCCTTCTAAAAAGAAAAATAGAAGAAGAAGGAGGAGGAGGAGGAGCAGGAGGAGGAGGAGGAACAGGAGGAGGAAGAGCTGGGTTTCTAGGCTCTTGGTCCCTTGCACTGGGAGTGTCAACACCCTATACATACTTTCCGTTGAATACTCATTTCTTCTGCCAGAACTATGACGTAAGAAATACTTTTCTCCCTGTCTCATATTAAAGGGAAGCAATTTGCTATAGGAGAGGAGTTCAAAATGTAGTGGAATGAACTCTTACTGAGTTCAACTGCCAAATCTGCCTCTTACCAGCCAAGTGACCTAGGGCAAGTTCCTTCACCTCTTTGAACTGTAGTTTCCCCATTACAAAGTGAGGGAATTGGACTAAGTGTACTGAAAGTCATTTCAGGCTCTAATGATTCAGCAGGGCAGGGATAACATCATCTGATAGCATTCTTGCCATTATGATAGAATTCCTTACCAGGAGGAAA
The DNA here is from genome assembly GCF_964194105.1 of Spermophilus citellus. Lineage (NCBI taxonomy): Eukaryota > Metazoa > Chordata > Mammalia > Rodentia > Sciuridae > Spermophilus > Spermophilus citellus. The sequence goes on along the minus strand of NC_138187.1, from coordinate 129,268,254 downwards.
CAGGGATCTAGACCTTACTGAAGAAGATGCTTATGGTTCCCTAAATTAAATCATGGAGCTCATGCTTTGGGACACAGCCTAAAGAGGAAACAATTATAAATCAATAAGTTTATTCAGTGGTCGTGATTGAGCAAGATGAGCAAAGAGTTCTCAGGCCAGCAGGAAAACACAGACATGTGACCAAAAAGTTGTAATTGACTTTGATGAATTAAAAAAGCTATATATAGGGTAAGGCTGATGTGAAAAGGTGGGAAAGATCAAATTTGCCTTGTAAAATAGAGTGAAGGCTGAATTTAGGGTGAGGAGGGGAATATTTTGTAGAGGAGATGAGTTGAATTAGTGTTCATACAGCAGGATGTGGCATCTAGCCAGAGGAATTTAAAAGAATATAGTAGTGTGTGTGTGTGTGTGTGTGTGTGTGTGTGTGGTGTTGGGGATCAAACTCAGGGCTATAAGAACGCTAGGTGAGCACTCTACTGCTGAGCCACATCCGTAGCTCAAGAACATGGTATTTTGGTACAGGAAAGGAGGATACTTGATTATTCAAGTAAAACTAGGATTGGGTATCATTTACTGAGTTCAACTGACCATTAGAGGTAGCCTAAAACAAAGCAACTGTGGGTGGGCATGGTGGCACATTTCTGTAATCCCAGTGACTTGGGAGGCTGAAGCAGAAGGATCACAAGTTCAAGGGCGGCCTCAGCAACTTAATGAAACCCTGTTTCAAATTAAAAACGAAAAAGATCTGGGATATAGCTCAGTGGTAAAGTGCCCCAGAGTTCAATGGCCAGTACCAAACAAAAGCAAAAAAAACCCCAAAGCAATTATATTTTTTTCCTGGTTAATTAAAAAGAATTGACTGCCAGAAGTACAGCCTATGCAAAGACCACATTCAGACCACATTCCCCAATTTTAGATGAAAATGGTGTTTATGGGTGATTACTTACCTAGCACCATTGATGGAAAAAAAAACAGACATGAGTTTAAATAGTTTAAGAGATATTTAGATTATTTATATCCATTCATATTTGCCGTATTTATGAAGCATGACCTTCACTTTCTGGGAGCTTTAGGAAAATATTGAGAGATGTTATAAAGAGCTTTCTGATCTCAAAGGTGGAAAAGCAATAAATCATTGAATGTCAGAATTGAAAATTGTGTATTATCTACTCTGCTGCTGTCGTCTTATAGATTCATAAACTGAATCCAGAAAGGATGTGCCAAACTCAGCCTGTTTACTGTAGAATTCCTGGGTTCTAATATAAGAGCTCAGAGTTTCAGGTACTGAATAGGGGGAAAGTAAAAAAAGGAGTACATTATAATCTCTACCATCTTGATCTTTTAAAAAAAGTTGTCTGTAATTTGTCTCAAGTGCTTGAATTTAACCTTGCCTGGAAGTGTGATCTTACATAATTAGTCTCTGTCTTAGAAAATCTTCCATTGCCATGGTGAGAAAAGGTTAATGCCCATAAACCAGATGCTCTCATGTGCCAAAGGAAAATCTGTTATTGGAGGTCAGAGAAGGGAGTAGTTGGTGTAAGCCAGAATAGTTCAGGGATAAAGGCATCTCCTCTTAAATGATGAATGGAGAAAAGGAAGTGGGGCCATTTTGGAAAGCAATGGTAGAAAGAGCAAAAGCAAAGAGAAACAGCAGGAATGAGCCCATATCATCTGGAGTAGGAGAGAAACTTGTTTAAGAACTGGATTTAGTGGACAAGGCAAAGGCACACCCTGAAATTCTCTTCCAGTTCTGCAATTCAGATCTTCTCTGTCCCAACTACCATTTTACCAAACAGGAAGGCAGGGCCAGATGAGGCACATCCTTTATCCACATCTGTAGTCACTAATCCTTTCAGGCCGTCCTTGCTGGAAGAGGAAGGTATTGATGTTATTACACTACGTTAGCTCTTGAGGAATTTGGAAGCCAGAAGAGAAATTACGTGGGAGTTTCAAATCTCACCTGGACGAGCTCACTTCCCTCATGTGACATATATATAATAACTGGAGCCTCTCAGCTTGAGACAGACTCCTAGGAGATCTGAAGCAACAGCCCTTCTGCAGTTCCAGTAACAGCCTTCTGCATGGTCTGGAGATCAGCGCCGTCTTCCCAGTCATTCACCAAGGTATGTGGAGGGCCATGTCCAAAGGAACCTTTTACATAGGGATGTAATCTCTTGAAGGACAAGAAACTGCCATGTTTATCTCTGTACTCAGTACCTAGCACAACATTCAGGACACTGGGTGTTCAATGAATGCTGACTCAATTGTTGAATTTATGGTAATTTTATATATATCTTAAGTTTAAGGCAACTATCATCAATCTCTACTTAAAATGAATTGATCACTGATAATGTGCTAGGTATATAAACAACAGATTATTTAATGTTGAAATAAGTTTCTAGGGTAAGTTTTATTATCATCATTTTTGGGCTAAGAAAATGAAACTCAAAGAGATGAGTTGACTTGTGCAAGGTCACATAGTTACAGGGCGGATAGCTCATTCTGGTTTGCCTGTTATTTTCCATTTTTAAGATTCTTGTATCTCAGAAACCCCCACATCCCCGGGCAAAGCGGGACAACCTACATGGATCCGAACTTGTAGAGAAGGGATTTACTATATAGTTCTCTTGTCTGCAAATCCATGGTTCCCTCTGAAACTTTTGGGTTTCTCTTGTTTATTGCCTTTCCTACATTTGGCAGTATCTAGGGTGGTCGCAAATAAAAAAAAAAAGTGTCTATCATATTGCTTGGCACAGTGGAGGAATTCAGTAAATGCTAATGATTATCAGCATTGTGCCAAAGCCAGGCAATCAAGGTGAAAGGAAAGACAAGTGTATATGTGTGTGTATGTATGCATGTTTTTTGTATTTTATGTATGCCATTTTCCCAAAATATTAAAAGTAGTTGAATATTGAAAAATTAAGTAATAGGTTTATTACACTCACAACATTATTTTAAATTAAATATTTTATTTATGCCCCCAAATTTCTTATAATTTTCCTTCTCTGGTTTCAAGGGACAAAAAGTCATCAATTATATTTTCATCATATGTTTTTTTTTCTATTTATGGATTTTATTTGGTTGCAATTTGCCAAAGTCTTGGAGACAGCAACATTGAAAAAAATTACATTAAATGTTTAGGAAGTTTCTTATACATAATGATTCCTATATTGTTATAGTTACAAAGGAATGGGAGGATCATTTTGTTTAACCCCCCCTCATGAGGATGTGGCTCCTCTTAGCATTCAATGAATTGTCTTTAAAAATAGCTTTTCTAAGATGGTGGAGTGAGATGGACATCATTACCTTAGGTACATACATGACTGCACATATGGTGCGACGCTACATCATGTACAGCCAGAGAAATGAAAAGTTGTGCTGCAACTATGTACAATGAATCAAAATGCATTCTGCTATCATATACCTAATTAAAATTAATTAATTAATTAATTAAAATAGATTTTCTAGAGGCACAGAGAAATAAAGCATAAATACCATTTAATGATTTGGATGCATAAAATACAAATTAAATAGAAAAATAAAAGCTTTAAAGATTGACCTAATTTCAAATCCCAGCATTTCATCATTATGATATGTGACTCTGTGCATGTTAGTTGGGCCTTTCGGATCCTGTAAATATGCCCCACAACAGCTGTATTGGAGATTAGCTTCTGGCACATAGTGTTCAATGAATGCTATCTATCCCTGTATTTGTTATTATTATGTGTTTGTCCTATATGGCTGTCCTTGTGATTACACAAAAACATTATGTTTTCTGAGTTAAGAAGGGTTTTTTTAAAAAATTTTTTTATTGATTATTTAAAGCATTACATAGCTCATGATATATCATCTTTCATACATTTGACTCAAATTGTGTTTTGAATTCCCATTTTCACCCCAAATACAGATTGCAGAATCATATCTGTTACATATTCACATTTTTACATAATGGCATATTAGTGACTGTTGTATTCTGCTACCTTTCCTATCCCCTACTATCCCCCCTCCCCTCCCTTCCCCTCCCATCTTCCCTCTCTACCTCCCCTGCTGTTGTTCAACTCTCTCCCTTTTTTCCCTCCCCCTTGCCCCTCATGACCTCTTATAATTTTATGTATCATTGAAGGTCTCCTACCATTTCCATATGCTTTCCCTTCTCTCTCCGTTTCTCTCCCCCCATTCATCTTTGTTTACTGTAGTCTTTTCCTCATGCTCTTCCTTCCTGTTCTGTTCTTGGTTGCTCTCTTTATATCAAAGCAGACATTTGGCATTTGTTTTTTAGGGCTTGGCTAGCTTCGCTTAGCATAATCTGCTCTAATGCCATCCATTTCCCTGCAAATTCTATGATTTTGTCATTTCTTAGTGCTGCATAATACTCCATTGTGTATAGATGCCACATTTTTTTTATCCATTCATCTATTGAGGGGCATCTAGGTTGGTTCCACAGTCTAGCTATTGTGAATTGTGCTGCTATAATCATTGATGCAGCTGTATCCCTATAGTGCGCTCTTTTAAGGTCCTCAGGGAATAGTCCGAGAAGGGCGATAGCTGGGTCAAATGGTGGATCCATTCCCAGCTTTCCCAGGAATCTCCATACTGCTTTCCAAATTGGCCTCACCATTTTGCATCCCCACCAGCAGTGTACAAGTGTACCCTTTTCCCCACATCCCTGCCAACACTTATTGTTGTTTGACTTCATAATGGCTGCCAATCTTACTGGAGTGAGATGGTATCTTAGGGTGGTTTTGATTTGCATTTCTCTGACTGCTAGAGATGGTGAGCATTTTTTCATGTACTTGTTGATTGATTGTATGTCCTCCTCTGAGAAGTGTCTGTTCAGGTCCTTGGCCCATTTGTTGATTGGGTTATTTGTTATCTTATTGTTTAATTTTTTAAGTTCTTTGTACATTCTGGATATTAGGGCTCTATCTGAGGTGTGGGGGGTAAAAATTTGTTCCCAGGATGTAGGCTCTCTATTTACCTCTTTTATTGTTTCTCTTGCTGAGAAAAAACTTTTTAGTTTAAGTAAGTCCCATTTGTTTATTCTTGTTATTAACTCTTGGGCTATGAGTGTCCTATTAAGGAATTTGGAGCCCGACCCCACAATATGTAGATCGTAGCCAACTTTTTCTTCTATCAGACGCAGTGTCTCTGATTTGATATCTAGCTCCCTGATCCATTTTGAGTTAATTTTTGTGGCTGGTGAGAGAAAGGGATTCAATTTCATTTTGTTGCATATGGATTTCCAATTTTCCCAGCACCATTTGTTGAGGATGCTATCCTTCCTCCATTGCATGCTTTTAGCCCCTTTATCAAATATAAGATAGTTGTAGCTTTGTGGATTAGTCTCTGTGTCCTCTATTCTGTACCATTGGTCCACCTGCCTGTTTTGGTACCAGTACCATGCTGTTTTTGTTATTATTGCTTTGTAGTACAGTTTGACCTCTGGTATCGCTATACCTCCAGATTCACACTTCCTGCTTAGAATTGCTTTTGCTATTCTGGGTCTTTTGTTTTTCCATATGAATTTCATGATTGCTTTGTCTATTTCTACAAGAAATGCCGTTGGGATTTTGATTGGCATCGCATTAAACCTGTAGAGAACTTTGGGTAATATCGCCATTTTGATGATGTTAGTTCTGCCTATCCATGAACAGGGTACATTTTTCTATCTTCTGAGATCTTCTTCTATCTCTCTCTTTAGGGTTCTGTAGTTTTCATTGTATAAATCTTTCGCCTCTTTTGTTAGGTTGATTCCCAAGTATCTTATTTTCTTTGAGGATATTGTGAATGGAGTGGTTTTCCTTATTTCCATTTCAGAGGTTTTGTTGCTGATATACAGGAATGCCTTTGATTTATGCATATTGATTTTATAACCTGCCACTTTGCTGAATTCATTTATTAACTCTAGCAGCTTCTTTGTAGACTCTTTTGGGTCTGTTAAGTACATTATCATGTCATCCTCAAATAGCGATAATTTAATTTCTTCTTTTCCTATTTTTATGCCTTTAATTTCTTTTGTCTGTCTAATTGCTCTGGCTAGTACTTTGAGAACTAAATTGAATAGAAGTGGTGATAGAGGGCATCCCTGTCTTGTTCCAGATTTTAGAGGGAATGCCTTCAGTTTTTCTCCGTTTAGGATGATGCTAGCCTGAGGTTTAGCATATATAGCTTTTACAATGTTGAGGTAAGTTCCTGTTATCCCTAGTTTTTCTAGTGTTTTGAACATAAAGGGATGCTGTACTTTGTCAAATGCTTTTTCTGCATCCATCGAGATGATCATATGGTTCTTGTCTTTAAGTCTATTGATGTGGTGAATAGCATTTATTGATTTCCGTATATTGAACCAGCCTTGCATCCCAGGAATGAATCCTACTTGATCATGGTGCACAAGTTTTCTGATATGTTTTTGTATTCGATTCGCCAGAATTTTATTGAGGATTTTTGCATCCAAGTTCATTAGAGATATTGGTCTGTAGTTTTCTTTCTTTGAATTATCTTTGTCTGGTTTTGGGATCAAAGTGATGTTGGCCTCATAGAATGAATTTGGAAGATCTCCTTCTTTTTCTATTTCTTGAAATAGCTTGAAAAGTATTGGTATTAATTCTTCTTTGAAGGTTTTGTAGAACTCCGCTGTATACCCATCCGGTCCAGGGCTTTTCTTGGTTGGTAGTCTTTTGATAGCTTCTTCTATTTCTTCCTTTGTTATTGGTCTGTTTAAACTGTGTGTGTCTTCCTGTCTCAATCTGGGCAAATCATATGCCTTAAGAAATTTATCGATATCTTCACTATCTTCTATTTTATTGGAATATAGGGTTTCAAAATACTTTCTAATTATCTTTTGTATTTCTGTAGTGTCTGTTGTGATATTGCCTTTTTCATCCCGTATGTTAGTAATCTGAGTTCTCTCTCTTCTTCTTTTCGTTAGCATGGCTAAGGGCTTGTCTATCTTATTTATTTTTTCAAAGAACCAACTTTTAGTTGTATCAATTTTTTCAATGGTTTCTTTTGTTTCAATTTCGTTGATTTCTGCTCTAATTTTAATTATTTCTTGTCTTCTACTACATTTGCTGTTGTTTTGCTCTTCCTTTTCTAGGTTTTTGAGGTGTTGTGTGAGTTCATTTATTTGTTGTTTTTTTTCTTTTTTTGAGGTAAGAACTCCAAGAAATGAATTTCCCTCTTAAAACTGCTTTCATTGTGTCCCATAGATTCCAGTATGTTGTGTCTGTATTATCATTTGACTCTAAGAATTTTTTCATCTCCTCCTTTATGTCTTCTATAACCCATTGATCATTCAATAACATATTGTTCATTTTCCATGTGATGTAGGATTTTTCCTTCCTTCTTTTATCATTGATTTCCAATTTCATTCCATTATGATCAGATATGGTGCATGGTATTATCTCCACGCCTTTATATTTACTAAGAGTTGCCTTATGGCATAATATATGGTCTATCTTTGAGTAGGATCCTGAGAAGAACGTGTATCCACTTGATGATGGTTGATATATTCTATATATGTCGGTTAAGTCTAGGTTATTGATTGTGCTGTTGAGTTCTATAGTTTCTTTATTCAGTTTTTGTCTAGAGGATCTGTTTAATTGTGAGAGCGGTGTGTTGAAGTCACCCATAATTATTGTGTTGTAGTCTATTTGACTCTTGAACTTGAGGAGAGTTTGTTTTATGAACGTTGCAGCTCCATTGTTTGGTGCATACAAATTGATGATTGTTATGTCTTGTTGGTGGATGGTTCCTTTTAACAGTATATAGTGTCCTTCTTTATCCTTCTTGATTAACTTAGGTTTGAAGTTGATTTTATTCGATATGAGTATGGCCACTCCTGCTTGCTTCCGAGGGCCATGTGAGTGGTATGATTTTTCCCAACCTTTTACCTTCAGCCTGTGTATGTCTTTTCCTATCATATGAGTCTCCTGAAGGCAGCATATTGTTGGATTTGTTTTTTTGATTCAGGTTACTAGCCTATGTCTCTTTATTGGTGAGTTTAGGCCATTAACATTTAAGGTTACAATTGAGATATGATTTGTACTTCCAGTCATGCTTCTTTATTTATTTATTTTAGTTTGGCTAGTTTTACTTTTTGGTTACTTTCCTCCCCCTTTACTGAGATACCTCCTGCTGTTAGTTTTGGGCACTATTTTTCAATTCCTCTTCTTGTAGTGTGTTGCTCAAAATGCTTTGCAGAGCTGGTTTTCTTGCTGCGAATTCTTTTAGCTTTTGTTTATCGTGAAAGATTTTAATTTCATTGTAAATTTGAAGCTCAATTTTGCTGGATACAGTATTCTTGGTTGGAATCCATTATTTTTCAGCGTTTGAAATACATTGTTCCAGGATCTTCTCACTTTCAAAGTCTGAGATGAGAAATCGGTCGTTAACCTAATTGGTTTGCCCCTGAATGTAATCTGCCTCTTTTCTCTCGTAGCTTTTAATATTCTCTCCTTGTTCTGTACGTTGGCTATTTTCATAATTATATGTCTTGGAGTTGGTCTATTATGGTTTTGAATGTTTGGGGTCCTGTAGGCTTCCAGGATTTGGCAATCCATTCCATCTTTCATCTCTGGGAAGTTTTCTAGAATTATTTCATTTAATATGCTGTCCATTCCTTTGGTTTGAATCTCTGTGCCTTCTTCTATCCCTATGACTCTCAAATTTGGTTTTTTAATGACATCCCATATCTCTTGAATAGATTGCTCGTGGGATTTAAGCATCTTTTCTGTGTTGACTATATTCTTTTCAAGTTGATAAACCTTGTCTTCATTATCTGATGTTCTGACTTCTACTTGATCAAGTCTATTTGTAATATTCTCGTTTGAGTTTTTAATTTGGTTTATAGTTTCCTGCAATTCTAGGATTATTGTTTGATTTTTTTTTAAGATCTCTATCTCCTGGTAGAGCTCGTTCTTTGCCATTTGAATTTGTTTGTTTAATTCATTTTCAAAATATACTTTTATTTCTTGGACTTGCTGTCTCATGTCTTCTCTAATATTCCTTTCCATTCGAGTTAGGTATGCCTTGAGTTCTTTCCCTATCCCTGTTTCTGATGTTTCTATGTCCTCCTGTAGAATTGAGTTGTCTTGCATTGTTTGTAATCCTTTTTTCCCTTGTTTTCTCATGTTGTCCACGTTACTTTCCAGCTCTATTTGATTGTCGTGTTTCTGCTCTCTTCTATAGATTTGTTTTGTTTCTGTATTACTCTGATGTCTCTCCTTTGTGTTGTTAAACTATGCCTGCTAACATGGATTCCGCTGGGAAGGAATTCCGACGTCCGAGCTCCAGTGACGACACTACTCTGCTATGACGGGCCCCAGTCTCCTTGCCGGGGTGTCCTAATGGGGGTGTGTGACTGGACTGTCTCTGTTTGGTTTCAGCTCCCGGTCACGGAAGGCGGGCGGTCTCCAGCCGCCCAGTATCACAGGCCGCGGGCAGGTGATCAGTCGCCAGCGGGCGGGCGTTCTCCTACCGCCCAGTTACGCGGGCAGCGGGTGAACTGTCGCCGGCGGGTCTGCAGTTTGCAGCCGCCCAGTCGCGAGGGCCTTGCCTCTAGTCCCCTGGTTTCTCCTGCTAGTCTTGGTTTCTCCTGCTAGACCAGATTTCCCCTGAGTGATGGTTCTCGGCAGTTCAAACTGTACTCTGGGCCTGCCGTTTGTTGGGTGTGGAGGGTGGCTATTGGGAACCCCGGCACTCTATTGTTTTTTTTCCCTTGTGGGGGATAGAACTGTACCGCTTCCTTCCCTGTCTGAAATCCTGAACTCAGCCCGGGGGTCAGTGCGGGCTTGGCTGGCGGGATTCCATTGTGTCGCAGCCACTTATCTCCCTGCTTGCTAGTTAATCCCTCTTCTGCAGCGCCACGCCTTCTGTAGCCACGGGGCAGGCCGCACGAATCAGACAGCCTGGATCTCCGGGGTCACACAGTTGGCTTTTGGGATCCCCGGCACTCTATGGTTTTGATTTTTTCTGCTTGCCCCTCCCCCAGCGCTGGCTAGACAGGTTTTGTTTTGGCTGCTGATGGGAGGGGGGGGTTGAAGGTCAGGTGCCTCTATTTTCCCCTTAGTCTTTATGCAGGCTCACTGTGATACTCCCTCCCCCGGAAAGGATAGGAGAGATTCTATGCGAAATCCCCCTATGTATGGGGGCTGAGCTGAGTGAGACACACCTGTTTTGTTGTTGCAATCTGTTGGAGAGTGGCAGTGGATACTTCAGCTCTCCAAGATGGTGGCCGCTGATTGCCTTTGTGGAGTGTCCCTTGTGGGGGATGGGACTGTACCGCTTCCTTCCCTGTCTGAAATCCCGAACTCAGCCTGGGGGTCAGTGCAGGCTTGGCTGGCGGGATTCCATTGTGTCGCAGCCACTTATCTCCCTGCTTACTAGTTAGTCCCTTCTCTGCGGCGCCACGCCTTCTGTAGCCGCGGGGCAGGCCGCGCGAATCAGACAGCCTGGATCTCCGGGGTCACACAGTTGGCTTTTGGGATCCCCGGCACTCTATCTCATCATATGTTTTTGAGATAAAAGGTAACCATAAAAATATGTGAAAGCATATGTATAGATGTGCATATTTTTCCTTTTGTTCCAGTAGCTCAGCAGGGCACTGTCAGATTCTGTTTTTAAGATTTTGGTAATTTTTTTATTGCAGATATTTTAAATTCATTTTGATATTGCTTTAACATATCTTTGGTGCCGGGTGGTACTGAAGATTGAACCCAGGGTCACTCTACCACTGAGCTACATCCCCAGACCTTTTTATTTATTTGGATAGAGGGTCTCTCACTATGCCCAACTATATGCTTTATCTTGATGACTAAGTGTTTTGGTATCTCTTTGAACTTGTCCCCTCCACCCTGGCTTGTCTTCCCCTAACGGCAGGCCATTCTTGTTTAATCTCAAAACTCAACAGACACCATAAACTTTCCTCTTATTGAGCAGCCTCACTGCAGTTCCCTCACGGTCTTTCTTTTCCTTTTGGGGGGATCACTTCATTTGTCCTCTTCTGAGATGCTAGACCAGGAAAGCATGGTTATAGGTTCATCCCAGGAGTGTCTGACTACATTCCTCCTGTAGGGGGTGCTGTGGGAACCCCGGGTTCCTCCCAGCAAGAGATGTGAGGTGAAATTCCACCAATCATCTGTCAGGTCTTTCCTTTCTCTGGCAGTAGTACTGCTATGAATCATTGACTTTGTATTTGCCTTTGGGGCCAAATGAATCTATTAGTCTTCCATAATCACTTTGATCTCAGACAAATGCCAGGCAGAGCAAAGCGCTTCTACCCTGTGGGTGACCATAAAAATCCAGACAATTTTTTCCTAAGTATTTTTGGTGGCACAGTCATGACTTTAGTGAGATTTTGCTTTTTTCCCCAGTTCCCTGAGGGTCTAAGGGGACCAGAAGGGTGAGCTACACTGGCATCCTGGAAGAGAAATCTATCTACGTCATTTCCCCCAAACAAGTTTTGGCATTTCCCATGAAATGTCTATCCTCTGTCTATTCACTGTTGAGTACCTGCGGCTCCAGACTTCCCTTTGGGCAATGACGGCAGGGCTGGGATAGGTACAGGATAAAGGACCAGGGACCTGTGGTACCATACCACGCTCAGGCTGGAGCAGGTACCTGAAGGCTTCTCTCTGCAGGAGACTCCACAGCTTTACTCAGTGAGTTGTGTGATTGAACAGTACTGTCGGAGCCAGATGAGCCTGTTTGGTTCCTCTGCCCCCCAGTGGACACCTTGGGGAGGCATGTCCCTGGTGGCTGGGTTGGCTTCTAAAGGATGAGATGGGAAATGAGTAAGTCACATTTCTTTCTTTTGAATCCCCAGCTTCCGTGGTCTCCAGATTCCAGACATAAGATGAAAGGCTCCTGTCTTGCCTTTGGTCTTCTCTCTGTTATGTTTTGTCTCCTCTGGGTGCCTTCGACTGGGTTCAAGACTCTCCACTTGGGAAGCTGTGTGATCACCACAAACCTCGAGGAAATACAAAGCGGTTTCTCCAAGATTCGGGACATTGTGGTATGTGAGGGAGGCATCCACCTCCCTGCCAGTTCTCTTTGTACCTTGTCTGTCTTCCCTGGCAGCCCTGGCAATGTGGTCATGAAAAGAGGAGGGCTGGGGTCACCTTACCAGGATGCTGTGTCCCAAGAAATGTCAGTAGTTCAGAAGGTTAAAATGCTTTGGAGAAGGATTCCTCCCACCAGGCCCTGACAGTGGGAGGTTGTGGTGTCTAAGACCATGGCAGCAGCTAATGACCTGTCCTTTCTTGTCTTGCTTTCTATTTAGCAAGCCAAAGATGAAAACATTGACATCAGAATCTTAAGGAGGACCGAGTCTTTGCAAGACACAAAGGTATGTGCTTGGCCCAGGTGGGTTCTGGGAGGAAGTCTGAAGCCAGAGCATTCCCATCTCCCTGGTCTTGTCTGCCCCTTCCCCTCCTCCCACCAACACTTTTGTCTTTTTGTCTTCTCTGCAGTCTTCAGCTCGGTGCTGCCTTCTCCGCCATTTACTGAGACTCTACCTGGACAGGGTTTTCAAAAACTACCAGACCTCTGACCATAATACCCTCCGGAACATCAGCAGTCTCGCCAATTCCTTTCTTACCATCAAGAAGGGCCTCCGGCTTTGTGTGAGTAAGGGTTTGGGGTGACAGGATCCATCTTGAGCCCATAGCTTCAATGACTTAGCAGTCAAGTTCTCTTTCCTGCTCTCATTGAATGGATGGAGAAACTGAGTCCAAAAGTTCTAATAATCTTTGTTCATCTGTGTGACTTGTTCTAAAAACTCAGTTTCATTGATTTTGGAGTCTATGCAAAAAGTAATTTTTAAAGTTTAAAAAACTAAAAAGTGCTAGCTAATTGATATTCATGATAATTACCTATTATCCACAAAATTACACCTTTTCTGTAGGTGAGGTGAGTACAGTGTCTTAATGCATCCTGTGGTCAGGTGAATAGGACCTTGTAATTCAGTGTTCTCTTCCCATGAGGGATTAGATTTGCTCTGCAACTCAAAACAAGAGCTCCAAACAAGAGCTGGTGTGGGGAGACCATCTGAGGGCCCAGTAATCACAAACTCCTCCAACACTGCCTCATTCTAAAAAAACACAATGAGCTCTATATTTGAAGCTAAAATGCTGATTTCCTCTTCTAGTAGATGATTAGTTTAATAATCCCAAATAAGGAAGTCGGAAAGGAATTTTCCACAGGGATGAGAGTTTACAGGATTGTGGGTAAAAGATAATTCCCACCTTCTCATGTTACTGGCAAGGGCAGAAAATCAGAATTTTAAGTAAAATCATTCTTTGGGTCCTTTTCAGCATGCCCGCATGACATGCCATTGTGGGGAAGAAGCAACGGAGAAATATAGCCAGATTCTGAGTCACTTCGAAAAGGTATGGAGTTTGGCATTGGTTGGGATGAGTGTGCTGTTGGAACTGAGATCACAGACGGGTGGGATGTATGTCGCGCTGGTAGAAATCCTGTAGCCCTCAGGTTAAGAGCTCTCTGAGGTCACATGGGCCATCCCTCACATTAGCCTATTATTGAAGTGTGCACAGTAGGCAGTCCTTACACACACACACACACACACACACACACACACACTTTTTAAAACAGCCTCATTCTTGAGCTCTGTGAATCAGAGGCTTAGGTTGGAGTTTCAATTCTGGTACCTCCTGGGCCTCAGTTTCCCTATGTTAAAAAATAGGGATGATAAGCCAGGGTGATAGACTCCATGGTTTCCTTTCATCCTGTGACACTTGAGATTATAGCACTTCTTTAAAGCTCTTGGTCTTGAAAATAATGCTCTGTTTAGAATTCCCAACAGACCTACCAATGGGAGAGAAGAAGATTAATCCTGAAGCCAGAGGAGTTGCTAACCATGTGGGTCTCTTTCAGCTTGACCTTCAAGAAGCAGTGGTGAAGGCTTTGGGGGAACTAGACATTCTTCTACGATGGATGGAGGAGACAGAATAGGAGTGACATGATGAGGCGGCTGAGAATACTCCTGAGCAGGCATCCTAGTCCCCTGGACCACAGAGACATGACCCCAAGCCACGATATCTTTGCCATATAATTTAGTGCTGGTCACGGTGTAGATTATTTATTCTTTAGTTATTTCCTTATGTGGTCATCTTTATGTGTCCCTAATCTTAATTTGGACCAAAATCTTATAAGATTTTTGTAATATCTCTTCTGCCGTTAGATATATTTATTAATTAATTAATTATTTATTTTTTGCTATTGAGCTTATTTATTTTTCGACTTGAATATGAGATGGAAAAACATTCCCAGGCTATATTTATAGCCTGACTAAGGCAGGTGATGTATTTTCATACTGTCAACAAAGCCTCTAAATTCTAAGAGTGGCTGGAGAGGCACTAAGGACATATCTACTCACTGCCAATGCCAATGTGAGATATTTAAAATTGAACCAATAGCCACTATTGTGTGTTATGGAAGATCTTCTGATGAAACTGCAGACCTGTCTTTACAATACTGAGCACTCCAACCCGACTCCAACCCATATAGTGTACCTTCCAGGTGTGGAATCCTGCATGGTCAACATGTAGTTGTGTTAATAAAGCTTTCTTTGCTTGATGTTTGAAAATACTTCTGGTGAGAAAAAGTGTTGTGGATGAGTTTGAATCTTCATTTGCTCAGGGTCCTCTTGCTCCTTCAGGAAGGAAGATGGAAGCAAGAACTTGGCCTTCTTCCTCCTGGGAATTCATTCCCGGCTCTACTTCCTAATTCACTCGTCTCTCTGATTCCAGGACAGATGCACAGAAAGGACCTTGGCTTTGGCTCCATGCTTACCGTGTTCTCTGAAACCTGTTTCCTTTCTCATCCTGGTTCCCATACCACCGTGCCGTGCCAGGACTCTTGATGACAACACCAGACACAGTGGGCATGGGGCTCCAGGACAAGGGTCAAGAACACATAGACCCAGAGCTTAGATCCACAGCCTTGCCCAGAAAGCTTGCTCTCTGGGGTGGCCTTCCCATTTTAGATTCTGTCTTGTTCTGAGTTCTGGTTGTTGCTGGGTCAAGTCTTTGTCTCTGTGTCTGTTAAGCCAAAATGTTTTCTTTCCAAACCCTCTTCAGCTTGAAGCTTGAGCTTCCCTGGAATCCCAGAGTCAGAGTTCTAACTTGGCCTGGTTCCTTCCTTGCTCCTTGCCCCTTACTCTGAACTGCACCCCAGCTTCTTAGCTTAATTTTTCCGAATTCAGGAACAACAGACTCAGGCTGATTCCCCAGCTTCTTCAGCTAGCACTACATAGTTTCTACCCCACTGTTCTCTTTCCCTCAAATGGTATTTTGGGTTCAGAAGCATGGTAGACAAAAATAATGACCTTTATCTTCCTAGAAACATGAGTGAAAATTCTGACTTTGACCTTCACCATTTTGGACAAGTGACATCACCATCCTTAGTTTCTTTATCTACAAAGTGGGGATTATATGACTTACCACACCAACTTGATTCGAGGACTCAATGGGATTGTAATAGTTCATTTGCCAAAGTTTTTACGTGTGTTGCTCAGGTCTGCTCATCTAGTTTGCACACGAGCATAAGATAGGGATTATTCCCATTTCACATCTGAGGAAACTGAAGAACAAGGAGGTAGAGAATCTAATCCAAGTTCACACAGCTATGGATGGTAGATGTTAAAGAGGAATGCAGGTAGGCAGGCTGGAGAACCATGCTTTTTCTCTCTGCACTTTTCTGGAAGGACAGCAGGCCCAGTACAGAGAACGTGCCTGACCAGCAGTGGAAGTGACAAGCCTTCCTGCCAAGCTGCAGAGTAAGCCATTAACCTCCCAGTGCAACCTCTCTCTATGATATCTATGTTGAATTTTGTCTCTCCGTGAATCTAACTTGTCTCCCCCAACAAACAGAACGTCAGCTTCTTTGGCAATGACAGGAGAAACATGGTCACCCTCAGACGGGCCAATCAGCACTTGCTACAATTAGCTGTACTCTTCCCCTGTGGGCCTCAGTTTCTGCTGACCCATTGGAATATACAAATAGACAGTGGTCAGACTCTATGTAAAATGGAACTCTGACCCACAATTTGCAGCACCAGCCCAGGAAACAAGTCCAATATTTACAATAAAGAGTCCAGGAAGCCAGGCCACTACAGTCTTTTAAGTCATGTTTGTAGAAAGATAGACCACTCTTCTATTCATAAACCCAGGAAGTAATGACCCTGTTGCAACTGGTCCCCAATGGTCATGACTTGATTAGTAACTGACAGCTGCCCTAATTTTTGTCTCTGCCTCCAACATAGGACCAACTAGAAAAAGTCAAATATGTATCCTTAATCAGTTACCCTGGATGCCCCACTTGTAGTTAATCTACATATGGCTTCCCCATGTCAGCAGCCTCCCGTCAGGGCACACCTAAAACCTTCCCCCTTTCCACTACAAATCCTCCCTCTCCTCTGTCTGCTTTGCCATCTCTGTTAAAATGCAGGTGAAGCAGGGCTGACTCCCTTTCCAAAGCAAGTTCTGAGTGAATAGCCTTTGCCGGTGTTCATTTGATGGTTCTTCATTATTTCCACACTGCATTTGTAAAACAAAAGGATCCGAATAGATGATTCTGGATTTTAGAAACCAGACAGTTCCAGACAGTGGATTCTCCCATGGTTTCAGGGCACCAGATATAGCTGCTACCACTTGGCAAAAAAGGAGCCTATACGGTTCCTGTACCACCAGCTTTGGGTTCAGGGTTGAGGTGAGGGTATCTGATTGG
The DNA here is from genome assembly GCF_964194105.1 of Spermophilus citellus. Taxonomy (NCBI): domain Eukaryota; kingdom Metazoa; phylum Chordata; class Mammalia; order Rodentia; family Sciuridae; genus Spermophilus; species Spermophilus citellus. Next base: position 129,251,511 of record NC_138187.1, on the reverse strand, counting down.
CAGGCTGAGGTGCTGCCCTGTGCTCTGGATGCCAGGGAGGCTGGATGAGCTTTCCTTTGGATGGGAGGTGAGACCCATTCTCAGAAGGAGTGAGGTCCAGGTGGCGGTCACTCCAAAGAATAAAAGTCCTTTCTATCTCTCATTTCCACCATCACTTGGGGTTGCCTGAATTTCCTATTTTCAAGGATTCTGGACTTTTCCAACAGTTCATTGTCACTTGCCTGACTGTTCCTCTCCATGTAGATGGAGAGCAAATAAACCATCCCCTGCTGGGTTCTTCAGTTCCCAGAGGATAGTATTTTTTTCCCCTGAGCTTTTTAATCTGCCCCATCACAGCCCATGGAAGAGGAATATAACACTACACTATTGAAAAGGACTGAATTCGGAAGCAAGAGAATGGAAAGTATTTCAAAGAAAAAAAAAATTAAATGGCTTTTTATTTGTAAATGGCTCTTAGGTAGTTTTGTCGTGAATCAAGGGCTTCAAGCCTATGCCCACCCATCTTTGCAGACTGGGCCTTGCTCACAGGAGGCGGTACAACAAATGGTGGAAGAATGACAGAATGTAGCCACTCCTCTATTTTACTGGAAGGTTGGGGAGAGAGGAGAAATGACACTCAGCCCAGCAGTCATGAGCTCAGTGAGTCAACTGCTTAGCAGGAAGAGGGTAGGAGTCAGAGCCTGGAGGCCGTGGCTGGCTTGGGCACTGACACCTTTCAGAGTGCCTTCTTAGTCTGATTGAATGTTAGAAGTGGAAGGGGACAAACTGGTACAGAGAACATGGAGATCACTTCCGAGGGTAATCAGGGTTCAGAGAGGGACATATTGTATCCTTAATCAGTTACCCTGGATGCCCCTTAATCAGTTACCCTGGATGATTTGCCAAAGGCTGCCCAGTGAGTTATGGCAGAATTGCATTAAAACTCAGGTATTTATACTTCCAGGACCACAAAAATCTCAATTCTATTCAAGAAGAAATAAGTCATCCAGAGTATAAATGAAGAATGTCCAGTCATAGATGACATACCTGTCAAGGTAAAAATATCTGAGGTAATCTATACAAAGCTACTAGAACTAATAAGAAGGCTTAGTGAGATGGTAGAATAGTAGATCTATATACAAAAAAATCAATTAATTGTATTTCTATATACCAGTAACCGTGAAGTTGGCCATCCATTAACTGAGATCTTTGACACCATGAGCCCTAAATGAACTTTTTAAGAGCTGTTTTTGTTGGGTGTTTTTGTCACAGTGACAAAAAAGCTAACTAAAACATATGGCAATAAAGACAGAATAATATTGGTGTAAAGATGGACAAACAGAATAATGGGACAGAACAGAAAGTCCAGAAAAACTTTCATGTGTATACGGACAAATGATCTTCAACAAACATACAAAGGTAATTCAGTGGATGTAAAACAGTCTTTCTGAGAAGTAGTGCTGTAATAACTGGATTTTCATAGAGAAAAAAAATGAACTTGGAATTATGGAATACCTTATTCCGTAATTAAAACCTAACTCTGAATGGGCCATAAGTAAATGTACTGCCTGCAACCAAAAAACTGAAGAAAATCTGAGAGTTTTGAAAACCTTTGTGATTTGGGGTTTATCAAAGATTTCTTAGATATGTCACCCAAAGTACAATCTATGAAAGAACAAATGGATAAATGGGAGGTGAGCCTTGGAAGGGTACATCTTACCCCGCTGCTTCCTGACTCTGCCAGGCTGAGCAACTTTCTTTCCCCGGCCTCTTTCCCCATGATGTGCTTGCTGGCTCACCTTGGATTTGATCAAAGTTTCTTCAAAAGAAATAAGTAAACAAGAAGACAATCCAGAGTTTGGGAGAAAATATTTGTAAATCCTGTATATGATAAAAGATTTATGTTCAAAAAGTATAAAGATCTTCAAAACTCAATAAGAAAACAATACCATAAAAAAGGACAAAAATATTCAAACAGACACCAAAGAAGATAAATAAACACCAAAAAAAAAAAAAAAATACATGAGAAGATGCTCACCATTATTTGTCATTACAGATGAAAACTACAATGAGACACCACATCACTTCTGCTAGAATGGATAACATTAAAAAGACTCACCCTGCCAGGCATGGTGGAGCATGCTTGTAATCAATCCCAGCGGCTTGGGAGGCTGAGGCAGGAGGATGGTGAGTTGAAAGCCAGCCTCAGCAATGGTGAGGCACTAAGCAACTCAGTGAGACCCTGTCTCTAAATAAAATACAAAATAGGGCTGGGGATGTGGTTCAGTGGTGGAGTGCTCCTGAGTTCATCCCCCAGTACCTCACCCCCAAAAAAGACTCACCTTAACCATACCAATGGTCGGGAGGGTGTGGAGAAACTGTCTTATACTGCTGTTGGGAATGTAAAATGGCACAATCATTTTGGAAAACAGTTTGGTGGTACCTTAAGATTCCATCTGAAATGTCCCAATGTGTTGAAGGCTTTTTCCCCAGTCCATGGTACTATTAGAATATAGGGCCTAGAGAAAGGTAAGCCTTTGTTGGGGATGCTGGGACCTCAACCCTTCTCATCCTCTCTTTTTCATGTGCTGGCCATAAAGTAAATGGTTTTGCTCTACTACATGCTACAGCCATGATGTGCTGCCCTTTCATGGGCCCCCAAAGCCATGGGCCTACCTGATCATGGACTGAAACTCCAAAAGTATAAGCCAAAGTAAACTTTTCCTCTGTATAAGTTGATTGTCTCAGGTATTTTGTTACCATAATGGAAAGCCAGAAGAGATGGTTTCTTAAAAAGTTAAGGAAATATCTACCACATGATCCAATCCTTCCACTTCTAGATATTAATCCCTGAAATAAAAGCACCTGTCTAGACAAAGATTTGTACATGAATGTTCATGTCAGCTTTAATTAATTAATTAGTTAATTAATTTGTTTATTTATTTATTGGAGGGTACTGGGGGTTGAACTCAGTGGCACTCAATCACTAAGCCCCATCCCCAGCTCTATTTTGTATTTTATTTAGAGACAAGGTCTCACTAAGTTTCTTAGTACCTCACTGCTGCTGAGGCTGGCTTTGAACTCGTGATCTTCCTGCCTCAGCCTCCAGAGCCGCTGGGATTACAGGTGTCACCTTTATTTTTAATAGCCAATAATTTGAAACAACCTAAATGACCATCAACAAATGAACAGATAAACTGTGGTGGATATTTTGATAGGATTCATTATTTTGATAGTGTTGAAGATTTTACAGGTAGCATATGTATATGTCAAAACTTACCAAACTGTATACTTTAAATACATGCAGTTTATTGCATGCTAATTATAGTTCAGTAAAGGTGTTAAAATAACTCAATTCAAAGTAATTTCTCTTTCTAGACATTGTAGATGGTACAGGTGTATAAAGAAATTGAGGTTTGCAGGACAAGTCACTGTCCAGTAACATACAGCTCAATATGATTAAGGAAAGACATTTATGTGGAGAGACCAGGTAAGACTTTCTGAAAGAGGGATTCTTGACTTGTACCTTGAAGGATGAGTAAGGAATGTTCCAGGATGAGCCATGCTGACTAGCATGGCAAGAGAAGACAGGGATTTTGATGTTCTATTGCCCGGGGAAAGTGGCTCCATCCTGTACTATGTCAGAGTTCTCTATCATATGTATACACATGGTAGTTCAAGATAACTGTGCTAAAATTATTTCCTTTGCTTCTTTATTTCCTACTTTCTATGAAAGTTATGGAGGCTAATAAGCATACTTGTAACAAAATAAGATTTAAGGTACATACCTGAAACAGGTAATTACAGACCACACAATGGAGTTGAATCAAGATTGTTCCACCACAGACATCATAAGGTTCTGAATCATAAGTTGCTGCAAGGATCACAACGTGGCTTTGAGCTTTCTAGAGACTGGAGAGAGGGAAACGTGATTATTAGAAAACTCACCAAGTACTTTCCCTTAGTTACCTCATGCAATCCTCACACACCCTGCACAGCAGGCATGGCTGTCTCACCAATGGCAGAGATGAGTGATTTTTTTTCAGAAGCTATTAGGGAATACTAATGTTCTGCAAGAAGGAGGGAACAGCTGCTGGCCTTTAAATGAGTATTTTCACTGCAGGGCCAAGATGTGGGAGATAGAAAACAAGAGAAATGAGTTCAGCACTGGGCCCGGGGGGGGGGGGTTGCCTTTCCCCCAGGGATATAATCTAATTTGCAAAAGTTGATATAAATTTGGGAGACTGAAAAGCTGTGGAGAACTTTCTACAGGATTATAGATTGGGATAACACATAGGGGTGCTTGGAGCCTGCTAAGGAAGAGCCTTAGTGACCTCCTTATTGAGCTTCAGGACAAGATCTCTGAGTTCTACACCCAAGGAGTAATGGTAATCCATAAATGGCCTAACCATAATAAGAAAGGACTTTTGATTGTATTAAGATAGTCTGCCTCCTTCCAGAAGTAAATAAAAATTTACCTCAGAGGAAGATTATATTCTAAGCCTAAAATTATCTTTGTAATTTTTCAAATACCATGTTTAGATCTCACATAGAAATAACCAAAGAAAAATAATAGACAGTAGAAAAGACATACAAGGACCCGCAGAGAATAGAGTCATCAGACATAGGTTTCAACCATGATAAGTGTGTGCAAGGAAATAAAGTGTAAGATTATTGCATCAGAGAACTGGAAATTATCTGAAACAACTTATTTGAAATTCTAGAACTAAAAAGACAACACAAACATTTAGAATTCAATTGATGAAATTTAACAGAAGATTAGATGTAGATAAGGAAAGAGTTAGTAGACTTGAAAATAGGTCAAAGAAAATATCCAGAATTAAAAAAATGGAGAGATAAAGCAATAGAAAATACAGAAACGTCATATGCACAAGACCTAGTGAACACAGTGAAAAAGTCCAGTATACATATAATGGAGGTCCCCGAAGAAGGGACAAAATAGAGACCCAGGAGAGCCAGTAGTACGTTCCAGTCCACGTATGAAGCTTACAAACCAGGAAAACCAATCTGGTTCTTGCTCAACCTTTCTATTTTATTCAGGCCTTCCACATCTGGATGAGGCCCACCCACATTGGAGAGGGAATCTGCTTTACTCAGTCTCCGAATTCAAATGTTAATCTCACCCAGAAATGCCTTCACAGACACACCCAGAATAATTTTAAACAAATTTCTATGTGCCCTGGGGCCCAGTCACGTTGATACACAATATTAACCATCACACAATCCTAAATTCACATGGAAACTCAAGAGACCAGACTCACCAAAATAACATTCGAAAGGATAAACAAAGTTGGAGGGCTTAGGCTTTACAGTTTCAAATTTACTACAAAGCTGAGTTTTTGTCATGATTGTTGATGTTGTCTTGTTTTGTTGAGTCAGGGTCTGTGTGGCCCTGCTGGCCTCCATCTCCTGGGCTCAACTGATCCTCCTGCCTTACCTTCTGAGTAGCTGGACTACAGGGGCTCTGATGGGCAAATCATTATTCATTAAGGAAATTCCAGTACTACAGCAATTAAGATAGTGTAGTACTGTAATAAGTCTAGATATACAGCTCAACGAAATAGTGCAGAAATAAATCCTCAAATTTTGGTCATTTGATTTTCAGCAAGAGTGATCTGACAATTCAGTGGGAGTGATAGCAGAATATCCTCGAAGGATGTGAAGGAGGGAAGCAGCTCAGGATGTGGCAATCAGGAAGCAGAGAGAGTCCCGCTTACCAGGGCCAAAATATATACCTCAAAGTCACGCCTCTAGTGACCTACCTCCTCCAGCCGCTCCTTACCTGCCTACAGTTACCACCCAGTTAATCCATATTATCAGATTAATGCTCTGATTAGGTTAAGGCTCTCATAGCCCAATCATTTCACCTCCAAACTTTCCTGCATTTTCTTACACATGAGCTTTTGGAGGATACCTCTCACCTAAATTATAACAATTGGATATAAGCAAATGAAAGAAGCAGAACACCTATTCGTATCTTATACAAAAATCAACTCCAAAGTCGATCAAATGACCTAAGTGTAAGAGCTGAAACAATAAAATTTATAGAAGAGTACATGTTCATGACCTTGAATTAGGCAAGGTATTCTTAGACATGAAATCAAAAACATAAGTGACATAAAAAATACATAAATTGAACTTCATCATGATTCAAAGGCACCAGTTAATAGAGTGGACAGACAACTTATAGAATGGGAGAAAATATTCCAAATTTTGTCAAATAAGGAACTTGCTATCCAGAATATATAAACAATTATGAAAACTCAACATAAAAAGCCAGGCAGAGTGGCAAGCGCCTAAAGTCCCAGCTACTCAGAGGGTAAGGCAGGAGGATCACTTGTACCCAGGGCAACGTAGAGACTCTGACTCACAAAACAAAACAACCTCAACAATAATGACAAAAATTCAATATAAGAAGACAACCCAGACTGAATAAACATTTCACCAAAAGCAACATTAAGCATTTATTTAAGTGTTTATCAAGCACATGAAAAGATGAAAAAAATCATTAGTCCTTGAGGAAAATCCAAATCACCTGGGATGTAGCTCAGTGGTACAGTGCATGCTTAGCATGAGCTGGGGCCTGAGTTCAATCCCCAGCACCAAGAAGATTAAAAAAAAATTCAAATTAAAACAACACTACAGACCCATTAAGATGGCTAAAACATAAAAAGATAGGAAATATAAGTATTCGTGAAGATGTGGAAAAGTTGGATCTCTTAAACATTGTGGTGAGGTTCTAAAATGGTGAAGAGACTTAGGGAAATAGGTTGGCAGTTCCACAGAATGTTAAACATAAAAATAAATAGAAATATCTTTACCATCCAAGTGCTAATTGACAGTTTTTCATTGTTCATGCCGGACCCGACAGGAGGCTGACAATATGATTGCCAAGTTCAAAGTCAGCCTCAGCAACTTAGTGAGACCTGTTTTAAAATAAAAAATATAAAAAGGGCTGGGGATGTGGCTCAGAGGTTAAGTGCCCCTAGGTTCATTACCTGGTACCCAAACAACAACAACAACAACAACAACAAAAACAACCTCATTGTTCAATAAATATATAGCACTTCCTATGGTTTAAATAAAACATGTTAAACATAGAGGCATCTTGAAAGAGAAGTGAAGACAGGTTCACTCTAAAACTTGCACAAAAATCTTCGTAGCAGAATTATTCATAACAGTTAAGAAGTAGAAAGAGTGCAAATATCCTTCAATTGATGGATGGATAAGCCAAATGTGATGTATGCATGCAACAGAATATTACTCAGCAACAAAAAGATAATTAAGTCCTGATAACATGCTCTAATATGGAATGCACCTTAAAAACATTAAGCTGAGAGAAAGAAACCTATCACAAGAAGCTCCATAGGTGAACCATGAAACATTCAGAATAGCAGATCCACGAGGACAGAAAGCAACTCAATGGTTTCCAGGAAATAAGCAGGAGGAGTGGGGAGAGATGGCCAATGGTATGAGGTTTCTTTTCCAAGTGATGAAAATATTCTGAAATTATATGGTGCTGGTTGCACAACTGTTAATATTAACAAACCACTGAATTGTATACTTTGAAAGGGTGAATTTAGGTAATGCAAATTAAATCTCTATAAAGTCATTATTTAAAAACAAAGATGGAATGAAAAGTATGGAAAATTAGAAACAGTTATGTAAGGTGCCATGATTTTAAGACAGAATGATTTGGCTCATTAGGACAATTCAGTTGTCACCTATTTTCATTACCATTCAGTCAAAAAAGAGTTTGCTCAATGAATTCTGGTCCTGAAGTTTTCATATCGTATTCTCAGACTATTGTGGGGGGGGCGGGGGGAGGGGGGCTGGGGATTGAACCCAAGGCCTTGTGCAAGCGAGGCAAGCACTCTACTAACTGAGCTATATCCCCAGCCTAAAGAGTATTATTACTTTAAAGCAGCTTTGCAGGCTCCCTGTGCAGACTGATAAGAACTGGGATTAACTACAGTATATTTTATTGTTCCAATCTGGAGTACAGTAGGGAACACTTTCTTATTCAGGTATTTGTCCACTGAAAAATCATATAGGCAATGGGTAAAAAGTTTGTTTGTAGCCATCCACCCTCTGATCTCCCTGTTGGTGAAAGACATTGAGTGTGACGTGCACTGGACAGAAGATAGGATCAGTTCGGTGCTAATCCTGGCTCTCCCTTTCTCATTCTTGCTAATGTGCCAGGCTCTCTTCTATGTGCTTCACATGTATATTCTTGTTTATCTCACAAATACTTAGGAGGGAGATGCTGTTATTGTCACTTAAGGAAGCCAAAGCCTGGGAATGAAGGGACTTACAGATGGCCACACAGCTAGGAGTTACAGGGCCCGGAATCCAAATACAGAGTGTGACTCCACAGTCTGCATGTTTCAGGAGCACTGTTCTGCCTCCCCTATGTCTAGATTTGGAGTTGGAGTCTCAGTACCAATTCCAGATAGTTCTTTTTTTTCTTGTGCTATGAATTTGGGAAAGTCACTAAACTTTGCTTTGACTTTCTAATCCATAAAACAGAGATAATGGAATCTGCTCTATTTATCTCACAGGGTTTTGGTGAATATCAAATTGGAGATGTACTTTGAAAAGCATTATGCAACTGGTTGGTTTACTGGACTAGAGCTGAGATTCTTCTTCCAGTCTCTCCCGTCTCCCACTGAGAAACCTAGCTGACAGAGCTAGGGGACTCTTGTCCCTACAAGTATCCATTTGCCACCATTGAGTTACAGTGGGGCTGAGGAACTTTCTGGGGAAGAGGCTTCAACTCTGTTCACATCTGGAGTTCAGATATTCAGACATGGCTGATAGAGGAGACCATATAGGGACCAGATTGCAAGAAGGTTAATGGCAACTCCCTCCTCATTAAAGATGATTCACCTTGAGGAATCATCACCTTGTGGGCTGGGCTCAGTAACAGTAACCAACGTTACTAATGTTGATGAATTCCAGTCCCACGCTATCAGAAGTTCCTCAAAACTATCACTCTTGGGTGGGAGTATACAGGCATCCCACTGCCAAGGGGAGATCTGAATGTGAACTGAGAAAGCTGTTTCACTGAATTCTGTAACACTCTGGGTCAAAACACCCTTTTAGGAGTGAATGTGACCTTGTAACATTCTCTGGCAGGAGTGGGCTCTGAGAAGCTGCTGAGTAGAGTCCCATCCTCACCATCATCTGGTCTGCAGCTGGAGCTTGCAATAGCTGGCTCAGCCACCCTGAAAGCACAGATTGGTTCATGGGCTTAAGAGAAATACCCCCTTAGAAATTCTCAAAACACTCTAAGGAGAGAGAATCTTCAAGAACCTGCTATGTTTACGTTAGCAGATGAGCCCATGGAAGTGGGAGATTTTTCATTTCTCATTTTGAAAACACAGGCTATGGAAGCATGGATATTCAAGCTATGCTAGTCTAAATTATTATTATTATTATTATTATTATTATTATTTTATTTTGGGAAATCAGAATTTACTCGATCAGGATAAAGCAACTAAATTCACTCTCTTGAGCGTTCCTCTCAGGTCTGGAAAGAGGGATGGTGACTTTCAAGAAAAGGGTATACAGGGGAAACCATCCTCTGTTCATTTTCATGATTTTTTTTAGAATTATAAATTTATTCTAATTTGTTATATATGACAGCAGAATGCAATTCAATTCATATTACACATAGAGCACAATTTTTCAAGTAAATCAAATACAAAAACATATCAAAAAGATAGTGCACCATGATCAAGTGTGGTTCATCCCAGGAATGCAAGGTTGGTTCAATATATAGAAATCAATAAATGTAATTCATCACATCAATAGACTAAAAGATAAAAATCATATGATCATCTCAATAGATGCAGAAAAAGCATGTGATGAAATACAGCACATCTTCATGTTCAAAACACTAGAAAAACTAGGGATATTAGGAACATATCTTAACATCATAAAAGCTATCTATACTAAGCCCAAGGCCAATATCATTCTAAATGGATAAAAATTGAAAGCATTCCCTCTAAAAATTGCAACAATACAGGGATGCCCTCTTTTACCACTTCTATTTAACATAGTCCTTGAAACACTAGCCAGGGTAATTAGACAGATGAAAGAAATTAAAGGAATATGGATAGGAAAAGAAGAACTAAAACTATCACTATTTGCTGATGGCCTGATTCTATATTTAGAGGATTCGAAAAATTCCACCAGAAAACTTCTAGAACTAATAAATGAATTCAGCAAAGTAGCAGGATATAAAATCAACACCCACAAATCAAACTCATTTCTGTACATCAGTGATAAATCCTCTGAAAGGGAAATTAGGAAAACTACCCCATTTACAATAGCCTCAAAAAAAAATTGGGAATCAACTTAATGAAAGAGGTGAATGACCTCTACAATGAAAACTACAGAATGCTAAAGAAAGAAATTAAAGAAGACCTTAGAAGATGGAAATATCTCCATTGTTCCTGTATAGGCAGAATTAATATTGTCAAAATGACCATACTACCAAAAGCATTATATAGATATAATGCAATTCAATCAAAATCCCATTGACATTCCTCATAGAAATAGAAAAAGCAGTCATGAAATTCATCTGGAAAAATAAGAGACCCAGAATAGTCAAAGCAATCCTCAGCAAGAAGAGTAAAGCAGGTAGCATCACTATACCAGAACTTAAACTATGCTACAGAGCAGTAGAAACAAAAATGGCATGGTGTTGGCACCAAAATAGAGTTGTAGACCAATGGTTCAGAAGAGGACACAGAGAAAAACCCATATAAACACAGTTATCTTACACTAGACAAAGGCTCCAAAAACATATATTGGAGAAAAGATAGCCTCTTCAACAAATGGTGCTGGGAAAACTGGAAATCTATATGCAGCAAAATGAAATTAAGCCCCTATCTCTCATCATGCACAAAACACAACTCAAAGTGGATCAAGGACCTAAGCATTAGACCAGAGACCCTGAGCCTAATAGAAGAAAAAGTAGGCCCAAATCTTCATGATGTTGAATTAGGCCCTGACTTCCTTAACAAGACTCCTAAAGCACAAGAAATAAAATCAAGAATGAATAAATTGGATGGTTCAAACTGAAAAGCTTCTTCTCAGCAAAAGAAACAATCAGTGAGGTGAAGAGAGAGCCTACAGAATGGGAGCAAATTTTTACCACACACATATCAGATACAGCACTAATCTCCTGGATATATAAAGAATTCAAAAAACTTAACACCAAAGAAAATAAATAAATAAATAACCCAATATGAATAAATGGGCCTAGGAACTGAAGATGATGTAATCAATCAACAAATATATGAAAAAATGTTCAACATCTGTAGCAATTAGAGAAATGCAAACCAAAACTACTCTAAGATTTCATCTCACTCCAGTCAGAATATCAGGGGGGATAGGGAGGGCAGCAGAATACAACTGACACTAGGATTGCTGTATGTATACACATGGATGTATAACCAATGTGATCCTGCAATCTGTACACGTGGAAAAAATGAGAATTCATACCCTATTTGAATCAAATGAATGATATGTCAAGATCATTGTATTGTCTTGAACAACTAATAAAAAAAAGAATACAAGCAACAATAAGTGTTGGCGAGAATGTGTGGGGGGAAAGCACACTCTTACGTTGCTGGTGGGATGGCAAATTGGTACAACCAATCTGGAAAGCAGTATGGAGATTCCTTAGAAAACTTGGAATGGAACCACCATTTGACCCAGCTATCCTATTGCACGGTTTATACACAAAGGACTTAAAAACAGCATACTACAGTGACACAGCCACATTAATGTTTATAGCAGCACAATTCACATAGCTAAATTGTGGAACCAAACTAGATGCCCTTCAATAGATGAATGGATAGAGAAACTGTGGCATATATACACAATGGAATATTACTCAGCATTAAAAGAGAATAAAATCATGGCATTTGCAGGTAAATGGATGGAATGGGAGAGTATCTTGCTAAATGAAGTAAGCCCATCCCAAAAAATCAAAGGCCGAATGTTTTTTCTGATAAGAGGATGCTGATCCATAATGGGGGTGGGGCATGGGAGGAATGGGAGGAACTTTGGATAGGGCAGTAAACGACATTCCCCAGTCCTTTTATACAATTTTTATTAAAAAAATTTTTTTGGCACTGAGATTGAACCCAGGGGCACTTTACTGTGCTGCTATATCCCCAGTCTTATATATATATATTTTTAAATTTTGAGACAGGGTCTTGCTAAATTGCTGACTGGCCCGAAACTTATAACCCTCTAGCTTCTATCTCCTGAGTATAGATATGAATAATTTGTAGTGGTGGAATAGCATCCTATTATGTGGACATTTATACCCAGAAATAACCAGTTGAGGATCACACAACAGTAAAAAGCAATTTAATTGTCTTCCTTAAATATATTCCATTTATCTGGTTTTGAAATTAAGAGCTGATTTGTTAATAACCACACTGATGGACACTTGGTGGGTAGAAGGCTCTGTGCTAAGCCCTAGGTGAGACTTTTATAAAAGGAGAAAAGAAGCAATGGGCCAGAGGAGAGAACTTTCCTTACCAGAAGCAGAAGGTGATTTGGGGGCTGAGAAATACTTTGATCAGGGTAGTGCATTTAGAGTCTCCTAAATGAGGGAGAAGGGTTTTAAAGGGGGTGAGACTGGAGGATATTCTATAAGATACATGATGGAGGAGCCCCTTTCCACCATAAACAGAATGAGGCAGGTGGCGCAGAGAATAGATGTGACTAGTTCAGACTGGCAGCACTAGGATGTTCTCATTCACAGACCCAGGACTCTCACACTGGCCTGATCACAGATTCTGTTTCCCTGGGATTCTAGATGTGTGGCCATGACATTTCCTGAATTTTTTTCTCTTATACTGAGGGCACATGAAAGGTTGGTCCAGGTGTTTAATGTCACGGGATACTGGCCATGTCTCACAGCCTATACAGGCAAAGGGGTGGAATGCCTGAGAAAGACTTCGTAACAAATAGTGTGGGATGCTGGTTGACCTGCACATAATAACAGTTAATATTTGGAGACTAGTGAAATTATGTAGTAGTACTTTTACTACTCTGCTCACACCAGTATTTATGGTCAAGACACGTGAAGATTTTTTTCCTCCCACCCCTGTGGGAAGCCACAATGAATTACCACACTCTCCCAGTCCTGATGCCTCAGGTTCTGACCAAACATTGCATTTGCTCTGGCTTGGGCGGGGTCTAGCTCAGATAGTAAGAGGTCTTCTTTGTGGGACTTGCCCCCAAAGTTGAGTTACACTCATCTGTTCCTTGTAGCCCTGCTCCTTCTTCCCTTTTTTGGATAAAACTTTCTAAAAACAAGAGACACCCCCCACACACATAAAAGCTCACTTCCAAACGTGTGAGCGCTCTCTCGCTCTCTCTCTCTCTCTCTCTCTCTCTCTCTCTCTCTCTCTCTCTCTCTCTCTCTCTCCAGCCCTCTCATGACTTTCTCTTGCTCTCCCTTTTGGGGAGCCTGAGGCCGAAAGTGGAGAAGACACCCTGAAGCTTGTGTAAAGGTAAATTGTACCCGTGTTTTATTTGGTGTCTCTGCAAATTCACACCAGCAATCTTCAGTTCAGCTGCCTGTGCTGGTTGTGGGCGGCACACCCCAACCAATTCTTTAACTCTCAGTGGACGTTAATTGGTTGTCCTACATTTCAATTCCATTCTGACTCTGTCTATCTGGAGCTAGTATCAGATCATAGGTTAAGGCCTTAGTCCTATAAGATGGCCCTTACTTGAGATAGCAATTGGCAGTTTAGGTTATCACTGAGCTTCTGGCTACATACTTAAAAATTGGAGATCTGCCCCCCCCCCCCCCCGGGCTCCCCTGGTTCATCCTTCTCTGAAATGGGTGATAGAACTCAGGAAAACAATTTTCCTATTGGATTACCAGTTATTACCCGTAGCAGCCAGAAGGAAGAGGGGCATAGGGTAAGGCATGTGGGAGGGGACATGGAATCTCCATATCCCTCAATCCCCCCATGTGTTTACCACTGGGAACCTCTCTGAACCCTATCCTTTAGAGTTTTCCTGACACAGTTGTAATTAATTTAACAACTGACCCTTGGTGAGCAACTCAACCTTCAGCCTCTCTTCCCTTCCTGGGAGAAGGGGTATGGAGGAGTGGATACAGGGCTGATTGTTCCAATCCTCCAATCACATGGTTAGTTCCTCTGGCAAGCAGCCTTACCCCAAAGCTACTCAGGAGCCCTCAGTCTTCAATGATCTCATTAGCATGAGAAGATATTATCAGAGATCAGGAGGGTTAGAAGGGCTATGTGCAGGGCAGGAGGAGGAGATATCACACCCATCATATGAAATTCACTTATTCATTAAATGCAAAGCTCCTGTCATCTGCCAGGTTCTGAGGGGAATTCTGAGATGGATAAGACTCAGGCCTGGCACTCAGTGATTCATAGCCTGGTAATGAAGACAACCAGGGCTTAGGGAAGAATGACATTGATGTCATCCCAAAAAGACTAGCAGTAGTCCACAGGTGCATAGGAGAAACCAATTCTGCCCGGGAATGAGAAGAGTTTCTTTTTTTTTTTTTAATATTTATTTATTTATTTATTTTATTGGTTGTTCACAACATTACAAAGCTCATGACATATCATATTTCATACATTAGATTGAAGTGGGTTATGAACTCCCAATTTTACCCCAAATGCAGATTGCAGAATCACGTCGGTTACACATCCACAATTTTACATAATGCCCTATTAGTAATTGTTGTATTCTGCTACCTTTCCTATCCCCTACTATCCCCCTGAAAAGAGTTTCTTGTAAGTGCAAAGAAAGGGTTTGGATAGGAGGAAAAGAGGGTGCTCTATTAAGAGTATTGATCCTGATTAATACTTGAGAATGAGATTCATCTCATTCCCACTGAAGCCCCTCCTTCCTTCCTCACTTCCTTTTTAAACTGTCCTTTAGAAAAATCAACCTTGGAGGTGACATCATGCCAGAGATCATCCGCTAAAGTGTATAATTCAATGGTTTACTGTATATTGAGAGTTGTGCAGCCATTCCCACACTCTAATTTTACATACTCGAACATTTTCATCACCCCCAAAGAAACCCCATACTCCTTCACGGCCACTCCTATTCCTCCCACTCATTCTGCCCCTAACTCCCAGGCTTTGGGAAATAGTCTATTTTCTGCCCCAATGGATTTTCCTTTTTTAAATATTATATAACTGTTACCATAGTAATTCAGGTTGTGGGTTTGTTTTGTTTTGTTTTGTTTTGATAGCATTTTCTGACACTCAGTAGGTGCTTAGAGAATGTGCACTTGATGAATAGGTGAATGTAGAAAAGAATGAGAAACTGACCTGAAGTGTGTTTCAGGGAAATAATAAAAAAGCCAGGAGGGCTGAATGTCAGAAGACCTGCACTCTAGTCCCGGTTCTGTTGTTCATTTCTATAAGCCAGGGAGAGTCACATGACCTTCCTGACCCTCAGCTTGCTAATCCACAAAGGAGGCAAGAATGCAAAGGATGGAAGGGTTTTGAATGTCTAAGCAGGCTGCACCAGTGGAGAATCATTTATGTTTGTATTTTTTCCTACCCCTTGACATGCCTGTAAGAATAAATCATGTACCCACCAATGACATAGGGTAAGGTGCAATGCAAAGTGACAGCATCAGGGAGCCCACCTGGGGACATCCCCCAAACCCCATTCCTGTTCCTGGAACAACTGTTACCAAGACAGGGAAAAAAGCTAACCGGACATCACACATTCATTGCCACATGGGCTTCCAAGCCAAAGGGAAGGATTAAAATCTGGTTTATAGTGAAGAATAAACTCAATTCACTGAAAGAAAAATGATGATATCACTTTCTCCTATCTTTTGGCTTTCAGATTATTATGCTCAGTACTTCCCTCCTACAGGGCATTTCCATCAATCAGAAAGAGGGGAGACTTAGGCTTACGAGTGAGTTCTCTATGGTCTCACCCAGAATTGGAGATGGGACTTCCTTCCACAGTCCCTTTCTCTCTATGTAGGTTCAGAGGAATTTGGAGGGGGCTGGGATGCCCAAGTAGATTTATTTTCTGAAGGCAAAATTCAGGTTTGGCAGAGAGATATAAAGGACAGAGGTGGCATTAGAGTATCAGAGCAAAACACCTAAATATCATGAAGAGATTTTTTTTCTAAACCTGGCCTTGACATGAAGGTCAAGATGACTTCACCCTCAGGTGCACTTTTCTTTCACCCAGTATTTTTGTAAAGGTAAGTCCCCAAGTTCAACCTTTCATTGGGAGTAGAAGAACCTCAGGGCTAGGCTTGGTCCAAGACAGAAGCAATGGACCAGGCCCTACTCATTCATTGCCTCTGGTGCTCTGGGCACTACCTTCCCCTCCACTAAGGTTCACCTTCTTATCTTTCTCTGTTTCTCTTCCAGCTCTTGCCCCCACAGCCACCTTTTTCTTCTCTTCCCTCTAGCCCAGGGTTTCTTTTTTGGGGGGAGAGTACAAGGGATTGAATTCAGGGGCACTTGACCACTGAGCCACATCCCTAGCACTATTTTGTATTTTATTTAGAGACAGGCTCTCATTGAGTTGCTTAGTGCCTCACTTTTGCTGAGGTGGGCTTTGAACTCTAGATCCTCTGGCCTCAGCCTTGAGCCACTGGGATTACAGGCGTGAGCCACCTTGCTGGGCTAGCCCAAGGTTTCTTAACCTCAGCACCACTGACATCTTGGGCCATGTAACTCTTCGTGGTGAGGGGCTAGCCTGTGCACTCAGTATACTTAGCAGTAACCCTGGCCGTTCTGCTAGATGTTGTAACTCCCCTCCCCCCCAATTAAGACAATTAAGGATGTCTCCAGATGTTGGCCACTATTCCCTGGGGACCAAATCATCATGCAGAGCCCCTCCTCTACTCCTTTTCCCCTTCCCTTGGAGCATTTACTGTGTGAAAGACACAGGGTCAAGCCCTTCATGTATTTTACACAAATGCTTCTCAAAATTCAATGGACATGAGAATCACCCTGGGAGTCTCTCAAAATGCACATTCTGATTCAGTAATTTTGGGAAGGACTTGAAATCCTGCATTTCTAACAGGCTCCTATGCATTGTTGTTGCCTCTGGTTCATGGATCACACTGAACGCAAAGTTATATGTGATTGTGTCCCTGTAGCCCTGTGAAGACTCCATTTTACAAGTGAGAAAGCGGAAGTTCACATCTTGGAACCCAAGTCAGGTCTGCCTGCCTCCAAAGCCAGTGGTCTCAGTGGATGTTGGCCAAGGTCCCTGAGCTTTCTTATTGCTTCCCCTCTTGGGCAGTGGTGCTGTGACAGGCTCCTGGAGGCTGAGGCGCAGGCCTGCGTTGGCTTGGAATATCCATGTTACATTCTCCCTTCCTTAGAGTGCGCTGCTTCTGAGCCCAGGTGGATATTCTGGAGCTTGCTGAGCCATACCACTGCCATGTGACCCTGTTCCAGCCTGCCTGCTCTGGAACCAGCTCATCTAGCCTGCCCATCCACCTGTCAGCTGGGTGCTGACCTGTGGCTCCTTTTCCCTTTCTGCTTCCTGTCTCCTCCCATCATTGCTCCACACTCTCACCTGTCTTTGGATCTGCTTCATCACTGTCTTGTCATTCTTCTCATAGGAGGCCGGGGTGTTTAGGAATGCTCTAGGTCCTGAAGCAAGGGAAAGTGTGACGAGTCCCTGCCTAGGGCAAGATGGAGGAGGACTCAGCTGGTGACAGTGATGGCCAATTGGGTGCTGGCTAGGGATTGCGCATGTTTTGTCGCTTAAGAAAACAAACAACAGCACGTCTGCCAATGGGGGAGGGGAGCCCCCCCCCCACGGAGCATGAACACAGTTCTTTCTTCTCCATCTACCTGGGGACTGCTATCCTTCTCTTATCATTCCCACTCCATTTCTGCTTAGACCCAGTTTAAGGAACTCAGAACATTCATATATAGAACAGGTGTAACAACGCCTTTTTTTAAGTATAGTCTTATTTAATTTTTTAAAATTATACAGTAAAGGATTTTGTTAAATTTTAGCTCAATTTTTTTCTTAAGATTTCCCAGTAAAGTGCAATGACCAGTAAATATGGCGCAATTAAGGTTATTTCGTAAGTTGACCATAGCATTTCCTGTTAGGTAGCAAAATAAAAATTAAAATGGAACTTAATTGTTTAAAAATATCATAGTTATTTGTCGATCTATCCTAGGCTTACAGTTTTTTTTTTTAATCAAACAGTGAAAACAAAATTTCCATATAAACAACTGTCTAAGAAGTCTTAAACTATTGGAGTCTTCAATGCCTTTTGTAAAGAGCCAGAGTGAATGCCCCAGGCTCTGAGGTCCATAGGCGTTCAACCACAGCTGCTCATTTTGTTATTGGTAGCACAAGAGTAGCCAATGTAAGTGAATAATTGGGTGTGGCTATGTCCCAATAAAACTTTATTGGTGGGCACTGAAATCTGAATTTCATGTGTTTTTTCATGTGTCACAAAATATTGTTCCTTTTCTTGATTTATTTTTTCCAGTCATTTAAAAAGGTAAAACCTATTCTGAGGTGAAGGGGTGAAACAAGGCTGGTCACAGTCCTCACATTCCACTGGCCTCCTCAAAATATTTACCACTCTTAGGCGCATCATCTGTTTCCAAGAGGGACAAGTACACACTGGGCTTCTCTGGTTGCTCCGACTATGCATTATCTTGTTTCATGGTGTATTCTACAAGGCAAGCGTTCATCAAGACGAGGTTCTATGGACTACATTTTGGAAAATGCTGCTCCAGCTGATGCCCTCATTCCACAGGCAGGGAAACTGAAGCCAAAGGGCCTCATTAGCTGGAGCTGTGGTCAGGTCTTTTGATGGCCTCTGCTGGGCTTGATATGCGATATTCGACACTGCCTGCATCCCCTGGGTGAGCCCAGTCAGCACTGCACAGGCCAGGGCTACTCTAGCTCCCAGCTTTTCAGGCTGGTCTATGTAGACACTTTCTTATTTTTCCTAGTTTCTAGAATCTAAGGAGAAATATGTTTGGGTTGAATGACTTTAACCCTAGGGACTGTGAGTAGTGCATGTCAGAAAACACTTCTAAAAGTTCCTGGCCCCAAGGGACTGAAGGGGAGGCACTTAGGGGCTAGCCTTAGCCTCTGGGCTACTGACCCATCATGAATTAAGCATAATCATTGAATTATTCTGACATCATAAGACTGGTATGCTCTGTGTACAGAATTTAAAAAGCACCTCTCTGTCACTGTCTTTTCTCCTTATACCTGCCCTCTTGGAGAAGTAGGACAGATTTTTTTTTCTTTTTCTTTTTTTTTTAAGTTTTATAGATGTAGAAACTGCAGCTCAGAGAAGCAAGGACACTTGTCTTTGACCACAGAGACAGTGGGAGAGCCTGAATTCAGACCCAGGTCTCATCTCACCTCAGGGACCGCCTTCTGTATTGCTTCATTATCTTAAAGTGAAGGGTGACTAGACAATTAAGTATTCCATGACAAATAATCCTCTCCCCACCTCCTTTTCCTCCTCTGTCCCTCCCCTCCCCAGCCCCGTTATATACAGGAAGGGTCCAGTCACTTGGTGCGTGGTGAGGAAGTGTGGCTTAGCTTACTTGTCTATAAAACCAGACCAGCTCCCTCCAAACAGCCAGCCCTGGGGTGTCACTTACGGAGCCTGAGGTGAGTAATGGGGGATTCTGGCATCTTTGTTCTGAAGCACGGGGCTGCTGCTTTACCTGGGGCTGGCAGTCATGGGGGGATGGCAGAAGTCCATTTAAGTGTTTTTTAAGGACAAGATGTGATGGGTTGAGGAGATGTTTCTCTAATTCAACACCACGAAGGAAGGCCAGGAGGATTATGAGACCCAGAGATGAATTTTCAAGAGGAGCCACAAAACCTGTAGAGTTTGAAAGAAGGGAATGGAAAGACTTTGAAGGAGATGCTGAAACACAGACCCATGTGAACACTGGCCCTGGACACCTATTCCCTTTCCCAGGTGTTGGTGATCATTCCAAAGGCAGGGCTTCTCCATCTTCCCAGTCTGGGGGTGGGAGGCTCTTTCTTTAGGTGTGAGAACAGGGCTTGGAACAGGAAAGGTTCTTCAATGGTGTTGGAAAGAAGTAGGAAGTAAAGAGTGTGGGAGATGGAGAGGGAGGAAAGAAGAAGAAAAACAAAGGGCAAAGAAAGCACTAGAAAGAAATTCTGTGCATACAGTTATAAGTAGATCAGGGTGCTGAGTTCCTTTGCTGGGGAGCCCTTCACGGAACTCTGATTCCGTTCTCTCTTTTTTTTTTTAAACAGAGAGGGAGAGAGAGAGAGAATTTTAATATTTTATTTTTTTTAGTTATCAGTGGACACAACATCTTTGTTGGTATGTGGTGCTGAGGATCGAACCCGGGCCACACGCATGCCAGGCGAGCGTGCTACCGCTGAGCCGCATCTCCAGCCCCTGATTCCGTTCTTTTGTTCAGTTACTTGCAAAGCCAGTTCTTAAGAGTCCGGAGTGAGTGGGTTGGTTGCTGGGTGTGGTGGCGCATGCCTGTTAGTTCTAGCTGCTCAGTTCTAGCGGCTCGGGAGGCTGAGTCAGGAGGATCACAAGTTCAAAGCCAGCCTTAGCAACTTAGTGAGGCTCTAAGCAACTCAGCGAGATCCTGTTTCTAAATAAAATATTAAAAGGGGCTGGGACCAATGGAATAGAGAAAGGAAATCAGGGGGAAGGAGGGGAGGTACTGGGGAATGAAACTGATCAAATTACTATTTTACTTATGTTTTTATTGTGTGTGCATATGAATATATTATAACAAATACCACCATTATGTATAACTATAATGTGCCAATAAAAAGAATTTTTTTTAAAAAAAAAGGGCTGGGGAAGTGGCTCAGTTGTTAAGTGCCCCTGGATTCAATCCCTAGCACTCCTAAAACAAACAAACAAAAAAGAGTGAGCTGGTCAGCTGAGATGGTAGAGTGACCTGGCTGTATTTTCTGCCCCCTCCCTTTGGGCCAGGAATGTGATGAGGTATCAGGGGTAGTCACCTCCTGGGAGGAGGGAGGGAGACCTGTCTTAGCGTGCCTGGGCAAATCTCAGATAAGTAAATATGGAAGCAACACTCTCCTGAGTTTGGGCTCGCTAGACATGTTCTTTGGCATGTTCTTACTTTTTTTGTGGGGGGGGGGGTGGTAGTGGTGGTGGTCAAATTCTAATTAGCAGGCTGGAGGCCTGGGATGGCTGTAATGCAGAAGGAAGTGGGTACAGGGATGTGGAGATGGAAATGTGGAGTGGAGGAGGGCAGGTGGAGAGACGGCAAGACCAGCGTGTATGAAATTGAGGAGCCGGAAGCTTTAGCCCCACCCCAGTGCACCCCAACAAGCCCCACATCTGTAGTATTCAAGCTTGGGAACCCATCTGTTTTAGCCTATTTCTGTTTCTCTAATGGAGAATATCTGAGATTGGAAAATTTTTAAGGAAAAATAGTATACTTGGCTCACAGTTCTGAAGGCTAGGAAATTCAAGAACAGGCAGCCATATCTGGTAAGGGTCTTCTTGTTGGTGCTTGCAGCATCCCAAGCAGTGGGCAACTTGGCTTTTATAACAGACTTGCTTTTAGATGATCCATTAACTTATTAATTCATGGAGGGCTGAATCCTCATAATCTAATCACCTCTTAAAGGTCTCACCTGGCCCCACTTCTTCATACCTTATGTTGAGATTTTTTTTTTCAATATGAGTTTTTCTTGGGATATTCAGACCATGGCACACTCAGGTGCCCTGTCTGTATGCTCCTGAGGTTGGTCTAGACAGACTCACAGAGCATTATACTGGGGTGTATCCCTCCCGATCAGAGGTCATGCCTCAGGAGAAGGCTCCCTTTCTTTCAGCAGGATCTGTCTGCTCTTTCTTTGCTGTAGATGAGCTCTTGGTTGCAGATGGTCACCCTCCCTTGCCTGAGCCTGATCCTGTTTGTCTGGAGCCAGGTACCAGGGCTCCAGAGCCAAGAATTCCAATTTGGGCCCTGCCGAGCAGAAGGGGTCAATCTCCAGCAACTGAGGGAGGCCTTCTGGACCATCCAGGAAACTGTGGTGAGTGCAAAGATGCTCTGGATCCAGCCATGGGGATAATTATGAAGACCTTCACAGGTTGCTCATCAGTTTTCTACATAAGAACTCAAGGAGGTCAGGAGGCACTATAAGCCCCTTGGTACCCTGAGAAAGCTGAAGCTTAGAAAGATGTGGTCAGCCCCTAGTAAAATAAACAGAACTCAATGGAAAGAAATATGCTGATTTGTTCAGGCTTCATCCTGAATGGTGGGCTCTGGTTCTAAGTTCAAGATCTGAAATGAATGGCTGGGCTGCAGAGGGAGCTCCAGGTGCAGCCCCTCCTCCCCCATGTCTCCTCCTTACCCTGCAAAATACAGAGCAAACCAAACTGACTTATTTCCTCTTGTCTCAAATGACTAAAAGAATCAAACAGGTCCTTCAGCCAAGTCTGTGTTCAGACCTGGGATTCCACATGCCTGTGTGGGAGTGAGGGGACACGCTTAGTGATGTTCTATACATAAGACTTGTCCCCCCTCCCCAGGGGCTAGCTCAGCACCACCCCTCCTGGGTCCTCCTTTGGTCCCTCTGGTCTCTGGCGCCTCATAGACTGGTTGGATTTAGGGGTCTGGGGAAGCAGCTCATACTTGTGGGATTAGCTTCCTCACTGACCCCTAACCTAGAGACATCTTTTCTTTCTGTTCCCCAAGCAAGCTCAGGATAACAACACCAGCGTCCGGCTGCTGCGCCAGGAGGTTCTGCAGAATGTCTCGGTAATCAGATGGTGGTCAAGGACAATACCTCCTTTTGTGGGGCTGATGGAGTCCTTCCCAATCTACCCTGGGCTGACCCTATACAGGGTAGATCTGGCCATGAGCCAGAGAAGCGTGCAGATGAATCACTCTGTGGCGGTTGAGACTTATAAACATCTTTCTCCACTGAGCCAGAGTGTTGTCACCAGTCTCTATTTCACTTTTGCTTATATAAACAATGGGCATCTATTGAGCTGAACCTTCTTTTC
Source organism: Spermophilus citellus (assembly GCF_964194105.1). Classification (NCBI taxonomy): domain Eukaryota; kingdom Metazoa; phylum Chordata; class Mammalia; order Rodentia; family Sciuridae; genus Spermophilus; species Spermophilus citellus. The sequence goes on along the minus strand of NC_138187.1, from coordinate 129,228,455 downwards.
CACTAATATGCTTTTCTCTTACCTATTTCTGTCTTCTCATTACCCATCAATTCAGTGAGTGAGTACAAATGTACTGAGCCCTGATCCCTAAGAGGTGCGGAGCTTCAAGAGCTGAGGGGGTTGTAGTGCATTGCTGTTGAAGAATGTTCGTTTTTCTCATTTCTTTTCCTATTAGTCATTTTCCCACCAACTCTCCACCACAAAGTCCAAGTTCAAGTGCTTTCAGGGTCCCTGACCTCCCCATATTAGGGAGGCTGTGTGGTGCAAAAGAAAGGGAATACTAGCTCGATGAGGAGTCAGGAGTTCCAGACCCTCCGTCTGTGCCTGCCACTGACAGCTGTGTGACTTTGGGTGGGTCACCTCCTTCCTGAGGTCTGGGTTCCTCCTGTGAAACAGGTGTTATTCTCTAGGGCCCCTGAAGTTCCTTCAGATCAAACGTTCATCATCTCCTAGAAGGCTCCTGCCCCTACTGTACTTATCTTGCCTTGGGTTGCATATGGTCGTCCCTCCAGGGTGGGCAGAGGTTTCTGCTTTGCAGTGACTCAATCCTCCCCCAGGATGCTGAGAGCTGTTACCTTATCCACGCCCTGCTCAAGTTCTATCTGAACACCGTTTTCAAAAACTACCACAAAAGAGCTGAATTCAAGACCCTGAAATCATTCTCTACTCTGGCCAACAACTTTATTGTCATCATGTCAAAACTTCAACCCACTGTGAGTAGAACAAAGCTGGGCCTTGGAGTCGGCCAATGGTGTGTTTTGAGAACACTCTCTTTCCTTATCCGGTCCTGGCTTCTATTCCACAACAGGGAGTTATGGGGGTTATGGAAAAAGAGTGCTGGGTTCAGGCCTAGGTTCTGCTTCTGATCAACTGGGTGACACTTTGCAAGGTGCTCAGCCTCTCTGGCTTCAGTTTTATCATCTGTTAAATGAGCATGACACTTCTCCCTGGAGAATTAAAGGAGATAGCTTCTGCCACCTGGTAGGAGTTGGGCATTGACTACTCTGAGGATAGCTCAGCTCTGTCCTCTCAGGCCTTGGGACTCTTTGTGGCATCACCATCATCATCATTTAATTCTTGGCTCAACATTTTTTTTTCTTGTTATCCAGCAGGAAAATGAGATGTTTTCTGTCAGTGAGAGTGCACACAAGCGGTTTCTGCTGTTCCACAGAGCATTCAAACGGGTAAGGCTAGGAGCTGGGAGTTTGCTCACCTAGCAGAATAGCTCAACCTGTCACACTAAGGAGCCTCAGAGACCTAAAGTGGAATTTAATATAGGTGACTCCACCAGGTTTACCCCAAACCCACCTGACTTAGCAGGAACATAGGCATATTTATCTCAATTAGCATGTACTTTGTATAAGTGGCAGAAATGAAGTGGTCTTTTGTTCCCCAGCTGTTATCAAGTTAAAATGCTATTATATTTCCCTACCAGATGATTTCATTATTGGGGACTTTCCCTGTGAGAGAGTTTTATGGGTACTTGAACTGGGTAATGAAAGAAGGCGAGGAGTCACCCCACCCACCCCCAAACACATCTGCAGTATTTTCCATAATGCTCAACTGGTCTCATGTATGAATAAAAATGATGGAAAATTATATTGTCTCTTCCTAAATTTAGACACACACACACAAAATAATCCAAATTTCATTCTCAGTACCTCTCCCCACAAGTTATTTTTTTTTCCAAAACGTGATTTTGATCATACATTAGCCTATAAATAAATGGTGAAGAGCAAAATACATGATGGAAAGAGGCCACCCTGGCTCATTTCCTCATTTGCGCAGTGGACACAGGTGGTGGGCCATACCCACCCCAGGCTGCATTCTGTGGTTCTTGTGGTTAGGGGTGCTGAGTGCTCTTGTCCTTTACCCAACGCTACTCTGTGGCTACCCCATGGCTACTCTCTTTATCCTCATCCCTGAAGCAGACAAACACTCAGATGGGGACAAGGGATGGGCAGGAGAGATCATCAGAGACCATTCCACAGGTGACCCAGCCCTCGATTTGGAATCATGTCTGTTTCTGACATGGCAGATTGGAAGGAAAACATTCTCTGGGCTAACGTGGCTGACCTCTGGCTCTCCTTTCTCCTTAGTTGGACATAGAAGCAGCTCTGACGAAAGCTTTGGGGGAAGTGGACATTCTCCTGACCTGGATGGAGAAATTCTACAAGATCTGAATGTCCAGACAAGAATCATGAACTTGTTCATTCTTCATGTAATTTCAAACAGGTGTCCCTTCCTGTGCGGCTCACTGGGCACTTCACACTCTTGGCCATGGACCCTACTGTTGTCCCAGGCTTCCCTTCAAAGACTTCATTCTTTCAGCAGCCCAAATGACAGTCACAGGATGCTGTGAACAATCTACAAAGTGGATTCCTGTATTGATTACAACTCCATTTAATTACTGCCAGTGCTTCAACTGAAGTTATATTTATTTGCAAGGTGCTAAATTCCCTGAAGGCAGCAGAATATAGTGTGCCCCATATTTTCCTTTTTATCTCCCATGATCCTTGCTGCAGTGTGGGGCAGTGGGTAAGTGCTCAATTAATACTTAATAAACTGGATTTTATTTTTTTACCTGTGTTTGAATTTTTGAGGAACAACGAGGGATGCTAGGATATAATATTGAACTTTAACACATGGAAGTCATATATCTGCAGGGGTACAACATTGGGGTGAGGGTGAGCATTAGTTTGAAAAGTAAATGATGGAAGATAACATGTTGATTAAAGTGCCTGGCACAAAGCAGATTGTCACCCAACATTTCATTTCCTGCTGCACTCCCTACCCCTCCCCACCCTACCCTACTCCACCATCCCTTCTCCCTGGATCCCTCCCTTTCTTCTTCTTGTCATTTTTTCCTTTATCTGATACTTGAGAAAGTGACAGCAACAAGCTGACATCACTGATGGTGTCTCTGTGCCTGGAGGTACTGTCAAATCTGTGATGACATTTCTTGCTAATAAAGGGGGCAACTCATCCCAGATCTGGCAGTGTGTTCTCCCTACTTCTGGGCAAGTGCCTGGGGAGACTGTGTTGTGTATCAGGGAAAGATCTTCTCAATGGCAAGAATGGTCATTCTCAAGCTCTAACTGTACTTTGTAGTTCACATCAATCCAAAGATAGTATCCAACTATGACCTTGCCCCAAAAACTTAAGAGAAAGATTACACTTAAGAGCTGCTAGGAGGTAGGGTGTCTCCTTTTCCGTGACAGAAGAGCTACTGCGGAGCCCCTGATCCTCCAAGAACCCCATGCTACTTTCCTTCCCACTTTGCTATATGTTGTCTGGACCTGGCAAAAAGATGAGGGACATTTTTAAAAGCAGAGAGAGGTAATGACTTGGGATGGCTAAAACAGACCAAAAATGAGTGTTCTATCAGTGTTAGGATGTAGAAGAAGGGTAAGGAGGAGACAAAGACTGTGTCTAAAAGAGCAGGAGCTGCTAGGGTCAGGGTACTTTTCTATAGCAAATGAGGGAGACTTAGACTAAAGAGGATTGGGATGGATATATATATATATATCTCACTATCACTACCAATGTTGGTTCTGAGAATGTAGGATACTTTATAACATCAAAGTAAATTGGACAGGAGATAAATAGTTTCACACTAGCAAGTTCCAGCCTTTGGGTCAAGGCAAAGTCCTTCCTAGGAGTGTTATCATACCAGGCCCTGCCTAGCTCACAGGGCTGAGGCCCATCCTCATGAAGTGCAACCCAGAGGCTGTCTGTTTGTGTGAGGCCTAAGCTTGGGAAGGGCTTCTGAAATGGCAGCTATGCCTACACTCCATACTAATGCCATGTGATCTAGAGCCAGAGCGGCAAAGTCCCTGTGACCAAAGACACTGCAAATGCCACAGTCTGTTACATGGTTTGAAAAGGAAGCAGGCAGCATTGAGACAAATGCTATGCACACCCAGACTCCTCGAGGCACACAGTGGGGTACAAAGGTGTGCAAGATTTTGTGGGGCAGAGCCATGCTCAAGGCACAGATAGATGGGGGCATGTGAGGTGATCAGGGCTCTGTGAGGGGATGGAGCAGTCATTGGAAATTAGCAGACAGACAAGACTTATTGTCATCAAGGTGTGGCTGCAGGGGTACAGCTAGGAGGGTGAGTCAGGCTGGGAATATTGATGTAATCATTTGACTCAGTGTCCTCCCTCTTGACAGCAGGCTGGTGGCAGATGCTCATATATTCACAGCTGGTCTTCAGAGATGGGGTATGGAGCCAGGGAGCTTCGAGCACCTAGAAACACCAAATAAGCATCACTGAGTTTGGGTGGATGGTTTTAGTATCTTTCCAGCTGGGTTTCCATAACAGGAAATGGGGGGCATGACAGGGGGGACTCTGAGTTCTAGAAGGCAAAGACAAAGAGGTAGCTGATTTCCATCAAGTGGGCCAGCCTTGGGGATTTTCAGGGTGGTATCCCACCCTAAATACCTGGAAAACACTTAGAACTAATATGGGAAGGAAATGCCTTAAATGGAGCTCAGATTGAAATCGTGTGGCTAAGCATGGGTCTGAGGAGACCCAGCTGTCAGAGGAGTAACCCCTTGGAGATAAAAATGTGACTTGTGGAACAAATATGCATCTTCTCAGGGAGGAATTTACAGGTACAGTGATTCACCCTTGTACCTCTGTAAGAGCTTGGAGAGGCCATGACATGGCATTCCAGAAAGGGGCTGGGCAGGGAAGGGGAGGAAAATTGCTGACCATGTGGCACTGTGGTGCTTCTCCTCCTCCTCAGACAGATGGCTTCTTCCCTTCAGATCATCTACCTTTAGTATGATTAGTTCTTAGAGGACAGGGCTGTGCCAAAGACCCCAACATGGCACAAGTACTATAATATTCACAGAAATCCATGGTAGGGACTGTGATCACGTACTTAAACACAATTCTACGATCAGGATGTTCAGGACCCTGGATATAGTGAGCACTCATGGAAAGGAGCTTTTATGTTTTGTACTTTCCAAGAGGGGAATGCAGAAGTAGCTTGCTTCAAAAACATCTCCTAGCTGGGTGCAGTGGCTCACACCTTTAATACTGGCTACTCAGGAGGTGAGGCAGGAGGATGGCCAGTATGAATCTAGCCTGATCAACTTAGTGAGACCCTGTCTAAAAAAAAAAAAAAATACAAAGTGTGTGTGTGGGGGGTGGGGATATGGTGTGAATGGGATGTAGTTCAGTGGCAGAGTGCTTGCCTAGCATGTATGAGGCTCTGGGTTCAATCTCCAATACTGCCAGAATAAACAAACATAATCCCCCATTGCCTTTTACAGTTCATCATTTGAAACTGACTTATTTGGTTTTAAAATGAATTTGTTCCATCAATGTTTTTGCCCCGATACTGGGAATCAGAGTCTCAAGTAGGGAGGCAGGGTAAGCTGTGAGAAAGGCCCCTGCCCAGGAGAGGACTGTGTGGTCCCAGCAGATTCAGAGGAAGGCTGGTGGATGGTGGAGTAGACAAACACGGTGGGACCATTCCTAAGCTGCAGTGAGCTTTCTCTAATGGGGTGGGGAGGAGAAAGCTCAAGACACTGGAGGTAACTGGTAGAGCTGGGTATCACTCTCTCCTTTTCAGCAAGGCTCATGATTGCCAACCAGAGACGACCTTTCACAGCTTCCCTTGAAGGCAGAGGTTGCTGCTTGACTAAGCTAATTAAGGTCGATAATTAAGCTAAATAAGTACAAGGAATATGTGAAACTTTGGGGCCATGGTCTTAAAGAAGCACTTCTTTCTTTCTTGGTGGGCTGGAATGTAGATATGATACTAGAGACTGAGTATTGACCAGGGACCAGGACCATCCAGAGACTGAGGGAGCAGAAAGTCCCTGCATGACTTCATGGCTCAGGCCACCCCTTCCTGTCCCTCTGATTCTTTGCTTGAGAGGAAAATAGGCTGCTAACTTTGGAGCCATGTGTTTGGGGGTTTGTTACATGAACTTAGTCAACACTCTAATTAAAACTTGGCTTCTCCGTGGTGACAGAGAAAGAAAAAAAATGGCATTAGTTCTTTTTTGGGTATTGAAACCAGTATTTTAGTCACTGTTGGCTTCTTTAGAAAATAAAAGGTTTTCTTAATTTGGGAAAACAAAATGGAGGGATAGATTCAAGGCTTCTTTCCTAATGGAAACTCTCTATGTCCATTCCTTGATGAACCCTCCTCACCCAAGTTGTTTAATCTTGTCTGCTGAGTCACTTTCTAAGTTAAGCCTGACCTCCTCCAGTGATGGGTAAACTACCTCATCTCATCTTAGGGTTTACTAGAAAGTTTTTCCTCACATTAAGATGAAACCCTCTTAAACCTCCCAGTAAACTAATTTCTTCATTTGAAAGTTCTTCAAGTAGCTGCAGTTTATCATGTATCATTCTCTAACAGCTAGTTAACTAAGAATACCACAATCCCTGGGGAGTTGGTCTTCTGACAACACCAAATAAGGGAATGGATACAACTTGTCCCCCGAATGGGCCCCAGGATCTGGGGTAAGATCTTGCAAGATGGAGCTAAGGCCCTGCTCTAGTAACAGTGCTCTCTCTGGTCCATGCCCAGAGTTGGGGGCGCGGGTTCGGGCTGAAGCTGCCAATCAGAAGACGGGTGGAGCTTACCTGTGGCGGGGCTGAGGGCGCAGATGTTCCAGGATCCGCAGGAGGGACCTGCCTCTGGCCTAAGGGGGATGGGAGTGCTGACGTAAGGGCGAGATGGAGCCTCCAGTTCCGCCCCCGCCCCTCCCCATCTTGCGGGAATCCTGAGGATGTAAGGCGGCGGCGCGGGGTGGGTGGGGGGAGTCCTGCTCCCCCAGAACCTGGAGCCAGGCGCATCATCTACGCCCGCGCTCCTTCTGATCTTCTGTAGGGTCACCCGCCAGCCACCAGCTTCCGCTCACCGGCAGCGTTAGACTCTGGAGCGCGCCGGGGGCAGGCGCTGTAGATGTTCTGGGAGCGCGGCCGCTGCAATCTGGGCCGCTGCTCCCGGGGCCGCTGGGAGGCCTCCAGGGCGCGCATCCTCAACGCCATTCGGCGGACCCGCCTGGAGAAGGCTTCTCCGTGATGACAGAGAAAGAAAAAAAATGGCATCAGAGGCCCGAAGCCAGCTTTCCTCTCCTTCCCCAAACTCAAGGCTGCTCCCTCCTCGATGCTTGGAGACGTCAGACCTATAGATGCTCAAAGTGTGCGGGACACTGGATGGATCGTCTTACCCTCTCCTGAAGACCAAAGGTCTCAGGCCGCCCTCCTCCTCGTACCCATTCCCAGGTCACTGACCTTCGCCCCACTTCCCTACACCCCAGGCTACTCATCGTTATCTTCCGGATTTTTGCTGCAAAATCAAGCAGAGATCAGAACCGTCTGGAAGCTTAGCTTTCCCACCCCAGCCCAGAGCCCAGCTGCTCACCTCTCTTCCTTTGAATCGCTCTTTTTACCACCAGCCCCAGAAGGGCCAGCAGGAGAAGACCCAGGACAGTTGGGATCAGGATGTGAAATCCTTGATCCTCCCTTCCAAACTCTGAACCACGGTTGAATTCTCTGGGGAGGGAAGGAATGGGAGAGAGAAAGAGAAGGTAGTAAGGGAGATAGGTTTAAAGAAGCACTTTCTTGTGGCAGACTTTTTAAAGACAACTCTCAGACTTGTTCCTTTGATAATAGAATTCTTTCCACTCCCCCCCCCCAAAGACTCTTGTCTGTGGAGTCAGTAAACTGGGGTTCAAACTCAGATGTACCTTTTCCTGGATTCGTGACTTTGAACAAATCTCTAACTTCTCTGAGCCTCATTTCCCCACAAATCTGTATCATTCTCATTTTTGCAGAACTGTTATTAAGATGATACAAAATAGTGGATATGAAGAATTTAATGCTCCTGGCCTACAGCAGGAGACAATAAATGCCAGTCCCTTGCCAACACTGTGCACCTTGGTTTACTCACATGGTTATTGAAAATATTAAATAAGCTATAGTGTTTTTTTTTTTTTTTTAACTAGGGATTGAACTCAGGGGCTACTGAACCACATCCCCAGATTTAGAGACAGGGTCTCACTGAGTTGCTTAGCACTTTGCCTTTGCTGAGGCTGGCTTTGAACTCATGATCCTCCTGTTTCAGCCTTCAGATCCGCTGGGATTCCAGGTGTGCGCCACCGCACCTGGCTTGAGCTAGTTTTTTATTACTATGAAAAGATGTTTTTCTGAGTGCTCCCTCTTCCCTTTGTTTTCTGTACATACTGAAATCTTACTTTTCTGGAAGGGGTAGTGCATAGTCCTCTTTTCTTCCCCAATTGTGCCAAGCCAAAAGAAATCTCATATATTTCCAGTTCTCATGTTCTTGCCCATTACAAACTTGATCAGAGACCCCAAATAGTATCAGGGGTTCTAGTATTATCTGAAATCACTTAGCTCTCACAGCCTGTTTCCCTATTTATAGAACCCCAAATAATGTTGGAAGTCCCTTTCCTCATTAACTTGTTTGTGATTGCTTAGGCATAAAAAATTCCAATATTAGAGATTTTCTTTGCCACCTGCTATAGTGCTACCACCTAGTGGTTAATTGCTGCCTTCCTTCAACTGCACCTGAGTCTTCAGGCTGGGGCTGTCCACTAGCAATGTAAGTCACATATGTAATTTTAAATTTCCTAGTAGCCACATTTAAAAATGAAACAGATGAAAGTAATTCAGACACTTAATAGCTTATTAGTTCATTTGATTCTCATTTAATTTTCCCCCATCAAAACAGAGTTGAATGATTCTGAATGTGAAAGACTTGAGTCTATTTCTTTCTACAGACTCAGTGCTAGAACATTAAATGCTAATGAGATTCATACCTGCTATATTCATAGGTAGTATATTTCACAGTGGTCTTCTACAGACAAGATTAAGAAGGGTCTCTAATAATGGATGTTGCAGGAAGATTTTAGTGGATCTCTTGACTTTTGCCTACTTTACCTGGCTTTGAAACCATCATGGATGATGGGGGCCTCTTACCTCTGCCCATGCAACCTAGTGTGCTGCTTGTAGCTGGCCCCTGGGGGCCTGAGCAGCCCCTCCTGAGTTGAAGTCTTTGATGTTGTGGTGGGTGGCAGAACGGTTGAGGGCTTGGCAGCTGCTACTGAGAATGCTCTGGATTCTTGAGGATGATGAATTATTGGTGTGGTGGGGGAAGGGTGGGGCTCTGGAGGGTTGTCAGTCCTTTGGGTTGGTGTGGTAACTGCAGGAGATGAAAGAAAAAGGGACCTTCCATATACACTTTACTCTAGTCTCCAGAGGCACTGGGCCACCAGCTCTTTCTTCAATACATTCTTCTCTTTTGCCCAGACTACATTTGTTCCTAGGGTCCTCATGGCCTGAAGTGCCTTCAGAGCATACCACCTCTATGCAATCAATTCTGTATTGGCTTCGAATACCATTTCCTCCAGGAAGCTCCCCATCTCATGCCTTCCCAGGAAGAAGAGCTTGCCCTCCTGTGAGCATGGGGAGACCTTGTTTGTAGTTCTCTTCTCACTCTGCCTTGTGCTATATTTGTTTATTTGTTCTCCCCCATCACACACCTATCAGTAACAACCATAGCTCTATGAACTTCCCAATTACACTATTCCTTTTGGCAATCAACAGGGTCCCCTCATGTAATAATATTCAATTAATATATGCGAGGATATGATGGAAATATTAACACGTCATAAATGCATTTAAAACTAGAAACATACTGAACTATGAAAGTATTGTTAGTATAATAACCATTTATCTTTTAATTGAAAAATAGAGTTGTTAAAATCACTAGACACCAGCAGGTAGAATACAACCCTGTGGGCAGCAAGAAGACATGATGACCTCCAGCTGGGAAACGTCTGCCCAGTCATGGGTTTGGCAGTCATTCATAAAAAGAGCTGATTTTGTGAATGGAGCACACGCTCCATTGCTTGTGGTGCCACCTAGTGGTGATGTGCAAGTTCTGCAACTATGTCAGGGAGTCGTGGCTTTAGGATAGGCTTGGAGGATGTAAAAGCAGGTCTGTTGGGCTCTGTTCTGCTGTGCTCTGCCACTCATGGTGAGCTGGACATCCACCCACCTCCCTCCTCCGTTTCCACAGTGCTACAGCATCTTCCTCATCTCTCTTACTCATGCTTTGATGGACTGACCTTTGGATGTGGATTCAGAAGAACTGGCATGTGCAACCATCTGGAGCCAAGTGGGCATCCGCTGCTCCAGAAATTTATGAAACCATTTTGGAGGCTCAGATATCAGCTCCTCCTCCCAGAATGGATTGTACTCTATTGGAAGCAAGGAGATTATGTTGATGGTATCTGGAGGAAAGATAGGCCTGGAGAAGGGACTGTTGGCGTAAGTAAAAGCTGACTCAGACAAGGTAAAATGGCAGTGAGGGCATGAGAGCAGCATTGCTGGAGGGGAGCAGAAAAGGAGCTGGTCTTGGGGCCTTCCTGACAGAGAACTTTTTCTCCTAGCACAGCTAATATGCCCTGAAAAACCATCAGACACTATTGGGACTGTGAACTGTTGAATTAGTTGCTGCATTTGTGTAGGAAATCACTGGAGAAGAGGAGAAAGGCTGGATGCGTGAGAAATAAAGGACCAGACCAGACAGTAACAAATCTGGCCTATAAATATGCCTTGATAAGTGGGTGTATTTCCTTTATATTCATCTCTGATATATCTCATGGAACAGTTATATATGACGGTTATGTCCTTGGCTTCCAGTTTTCACTGGTGCTCAAACTCATGTCACCTCTCCCCTTGAACCCTGGATGGGACAGGCGACCCAAGGTCAGCATCTCTTATCCTTTTGCCTACTGTGGATAGACAGTTCTGTGGGTCAGGAGGTTAGTGGACTATGAAGTTCAACTCTGTGGATGCTAATTGTTATTGGGCTGGCTAATATGGCAATAGCATAGAAGTCTGGAGGACTGTTATTTAGATGGCTGTCTCAATCTTCCTAAGTGGAGACATTTTCTGAGTGGGCTGAACCTGCTTGCAAGCAGCGGTGGCACCTACCACTGTGGACATTCAGGGTGACCTTCTGGGTCTTGCCCCGTTCTGTGTGCGTGCCCACTCCGCAGGCATAAACTCCACTATCACTCTCGGTCAGTTCTGTCATCTCCACTAGGAACAAATTCTTGTGTAAGCACGGCTTCAAAGTGACTCGACTGTCATATTCCTTCTTGATGAAGTTATTGGATACCACCGTGGAACAGATTGCAGGTTTCACCATCTCCCGGCACAGATACATCCTCACGTTTATTTTAGGAAGTGGGCACTCGATGGTAATAGATCCACCCAGTTCTCCATCCAGCTTTACTTCTGGGAGGATCTTCAGAGCTTCACATACTGCAGAAGAAGGAGTTAATGCAGAGGGGGCCTCATTCCCAGTCATATCCCCAACTCTAACTCTCTCCAACCCTAGCCCAAGTTCTAGCCCAGCCTCACTCCAAACCATGGCCCCATCCCCATCGCCAGTCCAACTTCAGTCAGTCCTCAGCCTCAACCTGTCATGATTTCTTCCCTTATCTTCATTCATCTTTTCCCTTGCCTAACCCGATTTACCACCTCAGGCTAAGTCCTTACACACCCGTCCCCCATGACCATACCTTAACTTAGCTCTTTGCCTCATCACTAAATCCATACCCATAAGGACCCAGACCACCCCTATGAGAATATGATCACAACCACAACACCCACTTCAAGGAGAAATAATGTGCCTACGGTGACCCCAAATGGCATATAACCCCCAAGGGACTTCAGCCTGAGGCTGGGAGATGCAGGTCAGTTTTGCTGCAGTAGGTTTTTCTCTCCAGGTTTGTTTTGGTCATATTCATTCAGCCAGTCATTTATTCCAACAGTTCTCCATATTCAGTCATTCAGTAAGTGTCTACTGAATGCCTCTCATGAACATCTCTCCCTTGCAGAACAATCATTTAGTGAGCAATACCAACAGCCAGCCAGTACAACACGGAGTGATCAATTCCGTGACAGAGAGAGCACAGTATTCCTTGGAAGGAGCAAGCAGGGGCCCCTGATCCAGTCTCTTGTAGGGGGTGGGGTAGTTAGAGGAAGGTTATTTTGGAAGATATGGTGTCTAAATTGTGATCTGAAGGAAAGGACATAGAGGGCAACTAAGAATTCTGATACTTGTCACCCAGTGGGGAGCTCAAAGGAATGTGTGAGTGAATTCGGGTGTGGGTGTGGGCACACTGTGTGTTGACAGGGTGTGGAGCAGGAAGGGATAAAAGATGTGGGTTGCAAGAGTCTGACATTAAAAGGCTTGTGCTTTAGGTGAGAGGTCTCATGCAGCTCAGCCAGCTATAGAAGAGGGTAAGGCCTCAATGATTAATTATTAACTAAACAGGTCCCAGTAAGTGTCTGAATATTTTCAGGAAGAGGATTCATAAGGTAAAATGTGTGTGTGTGTGTGTGTGTGTGTGTGTGTTTTGGGGTGGGTTGGGATGGGGTGCAGGGCTGCAAAGGAGAAGTCTTCCAGATGGTAAGAATGGTCCCCACCAGGGTGGGGATGCCAGAGAGAACAGAGCACATCTGTGGATGTGGATGGAGAGAACTCCTCCTGCTTAGGGAGATGTATCCCCAGAGCACGACTTCAGGATAGCTGCAAGGAGTTCAGTCAAATGAGTGTCAAGAAAAGCATCAGGAAAGCAGTGAGACTTGAGGATTCTGGATCAGGACATCCCTGATGGGTAAAATGGGTAAATGTGCACAAGGGTAAAGAGGTGGAAACCATCATGGGAGGAGAATGCAGACTACAGGGACTGGAGAGGGAGCTCTACGGGAGCCCACTGAAAGTGTAGCCCATGTTAGCATGGTGGGAGAGCTGCAAGCATGAGCCCCCACATCCTCTTGGGCCTGTGAAATCCTCCCCTCCTTCTAGGGAGAGCAACATCCCTTTGGCCCAGCTAGAATGGCGGTGCTGCTCAGGGGCAGACTGAGGTGGTATGATTTAAGCACTCTTTACACCTTTATATCTTCCATTCCCTGCCCCACCCCTCTGCCTTCTCAGCCTCAGTTTGATTAGCCATCCATCATACACATATATCCCACTACCTCTCAGAGTGTCTGACACTGCATTAAAACTCCATTCCTTTGGGCCCTTAAGACTTTTCAATGCAACAATTATTTGAATTTATTCTATACTGAAGGCATCACAAAGAAAGAACTTTTGAATAAAAATCCATTTTGATCCTTAAGGAGCTTATAATTTAATTAACCAAATAAACACATACGGAGCCACAATATGAATGTAATCAGTATTCTGAGTTCAGAAGCGGGGGCTCAGGAAAGTCTTTGAAAAGGGAGTGGAGACTGAGGTGGACTTTAAGGAACTCATAAGAGGCGAAGGTGAAATGAAGGATGTTTCTGGTAGAATGAATAACATGGGCAAGGAAGGGCAAGGTGGCAGGGGTGTGTAGCACATGTTCAAGGAAGAGTCCTGTTTGGCTAGAGCAAAGTGCAGGAGAATGTGTCAATACATTGAAGGTTTTGCAAAGAACAATCCTATGACTAGAGTCAAGCTGTTGGAAGATTTACCTGATCAGGCTGAGAGGGTGAAAGTGGGAAACATAGTTGAGAGAGGATAGTTGTGCATTTGACCCCTTTCCTTTTCCTCTGTGACCTTGCTAGTAGAAGCTGCCACTGCTTCTCATTCTGGTAAGCTACACAAATTGGCCATTGATTGGACCAAACTCTGGTTGGGACTAAATGGGAAGAGGTGGTTAAAAAAAAAGCCATTCTGGCATTTTGTGGCTGATATTAGAAACACTTATGGCAGATGAAATAGCCCATTTGGATGGGACCAATGAGGAGTCGGAGGTAAAGGGTTAAGTATGTAGCTGTGCCTCTGGTCTTTGTGGGTTGTTAAAGTGGGGTGTCCAAGAGACAGTTGCCAACTGAAATATGAAATTCAGAAAATAGAATGGGACTGTTGAATGGATTAGGGAGTCCTCCTTTAGAGTTGAAAGCTGGAAATTCAGGAGTGAAAAAGATCTATAGACAGAGAATACGGCAGTAAGAAGAAAGATCTTTGGAGGCACCAGCTTTAAGATCCCATAATAAAGGTAGAAATGTCTAGGAAATGAGATACCTTCAGCCCTTGAGAATTAACAACTGGCTAAACAGTACCTGGAGTGGAGAGAGGAGCACTAGCAGGGAGCAGGGGTGCTCCAGTGACTCACATGACCTCTGTCCTTGTACTGGTTTGCAATTGAATCCATCAAGGAACATTAGGGACGGAGATGCCTGGCGATTGATTGCCTGTGGCCACTTCATAAAAAGTGTGAAGTGTTTCCCCAGAGTACTTACCTGGCAGGAAGTAAAGTGACCAAAGCCAGAGGTCCATGGTTCTTTCCAAAGCCTCTGGAGCAGGAGCAGAGACCCACTGCCAACCCGAGAGCCCTTCACCATCGGGAGCTTGAAAGAGATTCTGGCCCCATCGAGGGGCAAAGGCTTGAAAATGAGGAAATGACAACCTGTCTTGTTTGCCAGCTAGTCTTAGCCTAAAAAAGAAAATATCAGCAAACCACAGCGGAAGTCAGGAATTGAGAAAACATGCTGTGTTGGGTGAGAATGGGTCACCAGGGTTCAAGGGGCCTCTAGGAAGCTCTCGAGATTGTTAGCGAGCACCAGCCTGGTATCTCTTTGCCTTCATACTTTTTCTTGGAGGGGCCTCTTGTGCTTTATATGTATCCATTAACTCCTGAGCTGAGGGCCTTTGCTTTACCCCTGTTTTCAGGACAAAAGAGCCTCATCTCCAATTCTTCCCATTGGATGGAAGCTGTGTGGACAGAGGTTTGGACCTGAAGCAGAAGATGCTGGTTGTGGTCCTTATCAGTCACTGGTTAGCTCATTTGAAGAATACCTTTGAGCACCTACTATGTGGAGTTGCCGATCATAGATCTGGGGCAATTCAGTACTTTTCTCTGAGTCTTGATTTCTTTTCTTTTCTTTCTTTTTTTTTTAAGAGAGAGACAGAGAGAGAGAGACAGAGAGAAAAATTTAATATTTATTTTTTAGTTCTCGGCGGACACAACATCTTTGTTTGTATGTGGTGCTGAGGATCGAACCCGGGCCGCACGCATGCCAGGAGAGTGCGCTACCGCTTGAGCCACATCCCCATCCCAAGAGTCTTGATTTCTTTACCTAGAAAATATATGAAGGTGGGACTAGATGACCCCTGACATTTCCTCCTACAGAACATCATCCCTAGTTCACTCTGCCATCCCTCATCCCTCATTTCCCCCAGCTATCTACATAAGGTAATTCCCTCCAGCAGGGACCCAGGCCACTATCCAGGGACCATAGGAGCAATGTCACAATCTAGTTTTGGGAAAGCTTTTCTGGACCTCAGTTTTCTCATTAAGAAAGTAGGGAGGGTCTCAGCCCTGCCTACCTCACACATCTTTTATGATGCCCAGCAAAAATTACAGATGTGAAAGAGCTTTAGGAGTCCTATTTCAAGTGGAGACGTGCTGCACTGTTACTGATCAGAGGGTTCCCAGGGCCTCAGTCCTTGGTGCTTCATTCCTGGATGTCAGTTCCCACCTCCAGGTGCTGCAGCTTCCTGTGCCCATGGAGGATTCACGCTATTCCTACACCACCTCAGGAAGGAGGCAGCTGACAGAGCCCAGGGCTCCTCAGGGGCTGTGTGCATCACAACCCACTCGCCCCCACACACCAAATTTGTCACATGCTCTCCAAAACAACAAGTTCCCCCAGTTAGGGGTCCATTGTGAGCAGGTGCAGAGGAAGCGTGTGTGGGCGGGTTGCCTGCCCTGCCCTGCCCTGCCCTGCTCTGTTCTGGCTAGATCTACACTGGCTCAGAGGAGCTAGGTCCTGCAACCAGCAGATGGGCCATGATGTCAGAGGCCTCTGTCAGGCTAGGGGGCCAGAGGTTTCAGCTGGGATCAGCTCCCACCCTCCCTCCTTAGAGGGCCCTTCAGTGCCCTGTAGCTGCCAGGCTCTGCTGTTTGCTGGGACTGTCTTGGGGACCCAGGGAGAAAAGAGGGAGGGAGGGTCCTAATATAAATGAGTGAATGTGATGTGTGTGGCTGTGGGTGTGAGAGCTTGTGGGTGTGAATGTGTGAGTGTGCACAAGCTGTATGGATGTGTATGTGTATTGTGAGATGCATAATTGTATAGTGTGTGTATGATGGCTACGAGCGTGTGAGTGTGCAATGTGTATTGTGTGATGTGTGGAGTGGGATGAGCAGTGCGTGGCACGTGTGTGCATGAGTATGATGTGTGTATGAGTGTCTGCAAGGACCTGGGTGCACTGCGCTGTAGCCAGGCCTATCAGGTGGAGCTGGAGCTCTGCGAATGAGCCTGGGTAAAGAATTTCCCACATGTGTGGCCCCAATGAAATTTTTAAAAGCATCACATGGGGTTAAGAGCAAGAATTGGGGTTCTGAAATGAAATTATGGCATTTTCCCATAAATGAATGGAGCTGGAGACTGTCATGCTAAGTGACATAAGCCAATCCCAGAAAACCAAAGGCTGAATGTTCTTTCTGATATGTGGATGCTAACTCACAATAAGGGCGTGAGGTAGGGAAGAATAGAAACACTTTGGATTAGACAAAGGGGAATGAAGGGAAGGGAGGGGGATTGGGAATAGGAAACACACTGGAATGAATTGGACATCACTTTCCTATGTTCATATATGAATACACGACCAATGTCATTCCACATCATGTGCAACCAGAAAAATGGGAAGTTGTACTCCAGCTATGTGATATGTCGAAATACATTCTATTGTCACGTATAACTAAAAACAACAACAACAACAACACAGAATTAGAGGTCTGAATACTGCCAGGCAGAAGGTAACTGGAGAGATCAAATTCCCACACCTTGGCCTGTACAGATACTGCCTTGAGATGTTGTCCCAGGGTGTCTAGGGGCAGGGACCCTTAGGAAACCTGGCCTCTGGATAAATAATGCTGTTTACCATTCATATTCTCTTCACTCTTCTTTTCCCCATGTGAATTTAATCTCCTGATTCATGGGCTGCTGTGTTCCTGGCGTTCCTAGTCCCAGGAGCACACAAAAGGTGCAGGGGACTCAATGGCCAAACAGCTTCCAGGGGCCAGAGGGGTGTAGGTGAAGGAGAGCATTCAGGCCGAGAGGCATAGTCGTTCACTTTTCATGACTACCTCTTAACTGAGGCTTTGCTATCCTCCCCGTGTTACTGCTGGGCTTAAAGGAGCATTCTTCCTAAGGTGAGGGTGGCAAGAGGTGAGCCTTACCTGGGGCACAGCACACACCCTGGAATACAGTAAGAGTGAGTGAGGTTCCCCATTGTCACTGGTTGCATTTCTCTACCTTGGCCTTCCCCATAGCTAGTTTCCAAAGGGCCATCTTCTGGGCCTGTCCACATGGAATGCCTCCATCCTCAGGTAGCCTTCCCTATGACTCAGTGCTCCTCTCTGCAGTGTCTGACCTTGAGAATCTCTGCTGGTGGCCTCTCCAGGGAGCCCCTCCCCACCAGGTGGAGGCACCTGCCTTAGGTATCCTGAACTTCCCTCCTTCCAGGAACTTGACCGTAGGCTTACTTGGCCAAAACATACAGGAATTCAGGGTGAATTATAATGTGATTCATCACCCAAGTCCTGGATTTTAGAATATTCACATTTCCATGTCCAGGATAAAGACTTTTGGCTTTAGTTAAGAGTGGATTGTAACCTCTTCTTTCTTTTCTTTCCAGTTCTGGTGATGGAATTCAGGGTCTTGTGCATGCTAGGCAAATACTTGACTACTAAGCTGCACCCCCAGCCCAGAGCAGCCCTTTTATTTTTCAGCCTTGAAAGTGAAACTCTAGAGTTCTTGGCTCATATGGCTGGATGAACTCTCTGTTCTTGTTTTAATTTCATGGCGAACTGGGGGCCGTTGGCTTTGGTCCTTCATCTGCTCTTTTGGGTGCATGCCCACTGCCCACTGAGATATGAAGTCTCTCTGAGATGATCCCTCATTGTTTCTATGACAAAGTCTCCCTAGCAGAGGTAATTGTTTTAGGGAAGCTAGTGAGGGGGTGGGGAAACACTGTTTCTTTGTATTGGGGACCAGCTTCATAGACCACAGCACAGGTGGTTCCTCACTGCCGTCTGTCGTTTTTAGGAGAGTTGTTCCGTCTTGAGTCTTGGAAAATTCATGAACGAGTTTTCTGTTTTGCTTTAAAAAACAAAGTAAATTGCTATAATATATTTGAAAATACTGTTGGACCTTAGTAATGCATAAGCATATCATTACCTAGCAGACTTAAAAAGAAAAAAAGTCAAGATAGTTCTAGAACTTGAGAAAGATTTCCTTGTCATTAAATATGTAAGTAGCTCCCTGAGTGGCTGATGGTCACTGCTAAGTGGTCTATCATCAGTCTCACAGTTAATAGTTATTCCCTGTACTGGGCTGAATGGTAGCTTCCTAAAATTCATGTCTACCTATGAACCAGCTTTTCCTCTCCTGTGCTCCTGGGCAGCTGATGAGCTTTGGGCAGACATCATTATCTTTGCAATCACTAGTGACAATATCAGTTAGGAATAATGAGACTTTCTGAGATGTTAGTGACATTTCTTGGCCTTTTATTCTGGGGACTGGGGGACTGGCCTCCTGGTTATTGGCCCTGATGCAGAAATTGCATCTTAATTGTTTGCCATAGGCTGGGACCTCTTGTGGGTCAAGAGTAGCTTCCTGAGGGATAAAACACTTATAGGTTCCAACATGCCTTGTAATTTTAGTTCTCTTGGAATGATTCACTGTCATCCCGAGAGAAGCTAGGACTGCATTCCCATCCCAGAGAAGAGCGAAGTCAACACTCCTGATGGCCACCTCTCTAGCCTGGGGAGGAGCCCAAGGCCCTGAACCAGGCCAGCACTTGGGAATTGGCACAGGACACTGTAGTTAGTGGGACTGGAGGGGAGAATAGGGGGAAGGGAAGTCTGAGTCCCTGCAAAGGTAGGCTTGGGAAGTGACCCTGAGATATCGTGCTCAAGGCCCAGGTAGAAAGCACGGTTCCCAATCAGGCAGAATGGAAGACTAGGGAGAGCTCTCTTGAGGAGAGACTTTTCCACATCCAGCCCCTGAGGAAGAGTCCAGGTAGGGATTGGAGAGGGGACGCAAGCTGCCAGCCTGTAGGGTGTGACATAGTTTAGTGCCAGAAGCTAGGATAAGCTTAATAAATAAGGGGTCCTTTATCTAATCACTAACCCCCTCAAAGAGACTTTGGATCAATCACTCTAAACTTTAAGTTATCATTTAACTAGCTTTTAGTTGATGAGCCTATAGAAAGAGTTTACTCTTGTGCTTTTGATTAGTGGCCTATTGATTTTGGAGGGAACACCAGGAACAGGAGTTTAAAGGTTAACTATTTACTATTCTAAGGTTTTGTTGTTTGTTTGTTGTTTTATCAGTGCCCATCAGAAGCCCTGGTTATACTAGCTTTCAGTTTATTCCACTATAGTCTTAATTATATTCTATAACAAACTTCACATAAAACCATTCTTTCATTGAAAACAATTCTTTCATTGAAGACAATCTTGGTCCCACTTTCAGGAACTTTCCTAGCCCTCTTTAGTCTAGCCTTGGGGAGGAGGTGGGGGAGCCTGTTGGCTTAGACACATGCCCCAGGGTGTCTAAAAGTGGGACCAAAGAAAAATGCTTTGGAAAAATTATCAGGAAAACCCCAGGTATGGGAGACAAATGCAGTCCAACCCTTCTTGGTGGCAATCATGGTCTTTAATTATGAATTAAGTCACATTTCTGATTTGTTAGCAAGGGACAGCTTGTAGATGCTGGTTGAAATACAGAGCTCAGAGGAAGAAAGAGCTTTAATTTTAGCTCTTGGGATATCAGCCCCTCCCTGGCACCATCTGACATTCTCTTTCCTTTTCTCCTTTTATAATTCTTCAAACATGTGTTTGACAGCCCTCTTATCTTAGATCCAGGGGAGTGACAGGAAGGGAAGGAGTTATCTTCCCTTCAGGTGGGACCTGGGAAACATCAGTCACTAATCACATTTTTCCTTTCCTCCTCCTTGTTCTATAAACTACCTCTAACAGTGGGGCAGGACTCTTACAGAAAGGTCCCTGGTCAGGAGATGCCAAATCTGGTTTGATACTCACTTATCTTACTGGGTGCCCTTGAGAAAAACTCAGGACCTCAAAGTTCTTGCCTAGGACTGCAAGAGTATGTTCATGATGACTTGTATGTATACTTTAGGACTCCAGGCATTGTATGATGTCACCCATTGGGGGGTGAGGTGAGTGTACCTGCTAAGGTGTCAGGTCTTATGAGTGGATACACACTGGGAGTATCGGGCCTCCTTCAGTGATATTTATTGAGACGTGGCCAACTGGGTTTATGGTATATCTGTCCCATCATCCAGCAGGATGCCTGGATTCTAGTAAATATTCAAACATGACTTTTTAATGAAGGAAAGAAGAAAGGAAGAAAGGGAGAGATGGATTGGAGGGGAAAATATCAGTGGCATCCCACCATAGGGGTGTAGGGAGGCCCCAAAGGTTCTCCTTCCTGAAATGAGCTCCCCACCCAGGTCCTCCTTCTTTCAGAGAGACCCCTCTAAGATCTGAATCCTTCACACTTGAAGTTCTCTCAACAAAAACTAGCTGCAGATGGACACTCCTTGTCCCCACCCCACCCAACAGGAACAATTTGGCCAGGCTTCGTTGTCACTGAGGACAGGACCAGCAACCTCTGAGCACAGGTAGAAAAAGCCTAGGTGGGGGTGAGTGCAGGCAGCAGATCAGCATAATTCTGAAGGTGATTGTCACAGGCAATGGGGCAGGTGGCTGATGCTGCCCTAGACTTCACTGGGTTCCTCCTGGCCCTGGGCAGCTATCTTGCCGGACTGGAGCAGGAAGGCGGAATACGCCATGTCGGCTTCCTCCTTGGATGACTAGGGGGCAAAAGAAGAGGCATCAGTGGATGAGGGTGGGGAGGGAGGGGTGCTTTCCACATCCGGGATTCATCATCTTGACCTGAGCAACACAAGCTTGTGTGACCCCCTGTTCTCAGGCCTGCCCTGTGCTCACCAAGAAGCTCTGATTTTGAGAAATGGAAAGTTGCAACCTCTAAAAATATCTCCCTCTGTCTCACTACCTCCTTCCAACACATGGGGCGGAACCACCTCTGTTGCCCTGGCCTGTCCCCGGAAGCTGTGCCCACACAGTCCATGGGCAAGGTGGCCCAGGCTGGCATCAGGTAAGGTGGTTTGTGTTTTTCTTTCTCCACTAGCCCAGAAAAGTAGCTTTTCAGCAGCCGGTGGGGAAGCTGACCGTAGCTTTGTGGATACCTCTTGCTAAAAGCAGAGGTGACTGCTGTTGCCAGGGGAATTAGATAGGATAAAAAGCATGAAGGCTTCAGAATTAGAGGCCAGTCAGTATCCTTCTAGGAAGCCACAGGATGAGGGTGACACATAACCCCCAAACCAGAGTAAGCTCTAGTGGGATTTCACGTACTGGTATACTGCCACTCCACTGGGGGTAGGCAGGGCCTGCAAATCACCCACCACCCATCAAGTTGCCCACCACCAGTGAATGTCTTTCAGGCCCAGACAAAGAGCTGGTGCTGAGCAACTCTCAAGGGAGGGTGGGTGACCTAAGGGAAGTCCAGGGGTCCCACAGCCCAGAAAGAGCATCTCCCAACCCCCAGCTCTTGACATGTGATCTCCCCGCCTGTGACCACACCTGTCAGGCACTTTTCTTTCTTCTGTCCTTGCTTCCTCCCCCCTGCAGGTTTATAGTCTACCAATGCAGCTGCCTTCTTCCTCAGCTTTATACACAACACCCACAACCAGGAAGCCTTTCCCCTCCTGCAGAAAGTCCCCCTGATACTGTTTGTGCCATCTTCCCTGTTCTGGGGTCAGCCTCCATGCAAAGGTGCCCCTGATATCTAACCATAATTCCTCATCTTGCAATTCCTTGTCACTCTAATGGGGCTCTCCCTCTCTCCTGGGCTCTTACCCTTTTTGCCCTCTTGGGTTCTTCAGGTGCCGTGTTGCCCTCGGGGGTGGCCATGGCCTCTGCATATACAGAGAGTGTGGTTAGCTCTCACTAGCCCCTGTTTCCACCCCAGACTCAGGGTCAGACTAGTTCTTGCTGCATGACAGCGGGGTTGAGCATTCTCTCAACACATACCAGCTTTTTCTTCAAGGATGGTCTCCTGAGTGACTGGAGCGGCTCCCATATTGTCAACAGCACCAAATTCCCTGGAGTTGTCAAAGTCTGACATGCTAATATCCGTCCTGTAGCTTCTAATTGAAACCCGGTCTGTCCAGGAGAAAGAAGGATTGGTGTAAAGACAGGGTTGGGCCAGAGAAGACCAGAGCTACTCCTCTCGAGGTAGCTCTGCCATAGCCCATGGGATAGCTATGGGGGTGGGACCTCTGGCTGCTCACTTCTGCCTCTGACCCAAAGCAGAATGGATCTGAGTCCCTCTTGGTGGATAATCAATACTCCCTGACCTTTGTCATTCTGTGATTCCTAATGCACAGCACCTGTTTTGCCCTCACATCATCCCTGTGAGATGGTTATTATCATTCTGTATTGAGCCATGAGAAAACTGAGGCATGAAGTGGGGATGTCACAGAGTCACACAGTCCTTTAGTCACTGAACTAGGCAGATGCCCAGGCCTCCCCGATCCTGGTCTTCTGGCAGCCCTGCCTCTGAACTTAGACCCCAAGCTGATTGCTGTCTTCCAGAGACAGTATCTAGATAGTAGCACCTAATTAATTTGGGAGGACATGGGGGTTTGTCTTTCCCAACTCACTTTCTCAGAATCTTTTGTACAAGTCAATGGAGAGGCCACCAAGTCTACAGGACACTGTGGTGGCCTCCCATGTGGGCAGTTGAGCCAGGAATGAGGGTTCAGGGATGGAGGTGGGGTTGGAGAACATCCTGGGCACTTACCCACATTCTTCCGGTGCCGGGCTCTGGCCACCCACACAGCCACAGCCCCCGCTGACAGAACCAGGCCTAGAGGCACCAGGGTGGACAGCAACACTTTGGAGCTTCTGCTTTGTCCCTCAGAGCTAGAAGAAGGGTTAAGTCAATCTATCACTGGAAGGGAGACTCAGGAGCTGCCGGATGAGCTGGCAGGTTGGCCCCAGCTAATGTTCTTCCCAGGTTAATCCATTCCACCCTCCTGACACAGCTCCCGAGCTCTGTTCTCCTAAGAAACCTTCCCAGACTCATAAGGCGAGGAATGGGCCTTTCCTGCATCCCAGGCTTGGAAGCTTGTACTAAAGTATAAACACTGCTCTGGCCATGTGAGAAGGACCGAGGGCACAAGGGACCCACAGCCCCAAGCTCAAGCTGAGGCAGTTAGGGCTGCCTCACTATTAAAGAGATGGGAACTGGTGGCCCAGCCTCAGGATTTTATCTGTGCTCAGAGTGAGGAGTCTCAGTCTTTCTTCACCTGCTAGTATCCGAGGACGCTCTGATCCCAGGTTCTTGGTCTCCCGTATCCTCTACCACCGCTCTTTCTTCTGCAAAAAGCCTGGGATTCACAATGGCTTTGTTCTCAATCACTCTAACAGTGGGCTCCGCCACTTTCTCCTCAGCCCCTGGATTTGCGTTGGCTGGGCTGACCTCACGGGACCCTGGAGCAGAGAAGAGCAAGGACTCAGTTAAGTCCCTCCCACCCACCCCCACTTCCCCAGTGTTCTGACTCCCATCGGTTAGGGAGCCTGAGGACTGAAGCTTCATCAGAAATCACAGGGTTAGAGTTAGAGCTCAAGACTGTTAGGGCGGGACCAAGATTGACATTAGAAGCAGAGGAGTGATGGTCTTCTCTAGCTTGTCACAGATGATCTCTGCCTCATTGCTACCCAAGTTGTTTCCATAATCAAGACTCCGTGTCATGGATCCAGCTGTGAATAAGGGCTCACTCAACACCTGGGGACAGGAGATTTTTCACAAGTTGAAACCCTGCCTCCTAACTGCTGGGCAGTGCTGCCTCCTGGTGGTAGCTGGGTGGTGGTGGCCCCCTCAATGAACCAGACCAATAGGACCCAGACACAATGGGATACCCTCATTAGGGCAAAAAAGAGGCTGGAAATGCAGATCTGCTGGATGAGGTCATCTTAGTTTTCTTTCTTACTTTTTTTTTTTTTTGGTGTTGGGAATCACAACCAGGGCCTTGCTTGTGCTAAGCACATGCTCTACACTAAGCTAACCTTTGCCCCCATGCCTTAATTTTCCTGATCAGACCTTGCAAATGAAGGTATTTGGTCCCACTTTTGAGGGCAGGCTTTGATAGAGGGCAGGAGGATGAGTATATTGCATGTGATAGTGAAATTTCCATCTTTCTAGTTACAGAATGCACTTTGGTTTGGCTTGAAGGGGCAACTATGGCACTTGCCTTACTGCTGAGGTTAAATAGTCAACTTACTATTTTTATATAGTTTGTATTTCTATTTGGGATGCCCCTTATGGAGAACTCCCAATTGTCCTGCACCCCCCCCACACACACCTCATCCAGTTTCTGATGCCAAACCTAGGGCCACCTGTGGTTGAGAAATTGTCAGGCAGGAACTTTTGAGTGGTCCTGCTTTGGGGTTCCAGAGAGCACAGGCCCTCCCCTTGGAGACTCACCCACTGCCACCTTCTCAACTGCCACATAGACAGCTGCAGTCTCTCCATAATTGTGGTCTTTTCTCACGCCACACCAGTACCAGCCTTCATCCTCCTTGACAACTGAATTCAGGGTCATGGAGATGAACCGGTTGTTCTGGTCACAGGTCACAAGGGCCTGGCTGGGGCTTTTGTCTTGGCTGGGCAGCTCCCTGCATTCCCCGTTGCTCCACTTGCACCAGTACTTCTCAAAGGCGTAGTATTTGCAGGGGAAGTGGCACTGGAGCTCAAGACTCTTCCCCAGCACAGCGGTCACATTCTCCGGTACCTTGAGGCTTGGTTTTCCTGAGGCAGGGAAGGAAGAAGACATAGGCATAGAAGTTGGCATGTGGAGATGCTGCAGGAAAGTGACCATGGTGGTGATCTTTGTCCTCATTTCTCCTTTGCATAGTGCTCTAAATAGATTAGGCTAATTACTTAAGCAACAGAATGATGTGCTGATGTCCTTGTCATTACTGATGCCCACCATGATCGGCCCAGAGTCTGTTAAAAGAACACAGAGCTTTGCTCCTTGGTTTCAGTTTGCTTTCCTTACTCTTCCTTTTCTTCTAGACTCACATACAAGAGCCTTATTCAATATTCTACTTCACCTACTGCAAAAGAGACCAGTGTTCCTGAAATTAGGAAGTGCTACATGTAGTAATTGGGAAGAGTGTGGGGTGCTTGTCATAGGTACCAAAATGTGACCTTTGAATAGGAAGGCTCTCTCCTGGGGACTGTCCTCATCCACACACCAGGATGCAGGTGAGATAGGAGGAACAGTGGCTGGGGAGACTGCTGCTGACTTGAGTGGTCTTAGGGGTCTTTTCCCATTTCTCTTGCCCCTAAGCTCTTACCTTCAACAATCTGGAGCTCCGTTGAGGTCCTCCAGCGAGTATTGCCATTGGTGAGACACCAGTAGAAGCCAGCATCCTGGGTGGTGAGCTGGTTGAGTATGACTGTGTAGGTGCCATTGCCCGGCTCTTTAAAGAGTGCGAGCCTGCCCTCATGCTCTTCCTGAACCTCCCCGTCGCTGGACACCAGCAGTGGGCAGCGGCCATTTTGTGTTCCTTCCCAGCGACACAAGTACTTGATGCTGTTGCTTTCCTTCCGGTCATAGGGGCAGAGCAAGGACACAGAGCCTCCCGTCACGCCCTTCACCACTGTGGGATTAGAGGGGATCACGGTCTCTGGAAGCACAAAAGGAGACAGCATGGAAGGGTGGCAGCCAGGAGCAGGCTTGCATGGCCTAAGCAGCTTTCTCCCCATGACTCAACAGGGTGGAGGCCCTCACCTTTCTCAGGAAAAGAAAAAAAAATTCTCATATCACTGAACATATAGCTAGAACCACCATGACCAGACCTGATGAGCTTCACCACCATTCTGGATGCTTTGTTTCTTTTTCCTACCCCTTGATATAAATTTTTATCTGTTTCTTAGCTCGTGGCTCAAAAATGACTCAGTGGATTGCAGCTAAATTCAGAAAAGCTATGTAGAATGGGTATGATTTTAATGCAAATTTCGCAGCATAGATAATCTGAATAACCAAGGACCCTGAGAGGTATCTCAAATGGATAGACAGACATTCTCAAAGCATCTAATGCTGAGGTCCAGAGAGAACCCTGGGTGACTGAGGATGTGGAGGAATGTGGCGAGGACCCTGAGCTGGAACGAAAAGGGATGTGCAGGGAATGAGGGCTTCTTAAAGAAAAGTCCCAAGGGCAGATGCTGTGAACAGCAAGTTCTAGTTTGTTGCTTCTCTGAGGACAACTTTATACAGAATGTTGCAGGGATGAAAAGGAGGAGCAGGGATTTAATTGTTTTGCAGTGTGGATGGCCTTCCAATGTATGGCTGAGTGAGCCAGATCATGTTGAATAACAAGTAACCCTAAGAAATGTGGGAATGGAAGATTTAGAGGCTGGGGCATCACCTTCCTGAGAAGCTTTAAGGCCAATTCTTCTCTCATCTGAACGTGTAGGATGAGGTATCTGCCTTGCTCAAGGGTCAGAGGAGGGAACAGGGCCAACCATGGCAGCCAAACCCAGATAATCTACAAATCTTGCCTTCATCGGGAGCTTTGCTCTCCATATTCCTATTGACCAGAAGTGGCCACCAAAAGGCCTCTGATAACAGGAAAAGAATGAAGAGAGCACAAGGCAGAGGCTGCTGCATTTTCTAACTTTCCTGTACTGCTGTGTACATAGCATCCAGCTCTGGGGCTCCTAAGCGAATGGATACTATTGACAGATGAATATTGATGAATAGACCCAGGAGCTGGAGCTAAGCTAGTTTCTCACTGCTTGCCCCACCCCTTCTCTCTCCCCATCCAGGGTCTTACCCTCATTGATGAAGAGTTGCCAAGCCTGGATGGGCCAGCCTTCCTTCTGCTGACCGCCAGGGTGCGCCCCGCATAGGTAGTGTCCTGCATCTCCCTTCTTCAGGCCTGTGAGCAGCACACTGAAGCGGCCATTTCCCCTTTGGGTGAGTAGGATCCTGCCCTCAAAGGCTGGATCCCTCTTCCCCAGGGTGTTGATGACCACATCACAGCTTCCTTGGCTGTTTACCCGGCACAGAAATTGGGCCACATTTGTCTCCTCAGTGCCCAGGGCACAGTCAAAGTTCACGGAACCCCTCAGTTCTCCATAAAGCAACTCAGGTTCAGGCTCTAGCACCTGGAGGTCAACATACTTCTTGTTACTACTGGAACCGTCCCCAGCCTGGCAGATATATATCCCAGCGTCGCTGAGTTTCAGTTGTTTGATGATGACGTTGAACATTAATTGGTTGGTACCCTGAATAACTATACTGGCTCTTCCTTTGAAGTTGGGGTTCACATAATTGGTGTTAATGACTAGCTCTCCTGTCTCCTTGAACAAGTACTTCATTTTCTCAGAATTCTCACGTTTGAAAGGGCAGTTGATGGTCACTGTTCTACCCAAGTCTACTGTGTAGACTTCAATGTCATCTTGCGGGTCAGGACCTGTAGGATGAAGAACAGGGGAAAAGTTGTGATTTCGTTTTCTTAGAACATAGGGTCCTGTGCTGTTCCCAGTGAGGGTCTGGGTGGGCTGACAACAAGGAGTGCCCTACTCTCCAGAGGGATGCAGTCAGAATGTGTCTGCTGGGACTCAGAAAATGATACCTGAAAGTGAAGCCTCAGAAGCAAACTTTCTCTCTGACCTTCTCCTGCCCTCCTGCCTCCTACCCTTGTTTTTCCCAAAGGCAAGTCATAGAAACTAGAATTCTTCTTTCTCAAGGCAGGCCATAGAAACTAGGACCCCTTTACCCCAAAGTTATTCACAAAACCTAAAAACATTACTCTAACTTTCCCCCCACCTTTGTGTGTAACAACTGGCCATAAAGAAATTCTCTGATAGAGCCTAGTTTGCCATAAGACCCTCATTCTGAGGGTTCCTGGCTCATATCCTGGAGGAAGAAATGCTAATACTGAAGGGCCAAGAAGAATTTGAAGAGTCAGGCCCTCCTGGGTTTCCGACTCCATCTACCACGATTAGCTCATGCCCTTTTTGTCCTGTGACATTCCCACATGGCCTTCCGTGCTTCATGGAACCTAAATATAAAATCAGACAACTTTCCCTATATGCTTAGGTTTTTATTCTGAAGGTTCGGATGCATGTGAAACTTTCATTCAATGAATTTGTTATGTTAACCTGCCTTTTACTATAGAGGTGTTGACCATGATCCATAAGATGGGTGAGGGCAGGGATAACCCCCTTCCTCCCCTCCATCGTCTCCCCCATGATGCCCCCACCTAGCTGATACTAATCTCTCCCACCTCTGTGCCTTTCTTATGTTTGAATTGGTCCCTTCATCGGGTCTACTGGAGATCTAATTATGTTCTCCACAGACTGGAGGGCAGAAACGTATTTTTCTCATATTTGAGTCCCCAGCACAATGCCTATTCATAGTAGGTGCCCAAATTCACACGTGAGGAAATGAACAGAATGAACGTGATAACAGGTTGGTGAATTGCCGCGCATTACAATAGATATTTCTAAAAATTAAAGCAGTTCAATGGTGGAGCGGGCTGTCTTGTGAAGCATGTGTGTTTCTGTTATCTAAAGTGTTTAATCAGAGCCTAGATTCCCCTCGTCTACAGTGTTCTTCTGGGTATCTACAAAGGGAGAACTCTGAGCGCTCTTCAGCTCTTAGGATTCCATCACAATTGGAACGACCTCTGTAGAAAACGGACCACGGCACACACAGCCCAAAGGAGCAAGACATACCCTGAAGAGTCCCTCCAAATTTCCTTCTTGAAGACTCTTTGTCTTTCAAGTTGCCCTTGACTGTTCCTAGTGCTCTCATGGTTACACTCTTGTCAGTAGTGCCTTTCTATTTCTCTCACTAATTGGCACAGGCTTGTTCAGATGCCCCGGACTTCAGGACCCCGTCTTTGGTCAAGAACTGAGATTCTAATTTATGCTGATAGTTCTGATACATGAATGGATCCCAGGTTAAAGAATAAATCCTCATTTTTTTTTAGTACATTTTCTTTTTTTTTTTTTAATTGTTGGTTGTTCAAAACATTACATAAAGAAACTTTCTGGTGGCTCAAGACCTCGATCTAAAGGGTGCATTAATAGTAAGAATTTAAGGATCCTTGGAAATTTTTTTTGTGTCTTTTCTTTTTCTTTAGGCTCGTAGACCGCTTGTTCCACCTTCAATAAATGTAAGGAGAGAAGTTGTCCTCCTCATACTTCTAAGATAAGCCTCAGTAAAGCCCTAAAATGTTACAGGCCCAGAAGACTTAGGCCCCCAGGTAAATGTCACCTGTCTCCTTTCTGTGTCCTATTCTGAAAAGTTTGCTTTGGAAGGGAGGTGCTTCCCCACCCCGGGCCAGGACCCCCTTCCTATCAGGGGTCCTTCCTCCGGCCCTCCCATTGCACCTGAGTGAAGCCCTCTCACTTGCCCCAGAAGCCCACAGCACCGGGAGCCTTACCCTCGCTGACCTCCAGGCTTACATCAAAGGACAGGCCTCTGCTACTGATGCCCAGACCACACTTGTAGCGTCCAGAGTCGTCTCGGGAGAGCTGGGAAATGTTCACCACGAACGCGCCCTCCTCCGGGAAGTTGGTGATGTTGGCTCTGCCCAAGTAGTCCTTGGAGATGTAGCCCTCCGAGGAGATGAGGGTCGTGCAGACGCCCCTGGACCCTTGCCGGCACCAGTATTTCCGGGTGTGCCGGTTGACAGAGGTGGCCGGGTAGTAGCACTTGATGGACACTAAGCTACCTTCCACACTACTTACCTCCGCGGGACCAAATATGGGACTTTTCATGAAGACCACTGTGGGAACAGAAGACGGAGGCTTTAAGACACCCGGGGGTTGGGGGGTGGGTAAAAGATTGGTGGAGGGATCCAGACAGCTCCCCCAAAAGATGCAATTTCTACCTGTGGATATTTACAAGATACAAGTATATAATTGCTGTATTGGGTAAAATGATTTCTTAACCACTATTAAATTCTAATGCAATTCAATTGCAATCTTTTAAACACAATTGTTGAGTAACTTATGATATCTTTTATTTGTCTACACTCCCCTTTTGTAGGGTACTGTATTATTCCATTTCTTATTGCTATTTCCTTATATTTTAAAAAATACTTTGTAGACTATTTTCTTTTTTTTCCATAAAAAAATATTAAGAGCTGGGAAAGGTAATCAAGTCACACCAAATCCCATGGTAGCTCATAAAGATGCTTGGTTTGAGGTCAAATTATTTTTATTCCCAGAGAAGACCTTCACCAGACCCTGACCTTGAAATTAGGAATTGCCATTCCTGTTTCTGATTCCTGATGCTCACTAAGCCATTTTCAGATATGATGCTTCTGCATTACGTCCTTCTCTAGGGAGTATGAATTTGGAGAGGGACATCCCTAGGGAGTGTGATTTCAGTGTCCTCAGGGAACTGGATTCTGGAGGGGGTCAGATGAAGGACGTGGAATCCTGAGGAGTTGGGACCTGGCAGACACACCTGGGAAGACAGCCATCAGGCAGGTGAGCAAGAAGAGCCTCATCGCTGGTGGCTCCGTGGGGGCTGTGCCACTCAGGCCAACTTCTTTTGTGAGATGCTGAAAAACAATAACCACAGGGAGATGAAGCTCCTCAGTCTTCAAAGATGAGATGACCTTAGAGTTTCCATAAACTCCATTTCCAGCAACTGACATAAATTCTGCTAATGAATGAATGAATTGCTAAAGTTTTATCATCCTCTACTACTTATTGGTCTTCAGTAGTTATAAGTAGCTTCCGTCTTCTTACCTAAGCTGCACGTTCCTTTTGTCTAGGGCTCTTGATGACATTCTTTTGTATCTCTGACCAGGAGATGTGGTATAGAGACCTTAGGACTGGGTCACTGATGATTGGTTACTATCAAGAGGTGGCCCCATTTTTTTCAAAACATCAGCCCTCCAGATATCTCTGGGAGGTGGAAAAGGCTGGCATATTTTTTTGGTGTTTTCAGATGAGTAAACTGACTCCCACAGAGGAGGTCTAATAATTATGAAGGTTGTGAATATAATGAGGGAGCAAGACATCACATTCACCAATTGTTTCTTACCACGTCCAGGGCACTGTTACATAATTTATATGTGTTGTCTCATTTAAAACTTGATAACCCTATGCCCTATGAAATAGGTATTCTTACCACATTTTGCATCAGTGGAAATGAAAGCTTTAAGGTTAAGTGCTTTACTCAAGGTCACACAGGGATTAAGCGTGTGTGGATGGGCAGAGTCGGGCTTGAGCGGAAGATCTGAAGCCAGCTTTCTGACTCCAGGGTCTGTGCTCTGGGCTACTCCACGGCAGGATATCGCAGCCCAAGTGTGATAGCATGTTTACACCTGGTGGTTTGCAGGGCCTTGATTGCTTCTCAAACCCAGTCTTTGACACTATTCATTTGAGCTCTATAACTTCCTTGAACCAAAACAGACATCATCACAACCATGATGTGGATAAGAAAATCAAGGTTTTAGGATGCTGAGTGATGCCTAAGGTTTCCCAGTGATTTGGTGATGGCAGCAGAGTTAAGCATGTAGATGTTAAGATCTTTGTAATCATGCCTGTAAGGCCTGGCAGAAACCAACAGAGAATCTGAGGCAGCCCTTGTAGATTTTGTGTCCACCACCAACATAGCCCCAAGAGGCTTGAGGCTCAGGACCCCACCTGACTGCAGCTCTCCTCAAGATCCAAATTGCAGCCTAGAGAAGAGAAGAGGAGAGGAGTCCCCACATCCCAGTGGACTCTGACAGACTTTCAACTTTGGAATGTATATGACAAAGAGCGTTAAAAGAGAAAACAATAATAATAAGCAAGGGCGGTAATGAGCACCCATAAAGATAGATAAGGGAGCTGTAGCAAGAGGGAGCTGGGCATTATCTCTCCTCACTGCCTTGGCCCGGGCTCCTGTTCCCAGAGACTTGTTTCACAGCTTGAGCCAAAGGCAATAGCATTGTTTATCTTGGTTATTTCTTTTCCGCAGGGGAATTTCCCAGCAAGGAGTCCTTGTATTTCCTTGTGTAGATAAAAGTATTTTGTTTCTCTAGTTCTTTGGAAGAGTATGGGAGGGGTTGGGGACAGATATGGATGTCAGGTGGCAACTCTAGGCTTTCTTGAGTCCAGCTAATTGCTCCAGACCTTTCTCACCCGATCAATGATAAACTCCCGGAGTGAGACCTTAGCTAAAAACCAGAGTCAGCCTGGGTTGAAAGTGCTCAGGGGCTGCTGGCTGGGGGCTACATGAGTGGTGAGACTCTCCCAGATAGGAGCAGCTGGGAAGCCTGTTGTTTTCTTCTGCAGTTAGGATGGGCTGGCTGCAATGTCCTGGGAAACCTGCCACTTGCTATTTGTGCTCAGCCCTCAGCACAGCTGCCGGTGGGAGGGCCAAATAGCACAAAGTTTTAAGAGCCCTAACCTGCAGCAGCTATCCTTTATTTTCATTGCTATTCTCACCTGTAGAAAAGCAAGTTTCCTAATATTTTGTGAGACAGAAGTGGGTCTTTCCATGGGCTCAGCTGAAGACTGCATCCCCTCCTCTTGATTAGTAAAGTGACTTGCCCCATTTTATCAGAGTCAGATGCCAGGGTTTCTAATTTGGTGTGGGGCGCAGTCAGCTCTCAGCCTGCTTTCTTCCCATTCTGTGACTTATTTGGTTGGTGGGACATGTCTGCATGGAAGAGGGACATGCATGTGCACCCATTACCTTTTGCATATTCTGAAGCCAGAGGTGAAGAGCATTAGGAGTGCATAGCTAGAAAAGCAAACCCGGCAGAGGATGACCTTGGTACAGAAGAGACATAGTGGGGAAGAGAGGGCACAGATGCTCTTGAGAACAGGAACTTTTTCTTGCCCAGAGCTAAATTTGATAGCAGCTAAAGGACATGTACTTTGAGAATCAGCGGGGACGGCTTTATCTAAGCCATATTTTTCTCCAAACCCAGGAAATTCAAGTTTCTAGGAAGCCTCAGTCACAGGGTATCTGAAGCGGGATTTAAAAGATTTGCCTAAGGAAGGAAGGAAAGGGCAAAACACTTACTTGGTACCTATTATGTGCTGATGCTTTGCTAGTTTTTTTCCTGATTGATTTCATTCATCAGCACAGAAACCCAAGAGGTAGATGTTATTATCTTCATGTTGCAGATGGGAAATCTAAGGTTTGGAGAGATTCTGGATCCCAAGACCCACGTAAGAATTAGAATTTGAGGATACTACTCCATTATCACTCTTTGAATGGGCTGAAGGATCTGTTTTATTGGGTTCTATGTATGCTAGTACATCATGCTTGAAGGTACCTTATCTGGTCCTTAAACTATGAATCTAATTTTTTCAGTGGTGGGACTGAAATATCCAAATCATTCTCAGCTTACTGTTAATGCCTGATACATTTATAAGGTATGTCCCCAGGATCGTGGACATACCTTGTATATCCACCTTGTATAAGGCCCATGGCTTATAGGGGCATAAGCCATGTTGAAAAGTAGAGTTTGTCTCTTATGAAATTAACTTAGCTAACTCCACTGCTGTTAGACTGCTCTTCAGCTCTCCTGGCATGGAGTTCAAACCATCTAATCTCAGGTTTCCTTCTTTTTCAAAGGAAGAGGTACCACCAGGGCCTGTTGCCTGGCTGGGCTTCTAGAGAGTCATGTGTTCATATAATGCTGTAGGAATCTGAGCTCTCAATATGCTTAGGACCAGGAGATGGTCAGTGACCTTCTCACGGTCCCATGAGCTTCAGAAAGGACAGAAAGCACCTGCTAAAAAGACTGGAAGTCAGATTGGCAGTTTCTGACAGCCCGTGAATGTGAACTTGGAGGAACAGAAAGCTGTGGAATTCAGAGGCATGGGGGGTGTCTGGCCTAGCTAGGAAGGGTTTTTTTCCTGGCCTGGACTGAACAGCCCCTTCCTCTGCTTCCAGGAGAAGGGGCTGTCTCATCTTCCATGGATATGCGGGCCGAGCACAGAATGAACTTGGAAAGAGTTGACTGAAGAAGGAGCTTCAAGGATGGAAGAGAACACAGAGGTCGAGTTCTGGTCTACCATGGGCTACAAGGAGAGTCCTATCACTTGGGCAAAATATGCCGGTCAACTCCATCATCTGTAAAATAGGTACAATAGCCCTGTGTTCTTCTAGTTTGAAGGGCTAGTACTTAGGATGGGAAGATGGGGGGAAGGGTAATGGAATACTGTACATGGAAGCACTTTAGGGTCAAGTGCTCTTCGACCATAAGATATTTTAATTACTCTAAATCACAGGAGGGTAGGAAGGGTCTGTACACTTGACTTTCATGGTTGTTGTGCACTTGACTGAGAGTGGCACAAAGCACTGATTCCTCAGTGTGGTGTCAGCTCTCACTTGGTGGCTATGTGATTTGGGGTAGACTATTTAAACCCATTGAGCCTCAAGCTTCTCTTCTGTAATTGTACCTCGTGCAGAAGGTTGCTCTCAGGATAAAATTGAACAACATATATGAAATCCTTAGCATGGCAACAGACTTTCAATTCTTTCTCCCTCTCCTCTCTAAAGCAAATGCAGCCTTCTCTTTTTTTCCTGTCATCAAGTGAGAGGAGAATGGAAGGCTGCTTGGTGGGCATCTTTTCAAGCTCACGGAATGAGCTCTTCAGGTTGGGCCACGATGGCTGAGAGAGGAGACAAGCACTGTGGACTAGCTAATAAGGAAGAACGAAACACCACCTTTTTCTGAGTGTTTTATATGTGTTAACTGGGTTAATCATCACAGCCACCATAGAAGGTAGAATAAAATGGGAAACCCCACTTCACAGATGAGAGGTCAAGGCACAGAGAGGTAAGGGTTTCTAATGGGGAGGGCACGCAGAAGCAATATTACATAGCTTCTAAGTGACAGATGCAATTCTGGACCAAGAGCGAAGGAGCTTAGCTGCTCTGCTGTACCCAGGGGTCTTGTTGGTGAGAGGAAGCAGTGGGGACAGGAATGAGCAGAATCTCCAATCTTAGAGAAAGAGGGTTAGTCCTGTTCTCTCTGCCTTACACAGAAAAGGAATCTCCCATGAAGAGACACTTGGACCCAGAGGTAGGTGCAGAAAGAGAAATTTCTTCCTTAAAAAATATTAGCTGCTATTTCCCTGGCATTGACCATGTGTTGGGCACATTACATATGCCTCCTGTGTCGGAATATATCCATCCCAAAGCATCTTTCTACTCTACTACACTGCGTCAATACCAGTGACTCTGAGATCTCAGCTCCAGTCCACCCAGAGAAAGAGCGAGACAAAGGTGAGCGTCTCTGCTGAACATCATGCTTGGGTAATATAGGGTGAGTGTCCTTTACCTAAAATACTTGAGATTAGAAGTATTTTAGATTTTGGATTTTTTTAAAAAATTGGAAAGTTTGCATGTACATAATGAGATATCTTGTACAGCCAAGTCTACACATGAAATCCACATAAGCTTCGTATGTGCCATGTATACATAGCCTGAAGGTCATTTATACATTTTTAGTGCACTTGCATTTTGATTAAAGCCTATCACATGAGGTCAGGTGTCAAATTTTCCACTATGTCAGGTTGACTCTCAAACAGTTTGGTGTTTTAGAGCATTTCAGATTTCAGATTTTGGGTTTAAGGATGCTCAACCTGTAATTTTTTTAAAATTAGGTAAATTCATTTTTTGGTGATATCAAAATCTCACAAAATCTCACAATTGCATCTGAATGGCTGTATCGACATGTCATCATTCCTACTCACTGGATGGGTTTTACATCATTCACATAAGCTCGTGTATTTCCTGAGCTATAAATTGGAACTACCAGGGTCTGGGGTTGTGGCTCAGTGGTAAAGTGCTTGCCTAGCATATGTGAGGCCCTGGGTTCAATTCTCAGCACCACATATAAATAAACGAATAAAATAAAGGTCCATCAACATTAAAAAAAAGGAACTACCATACCTATGCTGCCTGTCTCCCAGGTTTGTTGTGGGTCAAATGAAATAAAACCGTGAAAGTCCAGAGTAAGTGGATTTACTAAATGGAAACTGACATGATCATGTTTCATAAACCAAAACCATGGAGATGTAGGGTAGCAAGAGACCAGCAATGATCACAGAGCGAGTTGCTCTCCTGACTTCTGGCTCAGTTCTTTCTGCTCCATCACCGCATCCTGGGCCAGGGAAAAGCATGGCTGAGAGCTCCAGCCATGACTTTGAAAGACCCTCTAGTTTCAGCTGTCAGATATCTACCTGCCTCTCCCTAGGCCCCCCAAATTGGCATTTTCCCTCTCTAGATATTAAAGAAGCTATAATTTCTCTAGTGAAGGGACAAAAGGGATATTACACAATATGTGAACTGCCTGAGCATGGAAGGTGGCCCTGCCCAACCTTATTCTGTTACTCTGTTACTCTGTGAGGACCTCATTTTTCTCGCTTGGAGCAAGGGCAGGATGATACTATGATACATACTTATGCTTCAGGTGGAAGGAATCTGCTGAGGCAAAGCTGAATTGCAATTAGAAAGGAATTCAGAGACTCTCTGAAGCCTGAAGGGACTGAGCATAGCCTCTGCAGACAGAAAATTTCAAAGACTAGAAGAGGCTGAGTCCCTGCATTCTATATTCATTATCTGAAACCATGTTTGTGAGGTGCTCCATAAATCCTGGAGTAATTGAACTATATTAAAAAAAGACCAATTTCTGTTTTGCTCTAGAGGTCACAAAATTATTTCACACATATTTTCTTATTGCACCCAGATCCACCCGGAGTGCTAGGTCTTATTTATATTCCCATTTTACAGATTAAGGAACTGAGGCTCAGAGAGATCAAGTGTTTTGCCTAAGGTCACAGTTAATAAACAGTGGAGGAGTAAGGGAATCTGGGGACGGAGCTTAATGGGAAGAATGACATATGGTGACCACACATTTTCCTTCTTGTCTGCTGGTATTTTGCAAAAAAGGATGGCGGGGGCTTCTCCACCCATGTCTGTCCTTACTCGTGCCTCTGGGAAATGCACCTTCCTCCCCACCTCCACATACAGCCACCCAGTCTGCCCCATTGTCCTCCTCACTCCAACCTTGTGAGGTGTGTGGGATTGAGCTACCATCCCAGGTAGCATCCTGCCCGGGATCCTGGAGCAACCACACTTACATTTAGCTACTTCCTCCTCTCCTGTTGATCCAGCTTCAGGGGCACAGCCTGCCGGCCAGTCCGTGTAACCCCTGCCTCTGTGGAAGCTGCCAGCCGGGCACTGGATACTGCTACCAAAACTGAAACTGTGCTCAGGGCTTGACCTACACCTGGGCTCTTAAAGGGCCACTCTCCCATAGGCACGGCGGCTAGCCAGGGGCACGTGACTCACGGATCCCTTCTTTCCTTTCATTTCAGCTTTCCTGGCTCGCTCCATTGGCTTTCCCTTGACCTTGGGGAGAGTCTTTTACTTGGGAATCCTCCATCATTATTGCTGCAGGATATGGGGCAAAGTGTCAAACACAAAGATCCTGCTCTGTCACTTTCTAGTGAAAAGATCTTAATCACATCACCTTCATATTTCTTTTCATCTGGAAAATAAGAACAATCATACCATGTCTACAGGTAGGGAATACGGCCAGGTATTAGATGTAAAATGCCCATCCCAATGCGTGGTGTGAAGTTGACATTCATTCCATGGGGTGCAGGCAGCAGGAGTGGCTCTCTTACTCCTTGATCTCACATCCCAGTCACTAGGGAACCCACTCAGTCTGGACCACGGCACCCTCCACACACCTTCAGCAAAATCCCTTTTACCAGCTTTGGTGCTTCTGGAAACTGGCAGGCAGAGCTTCCAGGAACCTGGGGGACTTTTCACTCCTGGAGGGATTAAAGATTCTGATTGCTTCTGGGTTCAGCTCCACACCAAGGAAGGCACCTACCTGTCGGGCTGAGGTAGCTACCTCCTTCCCACCCACAGTTAGTCCCTGGTGTGTACCCGGGATGTGATGTGGTTCTAGGTGTCCCAAAATATTCTTAACCATCCTGTGTCACACACGGGAAACCCATTCCTCAACACACACACACACATACACACACACACACACACACATACACACACACACACACACACTCACACACGCCTCACCCCCATCCCTCACTACAATCCTATACCAGAAATTCTGCCCCGTCCTACCTGTGCAGTGCTGACCTGGCTCTGTCCTCTATAGAGTCCTACAGGCCAAACCCCAGAAGGGGAAGGAGAAGGGAGAAATAGAGCCATGGAGAAAAAGTGAAGTCAGAGTCTGGGTTTTATTTTAGCTAACCACTGATTCATGCTAATGTGTTAATCCACAATCACAGGTTTGAATAGCAAGAAAAGAAACCATATTTTTTTTTATTCTGGAGTTTAATTCCATATCCTAAACTCATATCTTGACTGATGTGAAGGGGAAAAAAAAGTTGCACAGTGACTTTCAGGCAAACGCGGTCTTGTTCAGTACCTCAGTCCCTTCATTCCAGGTTTAA
This sequence comes from Spermophilus citellus, assembly GCF_964194105.1. Lineage (NCBI taxonomy): Eukaryota > Metazoa > Chordata > Mammalia > Rodentia > Sciuridae > Spermophilus > Spermophilus citellus. The sequence goes on along the minus strand of NC_138187.1, from coordinate 129,189,852 downwards.
AATTCAGTCTCTGAATTTTCCTTCCTTTCCGTCTCCCTTCTCTCCCTCCTAAATAGCTGGGGTGACAGGCACCTCGGTGCTGGGCTCTGATCTGCCCCCTTTTGAGGCCCTCAGGAGATCCCATGCAGCAATGTCACACTCTGTAGCCTTCTGTGTCCCAGTGTTCCCATATAATTGTGAGTGCAATTATATTAGCAAGATTGTGGGCCACCAAAGTTCTATAGAGGACAGACTAGGTGCAGGTCCTCTTGGCTCTGGAATTTCCAAATCCGTCTGGATGTCCATCATTGTTAATCTCTTCTTTTCTACAGCAGCCTGGACTCAGCTCCATGGTGGTGGCAGGGAACACACACATGAATGCCTAAATTCTCTTCCTGCCTTTTTTAGCAATTTTCCTCCTCTCCCAGTTCCAAGGTGGATATCTGGGGTGGGAGGGATGTAAAGGATGATGGAGATGTTTAGGGACAGCGACAGGACAAGCCTACTACTGGCAGACGACAACTCCTTTCAAAAGTTTTCTTAGACCTCTCTTCATTTGAGCCCAATAGTCAAGGTATTTGTAGGGTATGCTTCCTTGTTTCTCAGTAATCTGCTTCTCCCAACGCAGGGAATAACTTGCGTCTAGTTGTCTGGGCTGGCAAGAGAAACCGGCATAGAACTTGATGGGCAAAGGCTTATGGGAGGGAGGGAAGAGCGTCCATTACATCTTTGTTTCTCACGTTGCCTGGAGGAGGGGGCAGATTTCCTGCCTTATTCTATTTTTCCATGATGGTGGGTAACTTACCAGATCATGTTCTGGTACATGTTCCCAGTGGCATCCAAAACTATTTTAGCTGTGTCAGACACACATTCCTTGTGCACAGATACACACAGATATATACACCACATACCCCCACATACCCAAAGCCCACCTATCCCACGGATCCAGCTAAGGGACAGGGGAAAATGAACAGTAGAACTCAGGAAGTCAATTTCTTGTGACCTATTTAGAGCTCAGCCACACACTGGTGGTGTGATTGAAGACACTAGCTTCTCCTTCCACACTGTGGTTTTCCTACCTGGAACCTGGTGGCCCTGTATCCAGCCCCAGGGGAGGAGGGACCAGCCAAGAGGGTTCAACTGCCCAACTTGATAATGACACCCCTGGTGGTGATCATGCTTTCCAAAACTTGGATCTCTTTGTCTGTTCAAACCACCCCTTCCTCTTTTTAAAGTAACAATAGTGAAAACATATAAGAAGAGTAGCTTCTCATTTTCTTTGCATGATTCTGGGAGCTGGTCTGAGTCAGTGTGCAGGGAGGTGCAGAGAGACTAGTCTGGGTCAGCACACAGGTGTCCTGATCCTAGTTCTGCCTCTAACTTGCTAAGTGACTTTTGCCAAGTCTCTTCCTCTTTTAGGTCTGCAGGCTTTTCACATATTAAAATGAGAAAATAGGGCCAAATGGTTCCCAAGCCCCTTCTAGTTTTAGGAGTCTGTGTTTTCCGTGAGCACTGTATCAGTTTCTTGTGGCTGTTGTAACAAATGCTTATGACTTTAGTGACTTAAGTCTACAAAAACATATTCTCCCTTAGTCTTGGAGGCTTGAAATCTGAAATCAAAGTGTCAACAGGGCCACCATGGAGCTTCTAGGGGACGATTCTTTCCTTGCTTCTTCTAGCTTCTAGCTGCTGCTGGCATTCCTTGTGATCTTTGGTATGTAGCTGCACCACACCAATCTCTGCCTTCATGGTCACATTGCCTTCTGTGTGTGTTTGATATATTTCTGCCTCTCTCTTATGAAGATACTCATGATGACATGAGTAATATAATAATATTATATCATCTGATAATCCAGGATGATCTTCTCATCTCGAGATCCTGAACTTAATCGCATCTATAAAGACACTTTTTCTCAGTCAGTACACATTTTCAGATTCCTGGGATTAGGATGTAGATGCTACAGTCTGGGGAAAGGAGGGAAATTTTCAGCCTACCAAAAGCATCTATTCTGATCACAATCGATTAAAAGTTCAGGGAGATTAGAGACATGCCGGAGTGTGCATCCTTGTACCCAAGGACACATAGTCTATCGGAGGATCATCACCCACATACAACACTATGAGGGAGCCCCAGTAGCCAGGTGGCATCCAGCATGCACAGGCTGCACAGCCTTGTGGAAAGAGTCTGGGCTCTGTACCTAGGCTGCCTGGTTCACATCCAAGCTCTGCCATCTGCGAGCCATGGACCTTGGGCCTAATTATCCTAACTCCATAAGGATGTTATAAAGATTAGGTATAATATGCTCAGGGGTGGGAATTTAACTGGTGCTTATGATTCAACATCGAATAAATAGGACAGCATAGCCTTCCAGAACTGAGAGCGATTCCCCAGTGAATGATGAGGATTAGAGGGCAAAGAAGTGCAATGACTTGCCCAGCATGCATGGTGAGGGAATGGCATAGATAGCTCTATAACCAAGATCTTCCAGCTTTGGTCATTTTCCTCCACTTCCCAAAGCCTTTGCTCTTAGGTAGAATCTTTTGCACTAGGGTTTCAACAGATAGTAGGGGATTTCCATTTACACTATCCAGAGAAGACCAGAGAGGGCCAAGCTCCCCAGACGCACACAGATGCAGCCCTCAGGCTGTCATGATTAGCTTGTTGCTCGAAGACCATGGATGGACCCTATCACCAACAGAGGAGGGGAGCTCCGAGCCCACAGCCCTTCTCCTCTCTCCACTGCCCATCTGGCCTACCTCTGTTTGAATGGTTCTTATGAGTGTGGCTTTTGCCAGTCAAATGAGATAAGAATGAACAGATGAAACGCTGTTTGCTACCAGTTCTCTGCTCCTATCTGTGGGTCTTTAGTTGGGTCAATGTTTAACCCTTGTCTGGAGTCAATGTTTAATCCAGGGCCAGTCAGCCCTGTAATCCAGCAGTCCCTCTGCAGCCTAGAATATGGAGTCACATTAGTATTAATCACTGAAAAATAGCATGTGACAGAGAATCTGCCCAAGCCCCAAAGAGCATCCTCTCTACCATTTTAGAGGATATTGGCTGCTTAGAATTAGTCATACCACAGTGACCACCTACCCCTGTCAACAGATAATTGTAGAGTATTTCCTGACCCTTGCTGTGCATGGGCAGAAGCACAGCATTTATTCTTCTTATTCCAGTTCTGCCTTTTGGGTTGGGGGAGAAGAGCATGGAAGGGGGACTGTTGTTCTTCCTGCTGGCTAGCAAGTGTGGCCACTGTTTGGAAGCCTGCTGGGAGAGCCAGGGCTGGACTAGTCTAGCAGGTTTGGCTTGGACAAGTGTTTCGAGAGTTTCTGAACCTGGACTTATGCTTGAAGGCCCCAACCTTTTCCCGGAATGAGTCTTTCTGTTTTGGAGCAGGTGCAGGATGGGAGAGAACTATTTATAAAAAGACTCCCTACAGGCCTGACTACTGGGTGATAGATAGTAGAGTGGTTTTCCAGGGTCATTCCTTAGGAGCTCAGGGTACGACATCTACAATCTGGTAGAATCTTGCCCCTGAGAGAATAATCAAAGGATGGCAAACTGGGTGGGGTGCAGGGAGAGGGTGAAAGAAGCGAAGAAGGCTATTGGCAGATTAGTGACTCCAGTATTTGAATAGTGTTGGACCTACTGGTCAAACACATGCAAGTGAAACTCTGATCTTTTTTCTCTCCCAAATGAATGTCCGAATCACCTCCTTTTCCTTGACTGCTCGCTGTGTCACTGCCCAGATGTTTAGCCCCTCAATTATTTTCCTAGCTCAGTTGACTCCCAACCACAGAGTGGAAACAATACTCCTTCTGGGGCCTGTGGGGTGGAAGGGTTGTCAGTGCTCTTTCTCATTCTGACTGGAAGAGGGGTGAAGGCAAAGGCTTGTGCCTCGGGGACTGGGTCCATCTTGCCCCGAGGAGGTTGTGATGGCCTAGGGAACAGCAAAGCTGAGCACCTAAAAGCCTAGAAATGGAAAGTTGACTGTGGCCCAAAAGATCTCTTGGTTCCCCTTTGGGGTTGGTTGCTGAGTTCCAAGGAACCTTTATTCTCTGGTTCTGAGTGGCAGGGACAAATGAGTAAACGTCTACTGAAGTTAACAAACCACTCTCCTGCCCTTTCTGACCTCCACACCCTGGCTAGGGGAGAGCAGAAGGAGGAAAAAATTTTTGGAGTAGCATCCAAAGTCAATAGGTAAGTGTCAGGTAACAGGGCCCAACCTCTCTCATAAGCCACTGGAGTCCCCCCAAAAGGCTGACTGTTTCCTTGTTCCTGGTCTGAGTCTGGCCTTTAGCCCAAGGTCTGCCTGGCAGGTAGCCACTGGAAAACTGTCCATGTTATCCCCTGCAGCCTGTGCCCGTCTAGGCCTTAGTGTTTCCATCTGTAGATGGGGAGTTCCTTTCTTCCTGGTGATATATACTGCAAGTAACTTCGACTTGTCTGTACTACACTGGAGGTGGTGGGTGAGGAGAGAGCTGGCCAATGGAAAGCCCAGTCTAGTTGGATTTGCTAAGCGGACAGCCCTTCCCATGCCAGGCCCTAAAGAAGCAAACTCTTTGATGCCCTATTTCTGAACTCTTGTCACAAGTGAATTGCAACATCTTTATGGCAACTTGGAAAACACTTTGGACTTGGTAGCCCTGGCTTTCTCCCTCTTCTCTAAAATACTCAGGGTTAGGGAGGTAGGAATTTGAAATTCAGGGAGAGAAGTGGCCTTTGTTTGACCTCCATGCTGAGAGCAGAACTGGTGGTTCTAGACACAGCAGGCAAATACATGGGGAGTGAAAACTAGGCCAGAGGTTGAAAAAGGCAGAACATAAAAATAGAGTCCAGATCCTAATCGGTGAACGTGTGTCTTTAGTGGGACCAGGAGGCAAACGGTGGCCGCTGGCCCGGTGACTCACTACTGGAAGTTCCACATGGCTCCAGAGGTCTAGGTGGGGTCCTGTGGGGCTGACACGTCTCTGAGGTCCACCTGGGTTTCAGCTGACCCTGTGAAGAGTGGCAATGGGTGAAAGCTCATATTCTTGCAGTCAGTGAAGGGAGCAGGCTGGCCTGGGAGGGCCGGTGCCCATAAGCCACGTTGTGTCACTTAATGAAGAATGGATAGCAAGGTGACCAGAGAAAGTCCACTTCCTTCAGCGTGGTCTGCATTCTCCAGTCCACGTTTGCCAAGTTCTCAGCCCTGTGTCTGTGCACCAAAGGGACATAACCAAATATGCCATGTCTACTTGGTTGAAGTGCGTGATAGATCTTTCTGTGACGGCACCTTCTTCTCTGTGTGACCGAGGCTGCTGGTGAGCAGATTCTGCTTTTCTCAGACCATACTGGCCATGGGAGGAGGAGAAGCATCCCCCAAAGTGTCAGCAGAGGACAGTGAGAAGTTGGCTTAGGGTCAAGCATTTGCCTTGAGTAACCTTAGATGGATACTCCTATGGATCATTTCAAATCTGAGTTCTACTTGTAGAGATGCCAGCAAGCACCCCAGGGCTGGTGCCTGAATTTTTAGCTCTCAGGACTTTTTTTTTAATGCTTCAGTAGGCCAGGACAAGAATAAGCGACTTAGTGAGGAAAGAGAACAAATTACCGGAAAGGATTGTGCAAGCTAAAAGAGAGAAGCAAGCCTTTGGAACTCTAAGCAGGAAGAGACCTGAGCAGATGAACAGTCTGTAAATTCAAATGAGGAGAGAGGCAGATGGCACAGCAATCAACTTGTGTTCAAGTTTCAGCTTGCTCTTTCCCTGGTAGTGTAACTATTTAATTTCTCGGGCCTCAGTTTTCTCATCTGTAAAATGGGAACCAACACACCTTCCTTTCAGAAATGTCACATCAAATGTGACAGAAGGTGCTGTGTGGAGACACAGGAACGAGCAGCAGCAGAGCTAATAAGCAGGAGGAAGGGAGTGTCAGAGAGCTGTGCCTTGACCCAGGAAGCTGCTTGATCCTATGACAATCAGTGGCTTTCCTGCACTCTGTACTAGATATCCATATAGAGGTCTCCCTGATTATAGCCCAGTGGTTTCCCTGCCCCCTCGTCTCAGTGGTGAGGACATTGTGCTACCAGGGAGATAATAGGAAATAAAAAGATAAAATCTCTGACCATATACCTAGTGGTATAGCTGGCTTGTTCTGTGTATTCTGTTTCAAGCCCTTTAAGATAAACTCCTGACCCAGCCGCTCATCAGTTGAGCTATAAAGGAGAGCTGTGAACACTTGGGGCTACCCCGCTTCCTTCTCTCTATACTGTCCTCAGATCTTATCTCTGTCTCCTCAAAACTCCTGGCCCTGACATTGACCTTGGCTCTGCACTGGCTCTTTCTTTGAGCTTGTACTGGCACCTTCCCCTGGTGCATCTCAGCTCTCTAGAACACTCTTACTCCTGGACACTCTCCTGGCTCTAGTCACTTGGCCAACTTGCTGGCTGGACGGGTCCCCTCCTGCCCTGAAGATAGATAGATGAACAGGACATTCTAGCTGCTCAATTCCAGAGAGAAAGTACCAAAGCTGTTCAGAGGAAGGAAGGAGAGGGTGGCCAGGAAGGTCTTCATGAGGATCAGATCAGAGAGAGGCCAGGAGAGTCTCGGGTGATTTAATGGCTTAGTGCAGGGGCTGGCAAATTACAGTTCAAAGGCCAAATGCAGTCTGCCTTCTGTTTCTGTGAATAGGTTTTGGAGGAACCTAGCTGTGGTCATTGGCTTCTGTTGCCTCTGGCTGCTTTGTGCTACTCAGGAAGAACTGAGCTGCTGCACAGGGACTGCAGAGCCTGCAAAGGCTAAAATATTTACTGTCTGTTTTTTTTTTTTTTTTTAACAGAAAAAGTCAACGGACCCCTGGTTCAGTGCTCTGGTCTTCCCTACAAGTGATCTGAGCAAGTCCAGTTTGGTGAGACTGCTTCTCTGAACAAGAGTCCAAGACACATAATGTCCCACCCTCAAAACTATTTGCAATGTGTAAATAAGGTATACAAAAGGCTCTGAGAATTCCTGCATAAAAGAATCTGTTGTTCTTTAACTTAATATTTCCCAAACTTCTTTGAACTGCTAAATCTTTTCCTTAGCACCTCCTAACATCCCGAGAAGCTGGTGTTCTGTGGCTGCCCCCAGAAAATGCTGTTTAGATATAAAGAACAGCCTGAATTTGTAGGGAAATGGATGGCACTAGAGCAGATTATGCTTAGTGAAGCTAGCCAATCCCTAAAAAACAAATACCAAATGTCTTCTTTGATATAATGAGAGCAACTAAGAACAGAGCAGGGAGGAAGAGCAGGAAGAAAAGATTAACATTTAACAGAGACATGAGGTGGGAGGGAAAGGGAGAGAAAAGGGAAATTGCATGGAAATGGAGGGAGACCCTCATTGTTATACAAAATTACATATAAGAGTTTGTGAGGGGAATGGGAAATAAACAAGTAGAGAAATGAATTACAGTAGATGGGGTAGAGAGAGAAGATGGGAGGGGAGGGGGAATAGTAGAGGATAGGAAAGGTAGCAGAATACAACAGTCACTAATATGGCATTATGTAAAAATGTGGATGTGTAACCGATGTGATTCTGCATTCTGCATTTGGGGTAAAAATGGGAGTTCATAACCCACTTGAATCTAATGTATGAAATATGATATGTCAAGAGCTTTGTAATGTTCTGAACAACCAATTAAAAAAAAAAAAAAAAGAACAGCCTGACTTCTTGACCCATCCCTGCCACCAATGAGCCAGGTGGCCTTGGCTGAATGATGCACCTGTCAGGGCCTGCTTTCTCACTGATTGAAGGGAATGATGGTGTCTGTCCTATCTCTCTTACAGATTCTTCAGGTAGGTCCCCAAGATAGAGGGCATGAAAGGTATAGAGGGATGACTGTGGTCTTTGGGTGACTAGTTTTCTTTCTTCTATCGCTTAGCAATGGGGACTAGGCCAAGGGCACGAGTTCTCTACTAGTCCTCACTTTGCTATCCATCACGACTTGAAACAGGTGACTCCGTGACCAGGCCTCAGTTTCCTCACTTCTAAGCTGAGGGATTTAGACTAAATCTTTAGGATTTATTAGCTTGGAAATTCTATGGTTCCATTCGGTTAAATGCCTGAACTTGCTACTTCTCTCTCACAAACCATGAAAACTGCATCTCTTTGGTTTCCTTGGTCCTGGACTAGGTGTGAGGAGGTACTGCTGAGGGATTTCTGATGCTGCTGACAGTTTAGGAGGCAGAGCCTTCTGAAAACGTCTACTTGACACTTCTCAACTTAATATTGCTAGCGCATGAGAGGCAGGAAAAGAGCAGATGTGATTCCTAAAAAGACAGTGGGATCCAGGGTGGAGCAAAAGTTCCCCAACAGACATGAGGTAACATGGTCATCAGGCGGAATTCACATAAAATTCCTCTTTCGTCCCCTACCCTGTCCCCCAACACCATTTTCCAGCTTTGCCAACAGTCTGTGATATCAAGGATTTATAAGAAGTTGAACAAGAGGAGCTTTATAAAGATAAAAATTTACTAAAAAATACTTTCTTCCTCCATGAATTTAGGAAATTCCAGAAAGTCTTGGCTGAGTGAGAAGATCCATGACATAATGAGAATGGACCCAAAGAAAGGCTGTGAGTGGAGGGGTGGATTTTCTTCCCTTTGGTCTCCTTGTAGAAACTACCTACCAATAGGGACATTTAGGGGACTCCCAAATGAAGTGATGGAGACACAGGGAGATTCAGAGTGCTGGCCTGGGTGTCTCCTCAGAGGCCACCTAGCCCCTCTCTTCCCTCAGCCAGTCACAGATATTTATGGGGGAGCCCACTGAGTTGAAAATTCTCTTGGGACATAGATGGATAAAACACAGTTACTTCCATAAAGCAGTTTAGACTGGGCATGAACAGACAGGACCTGGCATGCTTGAGTAGACTTAAATGTGAGCAGCAGACTGCATACTAGCAGGCAAGGGGGAACCCAGAGAGGGCTGGGGTGGTGGTAGAGAAGTTGTCATCCTCCATATTGGTTGGAAGCCTCTTACATTTTTAAACATGCAGGAGCTGGAATTCCACAGTTTTCCTAGGTGACCTCTTCCAGTGTCTAATAGGTCCTTTCTTGAAGCCTTCCTTGAGTCATTTGGCTACCTTTGGCTGTGGACAAGGCTTGACCTTCTAGGCCTAAGATAGTCAGTGCTGCTTCCCCAAGTGGACACCGGGGACTAAGGTCAAGGACATGCTTGGTCTTGGTCTTCCTCCCATGGCACTGAGCCATTTATTTTTCCATTCCTGAGAGTCCTGGGTCCCTTTCTGGGGCCGTCGGACCTGCTTGGGTAGGAGAGTCACCCTGCAGTGTCTTTCTCTCCTCATGAGGCAGATGAGCTGGTGAAAGGGTTGACTCCAGGAAATGTGTCATCTGAATCAGGGTGACCCTGGGTGTTTTTTCTGCCTCCTGAGCTGCAAAGACACAGAGCAGGCTGTGAGGATTCTGGAGTGACCAGCACTGAATTAATTGGATTCCTCACGGACCTTCTCAACCCACCACAAGTTTCTAAGAACTTCCCAAAACTTAGCAACTGAATTCCTTAGGACAACAGAAATTAGGCCAGGCCTTTGGGGGCCTGGCTTTGAGAATTTCAGCCTCCCTGCTTGCTCCCAGAAAATCTCACCCTTTCTTCACCAGGTCTACACACCCAAAACACTCACTTTGGGAGTATTTAAACTTGGCACATGGCTGTGAGAATATCAGTAGGCCAGGCAGGAGGGTGGACATGCAGTTTGGCCCATGGCTGGGCCCTGTACTCTTGCCCTCTGCCCTTGGGGTTGCTTATGCCTCTGTTAGCAGAGGTCCTGCCAATCCCCAAAGAGCTTCTCCTTGGGCTCTGTGATGCCGCAGATGATTCAAACTAGAATTTAGCTTTACATCCAAAAGCCTGGCTATGACTCTAAACTGACCCAGGCCTGAGGTTATGTGGGAGGGGAGACAGGGACCAGGACCCTCTACCTAGCTTCAGGGCCACTTCAACTCAACTTACATGGTCCATTTCCTCGGAGCTTCCTTTGCAATAGGACCAGAGCCACAATCAGAAATGGGGCTAGCACAGTGCAGACTGGAGTCAGGATCTGAAAGCTGCTCTCCACCTCTGGAAAAGCACTGGAGGGGATGGGAAGAGGACAAGAGAGGAGAGGTTAGAGAGGACAGAGGGTTAAAGGGCCCACGCCCCTCATTTTACAGATAGAGAAAACAAGGCTGGCTGGTGGGCCCAGTTCCCATGGCTGGTTAGGAGCAGAGACGGGGTTGCTGCCTTTAAGTCTCAAACCCCAAATCCTTTGCCAAATTCACCCTCCTGTGTGTGGCTGCACTGTGTTCCCTAGTGAGAAATGGGGCAATTGGGAGGAAGGACTCTGGGCTTGGCATTTGGCTCTGCCACAATCTTTCCTTGTGGCTTTGGCAAGTCACTTCCCCTCTCTGGAACTCCTGTTCCTCATCTTTAAAAAAAAGTTGTAGAAGTTTCCAACCTAAACATTCGATAGAATGTTCTAACATTTAGATTTTGCCTGCAAGCCATGGGAACATATTCAGGTAGCCCTCTCACCAGGGTTTTGCAAGGACCCTGAGTGGGGGAGGGTGTTGATGCTTCTGTCCCCTGCCCTTTACTGTCTTGCAGGTACAAAAGGGAGAGAAGAAAGAAGAGGGAGAGGGGCATGCCAGGATCGGTAGACATGGGGTCAAAGTCAGAGGAGGGGCCTGGGGCTCACCTCTTCATGGAGGACTCCATGCCAGGGGGCTTTAGGGGGCCTGTTGCTGGAGCCTGACTTGGTGTTGCTTGGGAGCCTGGTGCTGGGGTCTGACTTGGAGTTGCTTGGGGACCTGTTGCAGGGGTCTGACTTGGCGTTGCTTGGGGACCTTTTGCAGGGGTCTGACTTGACGTTGCTTGGGGACCTATTACTGGGGTCTGACTTGGCATTGCTTGGGGACCTTTTACTGGGGTCTGACTTGGCGTTGCTTGGGGACCTGTTGCAGGGGTCTGACTTGGCGTTGCTTGGGGACCTATTACTGGGGTCTGACTTGGCATTGCTTGGGGACCTGTTACTGGGGTCTGACTTGGCGTTGCTTGGGGACCTGTTACTGGGGTCTGACTTGGTGTTGCTTGGGGACCTGTTACTGGGGCCTGAGTTGGCATTGCAGGGGTCTGACTTGGCCTTGTTTGAGGACCCGTTGGGGCCTGGCTTGGCATAGCTTGGGGACCTGTTGCAGGGGTCTGACTTGGTGTTGCTTGGGGACGTGTTACTGGGGTCCGACTTAGCGTTGTTTGGGGACCTGTTACTGGTGCCTGAGTTGGTATTGCAGGGGTCTGACTTGGCATAGCCTGGAGACCGGTTGCTGGAGCCTGACTTGGCGTTGCTTGGGGACCCCTGTATCCCACAGTGCTGTGTAGGTCTCCATAAGTGCTTCCTTCCACAGATGCTGTCTCTGTGCTCGTGGTGTCCAAGGTCCACATGCCTGTAGGTGGGCTTGCTCCTTCAGTGGAGCCCAGGGCTTGTTGCTTAGAAACAGGTGTTGCTTCTCGGAGGGTTTCCTGGGCCAGCTGTTCTGAGACTGGGGCTGATGGCCTCATGGTTCCTGTGGTTCTCCTGGCTGCATCTGGCTCCGTCCTGACCCTGTCTGTTTCCTGCCCTGCCCTATCAGCCTCAGTAGTCCTGTCCTTCCCACTCTCGCTGGCCCTAGGTGTGTTCGTGACTAAGCTGTGGGTGCCCCACTCCTGAACACCTTCTGTTGTTTTGGACACACTTCTGGGTTTTGAAGCTGGACTCTCTGGAGCAGGGACTGTGGCCTTGATGGACCCCTCGGCCCCACTGCCTGTCTCCAGAGCTTCTTCCCAGGCTGTAGCAGGGGTTTGTCTTCCCTTTGCTGGAGCTGTGATTTTGCTGGTTCCAGAAGTTGAAGTAACTCTGTCCCATTCTGTCCCCTGTCCTAGAGTATGGGTGGCTCCTGGGGTCCATCTGTTGGATGCTGGAGATCCTGTCCCAAAGGATGTCGTGACTAGCTCACCAGCAGCTGAAGTGGCTGTGGGGACGGTTTCGGAAGGACCTGTGTGAACAGCAGAGAGGGACACATGGGGAGGCTATCCAGGGCACCAACTAGATTTAGCAAAGATCACTGGGTTTAAAATATTTGCTAAACAGCATGCAGCCTCACTCAGAGGTGCAGTCTTTGACCCATATGTTGGATACAATAGAGAGGTGGGAATCCCAGGTGTATCCTCTAGACCCTTGCAAATTCCTAGCTCCTTCTCCCATATTCTCTATCCAGCTGCCCAAGTCCCAGGTGCTGCCCTTACCGCAGAGGTGCACAGCCCATTAGGTACTGCTCTTCAGAAAAGGAAGAAAGAAACCCAGGTTCCTGCAGAGCACCCTGGCGCAGCAGATGGGTGGAGAGCAGCTGCCCAGGAACCACATCTGCTCCCCTTGCTGGTGCTCCTGACCTGCAGCCTCTAGCACAGAGTGGCTCTCATGGTCTCCTGGCCCTCCCTCTCACTCTGGAACCTGCCACAGAGGTCTGGGCTTGGGAGCTGTCAAATGCCTGCTGAGAGGCTCAGCAAGGGTCTGTCACAGGAGAGCCCAATCCCAGTTCTTCTGTCCTGCCTGTCACAATTCCTCTGTAGTACTGGCCCCTTTTGCATGTCTGAACACAGAAGTCTCAGGACCCCAAGAAGCCACATTTTCTAATTCACTGCCTGTTCAGAACCATCTCCAATAAACATTTTCCACAGCATTGGGGCAGGGGGAAGGGATAGGGTGGGAGAGCTCATGTGCATTCTATTGGAAGGTTTTTCCTAATATCTACCGTTTTTGTTGTTGTTGGTGAACCCAGGGGTGCTTAACCACTGAGCCACATCCCTAGCCCTTTATTTGTATTTTATTTAGAGACAGGGTCTTGCTGAGTTGCTTAGGGCCTTGCTAAATTTCTGAGACTGGCTTTGAACTCGCGATCCTCCTGCCTGAGCCTCCTAAGCTTCTAGGATGCAGGTGTGTACCACCGCGCTCAGCTATCTACCTTCTTTCTAAAGGCAAGTTCCTTCTGAAATGAAAGGCTACCTCTGAGAGTCTTGACCTGCCCAATCTTTCCTCAGTGTTCTCCAAAGGTTTAAGCCTCGCTCGCTGTGCCTGGGTCTTCTCTTGCTCCTTCCTAGCTCAGCCTTCACCACATGAGGCTCATCAAACATGGCTCATACCTGCAGACACGGTCAGATTCATGTTCAAGAACAGCCTGTTGTTTCCGTCTCCGATGCCACAACGGTACTGTCCCACATCATTCAGGGACAGTTGGGACAGCCTCACCACAAACAAGCTTCTCTGTGGGAAGTCTGCTAGAGTCACACGACCCTGGTAGTCACGGTGAGTGTAGTGGTTGCTGGACACAATTGTGTGGCAGATCCTCGTTGGCAGCTGCAGACGGCACCAGTACTTCCTTTGGTGCCTGTTGGCTGACGAGGGGGTGTAATGGCACTGGATGGTGACAGCTCCCCCAGGTTTCCCAGCTACCAGCTTCGGGCCCTTCAATGTATTTGCAGCTGCAGGCAGAGAAAAAAGTCAAAGGGGAGGAAGCGGGTGGGGAGAGTCGCTGTTGGGGGAATTTTAAGCTCAAATACTACTAAAATAGATCACAGTGAAAGTGGAGCAGAGTCAATACAGAAATGGAAGAGCTTAGCCATTGGGGAAGCAGGAGTCACCCCAAGATGTGGAATGCATCTGTACCCAAGGCCCCAGCTGGAAGATGAAAACACAGTGAGAATCTTACTCACTGCTTAGCTAACACTGATCACATGCTAGGTCTCCTTAACCAGTCCACCTGGGTTCATTCCATGCGCTCCAGGACAGATGTTTGAAAAGATGCCATCTAAGCTCATCTAAGAGGGCTGGGGCAGCACCTGACACAGGGGTCCCATTTGCATGGAATATAAAGATACGAAATGGTGAGAAAATATCAGTGTGCTTTTCTTCTAAAAAGAGAGTGTGCCCTGAAACACAGGAATCCTGCTCTGCTTGGTGGGGACCTCTCTGGATTACAGCTGCAGAATTTTTCACACTGGCTATTTCTCTGCACAAGCAGGAATGACCAAGTGCCACTGTGAAAGGACAGAAGAGTCTACCATGAAGGTCGCCTTTGGCAATAAGCCTAAAGGCAATTCCTAGGCGAACCACAGTGTAACGGTTGCTGAGTGACTTTAATTTGATAAGGTGCTAGCAGAAACAAAGTTTATTCTTTCTCTCGCTGCCTCTTTGTACTATCTCTGTGGATTTCTTTGCTCCTTGATAAAATCTCAGGCATAGTAGTCAATGTCTAGTAGCTTTAATTTTCTCTCTTGGGTAATAAAAGTCCAATCTAGTGTGAAATGACATATCCAGCCCAGTACAATAAAAGGCTACAATGGCAGTCTCGTGCAAAGTTTTCCTTTCTCTCAGCTGGGTTTAGAGGCCTTCCATGGAGGAGGGGGACAAATTGGGGTCCCTTGTTTTGCTCCCTCCTTCCTCTGTTCAAACCTGCTCTCTGTGGCCTCTCCATGGCTGGGCACGGAAGAGAGGGGACAAGTGAAAGAGACAGGCATCATCTGCCCTTAGTTCTTTCTGCACATGGCAAATGTCCAAAACTGTCTGTCTGTCTCTCTCTCTTACTCTCTCTCTCACTCTTTTTTTTTCTTTTGCCACTCAGATATCTTTTTGGTGGCTTTGGTGGTTGATCCCTCCTTGTGAGACCAGCTTTTCCTCTGCTAACCTTTTTTTGGATACTGGCAACCACCCTATAATTTTTGACCATCTGCCCCTCCTTTTTTGGTCACAGTGTCCTCTGGGTGGACCTTTCAATGGAGGCCCATTTGGTCACAGGAAGCACACCTTTGTCCTGCTGTCAAAAGAAATCTGGGACATATGGATGGCTTTCTAGAAATTCCTTCCTTTATTTGGCTTACACTGGGGACATAGCAGGTGGAAGGGACCCAGCACACTGGCAACTCTTTCCAAAACAGCTCCTCTGCCCTCTGAGGAGTGTTCTTTGGCTTGGATGGCTGTATGGTGGGCTATCACTGGAAGCAGGTGTACGTTCTGTTTCTGCAGTCCTGCAAGGAGACTCGGCATCTTGCTTTAGCATGTGAGTACCTGGCAATTTGTTCTATGTCCTTAGGGTCTCTGAAGCCAAGAAAGTTCTGTTTAATATTCTATTGCCAGGAACAGCTAAATAATTTGTGGGTCTCAGTGCAAAATTAAACTGCAAAACCCCTTGTTTGAAAGTTACTAAGAATTTCTAGATAGTCACCGCAGCAAATTAAGCCAAGTACTGGGTCCCTATACATGAGCTGACTCTATTATATGTGCTTAGGTCTAATCACAAGAAGAGTAGAGGTTATACAAGCTATATTGTATTAATTCTCACTGTAAATTTTACTAAACAGCCTACCCAACCATGCGCTGATGACAACATTAAATGGTAACTTATTATTAAAGGTAAGACTATTCACTATTACAAACAAGGACCAGCAATGATGCTTTGATAAAGCGTTCAGGAATTCTCCTGATCTACATGTGGCACATTTGAGAGGAGCACTGTTCCATTAATCAGCAGAGTGGGGAGGTCTGACTTAGCAGTAGAAAACCGAATGAGAATCCTAAATCAACTCTTGCTATGCTCATTTTTTTCAAATTAATTTGTAAGTAAAGAACCAATACCTTAAGAACTCATATGGTAGCTTACTGATCAGTAGCTCTTGGTTTTATATTATGATTAACGGATTATTTGGGGAATTTTATATTAGTCATCTGTGAGAATATCACCTGTGAGAATTAAAGAATGGGCTACCACTTTAGGATCCTGACAGCTCTGACACCAATTCTTTGCCCTTGATGCCGGTGGGTGTTCCTGGCTCTCACCCACCCATCATTACCTGTTGCTATGGCCTCTCTTAGGGAGGGCTGAGTGAGGCCTGCAGTTGGAGGGACTTGAGCCAGACTTGGTGTTAGAAAGGTCTATGGCAGTACTAAGGTAGAGGAGGGGCTGTACCTGCCAAGGAACTCTCCTCCCGCCAGCAGAAGGGTGAGGAAGACAAGAATGTTTCCATGATGCAGAGGTGGGTGCCAGAGGGGAGAAAGTTGTCCTGCAGCCATCTGAGATGGGGTCCTCTGTGTGAAGGGGCCAAAGAAGAACCTGGGCAAAGGGAGGGAGCTGAACCATCAGCTCCAAGTGTCCACAACGTCACCCACAAAGGGAAGAGGTGGGAAGAGCAGCCAGCTCTGAACCCCGACCTGGCAATCCCATCAGTTAAGAGCTGCCAGTCCTCATGCCTCTCCTCTCTCCCATTGCTCTGACCCCACCGGGATCCCAAGTGTCAGGGAAGGGAGAAAGGTGGCAACCACACCCCCTTCCTGGTCTGCAGGGCTTTGTGCGGGATGGGGTGGGGGGATAAAGGGTAACTCTCTGAACACAGATTAAGGCACTGACCAAAATATTTAGCTGGACACTAAAAGTGATCACAATTAGAACACTTGACACTTAGCAACTAATTTCTAACTGTTCACTATGTTAGCAGAAAAATCATGAGCCTGCTTGATTGGGGGCAGGGGAAGCCTGCTTTTATTGAAAAAGATTAAAGGAGATAGTGGAATATTAAAATAAGGAGGTGGTGTGACCATATAATACAGAGAGTACCTAGTCAAATATGGGCTGCCTTTGATTTATTAATACTTTGATTTGTTCACAAACCAGACATGGTTAATCCTTTTTGGTATTATCATAGCATTTCCATTCATTTACTAATTGATTTCTAAGCTTCCACTTGGAAGTAGAATTTAGGTAGTAGACATTCTAGGCACATGCTGTAGTCCTCAGTGGCTCCCCATTACCATAAAATCTAGATGCCACTGGAGGAGATTGGGACATTTATTATCTGAACCCAACATGAAGCTGGTCAGCCTCACCACATGAGCCTGTAGGGACCTGTAGGGTAGGGATCCCATCTCTCATTTCTCTGTCCCCAGTGCCTGGCACGTAGTCAGATCTTCACAAGTAAGAGTAAAACAAGTAAGTAAATGAATACAAGATGACTTTTATTCAGATGTAGTTTCTTTGTAGACTCTGAGCTTTTAAGAGGAGGGAAGTGTCTTCATTTTTATGTCCTTAGTGCTGGGCCCTGCAATTTGGAGTTTATAGAATGAGTGGTAAAGAAACCTCGCTATATTTCTGTCTTGTTTACACCCTGGAACTTTTATCTTGAAAGTGGAGCTGACTTTGGATCACCAGCTCAAAGGAAAGAGAGCAGAGTACCAGAACAATGAGTAGCAGAGCAAATGTCCCAAGTTCTGCCACAGGAGCGCTCACTTCTCTCATTTCCCCAGCCCAGATCTGGGCTCCACTGCATGGCCCAAGGCCCCAGGACAGAAAGCCACGGATGTGCCTCAACTGTGCAGAATTCCACTGCGCTACCCTCCAAGAATCTCTGCAGCCTGAAAGGCTCGGTCTGGTTATGTAAGCCCTGAATTTGGACTGTGTTTGAGACTCACCTTGTAGCAGGCACAGTAGGAGGAGGAGGGGCATTTTCCATCCTGCCCCCTGGTGGATGACCTGCAAAAAAAACACTATTAATGGAAAGAGGCCTGAGGGGAGGTAAATGGGAAGCTGGGTGAGCAGCCCTGGGGATGAGCACCTTCTGCCTTTGGGACCTCTGTTGGCTCAGAGAAGGGGCTGGGGTGGCTACATCCAAGAGCAAAACAAGACTGCCCTGATTGACTCTGTCCTCATACTCCTGATCACACACATGGGTCATTGGCACCACAGTGAAGTGTCCCTTACCTTTAGCTCTGTGGGTTCAGAAGACATCGAACTGTGTCTCTAGGAGACCAGCTCCAGCACCCACTTGCTGATACCAAGCTATGAATTTGGATGGAGCGCGTAGAGTGGAAAGAGTGCATGCTTGAAGTTGGACCTTAGTTGGAATGGCAGGGCCTTGGAAAAGGTAGTCTCAGGGCTCCATGGCCCCACCAAATATACATGCTTAGGATTGTGAGGACAGAGTCACCCCTGCTTACGGGAATGAGGGAATCTGTGTGGGGTCATTGTACAACATAGCTAGGAGTGGCGGGCGCTGCGCCTGGGGGTGTAGAGAATTCCCCTTGGCTCTTGCCTTCCTCCTTGCAGAGGGGAATTGGTTCCTTCAGGGGTAGTCTGCTTCACTGCTAGTGTGCATACAGTAAGAAGGAGCTAAAGGTTAAACCTCAGGCCAAGCTGCTGTCGGCACTAGGGTGCCACTGTATTTCTCCTTCACAGCTTCTAGAAGGCCCTCACTGCCCCCTGGTCTACAGGGATCTCCTTGTTCTGGTCTCTTCCATTGCCTGGGGATCTCCTGGGGTGCAGGGCTATCTCATTCCTCTACCTTCAGGCTCTGAAACAGGATTGGGCACAGGTAGGTGTGCAATGCACAGCTCTTGTGCACAAGGACCCACCACTCTTGATGGCACTATAAAGGCCACCACTCAATGGCCTTCTACTGCTTGCAGATTGAAAAGAGAGATTTTACATTATACTTCTTTTGTATTCTCCAGGGTATTTGTGGATGCATTTGATTAATTACAAATCTGCTTTTTAAATCCTATCTACTGCCTGCAGTTCCTGGGACCTATAACTGGCCCCCGTCTGTCCCTTTCTGCTCTAACATGTACTTCACTGATACTGAGAAGGTGCTCTTGGGTTATGGGTGTAGCTCACTGGAAGAGCGCTTACCTAACATGTGTGAGGCACTGGGTTCTATCCTTAGCACCACATAAAAATAAATAAATAAAATGAAGGTACTGTGTCATCTACAACTTAATAAAAAAAATTCAAAATCTTAAAAAAAAAAAAAGATATTCACAGCCAATGGTTTGACCCCCAACTAGACTACCCACATGAAGCCATTGGCCAGTTTGGGACAAAGGCTATGCGGGGGGCAATCGAAAGGAGGAGAAAGGGGAAAGGAAGGAAAAGAAAAAAAAGAGGAAAAAGGGGAAGAGGAGAGGAAGCGTAGGAGGTGAAAGGAGAAGGGAAAACAGCGGAGAGGAGAAGAGAAAAGCCTAGACAGAGCCTGTAGGGTGGGCCTGTAGCTGCAGCTTGTCACCTGCGTGGCCTCCCAGCCACCTTCACCAAGGCCTTTGGCTGCCCTATGGGCTGCCCCAAGAGTGGCCAGATTCTGAAAAGCCTCCAGGCTCCTCACACCCCAGACCCTCGCCTTCAGTGAGTCCCCTATCTCAGGTCCCGCCATGGCAGTCCTAGCCTCTCCCTGCCTCACCCAGTTTCCTGCCCTCCCAGGGTGTACCTGCATCTAATCCTTAATTTGATTAATATTCACCAAGTCCAGGCTACCTCTGGGGACGGCACCCAGACTCCCCTGGGCTAGTTTTTCTTTAGTGCTAAGTCCTACCACAGCACACACTGAGGCCAAAGTCTCTGCCCTGTGGTGCCCAGTTCCCCTGAAGCCCATGGTGCAGCAATCTCTGGGCTTCAGAGGTGAAATCTGCCTCCTTGGGGCAATGAGGAAGCACAGTGTGAGATAAAATGGCTCCAGAAGGTTATCAGCCTTGATTGAGGCCAGGAAGGATATCATTCAACGGAATGCTTCCAAGTTACCTTCCCCACCAGTGACCTTCAGGAATTCTTTCTTCCTGAACAGAGAGCTCCAGGTCAGTGGCCTGGCCTAAAGGCTCACTGTGCTTTGGGGGTTAAGGCCCCGTGGGGGAACCCTCTGGTCCTCCTACTGGGCAACAAGGCCACTTCATCTCCTGCTCAGGCTGGTGATTGCCTTCCTGGTTCCCAACTATTCCTGAGCCTTACTTCTTTTCTACCCCAACCCCAAGCAGACAAGAAGGGCAGGGCTAGTGTGGTACACAGGGAAGAGCACAGGACCCAGATTCAGGAGGTTCTATTCTGGCTGAGGCTGATGCAATGACCTTGGTCTTGACCTTGATTAATGCTGCATTTCTTGCAACTATAAAAGAAGAGTTTTGCCTCTATGACCCCCATGCTGCTTGTTTCTAATGCTTACTGGTGTGTTTCCCACAGGTTTTTAAGGAACCATGTGCTCTGCTGGGGCCTAGCAGAAGAGTAGGAGGGAGATGCTAGAAGGAACCCACCTGCTGCTCTGGGAAAGGCACTGGGGGTATGTGTGATACCCTGTTCAGGGCAAGACCCCCATCTCCAGGAGAAAATCTCATCTCACCTTTTGTTCTCTAGGCTTCCTTGGGGCTTCTCCATCCATCTCAGTACAGAAGCAAGATTTGCTTGGACTTTTCTTTGTATCTGTAGGAAATGTTGGCGTTTGCAGGTCTTCTAGGTGTTTCTTTATACCTGGAGAAAGAGAAGGCAGCGTGGTGAGTTGGCAGAAGCTAGAGCTGGTGCTAGAAGACTGGGGTACACGAGACAGCTCTGCCACTCACATCAAGGCCAGTTCGGGTCCTTGCTGTCCTTACTTACTCCTGCACAACTTTTCCAGGGCTGGTGACGGGAGCTTCAAGGAAACCGCCCGGATCTGCATTCTCCCTTCTCTGTGTCCCCTGCAGCATGGGGTCCCAGACTTTTTATCTGATCAGCTCAGGATCTCCAGAGTAAGTGATGTGACAACCCATGTGGGAGACGAGGGACACTTTAAAACTCAGGAGAGGAATTCCCCTGCCGTCTGGCAGCTGTGCCCTCCAGCTGACCTGGCCCCTCCGACTACTCCCCGGGAGAAGCCATGTGGGCAGTTTGGTCACTGACTGCCGTTCAACCCCTGGTCCGGGGATTATTAATCCACGTCTTAGACAAAAAACCACCAATGCAGTAAAGGAGACAGTCTTCTTAAGAAGAGGACAAGGGCAAGTGTGGCTTATCCAAATGGATGACACACCTAAAAACACCCAGTATTCCCCTCTGGAAAACAGTTTATGGGGGTTCTTTTCTTTGTAAAAGACATGATCTTCCTAACTCTGTTGGCCTTGAACTGGCACAGCCCAAGAACTCGACAGATAGGCAGCTTCAAGGAATGGAGATGCTGTGGATTGTAGTTAAAGACCCTCACCAGGGCCCCTAATATCCCTGGGCCAATGAAAAAGGCCCTTTCTTCCCTGAAAATTGATTCAGATAGTACACGATTATAACTGTCAATGGCAGCACTCCCCATTCCGGGCTTGAAAATAGGTAGCAACAGAGTCACTGAAAGCTGTTGGAGAAGAAAAGAGACAACCTCAAGGAATACTCAGAGTATGACTGAGCTAAGGCAGTTTTGTGCATATGTGTGTGCTGGTGACTGCTATCTCAGGACTTGGTCAGCAACTCCAGTCCTAGAGTCCCAGATCTTCAACCCCACATATGTTAGAATATGTGAAAGGCCTCCCTTCAGAAACGATACCCTTGAGCAGCGCACAACCTAAAGAACTACATGCTAACCCTGTCTTCAGAGGCTCATCTCCAGAACTTAATGATACTCTCAAGCAGGTGGTAGACAGGTAGCTAATGCCGTCTATATTTTCCCCTCTCAGCTCCTTAGGGAGCAGTATCATACCATTTTGGATCTCACAGACTCTGGAGTTACTTTCCCTTCTTGCCAAGTTTATATGGGAAAGTGATAGGGTCAGGTTACTTATTCTCTTTAAATCTTGTTTCTTAGTCTGTTAAGCAGGAAATAATAATACCTACCTCATAAAGATATTATGTGACATAAATGCAATCCATGTAACTCAAAGTGCCTAGCAAGTAGTAAATTCTCAGAAAACATAAACTGATAATATTATTAACTTAGTTTATAGCAAGAGGAAGCAGGTGTCTTACAGTGATCAAACCTTCAAAAAAATCTCTTGGAGGTTTTTGCCTATTTAGGATTTTAATTCTCTCTCTCTCTCTCTTTCATTTTGTATTCTTAAGCATATATTTTTCTATTTTATCTACTTTTCAACACTTTGAAGACTTTTTTTTTTATTATCACTAGAGACATAAATTACAGTAAAGCTCAGTAAGTTGTAATACACTGGACTTCTTTCACAGCAACATCCTGAGCTATGATGTCCCTTCTCTGAAACTCTAGGGGAGAAAACTCACTGACTCACTAGTTGCCTCTTCTGGGGATGTACCCGAATTGTCTTGCCCAGTACAAAGCCACTGGGGGCTTTTCCATTGGTTTATGATACTGTGACCTTCTGAACTTAGGACCCAGACTTTGAATCAGGCTCAATAGCACTTTGACCAAATGCCAAATCTGGGAAGAACTTTATCCATTCCCTATTCATCCCTCCAACCTCCAACCCCTCAATCCCAGTATTAATAAAGGACTATATTTGCTAAACACACCCACCAGAGTAAAAATCAGCAAACAAAAAGCTAGCCCAAGCAAGGAAAGCTTCTTGTGCTATAAAACAATCCCTTTGATCTCCCTCTGAAGCATGTTTTCTAATGTATGTGGAGAGCAATGAACAGAGGTGTTTGTGCACTCATGGGGCTCACCCCATTTGTTCCTCTTCCTGGGTAGTCACATTATTGCCAAGTTTTCTGCTCCCCATGCCCACTGTGCCAGCTTTTTTTTCTATTCTTGTTATCTGCTGGTTAACATATCTTCCCTTGCACTTGGCCTTCAAGTATTCTGGTCAGAACACTAAGTGTTAAAGAACACAGAGTTTACAAAAGGCTCACTTCACTGCAGTCCTTGATCACTTACTGAGAAATCCACAAAGGAAGTTGAACTATGAAACTTGTCACTCCTCCAAATGACAACAGACATAAAAAGTATTTGTATAGCACAAATAATCATTTTATAATGGCATTTAGCTGGTTTTTACAACCTCCACCATCATTTAGCTGATTGCAAAGCTTGTGATCCAGCAATATTCAACCCCCAAACACAGGAGGAATTCCAAAGGCAGTTAGAGAGTGCTGAGACAGGTTACATTCTTGTGCAGACTGCTGGCAAAGTGCAGAGAATCCTGGGAGATCATTTCTTAGATGCGGGTGTAATAGCCAAAATCCTTAGCTGTAGCTCATGTCAGCATGTTGCTAATGGATCGTTATAGGAAAGCGTGGTCAACAGCTCTTGGCATAATCTTTCTGGAGTGACTTGATTCTGGGGATTGAAGTGAACATGTTTCTTACTGGTTGAGATTATATGCTATTTAGAATAGATCTTACCCTGTGATAATGACTATGGCCCTTGCTGCATGGAAAGAGCCCAAAATAGTTAATTTACCAATAATTAACTTGTTGGCCTCCTGGAGGAATGGACTATGTGGGGAATCCAGTATTCATCTCTGTTGTTGGCAGATATTTGAGAGCCACTGTGGCTTTAGGTTGGGGTGGCTCAGTGGTAGAGCGCTGGCCTAGCAGACCTGAGGCCCTGGGTTCCATTCCTAGCACCTTAAGCAAACAAACACAAACAGCAGCTAATGCGACCTTGGTCAGTTAGTTGGGCCCATGTACAGCCTCCATTTCTCTGACTGAGACCCCTTTCCTCATATGTCCTTTGTGCCAGCACCAGGGTGGCCAATGGCTAAAGCCAGCTGATGTCAGATGGCCAAGCCACTCTGCCTACTTGGGAGTCTAGTGTCTCTTCTGCAGTGGAGTCTCTGAAAAGTCACTGGAATATGCTACAAAGACCTTCACCCATCTTTCCCACTTCCTTGTCCACTCATGTGCTTCTACCCCAGTCTTTCACTCCTACTCCATGCAGACCTCTGTGCATATTCTAACATTAGGCTATTTTTCCCCTCTCACAAACCAGATCACTAGGTACACTGTCCAAACCTCTGTCCATTGGAAGGAACCCCTCTGGCTTGCCACAGTCCTTCAAGGCCACTCTTATTGTTCCATTTCAACCTGAACCTGTGTACCAAAACAGCTAACCTGTGGATTTAAGCTTGGGGTTTTTCCTCTTCTACCATCTACTCTGTTAGAAAGTGTCCTCCTAGTGGCCCCTATGACACAAAGGAGGGACATTGTGTCACTGTGGTAGTTATGGGAGTCTGGGCTACTTGCTCATGCAGCCTGCTTGTGCTCTCAGTTCCTCGTACGTCGTCTCAGATGTAACCCTTAAAATATGATGTATTGCTGACAGGCCTGGCTATCCGAAGTCTTAGTAGGTATACCAGCTATCAACTCATGATGGGCAGCTTCAGATGCCCATCGTGTCCTGGGCTCAGGTATTGTGTTTTTGTTGGGACCCAGTTTCATACCAGGAGTTGTTTTGCAAAAGGCATACGATTCTCCTCTGCAAATGGCAGGGCCTTGCAAAAGAACCACAGAGGACCATGGGACTAGGTCGTGAGTCTCTCTCTGGGGCTGCTGTAGCTCCACATAGCATCTTTATCCACCATGTATAGCTTCAATAATAAGTGACTGCTTAAGGCTCAACTGGGATCTGCGACTAAGCCTTTTCCTGCTCTAGTATCATTCCGAGGTAGAAGCCTTTAATTTCACTAGCTGCATAGGCCAAATTAGTGTTCCCAGGTGTGGATTCTGCTGTGTCCTGAATCAAAGAGGTCTACTAGGTATGTTGCTTCTTTCATTGTAGTAGAAGGTATAGATGGGATGTTTTGTCTTTTACCTTGGAGAAAATTTCCTATCAGGCCCTTGAGTATAGGACCCCTAAAACTATTCCTTGTAGGTTTGCCTCCCATCCTCTGAGCCACATGTGGCTGTGGCTTATGAAGGTTCCAGTATGCCTCCAATATGCTAGCCAGTTCTTGCTCATGTGGCCTAAGTAGCATAATATCATCAGATCAATGTCACATTCTTCAGGCTGTCTAACTGATTTAGATTCTTTTGGACTATTTGTAACAGGACAGGGGAGTTTCATAGACTTAGGATGGAACTGCAAATGTATGTTGTTATTCATCTCTACGGATGCAAGTGGGCTCTAATCCTCTTCTCTGAAAAGGATAGCAGAGAATGCATCTCATGCACTGGAAGCCATGTCAACTGCTCAGAGCAAATAAATAGACGCAGTGGCTGGAACTGGGGCTACTATGTGGTTGAGTTTGTGTTCATTTACTGTCATTGTTCAGGGTGCACTTGTTTTCTGCAGGGACCAGCTATTGCATTAATTAGAAATATTATGGAAACTGTCATTCTTGTATCCTTTAGATCCTTAAGGATGGTATTATATCCAGAATTACTTTGGCCATACAATATTGTTGTATATTACCTATCTTGGCTAGAGATGGGGAAGTTCAAAGGCTTCACTTGGCCCCACTATCATAGATCTTACCTCACAGGCCTAGCACCCAATGACCAAACTGATGATTATATCAACCCCAATCATACATTCAGAGACTGGAGAACTAACCACTGGGTGTGAGCTGGACTTTTTTTGTTACCTGGTTCCCGTGTCCCCAGATAGTTAGAACAAAGAACTATGATGATGATTTGCTTCTCTGGGCATCATGTCAGCTTGGACCTTGTGTCCAGTAGTCCCTGGAATATTTGGAAGTCCACTTTTCTCAGTGTATGGTTACTCATATAAATGAAGAACTGTTGGAATCATTACTGTTTCTATTTGCTGTGGGGTTGCTCTTTCCCAGGACCTGGCTAAGTCTGAGTCTAAAAACTGTGTCAGGCCCAGGAAATGGTCAAGTGATCATGACATTTTATCGGGGTTGTTTCCCTCGGCAGAGATTCTCTTGCTGGTGCTTTCCATAGCTCCATATAGCATCTTTATCCACCACCTATACCTTTAATATTAAGGTAGGGCTTAGTGGATGACTCCTAGTCATCCATCCTTGACATCTTCTAATAGTACAAATTAAGGAACACCCTTTTTAGTTGAGTATCTACCTTGCCTCTAGCACACTGTGTTTCTTAAATCACCAATAACCCTGTGGGTCAAGCCCCCTTGGCTGCCTCTTCAACCCTAGTGCTCACCTTAATGACTACATCTACCTGATGTCTGCAGTGAAGTATCGCCACCTGGCTTCTTTGGTGCTGGGTCTATCATCACCATTGGTACCACTAAGCCAGATTCTCTAGCTACCTCTCCTACCATAGTCCTGGCTTATACAGGAGAGCCCCAACTTATCTTTTCAGTGATGCTGGTGTCCTTCTCAGGATCTCATTTTTTTTTAAATGATTTGTTCTCTGGGCCATCTCATGGAAAGAGCTATCTGGTAGGACTTCCAGGTTTACAGTACATTACTCCACCATACCCACTTCCCTGAGCTCTTTCATTTTTCCCTCTACTGCCTGCTAGGTTAATACTGGCATTTCAACTTTATCTAGCCTGGGTCTTCGATTGTTTCATACTTCTAGAAGCCATTTGAACAGCAAGGTCACGTCATCTCCTGAGGTCCTTACCAGATGTTAAATCCTGGGTTTTTTGGAGAGTACTCCCTAATTAATAAACTCCCTAATCTTATGTTCCAGCCCCTTTAATCCAGCACCTGCAGGATCCAGTCCCACTTGAACTCTTCAGATTCTGCTAAAATATGCTAGCAGAGACCATCTGCTCATTTGGGATCTCTCCTCCCTTTCTTTCATCATCAATCCTCAGACATAGGACATACTTGACTGGGCTATGCAATATCTTTACCCTACTTATACGTCTATTTACTGAAAGCAGTGTTGGAAGGGAGAAGCCTCTTTGTTGTCTTCAAGCAAGGCTGGAATGCAGGAGTTAAAGAGAGACTGGCTCTTCACCGGGCAAAGAAGGAAAATTTTGCAGGCTCAGAAGGTTTGAAAGACTATGGAAGTTCAAAATTCAGAGCATCATCCATCCCAATGTCCTGCCAAGTTCCAGAGTTCCATTGTCCCCACCCCTGTTCCCCCAAATGTCTCCATATTCTTTGGTCTTCGGACTGAATATGTCCATGAACTAAAAAAGGCAGAGCCAACTTACACTTACAGAGAGGTTGTCATGTGACTAGCTCAATTTATTGAAATCCCACCAGAGCCAATAACTAGTAGGATTCCAGGGACCATTTTCTTACCAAATACTGAAACAAGTAAATGTATTTAATCTCCAGTTTGGCTGCAATGAGAAGGCTCCATAATGATGAGAAATTGCATCCTGATTTTAGCTGATTTAAGTTTTAAAGAAATGTTGTTTGTACACACTATTATCTTTAAGCTCTATGCTGACAAAATTACTCAGTTTGAAAAGGAAAATTATCTTCAGAGATACTTAACCTAACCCTTCATTAACCCCAGATTTCTTTTTTCAACCACCTAATCATGAATGAATGAGAAAACTGGAATATCAATATAGCACTTAAATATTTTCAAAAATAAAGCCTTAAGAGAATGTGAATTCATGAGGCAGAAAAGTCTGAAGAGAATTCTCAGAATCATAAATTTTCATAGAATCATAAAATTCAGGGAACTTAATTAGAAGTTAGCTAATTTGAATCTCTATTCAAGGCAAAATATCTTCAAAGAATTCTTGTAAAATGATGTTCAGCTTCAGTTGGGTTACCACCAATGACAAGGGACACAAAGTCAACTCCATTTTCAAATACTTTTAATTTTTAGGAAACAGCAAACTCATTTTAATTTCTACCTGTTGGCAATACTTACACCATCTGAAAGGAGAAATGAGGGATTAGATCTACTCTTTCTTCTAATAATAGTAGAGTCTGCTGTTTACTTACCTGAACATTTCTCACTCCTTTGGACTACAATCTTAAGTGTTATATCTACAAATGGCCATCCTTCAGCAGTGTATCTATTTTTGTGCTTCTCTATGTCTGCCATGATCTCACTTAAGCATTGCAATAACTCCATGAGTTGATATTATTGTCCCCACCACATGGATAAGAATTCTGGAGTCTCAGGGAAGTTCCAACCCCCGGTCACTGAGTTGTTCCCTTCCATTCTAGATGAATTTATTTGTTAAAGTCTTAAAAGCACTTGAGAATTGAGCCTGTGAATGATAGGTTTTTGAGCAGGGTATGGGCAGTAGACATTAAGAACTGGAAGAAACACATTAGGAAAAATGAAAACCTGTCAGGAATTATGACAATAATCAAAGTGCTGAGATTGGCATGGTTAATGACAGGTAGCACAAGGTCAGGGTGATGTTCCCATGATGTTGGGGCCAGAGTAGGCAGCAGGGTTAGGGGATGAGAAGAGATTGGGGGATTGATTTAGTAGTCCTCAAGTATTGATCAAGAAGTTCTTGATCAAAATCAACCAAATTCCATTGTTATATTGTATGCACGTATGAATATATAACAACAAATCTCACCATTATGTATAATTATAATGCAGTAATAAAATATATTTAAATAGCAAAAAATAATTAGGGGAAAAATGGAAGTTCTGTGTGCTAACTCTATGCTGGGTGTTGGGAATGGATTTGGAAGAAAACCAATATGTCCCTTCCTTCATGGAGATGATAGTCTGGTGGGGAAAGGGACATTAAATGAATCAGCATAGAGACAGGTATATGCAAATGTCAAGTGATTTGTAAGTGTTGGTAATTATGAGGAAAGAAAAGTGGTCTAGGCTCTAAAAATGTCTAAAAAGGGCTCTCTAAAAAGTGGTCCAGACTATCTGATATAGGGAATGTGCTAGTAGCCTTAAGGGTGGTTAGCCATTATGATGGTGAGAAGACCATCTTCCTGGCCAAAGGGCTGTGCTCCATGTCTGGCCAACTGCCCTGCCCCTGCCAGCTGCGGATTGGGCTGGGACAGAATCCAACTGGAGTTTTGGATGATGACAGTCTGGAAGCACCCTCTAGTGTTACGGGAAAGAATATAGTAGAGAAGGAGTTGAGGAAGGAAGAATTTTAATTGAGACTGGCTTGGGGGATGGTGAGAACAGTTTTTTTTTTTATTGGTTGTTCACAACATTACACAGCTCTTAACATATCATATTTCATACATTAGATTCAAGTGGGTTATGAACTCCCATTTTTACCCCAAATGCAGATTGCAGAATCACGTCGGTTACACATCCACATTTTTACATAATGCCATATTAGTAACTGTTGTATTCTGCTACCTTTCCTATCCTCTACTATCCTCCCTCCCCTCCCCTCCCATCTTCTCTCTCTACCCCATCTACTGTAATTCATTTCTCTCCTTGTTTATTTTCCCATTCCCCTCACAACCTCTTATATGTAATTTTGTATAACAATGAGGGTCTCCCTCCATTTCCATGCAATTTCCCTTTTCTCTCCCTTTCCCTCCCACCTCATGTCTCTGTTTAATGTTAATCTTTTTCTCGTGTTCTTCCTCCCTGCTCTATTCTTAGTTGCTCTCATTATATCAAAGAAGACATTTGGCATTTGTTTTTTAGGGATTGGCTAGCTTCACTTAGCATAATCTGCTCTAGTGCCATCCATTTTCCTGCAAATTCCACAATTTATCGTTTTTTAGTGCTGCGTAATACTCCATGGTGTATAAATGCCACATTTTTTTTATCCATTCATCTATTGAAGGACATCTGGGTTGGTTCCACAGTCTAGCTATTGTGAATTGTGCTGCTATGAACATCGATGTGGCAGTATCCCTGTAATACGCTCTTTTAAGGTCTTCAGGGAATAGTCCGAGAAGGGCAATAGCTGGGTCAAATGGTGGGAGAAACTGCTGGTGGGGAGGGAATTCTCCTTGCTCCAGGAATTGCTTGAAAAACAGAACTCTAGCTTCACAAGCTGTGAGAAGGAAGATGCCTGAGGAAGGCATCTCTCACAGCTGCTAGGAGAGGTGGTGCAGCCTTCTCCATGGTAGGGGCTGGACAAGATGGTCCCTCATAAATCCTTGCATACTACATACCCTCCTTTTATTAGATTATTGCTCTATTTTGAGCCCTGTCCAGGTTAATGCATGTGCTACTTTCTCTGCCACAGAATATGGCAGAGCTCACAAGCTGCAGTATGTTGTCAAGTGTGTGTATCTACTGCCACCATGTGCCCAAAAGATTCCATGGCTAGAGTGATCAGAGTCACCTTAGCAAGAATAGGGGTAAAGGAGAGCATTTCTGATCATTGTGTTGGGACAGCAGGTGTAAATCATGAGTGTCCCAGGCACTATATAGTCACCCCTAAGTTGTGCAGGGGAGCAAGAGGATGGGCAAAGATTTTCCCAAGGGAATTCTGGCAGTTTCCGGTTTGTCCCACTGGCCTACATTTGTTCTCAGAACCAAGTTTCCTATGAGATCTACACTGGCCATCTTGTGCCTCAAAGTTAACAACATATTAAAGAGTTTTGAACTCCTTTGGCACAAAGAATAAGGAAATCGCAACAATGCACATTAAAGAAAAAAAACACTTTCTACATTGCCTATGTACTTGATAGGTCCAAACACACTTAAAGTTTTTTTTTTTTTCTGACTTTAAAGATGCATTTTAAATCAATAAGAGATCAAAAAGTCCAGAAAGGGCCTCTGTGTGTATGCGTGTTTCAAAATTGACATATTATTTACATATGGAAAAACAAAAGTAAAATATTTGTTTTATAATTGCTTCTTAGTCTGGATACGGATTTCTGTTCATAGTGGGGATGAGATGACATTGGTAAGGTACATCAATTTGCCAATTAATGGAAATGTAACATCTTCCATTTTTCCTGATCTCTTTTCAATAAAGCTGTTAAATCAAAGCTCATATTCTTAACGGCTTCAAGAAATCTCTCGTACACCCTCTCATGGTGTCTGGTGCAGTAGAAATGCTCAGATATCTCTGGTCCTTCCTAACCTCTGCTGAGGTGGTCCCCTTCCTGCGTGGTGATGGTGGTACAGCTGGCCCATGGGCCTCATCTTGGCATCTGCCACCCACACCATGGACCTTGCCATTGCCTCTGGTGACCAGAGTTCCTCTGGGTTTGATTATTAGGTACCCAGTTCTTTTTTAATTGCTCAGCTGTTGCCCATCTCCATGAGATATGCTATGAATTAGTTGTGGTTTGTTCCGAGAGTTCATGTGTTGGGGGAATTGGCCAATGTGGGGTGGTACAAAGAGGTGGTGGAACCTTTAAGAGGCGGGGCTTAGTGCAAGGTAATTGGGTCATGGAAGTGGGAGCACTGTCCTTGGAAGGGATTAAGTAGTTCTCTTGGGAGCCTCCTTAGTTTCCTCAAGAGTAAGTTGTCAAAAAGAGAAAGGCCGGCCACCTCCCCTGCCTCTGGCTTCCTGTCCCATCACATGACTTCTCCTCTCATGAGCTCTTACCATGAGTCCATCTGTCATGAAGTGATGCAGCCAAGGGGTCCTTGCCAGGACTGGCACCATGCTTTTTGGACTTTTAGGCTCCAAAACTGTGAGCTAAATAAATCTTTTTTTTCTTTATTAAATTCACAGCTTCAGGTATTTTGTTATAGTAAGATGAAACAGACTAATACAAGACCTCAGAGAACTCCACATTGTTCTCTCCCAACATGCTGTGACATGTGGACGCTTGGAGGCTGCCCTCTGCACATAACTCAGTCACTGCTACTTCCCTTTTCTTGGATTGAGTTGGACATAGAATCCCTCCTTGCAAGGCCTGTAGTTTCTTCAAGCCTGCCCGGGTTGTGAAGGATATCAGTTCTGAAATTCTCACACTCTCTAGAATCTATCTGGTTGGTTGTGTTGTTCACAATGACCTCTCCTGTCCTAAGACACCTCTTTCCAGTGTTCCATTCTTTCCAGAACAGTGCAGGTTATCCTTGGCTCTTCCTCTTCTTCCCCCTGACTCAGCTCTTACTCTTTGCCCTGGAAGGAACTTTCCCCTATGTGGTGAGGATTTCATGGACCTCAATTTCATGATATTCTCTGATCAATGATCAATGATCTGATCTATGATTAGTTGTCCAGGCTCTGGCTATCTGAAACTCCCCTGGCATTTTCTAAAAGCTTTTTAACATAGTCTTGAAAACCAAATAGTAGCTGCCTTGTTCTTGAAGACTCTTTCTTTCTCATAAAGCCATGGGTTGCATTTATTTCATGATTGGGAATCACAGATTAATCAGCCTAATAGTTACCAGGTCAATATTTCAAGCATTATCAGGTTAATGTTTCAAAAAACAGTGAGATATGCCAAATTTTTTTAAATCCATAAATTCATCTACTGAAGGGCATCTAGGTTGGCTCCACAGTTTAGCTATTGTGAATTGTGCTGCTATAAGCATTGATGTGGCTGTGTCCCTGTAGCATGCTGTTTTTAAGTTCTTTGGGTATAGACTGAGGAGAGGAATAGCTGGGTTAAATAGTGGTTCCACTCCTAGTTTTCCAAGGAATCTCCATATTGCTTTCCAGATTGGCTGCACCAATTTGCAGTTCCACCAGCAGTGTATGAGTGTGCCTTCCCCACCCCACCCCACCCCTGCCACATCCTTGCCAACACTTACTGTTGTTTGTCTTCATAATAGCTGCCATTCTGACAGGAGTGAGATGAAATCTTAGAGTAGTTTTGATTTGCATTTCTCTAATTGCTAGAGATGATGAACATTTTTTCATATATTTGTTAATTGATTATATATCCTCTTCTGAGAGTTGTCTATTCAGGTCCTTGGCCCATTCATTGATTGAGTTATTTGGGGTTTTTTTGGTGTTTAGCTTTTTGAGTTCTTTATATACCCTAGAGATTAGTGCTCTATATTACTCAGCAATAAAAGGGAATAAAATCATGGCATTTGCTGGTAAATGGATGGAATTGGAGAAGATAATGCTAAGCGAAGTTAGCCAATTCCAAAAAACAAGTGCCAAATGTTTTCTCTGATATAAGGAGACTGAATCATAGTAAGGTAGGGAGGGGGAGCATGAGAGGAATGGACGAACTCTAGATAGGACAGAGAGGTGGGAGGGGAAGGGAGGGGTCAGGGGGTTAGCAAGGATGGTGGAACATGATGGACATCATTATTCAAAGTACATGTATGAAGACACAAATTGGTGTGAATATACTTTATAAACAACCAGAGATATGAAAAATTGTGCTATATATGTGTAATATGAATTATAATGCATTTTGATGTCATTTATTTTAAAAATCATTAAAAAACAGTGAGAATTTTGTGTTCAATACATGTCATCAAATAATAAGGAAAAAATAGTCTTTTCTGGCAGTTTAGAAGATAAATTTCTCCAATTGGAAGCTAAAATAAGTTCCATATGGATTAACTAATTGATCCTTTGAAGAAAAATCAAAACACTAAAAAATATTAGCAGCAAGTAAAAAAAAAATACTCACTTTTACTTGCTGCTAATATTTTTCAGTTTAAAAAAAATCCTTAAAGAAATAAAACAGGAAGAGAAAATAAAATGCTTTTTAAAAACCTGCTCCCCCAACAATATAAACAAATTAAAATGAAAACAAAAGACTTAGAGAATATTTCCAGCACATATAAGGGTCAGGGTGCTGAGTGTAATCACCACATCTGTAACCCCAGCTACTGGGGAGGCTCAGGCAGGAGGGTCACAAATTCAGGGCCACCCTAGACAACTTAGCAAGACCCTGCCTTGAAATAAAAAATAGGAAGGGCTGGAGATGTAGCTCAGTGGTAGAGCATTTGCCTAGCATGTGTGAGGTCCTGGGTTCAATCCTAGTACAGAGAGAGCAAAAGGAAGAGAGAGAGAGAGAGAGAAAGAGAGACAGAGAGAAAATTACATGTTACATACCAGAAACTTTTATTCATTGCAGATTAAATTGATAACTCAAGTAAGTAATATAACCCAGGAATCTTACTATCTGGGGCTTATTCTAGGCCATAAGTTGCATTGTGATGGTCAGTTTACATGTCTGACTCTCCATTGGACAATGGGACATTATATTTTCTTTTTCACCTCTGAAATCATGATGCTTAGACCCAATTCTGACATAATTATATGTGGCAAATAAATATTGCAGAGAAATTATTTTGTTGCAGCATTTTTATTATATTAAAATGGAAATATTCTTTCAATTTTTAAAAAATAAATGACAGTGGAATGCATTACATTTCTTATTACACATATAGAGCACAATTTTTCATATCTCTGGTTGTTTATAAAGTATGTTCACACCAATTCATGTCTTCATACATATACTTTGGATAGTGATGTCTATCACATTCCAACATCCTTGCTAATCCCCTGCCCCCACTCTTCCCCTCCCACCTCTATCCTACCCTATCTAGAGTTCATCTATTCCTCCCATGCTCCCCCTCCCTACCCCACTATGAGTCAGTCACCTTATATCAGAGAAAACATTCGGGGGAAACATTCTTAATTTTAATAATAGAATGACTACTCACTTGATGGGGATAAATCAATTAAAATAATAATTGTCAAGTGTTATAAGACATGAATAAACCTTATATGATTATAACAAGTATGAATCTTAGACTACACATTCAATTTTCTATAGTAAAGCTTAACTTTTCTTTTCAAGTACCCTCTATGCCCAATATTATGCCCATTGCTGTCCACATTATGCTCACTCTGGGTAATATCAGCAATTCTATCCTATTGCCACTCCTTTGCCCCCACTTGCTTGCTTTTCCCTGGGCTTGTGTGCTCTAGCAGGATGTCCATTGACTTCTGTTTCAGTTGTTGATTCAGGTAGGACCTGGGTTGTCTTCTGTTTTCTAATACAAAAGATGTGCAGGCCCAGTGACTTGAAGATCCTTGCAGAAACAGGAAGATCACCAGCTCTAGGCCAGCATCAGCAACTTAGTGAGGCCCTAAGCACCTGAGTGAGATCCTGTCTCCAAATAAAACATAAAAAAGGGCTGGGGACTAAGGATATAGCTCAGTGGTATAGCACCCTTGGGGTTTTTTTTAATATTTATTTTTTTTAGGTATAGATGGACACAACACAATGCCTTTATTTTTTTTAATATTTGTTTTTTAGTTTTCGGTGGACACAACATCTTTATTTTATTTTTATGTGGTGCTGAGGATGGAACCCGGGTCCTGCCAGTGCTAGGTGAGCGTTCTACTGCTGAGCCACAACCCCAGCTCTCACCCATGGGTTTGATCTCCAGTTAAAAAAAAAAATTTGCAAGACAGTCTCTGTCTTTGCTACATTGTATCATGAAACCTCTGGGGCTACAGGAGCTTTGAGAGGTTGTCTTGGGTCTGCAGATCCTAGTTGGTTCTGTAGTTTCTGTGCTCCCACATAATGCTAGTGGAAGGATCTCAGTGACACTTACCACTTCCCTAAGCTCCTTCCTTGAAGGTGGTTCCTTTCTCATCCACAAGGATCTGGGGGTACGGGTGGAGCAGGCACAGGACACCCAGCTTCCTTCTGATTCTCTGCAGCCCTGCCCTAGCTCAGCACACTTTATCAAGTCTTTGGGGTAAAGAAGAGTGTGTCTGACTATTCTTGTACTTCCTAATGGACTTGTCTTTGACCTGACCCTCAACTATTAAAATTCATGGCCCATTATTTGATTAAATTCATTCTGCTATAACAACCCTTTAGAGCCTGTGTAGGAAGAGCCAGTGAATAGGCAGGATAATCAATAGTAAAACATAGGCTGATAATTAAAGTGATGGGCCTCAAAAAGTCTTCTCTAAGTAAGAAGGAAAGTACAGGCTATTCCATAGAAATGAATTGGTCTGTAGAAACATTCCAAATATTCTAGCTGATTCCTTTGTCCTAGAGAGGTGGGAAAAGCTTCCCTTGTCCAAGAGATTTGGAAAAAGGGAAAACAGGATGGATCTGAGTGAAGGCTACAGAAAATTCCAAACTTACCAACTAAAAGAACACAACCAATCAATCAGAACATTTCCAGCCTGACCCATAACCTTAGCATTTTTTCCAGTACCTGGTTAGCCTAAATATTGAACAACATCCCTACCCAGCAGCCATAAAAACCTCTAGATTAGTACATTTAAGTGGCAACCCTTCATCAGGACCCCTCTTGCTTGGTGAGAGCTCTGTTTCTTTTCACTTGGATAAATCTTACTCTTTCACATTCACTCTCCATTGACGTGGATTTCATTCTTTCGAGTTTGCACAAGAACCTGGAAAAGAAATGATGACAGTTTGCTACTATGTGGTGACACTAGAAGGCATAGCCTGTTGTGAAGCTGATTGACTTACTATAATCATAACAGCAGAAAATCTGGTTTCACTAAGATATAATATACAACAGCACAAATCAAAATCAAAA
Organism: Spermophilus citellus; assembly: GCF_964194105.1. Classification (NCBI taxonomy): domain Eukaryota; kingdom Metazoa; phylum Chordata; class Mammalia; order Rodentia; family Sciuridae; genus Spermophilus; species Spermophilus citellus. The sequence goes on along the minus strand of NC_138187.1, from coordinate 129,153,874 downwards.
TGTAAACTCACTGATTAAGGTATCAAAGGGTTAGTCTACTATAAAATGCTAAAACAAACAAACAAAACCCATTAAACTTTATTATAAATGTGTGAGCATTTTCTATGCATATGGATAAAATCACAGAATAGGGAGAATATAAAGCTAATTGATGTGTTAGTCAAAAGAGTGTGATTTTCTTTTTCTTCAGCACATTTCATTTATGTTAGCTATATGTAAATATGAGTCATGTTGTTTGTGAGAAAAGAATCAATTTTGCCTCCAATAATATAGAGCCTCCCTGACCCCTGATTTCCCACCAGGGCTCCATCAATCCCTGATTCTTATATTTTGCACAGGCACAATCTGTACCATATGAGGTGCAATTAATTGAGAGGCAAGGCAGTAGTAGAAATCACTTCATTATGATGATGAGTTATGATGATAGGAAGAGGGAAGGGATTTCCATCCTAAAGAGCCATCAGCTTTTTAGCTGATTTTTTTTTAGGACTATTTATACCCTCCTCAACAGGTAGAGGCTTGTGGTCAAATGATTGCACGTCTGACCTTGTTGCTTAATCAAGAGATACTTTTTCAGTTCTGCATCTCTCAAGAACAAAGATCATTATTTCCTCAGGCTTTTCTTGTTACTGATTGGTTTTCCTATGTGCTGTTCCTAACATATTATGCAATGGACAGGATAGAGCAGGTAGCTGCCCCAAGAACCTGTTGCTGACCACCAAACTCCTCGTAATGAACGAAAACATACTTCACTTGATTACTGTGGGAGATAAGAGTCAGATGAGGTAAATAGGGAGTCAGGAAGGAGATCTGGTCTCAATGCTCAGTTTCAATATGGCTTCTTCCTTCCAGTAAATCCAGTTTACTTACCCAGAACCTGCTCATGCCAGCTTCTTCTTTGCTTTTGCTTGGTTCAGTGGTTCTCAAACTTTAGCTATACCAGAATCCCTTAGAGAGTTTGTTAAAATACAGATTGCTGGGCTCCACCCCAGCCAGTAGATCTGGGGAGGAGCCTGAGAATTTGCTTCTGTAATGAGTTCCCAGGTGATGCAGTGCTGTGGGTCTAGGGTCCACCCTTTCAAAACCACTAGCTCAGGCCATGCCTTTCCCCCTCTTCTTTCCTTCCTGACTTCCTTCCTCAAACACATAATGACAACCTAATGTGCATTAATAGGCATGAGGCACACCTTGGGGTGGGTTTTGGTTAGAATCAATCTATTCATTCATGTTTTTCATCCTACCTGTTTCTCAACAAACTCTCAGAACTCTGGCTATTTAACCTGTATCACTCTTACCACATTTCTAATCCAGCCAGTACTACATTATTTGAATGGTTTAGTGCATACCTTTGTTATTATTTCATACAATTTCTCTCTCCCTAACCAGTCCTCTGCATCTTGAATAAAATATCCTCTCTTCTTCTCTGTGTGGGAACAGAGCCAAAGTTTGCTGCCTGGGACCCCCTAAGGGGCAGGCATGTCTTCTATTAATAGAGTACTAGCTGCAAGACCTGTCCCATCCGGCTGCTCACCCTGCCCTTACTTGTCTTGACCTAGAATTTCTTCTCTCTCTGTCCTTGTTGGGCAACTTTCCTGCTGGCCTTTTATAGGAGAGAGCTCCCTAGTACCACTCTCAACCAGCCTTACTACGTCAAAACCAGTTCCCAAAGACAGCTGTGCAGAGATAGGAGCAAACTACCATCATAAAAATAGATTTTATTATAAAAAGTATAATACAGTTTCACAGTTTTATTTAAAAATACTTGAAAGTAAAAGAAAAAAAAAGTAACATTTATTCCTAACCCCATCACTTAGAGACACTAATTAGAACATCTCAAGGTTTGTCCTGTTACATATCTTTCCACAAAATTAGACCAATATGAAAGCAGTTTTTTTAACCCATATGTTTCATTTGCCAACACATCAAGCTTTATTTATTGATTTCAATGATCTTCTTTAACATCACTTCAGATAGTTACAAAGCATCACACACACCATATACAGAAACTAGAAATTATTCAACTTGTCCCTTCTTGGTTAATAAGCAATCACTTTTGTTAATATAAATTATCATTCTGTAAATATTTTTATTCATGTTTATACACCTTCCAATGACTTCCTGGGTATATATTTTAAAGGCTTTTATGCATATTAAAAAGCTGCCATCCCCCAAATTCATACTTTGCTCTGCAGTGTAGAAAAGTTCTGTGCAGACCCTCATAGGATATTCTCAAACCGTGGAACTTTCAAATTTCATTGGTGAAGATGGCATCTTCTTTTCATTTGAATCCTATTTATTCTTCTATGAATTGCCTTTCAAGGTCTTCCGCAAATTTTCTATTTTTTCTTTTTTGTACTGGGGTTTAACTGAGGGGCATTCGACCTTTGAGCCACATCCCCAGCCCTATTTTGTATTTTATTTAGAGACAGGGTCTCACTGAGTTGCTGAGTGCCTCACCACTGTTGCCGAGGCTGGCTTGGAACTCATGATCCTCCTGTCTCAGCCTCCCTAGCTATTTTTTTTGTGTGTGTGTGTTTGTGCATGGGTACTGAGGATTGAATCTAGGGCCTTGGGCATGTGAGGCAAGCACTCTACCAACTGAGCTACATATCCCCAGCCCCATTTTTTATATTTATAACAGCAGACTAAGTTGGCTATTTCCACTGGATCACCAAGATATAAGAAATGCTTTCAGAGTGAGAGGAGATGAAGATCTGGAAAATTCCATGAGGAGAACCAGTGAGGCGATCTCCTCTTGAGGCTGCTCAAGGGCTGTGGTGAAGATGGGAGCAGATTTTCTTATACAGAGCTATGCAGCAACTGACCTTCCTAGACCACCATAGGAGTGGGTGGTGCTTAACCCCTTGCCTCAAGTTTGGTGGGACGGGCTTCCATTGACCATATGGACTGTGTGTTGCCTGCAGTTAGACAATGTCTGACTCTTGCCCCTGGAGTCAGGGGAGGTGAGGCAGGCTGGTTAGCTGCCCTAGGAGTGGAACAAGCCCAGAAATGTTAGTGTAGCCCTGCCAAGGCCTGGACCTCAGGCTCTACCCAGGCTGAACATATGGGTTTCCTGTGGATCAGAGGTAGAGGGAGAAACAGATTGGAGTCATTGAAAATCTCACCCCAAAGGACTTCTGTCATAGGCAGAATAATGGTCTCACTTGCAAAAGAAATGTCTGGCTCTATTTTAGTCAGCTTCTTCACTACTGTGACTAACAGACCCAACCAGAACAATTGTAAAGGAGTAAAAGTTTATTTGGGAGCTCATAGTTTCAGAGGTCTCAGTCCATACACAGCAGGCTCCATTCCTTGGGGCTTCAGGTGAGGCTGAACATCAAGAGTGTATTAGAAGGAATCAGCTCACGTGATAATCAGAAAGCAGAGAGAGAGAGGCTTCACTTTTCAGGTATAAAATATACACCTCAAAACCGTAGCCCCAATGCCCCACCTCCTCTAGCCACACCCTACCCACCTTCAGTTACCACTGAATTAATCTCATTAGGTGATTATTTCACTGATTAGGTTAAGGCTCTTGTAACCCAATCATTTCTTCTCTGAACCTTCTGGCATTGTCTCACACATGAGTTTCTGGGGGACATCTCACACCCAAACTACAACAGCACCCTATCCCTAGACCCTGTGAGTATATTACTTTACCTGGCAAAAAGAACTTTCCAGATGCGATTAAGACAAGGATCTCAAGTTGGGAGTATTACCCTGGATCATCTGGATGCCTTGGCGTCACAAGGGTCCTTATAAGATGGAAAAGGGAGGCAGAAAAATTAGAATCAAATAAGGAGATATTCCCATAACTTCATTTTTATACACATTGTAATATTATACATCACATAATACATCTTTACAAATTTCTTCTATTAGACTGTATTTTATTAGTACTTTCTGATGTTCTCTAAACCTTCCTTTTAAATATGTAACATTATATGTTTGATTCAGGGTTACAATATCTGAGCTCGTCAATGGTATGCATTTTAAAAATTTGTTGTTTTCTTCTGTTTTCTGCGTTGTCTCCACTTCCTCTTAGTTCCTTCTTCCTGATTGCTCATTTTGGTGCCTGGCTTTCATTTTAGAGGCTTTCCTCAAACGTGTAGTACTCCTAGTGTGTGCTCATATTTAACACTGAGGCACCTATCCACTGATGATAGGACTGTACCTATCTGGGGCTTCACCATTTTTTTTTTAAGGTAAGCACCATCCATTTCATTGGAGGAAACACCCAAACTTACTAGCTGCAGTCATTTTTTTCTTGAGTGATTGTTTCCCCAGAGAATTTTCCATTTGCCTCTCTGGCAGTAGTGGAGGGGGATGCACCTCTGAACTAGCATTTTTAGAACAGGTGGAGGTAGAGGCCGGAGGGTGCACCATTCAATGGAAAACACCTGTTAATCTCCAGTTATGGGATGTGGTTGACATTTTTGAGTTTTGAGATTAGAGTTCATCTCTCACAAATTCTCATCAGTAGAAGACCTTTTCCTCCTGAGATGAAAGAGGGGAAATTCTTTCTCTACACAGAGTTGTAACTGGTGGTCTTAATTTTAGGTGTACTCCTCACCTCCACTTCTGAGTAGCACACATCCCAAGTGCTTCAGCAGCACAAAAGCTGGCTTCCCACAGGCTTTCCCTCTTTGCAGGTCTGGGCTTCCATGTTCTCTGCCCTCTGGGTCAGTATCCCCCTCCCACTTGCTTTTCATCTTCCAGCATTTTCCACCATCTCTCATCTGCCCTGATCTCTTTTTCTGTTTCCTTTGTTCTTGTCGATTTTTCCTTAAACAAAAACAAAATCAGAACTTTATCAGTTCAATGGGGCTTTGACACAAAGTAGAGATAAAATATTGAATCTAATCTACCATGTTTAAGCAGAAGTTGGGATTTTTCTACATAACAACATTATCTTCTTATCCAATGTACTGAATAGTGAGGAGCAAGAATTCTCGCTCCCTCTTGAGCCAGTGTTCAATGTTAGCTGTGGAGTTTGCTTCTGGGCCCTGGAAGGGAGGTTTTTCTGAGCGTTAGAAGACACATGGTCCCACATCTCCAGGTTCTGGAGAAATGGCTGTTAGCTACCCCATTTTATAGTTTCGGGTTGTTTTATAAAATTTGATGAATAAAATAGTTCACTTCTAATCACTTATTTAATCTCACTAACACTAACCTTCATTTTGTGAGTATTTAAGAAGAATTACTAATATACTTAGGGCATGTGGAAAGAAGACTAAGAAAATCTAACAAGACACATGTAGTTAAAAATACAGTGATAAGAAGTTAAAACCCATTTCCTGCTACAAACATTCAGTTTAACCTCATCTACAAGTACAGTAATAACTGGTCTTTTATTTTGCTGAGGTTAACATAACAAAGTATCACCAGTTGGGCAGTTTAAACAATGGAAATCCCAGCGACTGGGGAGGCTGAGGTAGGAGGATTACAAGTTCAAAGCCAGCCTCAGCAATTTGGCAAGGCCCTAAGCAACCCTGTCTCAAAATAAAAAATAAAAAGGGCTGGGGATGTGGCACAGTGGTTAAGCACCTCTTGATCCTTGGATTCAATCCCTGGTACAAAAAAAAAAAAAAAAGAAGAAGAAGAAGAAATATATTGTTACAGTTATGGAGAGTATAAGTCAAAAATCAAGGTGTAAGAAAGACCCTGTTTCCTCTTATGGTACCAGGGGAGGATATGTTCTAGGTTTTCCCTCTGGCTTCTGGTAGTATCTTGGCTTGTGTCAGCTGAGTTCAATCTTCAAATGGCATTCTCCCTGTGGGTATATCTGTCTCTTCAATGGGAGTTCTTCTTATAAGGGTACCAGTCATATGGGACAGGGTCCTACTCCAGTATGACCTCATTTTAACTAACTACAACTGAAACAACCCTATTTCCAGATAAGGTCACATTCCAAGGTACTGGGTGTCAGGACTTCACTATATTAATTTTAGGGATACACAATTCAACCCTTAACAAATGGCAGTTTTGAAATTAGTAAAGGGAACATCTGGTTAATGGAAAAGAACATGTATTGTGGCAACTAATAGTTTGGGTTGAAATTCTGGACCTGTGACCTATTGTAGGACTTTGAGCAAGTTGCTGAACTTCTCTGAGCATCCGTTTTCTTACCTATTAAATGAAAAAAAATTTTTACCTTGAAAGGTTGTTTTGATGATTCACTGAAATAATCAATTAAAAGCATCTTGCATAGCATCTGTCACACAGTCACTGAGCAGTGACATGGCTATCATATTGTTCTGACTTTGGGAGGCTATCCAAGTGTCTCTCCCTGCATAGCTAGTGTTTATCAGGGGTCTGAAGTATTCATAATTATAACTTCATTTATTAAATATATCTGCATATGCATGCCTGTTATGTGTGTATATACATGTACACACACACACACACACACACACACACACACACATATATATATACACACACATTTTCTACTTTACTAATTTATTATGTGCATTATAATACACACACACAAAGAAATAAAAAGAATGAGATACATATAAGCTGGAATATTTTCTCCCATCATCCCAATGGCTCTTTCTGTAAACCCCCGCTGGGTTAACATTAGAGACCAAGGTTAGAGAGGACAGCACCTGTCTTCGTGATCTCTGCTCTTGATAGACTAAGTGGCTACAGCCAGTTTCTCCAGAATCCATGAAATCTCTCCTCAGGGGCAAACTCAAGCAGCCTGAGTCATGTGCTCTGGATGCCCCAATAAACTCAAGGCCCCCAACTCTAATGAACCCTGATTTTGGCAGATCAGCAAACAGTGATTTGTCTTGGATCTTATTTTCTCAAAGTCTTAAGGATGGTGTTAGGTGGCTGGAATCCTGGTATTTTCTGGCCTGGAGCCCTGGAATGTCCCCATCTAAAGGGACTGTTTATTCATGAGACCTGCTGCATAGCTGCCAAACTTGGTGGGGGTTTGGGGGGGGGGTCACCATTTCCGTGAGTGGTGAGTGATGTAGCCACTGTTCCCTGGCCACTGTTTTCCTCTGCCTTGCCTTTCTCCTATATTTGCTGAAACACATTAATGACTCACTAACCAATGGAGGCTTAATAGTAAATTTCTCCAGTCTGTGTATTGCTCTTTCGCCCTTCCTTCCTTCCTTCCTTCCTTCCTTCCTTCCTTCCTTCCTTCCTTCCTTCCTTTCTTTCTTTCTTTCTTTCTTCTTTTTCTTTTCTTTCTTTCTTTTCTTTTTTTTTTTTTGGTACTTGGAATTGAACCCAGGGGCACTTAACCACTGAGTCACATTCCCAGCCCTTTCTTATATTTTATTTTGAGACAGTGTCTTGCTAAATTGTTAGGGCCTCCCTAAGTTTTTTGAGGCTGGCTTTGAACTTATGATCCCCATCTTAGCCTCCTCAACTGCTGGGATTATAGGTATGTCCCACCAAAACCAGCTCAGTCTGTGCATTTCTAAAAATATCTTTATGAATAAAACAAATAAAAGGATTGAGCTAGTGGATATATATTAACAACTACATTCAACAAAAGAAAACACTTTTTTTTATTTTAATACACAAACATTTTTCAAGAATTGACCACCATTGTAAGATATAAATCAAATTTTGATACACTTTAAGGAATGAAGATCAAGCAGAACTTAATATCTGGTCATAAAATTATTAAGTTTAAAAGTCAATAACAAAAACGTGCCTTTTTCCCTCCCTCCCTTCTTTCCTTTCTTATTTCTTTTCTTTCTTCCTTCTTCCCTTCCTCTCTCCTTCCCTCCCTCTCTTACCCTCCTTCCCTCCCTCCCTCCCCCTCTTACCCTTCCTTCCTTCCTTCTTTCCTTCCTTCCGCCCTCCTTCTCTCTTTCTTTCTTTCTTTCTTTCTTTCTTTCTTTCTTTCTTTCTTTCTTTCTTTCTTTCTTTCTTTCTTTATTTCTTTTCCTTTCTTTCCTGTACTTTACTACTGAGCCACATCCTCAGCCCTTTTTATTTTATGTTGGGTATGGTTTGCCAAATGGACCAGAAACATGGGAAAAGAGGCTCGATGGTATGAGTAAACAGTTCACATGCCAGGTTAAAAATCCACAACAAGAGAATATTACATGCTCATTGAATTAGGCAAGGTTTTTAAAAATATGATAATGTCTATACTTGGAGATGATGTAGAAAAACAAGAACTCTTAAACACTGAGGATAGAAGTGGTTATTAGAACGAGACTTTTGAAAACAATTTAGCATTATCTAATAAGATTGAACATGTGCATACCTTATGATACAGCAATTCTACCTCTGGGCATATTCTATCCTCCCTAAGTATCCAAAATGGATGCCCAAGTCTTTTATTTAAAACGGCACATTTTTAGATTTATAAAATTACATATTTCCCACACACATCCTCCTGTGTACTTTAAATCCTGGGTAAATTACTTACAATACAGAATAAAATGTACATGCTCTGAATATACTTACTATAGTATTATTTAGAGAATAATAAGGGGAAAAATCTGTGCATGTTTAGTAAAGACTCAACTATCATAGGCCTGACACAGAGTACATGAAGTGGATACAGGCAAACAATTATCCATAGGTGCTGGAGATTGAGCATCTGGGAGGTGGCAGGAGGCTCTGGCCGAATGCTTCTATGTATCACTTTATTTACATGAATTTAGTATAGTGCTTGGTGGGGGAAAATTGGTTTTATGGATTTAAAAAATTCAATCTGTATTTGGTTGAATCTGCAGATGTAGACATCTGCAGATGTGGAGGGCTGACTGTCCTCTGAAAGAGCTCTTGATCACGTATAGCAAATGCCTGCAGAAGAATGTTCATAGAAGCATTATGGATAACAGCAAAAACTGGAACTAACCCAAATGCCCATCAACGGTAGGATGTATTTGAAAAGTGGGATATGTGAATAAAATGGACTTACCATGGTCACAGGCATCAACATGAATGGATGTAAAAACACTGCTGGCAGCCTCCTGTGTTGCTGACTGGAAATGTAAGATGTGAAGCCACTTTGGAAAACAGTTCCACAGGTTCACAAAAGTTAAATGTAGAGTTATCATATGGCTTGGCAATTCCACTCCTGGGTATTCTCCAAGAGGATAAAAACATATATATGCAAGAAACTGCACATGAATGTCCAAAACAGTATTATTCAAAAGTGTAAATAATGCAAATGTTCAATAGCAGAAGAATGAATAAACAAATATGTAGCATATCCATACAACAAAATATTAGTCAGCCATAAAAATGAATAAAGTTCTGATACATGGTCAATATGGATGGACCTTGAAAACATGTTAAGTGAAACATAGGAAAGGCTGTATATCATATGATTCCATTTTTATGAAGAAGAGGCAAGTCCAAAGACACAGAAAGTAGATTAGTGGTTGCCAGGGATGAGGCTAAGCAGAGATTGGGGAATGACATAAAGGAGTGTGGTCAAAGTGCTTCTGTTTGGGTAATGAGAATGTTCTGGTATTAAATGCTGGTGATGGTTCCACAGCTTTGCAAATATACGAAAAACCATTGTGCTGTGTGAATTCTATCTTAATAAAACTGTTATTTGAAAATAAGTGTAATGCTGAAAACAAACGCCACAGAAGAATACATGAAGTATGATTTCATTTATATAACACTCAAAAATAGAAAAAGACAAATGATGCATTTCATTGCTGAGGGACAGCTGCATGTGTGAATAAATATAAAGAAAATTGAGGGAGCAATTAATACCATCTTTGGGGTAGTGGTTACCTCTATGAACGTGAAGAGAACCTAGCTCTCTATCTGTATATATACATGCTCATTTATGTACATTTTCTAACTTCTAAGAATAAAATCCCTTTTTTTATAATTTTTTTTGGCTTTCATTTTTCATCAGTTGTCACCCCTACATCTGCTTCCTTTCTTCCACATATTTGTTGACATCTTCAAACTGCTGACAGCATTTCCACTGGATTCTTTTTTCCTGGAGTTGGTACATTTTAATCCTTCATTAATACTTAGAGGGATCTATTAAGGGAGAGGAGAAATGTGTTTAGCAAATCTGTCACTTTCAATTAGAAGTTAGGTTACAATGAAAATAAAGATAAGTTGCCAGGCTTGGATGGCACATATCTGTAATCCCAGCAGGAGGATTGCAAGTTTGAGGCCAGCCTCAGCAACTTAGCAAGACCCTCAGCAATTTAGGAGACACTGTCTCAAAATCAAAAATAAAAAAGGGCTGAGGATGTACTTAGCTCCCCAGTACCAAATAATAAATACATACATAAAATGAAAGTAATAAGAAGCTCCCCAGTACCAAATAATAAATACATACATAAAATGAAAGTTATAAGAAAAAGAATTAATGTTTAATGAATATTAACTGAGGGCTAGTCACTGTTCTAAGACCAATGCATGTATTATTTTGTTAATCTTCACAACAACCCTCTGAGACAAGTGCTCTTGTATTTTTTTATTTTATAGATAAAGAAACTGAGACACAGAATGGTAAATAACCTGCCTGAGACCTCAAAGATAAGCAATTTGTGGAGCCAGGATGTGAATGCAGTCAGTCTGAATCCAGGAGCTATGTCCGTAACCATAGAGTGGAATATACATTGTGAAGAAGGAGCCATCCAACCTGAAGATCTTCACAGCAATGGTGGTGGGTGAAAGAGTACAAAACCTGGACCAAACTGAAGAGCGAAGATTAACTCAGAATGAAAATTTAAAAGCAGCCTTCCTCTTCCTCAGGCTGGAAGGCTATCCTTCCATAGATAAAACCAGCTGTATTTAACAGGAATGATTTTTTTTTCCTCCAAAGTCAGGCAGCAGCTGTCCTGAATGCTTCCTCTCTGAATGTCTCCTACTTCTTCCAATGATGCTCCCAGACCTATTTTGCTTAAATGTTCCTATCAGTGGGGATAGCCAACTGCTCAATTGCCCTCCTCCATGACAGCATCCAGTGTTTTACATGTCCTAACTCTGTGTCAGAAACAGCCACCAACTCAGCATTGACCCCAACTTTTCTGAAGACTCTTCTCAAAACCCTACAGCAGGAACCCAAGGCTTATAAAAGATGTTTTGCTGCCTCCTCCTCCTCCTCCTTCTTCAAATTTAACCTAGGGGTGATTTACCCCAACCCTATTTATTTATTTTGAGACAAGGTCTCACTAATTTTCTGAGGCCAGACTTGAACTTGAGATCCTCCTGTCTCAGCCTCCCAAATCATTGGGATGCGCCCTTGTGCACTACTCGCCTCCTTTCTCCTGTTAAGCATCATTCCACTGTTCCTCTAGAGTTCCCTCCCCCAGTGAGTCCATGAATTAAATTTTTGTCACACTACAGGTTTGTGCTGGTGATCTTTGTTAGATTCTCCTTCTTCTCCTTCTCCTTCTCCTTCTCCTTCTCCTTCTTCTTCTTCTTCAACTTTATGACTTTTCTTATAACGTGGAATATTTCAAAGAGAATCCTGGGCAGAGAGGAGGCCTTGAACAAGAGATCATGGGACCCAGAAGGCACATATACTTTTGTATTCTCCTTTCGCCTGGTCTCTGAGCACTGAATCCTTCTAGGAATCTTCTTCATTTTAGGCAGTGGTTTTAGTCTTAATTGGGGCAGTTGCAACTGCCATTTTTGACCTGATAATCACCTCTACCCACTTCCCTTGGAAACACCTGCTCTTTTACTGACGTGGGGCTTCAGAATAAGTGTGTCTCAGCTGAGAAAGAGGGTGGCAGAATCCTTAGGAGCAGTGCAAAGTCCCTAACTGAGTGCAGCTTACCTTCCAGAGGAGCTGAGCTTCTGTCTCAGCCTCCACTACATTGGGGTTGGGGGCAGGAAGGCAAATTGGGGGTGGGAAACTGGGGTCCTACTGTTGGAGACTGTTTTTCTGAACTCTAGTTGAGGGTTCTCAGTGCTATCGCATCCCTGGATAAGTGACTATGGACATAAGCTATCATCACATCATTATATTTAGAGGGGTCTATTAAGGGAGAGGAGAAAAGTATTTATCAAATCTGTCACTTTCAATTAGAAGTTAGGTTACATTTAAAATAAAGATAAGTTGCCAGGCTTGGATGGCACACATCTGTAATCCCAGCAATTTTGAAGGCTGATGCAGGAGGATTGCAAGTTTGAGGCCAGCCTCAGCAACTTAGCAAGATGTTTTGCTATTTTATTCAATGAACATTGTTACAAATACCCTTATCAGTTGGTATTTATTTTTGGCTTTTCTAAGAATGTTCACCTTGGTCTTCTCTCTCCCCTGAGGTACACACAATAGCAGTGATCATTGCCCAGTTGGCAGTTGAGCAAACCAAAGCCCAGAGAAGTTGTGTGTTTGCCCATGGAGGTGACTGAGTCAAGGTGTCCCCAAGTTTCTTGACCTCAACAGAGAGCCACTGCTGTTCCTCACACCAGCAAAGAATATTGTGGTGAATGTTGGGGAGCCATTGGACTCTGGGGTGTTCCAGCTGCGGATGTGCCCAGAATTTAGACCCTTGAGTCTTCTGGGTGGAACTAAAGGAACTGGAAACTGGTTCTTATTTCCACATCTGTAGCTTTAACCTACCTATTAATCTCTCCTCCAGAAGCCACCCAGCCCAAAGGAGAGAATGTAGCCATGCTTCAGCGCAGTGAGGTAAGCAGATGTTGGGCTGCTGCCAGCTGTCTGGGCTGGAAGGGTGGAGGAGGGCCCTGCCTCTGCTCTGGCCTCCTAAGGGTGATTGTGGGCAAGAATGTGGAGAGGCCACTCTGAGCCAGGCCGGGTGAGTCTTTGCCTTGGAACCATCCCTGAACAGACAGGTTCAAACCAGTTTGTGGCTTAGCCTGCACTTGAGAATGGGGTGGAGGTTGCTCCCCCACCCCTCACTGTCCCACTAGAAGGAAGAGTGTGAGTAGGACGGGAGGCAGTGGGTTGGGACAGCCTTGAGCTGGGAGGAGGGGAACTCAGGATGGAGGGCACTTGCACTCTGCTGAGCGCAGGGCCCTGAAGTCAGCTTTCAGGCGGTGGGCACTGTGGGGTCTTCACTGGGGGAGTTCCAGATACCAGTTTTCTTTAACTCCATCTTCTTCTCCTGAGTCCACCTTTGCTCTTTCAGCTGTTCTTTCAACAGCAGCCAGAGTGAGCTTCTAGAAATACAAACCTGATCTTGTCACTTCTTTGGCCTAAGGTCCCCAATGGCCCCCCTACTGTGCATCAACCCCAGCTTCCTCAGCATGGCCAGCAATGTTGTGCCTGCAGCCCACTTTCAGCCCCACCTCGCATCCCTCACTGCAGGCCAAGTTGAGCCCAAGTTCCTGAAAAGTCCCTGTGCTTTCTCACCTTGGACTTTTACACCTGCTCTTTCTGCTGTTGGGAGCATCACCCCACCCCCAAAACCTTCCCCTCTCTTTCCCCACTGATATTATTCAGCTTCTTCAGGTCTTTTTCAGAGCTGCCTATCCTGACACGGTACCCCAGACTAGGTCTCCTGATAGACACTCATAATATTCCTTACTTTCCCTTGATTATACTTAATAGCAGTATGATTAAAAATCATTGCTATTTATTTAGCATGTACCACATCCATTTGCTGGACTAAACTCTCTCCTGGAGAAAAAGCATATTGTAGTTCTACTCACTATAATATTTTCATTACTGTATGAGTAAGTCAATCAGATTCAATTTAGAAAGTATTTATTGAAGACGGAATACTCAGATTCAGCCAAGGCACCTCTATGTGTCCAGCATGGTGCAACTTCATATAAGTTTTTAATTTGTTTAGTTTAGTTTCCTCAAACTTCATGCTAGAGTTTGGCATTCCAGAACAAAATTATCATGTTGGGATTAGGAGGATCAGATGAGCTCATATGTGTCGTAAAGCACAGGCCTGACATTTAGTAGTACTCAATAAGTATTTATTCAATGAACAAAAGCAACCTTCTAATGAAGAAGTTAAGTGATTGCTTTTACAGCTGAGAAACACGAGTCACATAGCTCCTAGGTGTTGGATCAAGGATTTAGACCTGAAGTCATGGGTTCCAATCTCATCCTGTGTTCCAATCACCTCTGCTGGCCTGGTGGGAACTCAGAGAGGTAAGGGAGCTTGGTCTGCCTTTAAGGAATAGACAGAAGAGTTGACAAGAAAAAGATGGACACAGAGGAAATAACCTGAAGACATGGTGGCCTTTCATGCCAAGGAAATTGATATGAACAGTAAGTGAACCTGGAAATCAGAGAAGGAAAAAAACCACATAATGGTCAGAGAAGCCCCTGGGGATGCAGAGGTGGGGAAAAAGCATTACAGGAAGAGGAGAGCAGAGAGCAGAAAGGAGGAATCAGTGTTAGTGGGTGTCCCATCACCAGACCAAGCATGTTCCTGAATAGCAGGAGAGGAAGCACAGAGGTGCTGCAGGAGCTGAGGGCCCTGCGTGGCACATAGAGAAGCCCCTGGACTTGGCAGTAGGGAATCATTTGAGATTTGCAATCAAGGGAGCATTCTAGTGTGAGAGTAGTTGTTCAGGGAAGATCAGTCTGGGCGTATGGTGCACGATGAACCCTAGGAAAGAGGAAAGAAGAGAGAAAGGCAGGGCAGAGAGAAGAGGGAAGAAGAATGGTAAAATGGAGGGGAAAAAAGCCATCATTGCAGTCTATGTAACAGGCCTTTCTAAAAGATACCTCATTCATTCTTCTTAACAACATCAAATCGCATGTATTATTATTCCCGTTTAGCACATAAAAATCTGGAGTTTAAAGAAATGAAGTTATTTGCTCAGAGTTACTTACCCAGACAGGAACCAGAACTAATGCTTATGTGTTTTACCTCCAACTCCAGCAAGTTTTCCCAATGTATCCAACAGGGAGCTTAGTTAGGAGGTGATTGAAGCAGCATAGAGGTCTGAGCGTAGTGGTTTTGAGTATAGAAAGAGACTATTTGGAACTAAGCTGAGTGTGCCCATCTCTGGGGTCTGGTGGGCATGCCGAGGTGGGCACCACTCTAACAAGACCTCGAACAAGGTAGGCAACAGTAAATGGGCAATCCCAGGAGAAGTGTCTGGTGTGGATCCACATGGAGTGTTGAATCTAAAGCAAAGTAGATGCAATAAGAGCCAGAGAATGGTCTAGATGGAGTCAGGCAAGTGGGGTGCTAGTCCTGGAAGTACCACTTTGGGATTTTGGGTCAGTCATTTAATTTGGGGGGGGGGCATCAGCTTCCTCATCTGTAAAAATAAAATTTTAAATCTCATCTTCTGCATTTTGAGACTATGACTGGTCATGTTTGATTATGGATAAATGCTGGGCTGGGGAAAAGATGGTTGTCATCAGAGAGCAGGATGACGGTGGGTAGGTTGACCAGTCTGATGGAGGAGCAGAGCTGGTGGGGGTCTTTCTTCAGCCAGGATCATAGGACACTCTGGCTGAGCAACTGCACCTGTGATATTCATTAACCATTCCTCTCTCTGATTTTATCATTTCCAGTTCATTCCTTGCTCATTTATTAACTTCCAGGCCAAGCATGTACTCAATTTGCGTCACCATGCAGAGCAATTCTTAATCCAATCTTTAAAACACCCTTCCTTTAACTTTTCCTCTTCACTGAATATCAAAAGAGGAAGTCAAATAAATCTACTGTGCTTTTTTGGCAAAAAGTGAAATACCTACATCCAAAAATCAAGACATATTAATATGCTCCCTTCACAATTTCCTCAGCCCATTTCCCTTCTTCACTGAATTCACCATCTGTGGCATGGTTATGTCCCAAATTATGGGTGTGGCTCATCAGATTCCATTGTAAAAAGAAGAAAAAAAGAAACAAAACTGCTTTCCTTGTGAGTTAACTTTAAAATGTGATACATCTTATATAATTATATAATTTACTTATAATTTACTTTTCACACACACAAAAATTCATTAGTGGGGCTGAGATTTTCATTTATTTGTGCTAAAGCTTCTAAAGAAACTTTAGCACAAGTGCCAGGGTCTTGCTCAAGTGGGTTTATGATTCTTACAAAACAAAATGACCACAACACATTAGCATGTACCAGATCCATTCCAGTAGACTAAGGCAGAAGTGTCCTTGGGGGATATCTCTCCCTACAGACATGCTTGCTGGGGTCTTTCATATATTTTGTGGGGGTCAATATTAATGTTGTGAACATCCAATAAAAAAAAATATTGGAGATTGAAACCAGGGTTCATGTAGCTCAGGGTGCTTTACCACTGAGCTACATCTGCAGCACTTTTATTTATTTACTTATTTTTTTTAATTTTTAAGACAGGGTTTCTTTAAGTTACCTAGGCTGGTCTCGCAATCCTCCTGCCTCAGCCTCCTGAGTCACTGGGATTACAGATGTGTACCACTGCCCCCAATTTCATACCTTTAGCTCACTGCCTTACTTATGCACAGCTGCTCAGCCTTGACACTTTAGTGGGACTGTCAGTCCCCTGGAGACCAGAGCCAGAGTGGCCACTGTGGAAAGGGTCCCAGGAAAAGGATCAGGCCCATGATTCAAAGAAACAGAGAGAGAAGAGGCAGAGAAGTTGAAGCACTGAGGGTTAGTGGAGAGACAGAATAGCAGAATGCACAGAAGAGGCCAGAGGAAGGTCTAAAGGGACACTGCCATGGCCCAGAGAGGACAGTTTTAATTTAGTAAAAATGAAACAGCCCGGCATGGTGGCACATACCTGTCAGCAGCTGTTGGAGACTGAGACATGAAGATTGCTAGTTCAAAGCCAGCCTCAGCAATTTAGTGAGGCCCTAAGCAATTTAGTGAGATCCTGTCTCAAAGTAAAAAATAAAAATAAGGCTGGGGATGTGACTCAGTGTACAAGTGCCCCTGGGTTCAATCCCCAGCATGCGTGCGGGTACACACACACACACACACACACACACACACAAGACCCTTCTAAGGGGAGCATTCTAAACACCCTTGACTCTTTCCCATCACTCAGCTCAGCTGTGTTTTGCTCAATTTGTTTGAGATGTTCTCTGTTCCCTAAGGGTGAGAATTGAAGGGAGATGGTGAAAAATCTGGACTATCCCTGGGATAACCAGGGTTTGGACAAGTGCTTATGAGTAAAATCACTACTCCCTCTCATATGCTAGGAATTGAATATGCACAGGTACATGATCATCCAACATGCACTTACTAAGCTATAAGGTGTCTAGCACCATGCTGGAAGCTGGAGGAGTGGAGAATCAAAGAATAATGAAGGCAGTTTCCTGGTTTTCTGTGACAAAGCTGCAGAAGTACTAGCTGGGACTCCTGCCAGCCAAGTTGATCTCTGGCTGGACTTGGATAAGGAATTTGAGCTTCAAAGACTTTCTGTTTCATGACTCCTGTCTTTGATTTTTGCATTATTTTACCCTTCTTATAATTTTCTACAAAATCCTCTAGAAATAATTCCAGCCTTGGCTCAGCTAAACTCAGAAAGAAACAGGTAGTTTATACCTGCTCTGATCCCCATGGAGGGCAGGATAGGTGGAGGCAGGCATGGGGGGATGGTGGCACCCCAGCAGACCAGTAGAGGGGTCAAGTGAGGATCTGGGATTGCTCACCTTGCTGGCCTGGGGTCTTTCTTTCCCTATGCCTCCTGTGTTTACCACTGACCCTCTGGTCCAATGGCTGACAGCAGCCCAGAGAATTGGAACTGGGCACAACTTTAAAAGTGGTCTCTTGGCCTTCTGCGAGGCCTTTCCTCTCCTCAGCAACACAAGGCTCTCATCTTCTTTCTGAGATGGGCAAGAACCCTGGCACATGGCACCAACCCAAACTGCCTACTCCCCTGCATCTTGTCTCCCTATCAGGCTGCATCCTCTTGTGAGCACCTGCCATGTCCCTTCTTCACATGCAGCCCTACGGGATAGGGGACACGAAGTTACCTGCCAGCCTCAAATCCTGCTGGAAGCATGGTTGAGCCAGAGTAGAATCGTCTTCTGGCCCAGCCTCGTGGAGCCCCTGTTTATTCCCTTCACCCCTCTGTTCACTCACTCTCCTACTCCCTTCCCTCTTCAGTCAGGGAGAGGGCTAAAAGGAATCCTTCCTCTTCCTCAACTGGTGCTTCATTTTCTTTTCCCTGCCCCAGATACCAGGTCTCATTGACCCTCTTCTTCCATCAGCCCCAAGGGCCAGAGTCCTTGATTCTTTGCATCCAGAGTGGAGGGGAGCCATGCAAGGGCTGAAGAACCAGTCCCAACACCAAAGAGCCAAGAAAGGGGCAAGTCCATGTGTTTCTATATGACTCCACTTTGAATTTTCCACTCCAGCCCTTGCATGCTCTTGTTTCCAGCAGTTCTTGCACTGACATACACGACTTTAGCTCTAAGGCTTCCTCTCCACCCCTGTTGGTAAACTCCAAGTCACCCAAATGACTGCTAATTGGCAAGCATAGTCTCTCCCTCTTCCAAAGACCATTTTTGAACACCTGTTTCTAAATCAAAGTGACTTTTGGCCGACCCTTTCCTGCTGAAGTCCTGTAGCACATCTCTCCTTCACTGAGTTGGAAGGGAATATAGGTGTATGCTAACTGTGCTCTGGAGGATTTTCTTTCACATGGGCTCTAGTGACACTTTGGGTGCAGCATTGCTGTTAAGGGCCCAGAATTGGCCCTGCTGACTTCCCTATGAGGAGGTGGATCTCTCCTGGAGACAGGGTTCTGCCTAACCCAAGAATATCCTAGGTGGGCAGGTGCGTACAACAGGAGCGAAAAGGAAGGGAAGCTCGCTCTGAAGCTTTCAGAAGGGTTCCAGAGCCCTCAGGGAGGGTGATTCTTGAATAGTGTGAGGTGTACCCTGCAGGCTCCACACCTGGGCTGGCCTGGGAGCCCTCTCTCAGCTCCCCTCATTGCTGTGCCCCTTGCCAGCTCTCCCCAGACTCTGCATGGAGGTCTCCTCCCCTCATTCTCAGCATACTGTGCCAGACCTCTCAAGCAAGCCAGTTGATCTTTCCCAGCACTACCATTTTCCTGTAAGCTGCTCAGCCTCTCTCCTACCTTTTAGCTTAAGAACTGAAATCCACCATGGAATTGATTATTCAGAGAAAAATAGGAATCTTGTAAAATTGCTACTCTAGAATTATCTAGATTGTGGGCTCAGGAACTCTAATTGAGGCAAGCTCTTGATCCACATATGTGTTGGGATCCCCAGAGTCCATGCAAGTCCTCATTTTCTCTTCACTAGCTCACCTGGCCCCAGCCCCACCTCTTTCAGAGTCACGCACAAAACTGCTGGGTGTGAAAGGACCTTATCTGAGGGCATTAACAGAAAGCCCGATAAGAGGTGAAAATCTAAATAACACCCTCATTCTACAACCACATTCTTTCAGCAGGATAAGGGGTCCCTTCCTCACCTCAGCTACCTGTCCTTGCTTTCCCTGAATGGAATCCAAGCTCATTTGCAAGACAGGAAGAGTGTGCCAAGGTCAGGGTCCTATCAAAGGGCCTTTTGTCTCCTGAGTTAAACATTAGCTTGTTGTTCCTTCCTGCCCAGACCCTTCCAGAGGTGGGAGGCCACAAAGAGCCTCCAGTTTCAGTTTGTGCCCTCTGAATGCATTGGTGCAGAAAGAAGAAAGGGGTCCACCTCTAAGGACAGACCCATAGGATGCTTCCTGTCTAAGGCATGAGGGTTTTTACATCTCTTGCTTCTTCTCTTCTAGAATGAAGCCAATTAAAGAAAGCTTTTCCCTTGCCACTCAAGTTGAGCTCTTTATTCTTCAAAAGGGAGTTGACCTTCCTTTGCTCAGCCCCCTCAACACTCCATCCCTCATCCCTCCAGTGACTAAGCACCCTGGATTATGCTCATTCGCCCTCCTCAGCTTCCCGGGGCACTTTTCCCATGTGTGCTCCTGTCCCCCAGGTCAGGTTGCTTTCCAAGGACATATCTGTGTCTCCCCCATTTGCTCAGGAGCTCTGTTCTTTCTACTCAAAGTCAGAGTACAACACACCCTGTTCTTTAAATGTTTGTCAAACACTGATTCTAGCCACACCTCTCCAAGGATAGTGTTTGAAAGGCCTGTGTGGAGGAGATACTAAATTAGGAAAAAAAAGGGGGAAAGTTCCTAAAGAAGGTATTGGGGTGGGGGTCTCCCAGCGCTGGGAAGGAGTTCTCTCCCTCTCTCCCTCTCTCTCTCGGGACTGGACATAAGCAGCACATAGATCAACATCCAAACCTTGACTACAGCAGATGGTACAAAACAAGCTTAGTTGGATTGCTCCAAGCCTTAATGGCATTGCCTATTCCGGTAAGGGCAAAGGGTTTTTGAACCGAGTTAATACTCTCTTCTCCCCACCGCCCTGCCCCACATCCCCAACTCCCAGCCTGTGTTCTCTTGCACAGGCTCAGAGTCATTTGGCACTGATTCCACCTAGAAAGGAGCTAGCCCAGCTCCTTCCTCCACACCCCACCATGTCTACTAGATGCAACTCTGCCACAAATTCATCACATCCTCAGCATTTCTCTCGGTACTCCTTCCACCTCCTGCCCCAGTTGAAACATATGTCCACAGCCTCCCACCCCATGGCAAGGGCCTGGGGTGACACTGGAGGCAGGGATAGCACTTCCTGACCCCAGACCATTTCCACAGCACGGCTTTTCTACCCCATCAGCATAGGACACTCCTCAGTGCTTTGAGGGTACATCTAAAACTTGTCTTTGAGTATCCTTCAAGTACTGACATCTCCTTCAGGTACTGACAGGATGCTAGAAGATTCTGGAAGTGAACAAGGAGGGCTGAAAGAGCTGTGGATTTCTATTAGTTATATAGAAAATGGGGGAATTTCTGGGAACAATTTTTTTTCTTCTGGGGATATTATGATTTGGTAGCTATAAATGTTGAGTGAGGGGGCCTCAGTCAAAGTACCAAAGATGGAGATAACAAGGACTCCCGCAGACATGAATGCACCTGACCTTCCTTTGCTTGTATCTTCTAAATCCTGAAAAACATACAGGTGGCCTCTGACCTCATTTGGGACTTCAGTATCAACATACATTTTTTGCTGGGGGGGGGTGGTCATAGTTCCAAATTAACTATTTCTTATCCCTAACCACCATGACTATTATAAACCTTTTATCTTATCAAGCTCCATACCCTGACTCTACCTCCCTTGCTCTCAGTCTCCAAATTAAGAGAAAAATGCGATCCATTAAGAGGAAGCACCCTCCACCCAAAAGGTTGTCCCCAACCCCTACCACATGTTTCCTCTTCTCTCCTGGCCTCAAGGAGAAGGTGCTGACCCTTTTCCCCAGAATTCATTTTTGTTCACTTGGCTCCTAGCATATGATCATGTTCAAATCTTATTCCATCCTAAAGCAAATTATAAAAACCCATCCTGGGCCCTTAGTCATCTTTTGTCAATATCCTTTACTTGTTTGGTCCCTTTCTAGCTAGTTTAAAGTTATATTCACTGTCTCCACTAGTGTCGACTCCACAGGCTGCTAAAGTTAGGTTTCCACACTTAATCCTCCACTGAGATTGCTTTTACTGAGATTACTAGTGACCCCTTAATTCCCAAATTCCATGGATATATTTAACTCATCATATTTGATGTGCCTTCAGTATTTGAAACTGTTGATCATGTCCCTCTGTCCTCTTCTGCAAAGCCTTTTCCCCCTTAGCTTTCAAAACATCTCTCTCCTGTATTTCATAAGAGTCCTTTCATATATTTATTAAGCAAATATTTGCTGAGTGCTTGCTAAGTGCCAAGAACTCTTCCACAAGATGGACAAAGTCCTTACGCTCATGAAGTTTGCAGTTTGATTGAGGGAAAGAGAAAGTAAATAAAACAAGCAAACCAATAAACAAGAAGAGATTAGATAGTGGTGAGTGCATGCAGAGAATTCAAGGTTTGTGTTGTGAAGGAAAAGAGTGGAATTTCCCTTAGATTGAGCATGCAGCAAAGGTCTCTCTGAAGGTCTGAACTTTATCCTGAGACTTGAAGGATGAGAAGGAACTAACTAGGTAAAGACGATGGGAAGGGAATTTCAGCAGAAGGAATAGTCAAGGCGGGAGTCCCAAAGCTGGGACAACTTTGTTGTGCTTTGAGGGATGGGTGGGAGAAGGGGGCACAGGAGGGAGTCCCAGGGCCCAAGAGGAGAAGCTGGCAAATGAGACGAACAAGGAGCACACAAATACCCAGGAGCCAAGAGGAGTCAGCATCTCAAAAATGGGGAGTTGTCCACTGTGTCAAACACTGCTGAGGGCAAAGAGGATGATTGGATCTGTTAGCATAGGCATCAAGGGTGATTTTGAAAGCATAGTCTGGGGGAATGGAGGGAATAGATGCATGTTTCAAAGAAGGAGGAAAAATAAGGTTGAGGTGAGAAAGGAGAAGTTGTGACTATTTCAAGGAACATTTTCAGAAGAGGAACAGAGAGATGGCCAGAGCTCTAGAGCAGGATGGTTCAGCACCACAACCATCAGCCACAACTTAAATGAACTAAAATGAAGCAAAGTTAAAAATTCAGTTCCTTCATCACACTGGCCACATTTCAAAGTCTTGATAGCTACCGATAAATAGTGGCTACTTACCTGGGCAGAACAGATTCAGCATGTTCTTATCATTGCAGAAAGATCTATTGAACAACCATGCTCTCAAGAAAATGGGGTTAAGAAAGGTTTTAAGTTTTTTGTTTGGTTTGATTATTGTTTATTTTTCAATGTGAGAGATATCAGACTTAGTTGTGAAATTGGAGTTCAGACTTCTCCAAGAACTTCTCTTTCTTTTCCTCCTTAAGATGTCTTAAACTGTTCTCTCCTACCTCTGAAGACACTAAAGTGTGGTCCTGCAGAGTTGGGGCAAGGAGGTCCTCCACCTCCCAAGAGGAGCTTACTTAACACAATCCCAGGTCCTGGGTAGAGACAATGCTGTTGGTACATTTGCTCTACCAACCCTAACTACCAAGAAGACCACAGGCAGGTCCCAATATGAGTTGGGCATATGAAAAAAAAATTTAAAGGTGTACCTGAGACTCAGTGAATCGGAAGTGTCCTTTCTATAGCTTAAAACTTCCGTTTGAGCTATAAAGATGATGGACATTTGTGGCACACTGCACCCCATTAAGTCGCTCATTCATTCAACAAGTGTTCATTGAGTGCTTACTGCATGCTGAGCACTGTGCAATGTGTGTGGCATACACTGAGACCTGGTCTCCAAAACCCTGAAGTGTAGCTCACGGAAAAACACACATAAATGACATAATTATCACAAATGCTCTTTGGAGAAGAGATTAATTCTATGAACTGAAGCAGTAACTACTGCTCAGATGGGGAGAGGTGAAATACTACAGTGATGAACTAGGGCTGCCTTTGTCAGAATCTACGAATGTTGAAGTCCATGCTTAATATTTTGGTCTGCAGCTGGTGCAGCTCACTGGCATGCACAAGGCACTGGGTTTTATACCCAGCACTGAAAAAAAAACTTTTTTCCTGTCTATATCCTTAGAACAGTGGGGAATTCAGATTTGGGGAAAAATAATCTTTTCATTTTGCAATAATTTTGGAACTTACTGAATGTTGCCAAAACAGAACAAAGAGTTCCCACATAATCTTTACCCATCTTTCCCAAATGCTTGCATGTCACATTTATCAAAATTAAATTGGAATGTCCTTTTCTGGTGCAAGATCCAACCCAGGATGCTACTTTGCATTTAACTGTCCTCTCCAATGTGTGATTATTCCTCAAGGCTTTCTTTATCTTTTAAGACCCCCATGTTTTTAAAGAACCAACTCTTAGTGTTTATCTGTTGTTTCCTTGTATTTAAGGTCAGGCTGTGCAGTTTTGGAAAGAAATTCACTGAAGCAATTTTACACACTATAATAGGAGGTACATGATGTCCATATGGGTTGTAATTGGTGATGTTAACTTTGGTCACTTGGTCCAACTGTGTCTGCCAGGTTTGTTTCTTTACAAAAGTTCTATTTTTCCCTCTGTAATAAATAAGAATTTTGTAGAGAGATATTTTGAGATGATGCCAATATCTCATCATATTTTCTTCTGTTCATTTCAATGTCCATTCATAATCTTGCCTGCAATGATTATTACTGTGATGCTTGCCAAACTGTGATCCTTCTATCTCTGTCATTCATTCTACCTTTATTAGAATTGTTTTGTACAGAATAACTATTGCTTCTCCCTGATTTAGTTATTTATTCAATTATTTATTTACATCAGTATGGAACCATGAATATTTATTTTCATTCCAAGGAGTATAATCCATAACTGCCAGTTATCTCATTGATCAGCTTCTCCCTTATTTGACCAAGAGAACTTTGTGTTGGCTTTTATGTCCTTTTGAAATGTTGTCATTATTTTTTGAGTATTTTCTTACTTTTAGGTATCACAAGATATTTCAGGCATATATTGTCTTTTTTCTGGGCTGGCCACGTAATTCTCCAAAGAAACAAAAAGGTTTTTTTTTGAAGAAAATGCTATTGAAAATCAAGGCCTGTCTACAGGTATGCTCATTCCTTCTGGGGTGTCGTTACCCCCAGACTCTCTCATAAAGAGGACAAAGCTAAGAAAGAAAAGTACAGATATACATACACACCAGTATCTTTGTCCATGTTTATCTATCAATCATCTAACTGTCTATTTTCCTAACTAACCATTGAGTTCATATAGATGTCTCTGATTCCAATTCAGTATCAAAGGATTCAGTCCAGTCTCCACTTTTGAATTCATAACTCTCTTCCCCAGAGTAATAAATCTAGTTCTCTTTGTCCATAACAGAGTTGCTTACTTATTCTTGTAATACTCATTATGTGGTTTTAGAATTGTTGAACTGTACAAGTGGAAACATTCATGAAATAGAATGTCTTATTTTTTAAAGCATGTATTTAAAATATATGTTTTTCCCCCCTCCAAATTACTTAAATTTGTTCTTTTCTTTCCCACCCCCTTTGGTATGATGATGTCATTCATTATTTTCTTTCTTTTTTTAAATTCTTTTTTGTAGTACTGAGGATTAAACCCAGGAGTGCTCTAGCATTGAGCTATATCCACAGTCCTTATTTTGTTTTTGTTTTTGTTTTGAAATAGGGTCTTGCTAGATTGACCAGAGTTTGGCCTTGAATTGGGATCCTCCTGCTTCAGCCTCCAGATTCACTGAGATTACAGGCATATGCCAATGGTGCCTGGCTGATGACATTCATTCTTAACACAGGTTGATTTGTTACTCTCTGGATTCCCCTTCTCCTTATACGCACATGTCAGGTAGTTGTTTGCTTATTTACTTATTTAATGAGTATGCAAAACATTTCCACCCCCCACTTTCTTCCCACTGCTTCCCTTCTCCCCCATTGTAGGGAACTGATCACATTTGTTTTTGGTTTACTCCCATATTTTTTTTCTCATATCCCCTTTTCTTACAGGAAAGGTAATGCACTATAGATGCAAAGATCCTTGTGGTTGCTGGGTGGAGAGAGAAATGGAAGCAGGCTGAGGTGATGTGAAGAGAACAATCATCTGGGAGAGAGAGAGACTGGGAGATGTCCGGAGGTAACATTTACATGACTTGATGGACTGACTACTTTGGTGAACCCATGCAGGTCCCCCACGGGGGTTTGTGTAAGGACTAAGGGTACGAGACGTTTTTTGTGCATCGAGCAGACATCTGAGGA
Organism: Spermophilus citellus; assembly: GCF_964194105.1. Taxonomy (NCBI): domain Eukaryota; kingdom Metazoa; phylum Chordata; class Mammalia; order Rodentia; family Sciuridae; genus Spermophilus; species Spermophilus citellus. The sequence goes on along the minus strand of NC_138187.1, from coordinate 129,128,314 downwards.
CTAGAGCACAGAGGGAAGATTTGATGAGAAATTTCCCCAATAGAAAACATTGTTCTGGCCTTCTGGACGTTAGGTCTGGAGAGGAGGGTGCAACAGCCCGGGTGGCTGTCCCAGCACCATGAGGCAGAACAGCGACAAAACCTGGGCAGCTATTCTGACCTCTTCTTGGACAGAAGTGAACAGAGCAGACACTTGGCAGGGCAGGGGACCAACTGGATGATGCTCCTTCCCAGGCGGCTGGGTCAGAAGCACAGGATGGTTCCTGACTCCCTGGGTGGAAGAGAAATGGCGGAGGTTGGAGCTCTAACGGTGCCAAAAGGCTAATGATGCTGTATTTGAACTAACTGCAAACAAATGATATCTTCCTTAGCCCACAAAGACCCACTTGGGGCCTCTGCTGATACAGAGGAGCCTGTGCCTGAAGGATGGGGCAGGAGAGTCACTGAGAGGAGATGACAAACATCTTCCCACACCCAAGGAGCTGGCCTCTCATAATCTGCCTAACCATTCAGGAAGAGCATGGTGGGAGCTGGAGGAGGTGTGGATGCCACAGGTAATTTTGTGTCACAGCTCCCTGCCCCCTTTCAAGAATGACGGTGAGGAGGTACGGCTGATTCCACTCAGTCAACTGTATTCATGTATGAGGAATTTTTGGAAAAGTCTCTTGGGCCAAGGCTCAGATGATAAAGGGTTTCAAGTGTGGGTGAAGGTGAGAAGGATTTCCTGGCTGTGGGACAAGTTGGCATGGAAAGAGAGAAGAAAGGAAGGGAGGTGTAGGGGGGCCATGTTGTTGTGACAGGTCCCTTAGTATCCCCCATCCCAAACTTCAGTAAAAAAAAACTCAGAAAACAACAAAATACTGTTAAGTCACTTCATTTCCAAATGACTCAGTCAAAGGCCTGGGCTTTGAATCTGGAGGGATAGCGAGGGGGTTGTTGTGGGGAGGTCCTAATGCAGCACACACAGATGTAGATAGTACAGAATTGGGTGGAGGTGGGCTGCAGGAGGGTCTGCAAATTGCAGGAACACTCCACTGTTTCAGCTTGAGGAGTTTAGGTGCAGGCTATGATTAATGTAGTCCTCATATGGGGGTGGGGAGTTGAGTCTAAATTACATATGTAATGATAGCAACATTAATAACTATTATTACTGAGCAGTGTGCTAAGTGTTTTTATACATAGATTATCTACTTTGTTTCTATTCTTGGAACAACTGCATGGGGTGTTTATATAGGATATGAGGTGTCCCCCCAAAGCTCCTGTTAGTGCAGGCCTATTCAGAGGTGAAATGATTAGATTATGAGAGCTGTAACCTAGTCAGTCCATCCTAGTTTGAATGGACTGACTGGGTTTCAATCCTAGGCAGGTGAGGTATGGCTGGAGGGTCACTGGGGGCATGCTCTGGAAGGGTGCATCTTCCCTATAACCCCTTCTCATCTATCTATCTATCTATCTATCTATCTATCTATCTATCTACCTATGTATCTATCTGTTTATCTATCTCTCCTTCCTGACCCTATCAGGAGCTGAACCCTTCGTTCACTGGGCCCTTCCTTCACTGTTCTGTCTCACCTTGAGTCTGGAGGAATGCAGTCGGCTGTCTATGGACTGAGACCTCTGAAACCGTGAGCCCCAAATACACTTTTACTCCTTTAAGTTGTTCTTGTAAGGTGAATTGGTCACAGTGACAAAACTGACTAAAACAAGTATTATTATTGTCTTACTTTATAGGGTTTCATCCTGTTATAATTTAAGTTCATTTCTCCTCCATTTAAAAAAATAGTCAGATGTCACTATAGGTCTGTAGTAACTACAGCTCTCAGGGAGGTTTGCAAGTTTGAGGCCAGCCTTAGCAACTAAGTGAGGTCCTGTCTCAAAATAAAATAAAAGGGCTGGGGATGTAACTCAGTGGAAGAGCACCTTTCTAGCACGCACAAAGCCCTGGGTTCAATCGCCAATACCAAAAAATGAAATAAAGTATAATAAACAATAACTGTTGAACAGCATATAGTTCCCTGAACTATTCAGAAAAGAATATAAACGAAGTACAAAGAAATAACTGGGAAAGGAACTAAGGTACAGAGAGCTTGGAAACCTGCTTCCCAAGCCTATGCTCTTGGCTACTCCAAGTTCTCAATCTTTCTCCTGTCTCCTTTTATCCGTCCATCCATCCATCCATCCATCCATCCATCCATCCATCCACCCATCCATCCAATTAGTCAGCTATTTTGCCACTGTGACCAAAAGACTCAACCAGAACAACTGTAGAGGAGGAAAGTTTATTTAAGGACTCACGGTTTCAGAAGTCTCAATTCATAGACAGTGGAGTCCATTCCTCTAGGTTTAAGGTGAGGCTGAACATCATGAAAGAATAGTGTGGAAGAGGGAAGCAGCTCACATCATGATAATCAGAAAGCAGAGAGAGCATCCACTCGCCAGATACAAATATATATCCAAAGCCACACCCCAATTCCCACCTCCTCCACCCACACCCTACCATTTCAGTTACCACTCAGTTAATTCCTATCAGGGGATTAAATCACTGATTGGGTTAAGACTCTTACAGTCCAATCATTTCTCCTCTGAGCCTTCTTGCACTGTCTCACATGTGAGCTTTTGTCTCACATCCAAACCATAACACCATCGGTCCATCCATCCATCCATCCATCCATCCATCCATCCACTTTTCTCTTTAAGTGGGGGCTTGAATTGCATTATAAAACCTAAGCTTTCTTAGACTTAGGTTGTGGTTATTTTGGGCAGGGTGTTGATCTTCCTAATTGACTTATTTAGACTCATGAAACATACATTCCAGGGATGTCATGGATCTAGGAGGTAGTCCATTCCAAGCCCCCCCCATTTTATGAGTGACATGAAATCATCAACTAGAGTTCACCTGGTCTGTAGCTCTGCCTGGATACCATTGTGTTTCATACAATTTTGAACTCAGGATCCAGAACAAGTGGTGAACAGGGACAACAATTCAACTAGGTAATGAGCAAGAGAGAGTAACAGCCTGGAATCAGACTGTCACCATTTTTTACCTCACTGGTGTGCTAAGTGTCAGTGATGGTAGTGATGACTCAAGCAGTTCACAGGGTCACCACACCAAGAAGGATGTGGAGAGGCCATCCCATGGGCTTTGACATCCTGATAAATAATGCCTCATCCAGAAAGATGTCTACCCTATTTAAAAAAAAAATTCTCCAGGAATCTTGAAACCTTTTTTAGAGTTTCTATCTCTTTCTGCTTTTAGCAAAAGTTCCCACTTGTTATGTAAGTTTCCCCCCTCTTTCCTAAAAATAAATAACTATAGAAGAGCATATAGCTCCATGAACCACATAGCAAAAAGAAAGTTAGGGAAAACTTGAAGAACCAAACTATATGCTCATAAGAAGCATGAGACACAATTGAGGGGAAACTGGGTTTGAGAATTCAGAAACGGAAGCAGTGGGCTCATCCTCACCAAGATACAAACATCAGACTCAAATTCCGGAAACATGGCGTGGGTGAAGTTGAGTCACCTGCAGGGTGTGCCAAAGACTAGTTGTTACTTTGGACTTTTATAGGCAGCAAGCTCTCTTCTATTTCTTCTCAGAGCAGAATTGGGTGTATACTTGGCTTCCAACCCTCTCTCTGTTTGCTCCCTTTGAGAAGGAAAGACTAAGTCCCTGAAGATAGTACTGTAATTATGGAGCCAAGTGCCAAGTACTGAGCTTGACATATTTTATATCACCTTTCCATCCCAACAATCTTTAAAGAACAGTGATATTTCCTCCATTTCACAGATGAGAATTCTGAAGTTCAAAAGTTAAAGTATCACTCCCAGGGCTCCTGATTCGCCCATGATGGAGGTTGACTTTGAGTCTAGAGTTTTACGCTTTATAGTCATTCACATGAGGAAAAGAGTATTCCTTCTTAGGTTCTGATAAATACATACAGGATTCCTTCTTCTCACCCCTTGATCTCCACTTCCACTAATCTAAGAGATGTAGTTTCATATTTGCATAGTGTGATCCTTCTTTGCCTACATAGGCAATCATGGATCCAAAGAGAGAGGGGTTCATCTCACATACTTGTGCATTCTGTAGACTCTTCAACCTTCTCCTCCAGCTTAAACCTAGAACATCAATTAGGACCTGCTTTCCTATCTTTCACCGGCCCTTCCTTCCATGAAACCAACAGCAATGTTTGCACACCTGCTCACCTCCAGATTACAGGACGAACTCTGCCAGACTACACTTCCCACTGTGGAAGAAGGCAGGTAAGAGGTGAGTGGCCCTGTCCCAACTTCAGTGTAAGATGGCCTGTAGGTCTGCCTTGCCACCACCCTGGAGTCAGAATGCAGAATTCCCAAATTAGCACAGGAGTGGTGACTCAAAGGAGCAGCTGATAACACCTCTGACGACACAGATCCCACTGCACCGTGCTGAGGAGAGGTTGACTTCTTTATTCTGAGAAGAGTTTGTGCCTAGTAGCAGCAAAACTATGGTGGCAAGAAATCCAAGAAATTGGGCTGGGGATGTGGCTCAAGTAGTAGCGCGCTCACCTGGCATGCGCGTGGCCCTGGGTTCGATCCTCAGCACCACATACAAATAAAGATGTTGTGTCCGCCGAAAACTAAAAAATAAATATTAAAAAAAAATTCAATTCTCTCTCTCTAAAAAAAAAAAAATAGAGTACCAAGAAATCCAAGGTCAAGAGCTATCACTTTGGCTTTTAAGATCAAATTAATGGTCTTTAAAAAACTTCCTCCCAAAATCCTTTGAAAAAAAAAAAACCCATTCTCACCTTCCACCAAACCAGTCCAAGCTGAGTGAAGAGAAATCCTATACGAGCACAAGAGAACAGACCCAATTACCTCAGGTCTCACCTCAGGTGGGTCTAGCATCACCCTCAGGGAGGTAGATCCATCCTCACTGGATCTCCTTTTTTCTCTTCAAAATGAGATGACTTCATTTAGATTTATTATTTTAATTCCTGAATTCCAAAGACTATCCTTAAAGCAGAATATATTTTTTTGAAAGACAAGGACATGAGGAGCATGGTATCCTTAAATAACCAGGTAAAAGAGTCTTTCAGATTATGAAACTGGGTAAGCCAGCTCACCACTAGGATGAAGATGCTGATGGGCAGAGTGCAGGCTGCTTGTAACTCTGCTTTGTCTGGGAGAGAAGTTTCATTTCCCAGGGGTGGAAACTAAACAGGTGGTAGTCCTGACCAACCAGTGTGGGTTAGCATTGTGTTGATGCCAGGGCTCTGGATTCCCACCAAGTCTCAGTTGATGGCTAGTCTCATGTTTCCCTATTAATCAAGGTAATTAATGAATAAGGAAGAAAGCTATCATTCCTCAGGTCGTGTCTTGAAACTTACACACGAAGCAGCTCAAAATAATCCAGTATGTCCAATCGTTTCTCTAGACTCCTTATGGGAGTCTGTAATAAGATATAGCTTGGCTAGTGTGGGAGTCCCCATCAGCTGTGACAGAATGGGTCCTCACTCAGGGCTAGGAACGAGGCACCAGGCTTTTGGGTGTGAGTGTGTGTGAGAAGTGTACATAGAAACTGCCACACCCACACCCCACATACCAGGGCAGGGCGGAGCCATCTGTTATTCTTACCCTAACCTTCTCATCATGTTCAGAAATTCTGAGTTTGACAGTGATGGGTCTTTGAGGACATGGGCCAGAAATGCTCAGCAGAGCTGCAGGGCACCTTTCCAACAACAGTTCCTTTATCTACCCCTCACACCTGGTCATGCTGAACTCCAACCAAGTCATAGGCATAAGACGTATTTCCTAAGGGGAAGCGAGGGTCATGTCTAGCCATGTCTAATCAAGCTTGTACTCACAAGTCCACACCACCTACTCATATCACCCTCTTTTGGCATTTGCTCAAATTGTACAGCTTGGTCAGAGAATTTGCAGGAAGAGGTGTTCTGGTTAAGAATGAGCTATTATATAACCACTTTCTGAAGGTGGAATAAAAACTACAACACTAAATATCCTGAACATTTAGTCCTGGTTGCTTCGGAAGACACTAGGGTCTTGAAGGACCTTAGGGATCAGGCTTCGACAATGATTATGGACTTTTAAGGTGGTACGTGGAAGTACTAGAGCATGGTTAAGGGAGGCAGCAGAGAACGGGAATCAGGAGCCCCAGATCCTTGACTCAGCTGTTTACCAAATGCAGAGTGACCATGAATGAGTCTCTGCCCTTCCCCAGCAGGGTTGGATAGGAGCTCTTCGAAGATTCCTCTCAGCTCCAATTTTCTATGTATTGTGCTGATTTCTTATCCTTGGAACTGTGGACATTTGAAAATGATCTACAATAACATAGGTCTGAAATAGTTCTGTGGTATATATAAAACCTCTGGGCTGGGGGCTTCCACCTCAGTATTGACCAGCCCTCTAGTCGGTCATGTGCAGAGTGAGATAAAGAGCAAGAGAGCAGGAAGCATCGTAATACCAGAGTCATGGACCACAGCACAGTTTATTATCGAATTTCTCAAGCCCACTGACAAGAACTCTCACCAGTGCAGGCAGAGGTATGAGTGTGTGGCCTCTTATCCTGCCTTCAAGGCTGACAAGAGCTGTCCTGCTATCAGTGAACTAAGAGGTTTAGTCACAGGGAGGGGTCCTCCATGGGACTGGTGACACTAAGAAGGCCGTGGGTGAAGAGATAACAAACCAACTTCTCTAGGCTCAAGGCCTTGTCCAGAAGGCCTGAACTGAGAGAGGGATCCATCAAGGTATGAACCAGTCTCCATTTCCTGCAGGGATTCTAGGAGGCCCACATTCATGTGAACCTTTATGTGTAGATTGTAACTCTTCTTTTTGGGGGATTGAACCCAGGGCCTTGTGCAAGCACTCTACCAACTGAGCTATATCCCCAGCCCCACTGTAACTCTTCTTTCAGATCACTTGCATATCCATCATCTCATTTGACTTTTCTGGCCTCCCTTCTCCATTGTAAGAAAATTTTCAACAAGAGCAGAGCTCTGAACAATGCCTTTTTGTGTTACATAGTGTCAGTGATATGTACAGCTCCCCCAAATACACGTGCACATGCCCCCCACCCTTGTCTATTTCTTCTTCAGAATGCTCTGTAGAGATGGTCAATGGCACAACCACTCTGAATCCAATACATGCTTGAACAAAAGTCTCTCCTTCCCATTCGCCTCCAAGAGCGCAGAACCGGTGAGAGGAGCCCATGGCTGCCCCAGCCCTAAGCTGTGAGGTCACAAGGGCTCTTAAGTGGAGCCCGCAGTCTCTCCTCTTGGTTTAATCTTGGTGGCACTGGTGGCCTACTCCTTCAGCAGCCCCAGCTTCTTCAAGGCCTCCCTCCTATGTTCATCAGAGACGCCCTTTGGGGAAATCTTGACACTGACACAAGGGGGTCGAGGAAGCTTGTCACGGCTCTGTCCTTGGTAGGACAGCCGCTTGGAGCTCTGGCCCTGATCCAGGTCAGCCAGCTTGCCCACCTGGATACCTGCAAAGTCCTTCCCAGTGCCCAGGGAGGCAGGGCGGGGCCGAGAATTACGCAAGACACTGGGTGAGATCTTGTCCAAGAAGGAACCCTTTCCCAGAGAAGTGCTGGTTTTGGGACTCGGGTCTTTCTCAGCAGAGAGGTAGCTGCTCAGTCCCACCCCCGAACGCTCCAGAGTGTTGGACTTGAAGTTCATCTGTCTCAGGCCAGGGATGTTGCTCTCCTGGAGAGTCAGTCCTGAGTCTGGCTTTGGCTGAGTTAAGCCACTATTAGCCTTTGGGGCCTTAGGGATAGGGATTGGTGTGGATTTGGTAGCTGCAACTTTCCCAAGAGAGGGTTCCTGGGCGGGAATCCAAACCTTGCCTGGATAGGGCCCCTGAGCTAGAGCTGATGCTGGAGGCTTCATTGGGGAAGGTCCCTGAACTGGAATCTTCTCTGCAGCAGGAGCAATTGCAGCTATGGGAGCTGGAGCGGATGGCTGAGCTGGTGCTGGGCCTGGGGAAGGACCCTGGACCTGAGCCTCCTTGAGTCTGACGGAGCTGGTGGGCCTACTCAAAGGGAGGCTGGGCTCCTCTGGGTCCTGGGGTAGCCCCAGCTTCTCCAGTGCTTCTCTACGTGCTTTCCTTTGGTCCTGCAGTGAAGAGGACACCAGGCCAGATTCTCCAGCCTCATGGTGTCGGGACAGCCTGTTCTGGGGATCGCTGTGGAAGCTGCTTCGGCTGCTCTTCAAAACAATGTTGGGTGGCAGCTTCCGGGGCTTCGGGGCTGTGAGGGGAGCCATTCTGGAATTTGGATCAGCCCCTGGTGGGAGGGAAGCATCTTCAGCTCTGGCATTCCAAGACAACTCAGCAGGAGGAGGCTGTGGCTTTCCTGAGGCCCCTGTGGAGCCTTTCCCACTGGCTGGGTGGGACATGGCCTCTGAATCCCCCTCCACTCTCTCCAGGGGGCTGAATGGTGGGTGGAGTTGGGGCCTAGGCTCTCCTGGCCCCTTGGGCAGGCTGTCTTTCCTACCCTGCTCTGGCTGGGCGTCCTGGAAAGCTGCAGGTGGGGGGATGAGTACCATGTCCAGGTCAAGGGCAGTCCTCAGGGGATTAGCTGGTGCCTGGCCGGGCTCCCTGCTCTGGCTGGCTTGCTTTTTCTCAGGTTTAGCTATGAGTCCCTCAGATTCTCCAGGGAAGTGGCTGTTAGTCTGGGTGGTGTTTTTCCTGAGGTTCTGGTTTCCGCCAATGTGGATATTTCTGGGGAGGCTGTAGGAGCCAGACTTGAAGCTCAAGCTGTGAGGCTCAGGGGGACGGAATGAGGAGGAATGAGTCACCTTCCTTGGCTCTGGTCCTTGCTGAATGATTGTCTTCTCTGAGTTTCCTGCGAGGGTCAGGGAGAACAAGTAGAGAGTGGAAAGAGGTGAGAACCCTGCTGCAGAGGGGAAAACAAATACTTGAACTCTGCTCTCCAACTAAGCAAGGCATGGGTTTCGTTTTTTATTTTTTTGCTTTTAAAGGGTACCACTCTTGTCTGGAGATCATCTAGTCTAATAGATCAATAACGGCAGATTCCTTTTGACTGAGGATTATTTTTTCATGATGGCTGGGGAGAGGCTGACCCCTGATTGCTCTACATACTTTACTCAGGCTCCTCCAACCTTCTTCAAATGCCTCGAAATCAGGGTTGGATTTAGAGTTGTTCCCTCTAGTCATCTTGGGACTCCTGGGCCACTGAGCCCAATGGAAATATTCGAACAAGTGATTTGCTCTGGATCTGACCAGTCTATCTTCTGCTTTCACCTTCTATGAGCCCCTGGCCAATTCTATAATAGCACAGTGTCCTGCACCAGAGTGACATGACCTCTTTCCTTCTTGCATGCTCAGCAGGTGCCTCAGGTGCTGCAAGGGGCACAGCCCATTAATTACTCTATCTATAGGGAGGGTGTAACACATTGTCGATAAGTATGCGATAAATAAATTAATAAATAATTGTAACCCTGAAACCAATGGGACTGTCATTGAGAGTAAAGTCTTCCCTAAACTCTGGGACATATGACCCATGCTTATGTGCCTTCCTGTCCTGTCCTCTTCTACTGAGCCTGAATGCCGCCCTCTTCAAGAAGGGCCTCTAGGTACCACCCACTGCAGCTGGGGAGTCCTTCCCTCTTCTTATCTCCTGCGGCCCTGTCCTCTGGGTCCTCCAGATTAGCTCCCTGGAATGACTCGGTCTGGCTAGAGCCAACCACCCAGCCTTCCCTGAATTCCCTCCTCCACCTGGGGGTCATATCTCTTTAGAATTTTGCCACAATAGGACAGTAGCTAGCCAAACCCCTTCCCCTCCCAGCCTCTGCTACTTCACAGAAAGACATAAAGGACTGGCTTGTCAGCAGTCCCTCCTTCCCTCTAGGGACAAGGCTTTATTCTGGCCAAGAGAGTGGTGAGAAGTGCAGAGATCCTTCTGCCTGTGAACAGAGGCCAGGGGAGCTGGGAAGTGACCAAGAGGCACTGATTCTCTGGGCGTTGGTACAGGTGCCCCCTCAGTTGGATGGGCTTACTCTGGGGAACCGGCTGTATGACAGGCAGTGTTCGGAAACCTCGGGGAGTTGTGGCTGGCTCAGACTCCTCCGTGGAGAGTGCACTGTCGGCCTCAGTGTCCAATGAGCCAATGGTCTCCTCCAGGAATAGCAGACACTCTTTCTCTTCCGCGGACAGGAAGTCGTAGCTACTGTCACTCTGCAGAAGGGGAGAGGGAGTGTGAGAGGGAGCTATCACTGGAGAAACTGGTGGGGCCTGAGAACCACCCTGTTGTGAGGAAAGAAGGCTGAGGAGCTAGATCCTCTCGCTGGTGGCTGGTGCAACTCTGCAAACTCAATGGAGTTGTTTCCTACATTTGCAGGCACCAGGGAGGATAGACATTGCCGGGCTGGGGCCCCTGCAGCACCCAGATCTGGTGGCTGGGCAGACTGATGGCAAGGGTGCTTTCTTTTGCTTGGTCTTGGGTGGAATGCTTCTGGGCACAGATCAGAAGCAGTTCAAGTTCTGTTTTCAATTCTGTGTGACCTTTGTCAAGTATTTCAGTTTCTCTGATTTAACTCTAGATTATATGCACAACGAAATGATTTGACCTGAAACTCGAATGGTATTACTTTTAACTTTTTAAAATACTTCTGCATACTTGATCTGGTATGTCAAGGAAATATGAAGACAAACAGGAAATGCAGCCAAGTACTGGCTGCCAGGCCAATGGGAACAGTGGCATGACTAGCCACAGATAAGCTTACTAAATACTTTACACTTGACTTTGAAATATGTTCCATGCTGGATTCTTTCCCCCTTATAAATTTACTTTCTTAATGGCATTTGGCGCTGGCTAATATTCAAATAAGTATGCAGTTCTTAACCAAATATTAACTTAAGCAGGGAGGGTGGAGAAACTGGTTGATTAGGTAGGAAGGGAAAGCAACTAAATAGACATAAAATGGATCATTTATGTTGTGAGAAAGCACATAGGGATATTTGGAGGATGATACTATGCCATCTCTGATGGTTCTGCCCATGCTGTACTAACCCAGGAAGTTTGATGAACTAGTTAATCTTCAAACAAGGAGGTTGAAGGAAAAAAACAAAAGGACAAGTGGAAATGTCCTAAGACTTTTCTTGGCCTCTCCATCTGTCCTCCTGGAATTTGGGACATCTCAGAGTTGAATATTCTCAGATCCCCTCAGATGGCCAAGGAAGATTTTAAGATTACCCTAAAAATATCCTGCAGGGAAGACAGGATGATTAAATAACCCTTCCAGTTGCCTCTGCCCTTAAAGTCATCTGTCTGATGACCGTCTGGGGCCTGCATGTCAAGGGAAGCCCCAAATATAGCTCTTGAAGTTACTGGAACAAAGATCTTCTTTACTGTCTTTTTCTTCTAAAATAGCCTTGCCGGGATAAGCCAACTCTTAATTTCTCCTTTGTGGGTGATTCACTCTGAAAACCTGGAATCCCCGTCACATTCTGTGTCCAATGGAATGTGACAACTACTCATACTGGCTTCAGTCTATCAGGAACAGGATGATATCTCCCTGTCCCCATCCTCTGGGATCACAAAAAAATCTTGCATAGGTTGTTTGCACTGTGTGTGTGTGTGTGTGTGTGTGTATGTGTGTGTGTGTGTCTTTGTGTTGCTTTATCTGCTCCATTTTACATATTAAAATCCATTAACTATATTAAACATCCTTGACATTCTGTAGAGATACTTATGATCTTTACATTTTCAAAGACCTCTATAAAATATGAAGCAATACAATCTAAATTCTCTGGGTTATTATGCATGTGACAATGAACAAGAAAGGGATGCTTACATTTGGATGTAGGGCAGATGGACACTTTCACACAAGCCTTACAACTGAGATTTAAATTCATGCTTCCCCAAATTATAATTTGCTACATGCCACTCACAAATAGCTGAACGGTGATTTTCAAAGTGTCTCAGTCTCTCCTAGATGGGCTTTTCTACACAGAGACAAGACTCCAGTGAGTTAGGTGTTAATATTATTCCCAGTTTAAAACTGAGGAGACTGGGGCTTAGGAAAATTAAGTAATTTGCTTGAGGTCACTTAACTAGAGAACCCAGATCGCTCTGGCTATAAAACTTGACTCCCAATTACTCCATTCTTTTTTTTTTTTAAAGATTTTTTAAAACTTTTTTTTGTAGTTGTAGATGGACTGAATGCCCTCATTTTGTTTATTTTTGTGTGGTGCTGAGGATCGAACCCAGGGCCCCACAGATGCTAGAACCCAGTGCCCCACACATGCTAGGCAAGCGCCTGCCTCTGAGCTACAGTCCCAGCCCTCCACTCTTTTCGATCTTCCTAGAAGACTAAAGTAATGCCCTTTGTTGCAGACAACTTCATGAACCCATGTGCTGCAAGGATCTGTGTTCTAGTTTCCACCATGACCTTGGTTCCTAGGCCTGCTAGGAACTCCTCAGTTGAACTCCTCAACCTAATGAAAGCTGGGGACTGGACGGGGTTCTCATTGATCCTATCATTCTCTGAGGCTGTCCCACCCTGTGTTCTATAGAACCAAGGGTGACTCAGGCAGAAAGCACCCAGCAATGTAGTGATTCACTTGCTGACAAGGAAGATGAAAGAGAAGGTGCGGAGCAATGAGGGTGGCAGGGCAGGACGGGCAGGGCGGAGCAGGGGAGCAGAGAGCGGGCCAGCCAGCAGATGCGAGAGTACATACAGATCCCGAGCGGGTGGAGGTGGCGCTCATCATGCTGTCGCAGCTGCGGATGCAGGTCACGGGTTCAGAGCCAGGCCTTGCTGGCCACAGCTCCCTCTCGGGCATCGCCCGAAGCAAGGTGCAGGGATGGTGAAAGGGACTCCCAGAGGGGAAGCGAAGAGAAGCGAAGAATGTCCCAAGCTGGGCCTGAAAAGAGAAGAATCAAAGCCACTGTGAGCCAAGGCTTCTGCGAGGCTCTGCCCAGGCCCCAGGGTAGCATGGCTGCGAAGACATCAAGCAAGCAGAGAACAGGAAGGGGGCCTTGGAGGGCGTGCCTCCACGCCTGCAGCCTGCATAGAAGGACGTGGGACCTGGCTCAAAAACATGCACAGGGACAGACTTAGGTGGTAGAGAGGCAGTCTAGTCAGAAAGCAGCTTCTATCACTTCTCTTAGTTACCATTTTCCTCCTAACCAGGGAGCTTCACCTACACTGTCTTTAATATAAACAATAAGTATTACAAGGGTTAATCGATTGGGCTGTGGAGGTAGTTGGGCCTGGGTTCAAATTCCAATTGAGCCATTTAGAGTTATTTTACCTGAAGCAAATTACTCTTTGTAATAACATTTGTAATACCTCATTGAATAACATAAGGATTAAATGAGAGAAGAGCACAGTTTAGTTGGTAGTAAATACTCAAACACTTAATGAATAAAATAAATAACTACTATTGTTCTTGTAATAAGAAAAAGGCAAGATACATCTAGGACCAAATTAAAGTGAAACAAGAGAAGTAAGAACTTAGAAAAGAAGGGTTCTGCTTAAATATAGACAATAGACTTGAGAGAAAAAAAAAAAAAAAACAAACAGGGCCCTTAATTGAACTTGCTTTTTAGTCACTTTGAGAATATAATGTAATGAAAAACTCCCTGTAAAACATTTTGTGCATTGCAGGGCCTGCTGTCAACTGCTGTCAAGGTCAACTTCATCAGCGTCATCACAGCCACCGCTATGATGGCTATCATCATCTCTCTAGCCTCTGAGACATGAGCTTGGCACCTGCGGTGATTGACACAAACCTAATTTCCCTCCTGTGCATCTCCTCCTCCATCATTGTATATGTTCCCAATAGAATTCCCTAGCTGTCAGAGGAACAAGAGAAAAGTTCTATATAGCTTCATCTTGACTTCAGCTCCTTAGGGGAAAAAATTTCAGGTTCATGGTGACAATAGTAGTATCAAAGGAAGTCAGTGTTGTTTTCCTACTAAAAGTCCCAGTGTTGTTTTCCTACTGAAGTCAGTGCTTGTGGGAAATAGAATCGGGCAGGCCAAGGGTGACTCTTGTTAAATTAAATTCTAAAACAATTGTGATCAAAGAACAGTTTCAAGGTCAAACAAGAATTTGGGGGAGAACTTAGAATTAAAATAAAGTTTATCCAATTCGGAATCCATATTTTGCCCATAAAACCATGCTCTATTTTAATGATCTCTTCTACTTTTCCCAAGATCTAGATAAAGCACCTTAGAAAAATGTATTCTCTAGGAGATGTGAGGACTCAGGATTTGGAAGCCAGGCAGATATCCCTTTGACTTCTGCCAGTAGTAGCTTCCAGTGCCAGTGTGAGGTTTGGGCAGGGTTGGGTGAATCAGCCTTCTAACCCGTGAGAGCTGGCAAGTATAAGGCTGCATGGAGCTACTCTTGGAAGGGAGGGAGGGGCAGAACACTGTAGAAAGAAGAGGGAAGATCCCCAAAGAGCCAGACGCCTGGGGTTCATAAAGGTCCACAGTCTCTCAGAAGATAAGGAGGGGAACAGAGAGTCAGAGATACCCAGGAAACCCAGTGATAAATTAACATTGGTAGAGATGACTTTTAGGGTTTCTTCGTGAGGCTAGAACCTCAAAGAAACAGGCATGTGAGAAATCATGTGGATGAAGTTCAGTCATCCCAGCCACACACCATTAATGACTGTCCAGGTTCAGAGAGCACTCACCCATACCTACATTCTTCAGGGTTGAGGCTGTTACAGCAAAGGGAACCCATCTCTCATACGCTTTAGGCACACAGGAGGCACTCAAAAAATGCTTGCCATCTGTCCTGGTGTCTGTTGGGTTGAGCCGTTGGGAGGTTTCTCCTTGGCTTCTAATCTACTCCTGCAAAATTATTCTTAAATATTTTATATCACAGAGAACATATGGCTTGGTGAAATTTGGGCAGTGTTTTCAGTTAAATTAATATTTATGAGCACCTAATAGGCAGCAGGGGTATAAAACAGAATAAGACGAAAGCATTGTTTTTAAGAAGTCAGTGTTGATCCAAGGGTCTGGTATGGGGCTTCCGTTTTCTTATATGTAAAATTGGGGCAATAAATATTTAAGGTTATTCACTATAATTAATGTAATTTTATCTCTGAATGAGTGAGCAGATGCTGCCTCTTACTTTCAGAGAAAATTGCTACCCTTGATCTCCCAAGTATACTTCAGGCTTTGCAGTGGGTCACCAGGTTTCCTTCTTCCCAGGGAGGCCTTTCGCGCTCACACTGCAGACCCTGAAGAGTAGAAATAGTCTTGCTTAGCAAGAACTTGGCATGCTACTGCTTACAAAGTGCTCCCAGATGTGCTCATTAGACCTTCAGAATAACCTGGTAACTGAGAAAGTTAGTGACATTTTCTTCATTTCACAGGTGTGAAACCTGGGGCTCTTCCCACTATCTCTTACCAAGAAAAATGGTAAAAAACCCAGAGCTACATATTCAGGACAGCTATGGATCTGGGCCCCTCCAGAGGGCTCTTAGGGACAGCCAAGTTGCCAGAGGGTTTGCACCTAAAGAGGGGTCATTGATCACTCCTGACTGAATACTAAAGACAGGATTGGCATCCTCTTCATTTATTTCATATCTTAAACCCCGTGCATTTTCTGGTTCAGACCTATATTTCCAGGACAGTTTATTGACCTAACGGCAGATACATATTTCCGGAGTAAAGAAATGACACTAGATGGGTGTGGTGGCACACTCCTGCAATCCTAGAGACTCAGAAGGCTGAAGCAAGGGAACTGCGAGTCAAAGCCAGTCCCTGAGAAATTTAGTAAGACCCTGTCTCAAAATAAAATATATTTTAAAAGGCTGGGGATGTAGCTCAGCCCCTGAGTTAATCTCCAGTATGGGGAGGGTTTCTTCGTGAGGTTAGCACCTCAAAGAAACAGGCATGTGAGAAATCATGTAGATGAAGTTCAGTCATCCCAGCCACACACCATTAATGACTGTCCAGGTTCAGAGAGCACTCACCCATACCTACATTCTTCAGGGGGTGGGGGTGGGCAGGGGGATGTGCAAAGAAATGACGCTAAATGCCAGGGAAGATCATGTCATTGGGCACCGTATTAATCAATCTCTGCAGAGATGATGTGAACTTGAAACCAAGCTGGGTGAGCCCACAGGTGCTGACACATCTCTATACCGAGCTTTCTGACCCAAAGAGTTTAAGCAGTATTCTTCCCATCTTTCCGTCTTCCCTCACTGGCTTTGCCCAACCCACGTACAGCGTTTCCTTCTACCAACTCCATAACCTTGAAACTTGAGGGCTATATCAGGGTAGCCATCGAAACTGGAGGTATTTCTGCCAGATAAGAAACCTGAGAAACAAGCACAGCAGTCAAGGTGAGAGTGTAGTGTCTTTTCACCCTTGACCTCTTTGGGGGACTTAAGAGGAGGGGGGAATGGGCTGGGAAATATGCACAGCCTATAATCAGAGCCACCCATCCGAAGGCACATTAAATATTAACCACTTCACTGAAACTAGCCAAGTCTTGGACAAGAGTAAATAAACTGCATCTGGCACTCTGGCATCTGAAGCCTGTGCGGAGGGAGAGGGCTCCAGTCCCAGTCTAAGTTCACTGGAAGAGACTTTCTGAACAGACTCAAGCCTCGCTTATCAGCCATGAATCCCACCCCATATCCTCCAAGAGTTCAGCCTCTCAGTAGTCAGAGAGGTTTTTGCTGACTACCTAGAAATGTGCCTTGGGCTGGAGAACATCCTAAGAAATATTCCAGGAAGACTGAAATTTGCACTGTGTCATCTCCCTCTCTACAAGCACAAGGACACGTTTCTGTGAGTGTCAGGAAACATTAGAATCTCTTTTTCACCAGTGATATAAGGGAAAAGATGGATAGAAATACCCTTTGCGCAGAAGGGCCTTATTAGTCACAGCTGGTGACCTTCTCTGCTGACAAGTTCCCCATCACAGGCAGTCCTCAGGAAGCTGGTGTGGTGGGCTGTTTGTGGTATGGGGGAAGCTAACATCTAAAGTTCCATTGACCCCTTGAAACCCCTTTTAGTACTGTGTGCACCAGGCCCTGGGATCCTGTCCCTGAGGTCTCCACTGCACAGGAGGAACAGAGGCAAAGTTAGGGACCAAAGTGTTAACCCCCAACGTGGAAAATGGAACGCTGACTTGCTACTCTGACTCTTCTTCTACAGCCAGCTTCCTTAAGCAGGTACCCCTGCCACACAAGGGCCACCTGGGACACCTGAAGGAACTTAATGCAAAACCGATGCCCTGGTCTAGTTCTCCTCTCTGTGGACTTTGCCACCCTATCTTAGCCTGAGCCCCACTTGGAACTCTGACCAGACTCAACATGCAGCCGTGAAATATCAATGTGGGCGCGGCCCCGGCACAGCCCAGTAGCTTTCCGTTTGCCAGTGTCTATATCTACTAATAGGAAAAGTTGGAAAAGTAATGAGTTGAACCCAAATAAACTTGACTTTGTAGCTAGATTATTGGTGGGTTTTCCAAAGATGAACTGGTAGCACATTTTAAGGTTTTTCTGATATCACAAGTCCTTACAAACAACCTAGCACAGTCCATACCTTACACACCTGTCCAGCAAGAACTCCATTATCAACCTCCATGATCGAACATATACACACTGCACCCTTTATTTAAATACAGATAGACACTGAGTTGGTAAAGCCATGGGAGAGTTTCCAGTTAGAAATGCAATGGAAAACCAAGGCACTCTACTCACCCGAGTGAACCCCGTTTAAACCTCTTCTGCTCAAACTTTTCTCTTTCAAAATCACACCTCAATCTCAATTGCTCAGAGATGGAAATTTCCAAAACAAGTCTATTTTCTTTTCTTGTTTGTAAATATGCTTACCCAACCTAAATAAATGAAAAGGCTTTCCTGGTCCTGGTCTAAATTCTTAAATCTCAGCTACTATCCTGCTCTGATCCCAGGCTGGACTCAGAGAATTGAACACAGGAGGAATCCTTTAGTTGGGGTGTGGAGAGGCACCCCACTTCTCCCAGAAACCATGAAGCTCTGACTTCTCCTGAAACCCCTCCTCTTGCTGCAGAATAAGCAAAGTTGGTTAGTGAGTCACTCACCTTCACTGGGTCAGGGGGCTGAAGGGAGGAAAGAAATACCCTTTTATATCAAAGGGCAGAGATGAAGACAGACACTGCTTCCCTGCCTCCTGCTGTTTTCTTCTTTTGACCTCCTCCTGACTTACCTACACAGGTAAATGCTTCATCCCTGCTGCCTCACCACACCCAGCCGCTGACTCTCAGCCAATCCTAGCTTTCCGCCCCACTTCTCATTCCAGCTGTTTCTCCAGGGATGGTGTGGGTGGGAAATGATCAGGGCGGCGCTGTTCTCACTTAGCCAATCACATCCTGCTGTCCCTTGCTCCCTCCCATCCCCCTAACATTTAGAACCAATAAAGAGTCATTAAAAAGAAAAAAGGGCGGGGGAGGTCTGGAAGGTGGAGGAGCTGGAGTCAGTTTGAGCTAAGCATGGAGGAAAGTAGAGAAAAGAGAGTTGGCAGGGAGGCTAAAGGTACTATAACTTTTAATCTTGATATAAAGAAACACAGACCATCCCCCTGGCCAGTGTGCTTTCTGTGGTCCTGTTTAACTCTTGGTTTCCTGTCCTTCCTCCCAACTTTCACCTGGAGAAGTATTCCCCTGAATTCTTCAGGATAAAACCCTCAATGACTAGTTTTGCTACTAGCTTTCAGAACTGCTCATGATCACTTTTGTCTCAAGCCTTTTCCTAGCAGCTCATTAAGTTAGCAACTCTAGGTCCACTGAGCAGGCACCCTAAGGCCAGGGATGCTGTAGTTGAGCCACCAAGGCCCCCACACTTGCTAACAACCCCCTTGGCCTCCTTTCTTTCTGGGGGAAATGAAATCATTTTTCTCCCTTGAGGTCCCTGTGCTGATGAAAAAGTGTCCTGACAGCTTAGAAGGAGAGAACTGGAACCCTTGTTATTTGGGTCCCTGGTTTCTTTGAGCTGCTCACGGAAGATGGTAATGGATATTAAATAAAAACAAACTAAGCTACCAACCAGTTTAGCAACTCCTGTCTCACTTCATGGGGCAGGTTTTTGGCACCTGTAAGGTGAAGAGAGTAGCTAGGAGAAACCACTGCTTTCAGGAGGAACTCTTCCTCCAGGTGTGGAGGCTACTCTCCCAGATGTGGTTTTTGCCCAGAGCTGATATTTCCTAGGTGCAGGTCATCTCAAATACCCATCAGTTTTTAAGGTATTTTGATTACTAGCATTACAAGGGCTGGAAGAAAAATTAAGATTGATGCACATAATAATTGTCAGCTCTTGTATGCTAAATATCATGCAAAGTATTCTCATGAATAATTTCTTTTTTTATTTCAACCTCAAAAGTTAGGCACTATTTATTACTATGTAGATTTCACAGGGAGGTTAAATAACTTGCCCAAGGCCATGTTGCTAGGAAGTGTCAGAGCAGGGATTTTAATTCAGGCAATA
Source organism: Spermophilus citellus (assembly GCF_964194105.1). Classification (NCBI taxonomy): domain Eukaryota; kingdom Metazoa; phylum Chordata; class Mammalia; order Rodentia; family Sciuridae; genus Spermophilus; species Spermophilus citellus. The sequence goes on along the minus strand of NC_138187.1, from coordinate 129,108,847 downwards.
TGACCTCAGGGTTGCTATGTATCAATATGGTGCCAATCGGTCTCTATTTTGGAGAAAAACCGAGTGATAAATGTAAAATACACAGACAGTTTTCTGATCTAATACTACTACTTAAATTTATCCTTTCCTATTTCATTTATGATTTAATTATTTACATGTTTAATAAGAAGATGACACATGGCTTTCATCTTTTCTCTTTCTGTGATCATAGTTGGGTAGGAAATAAGATGTGCAATGATCCTGGGCCAAGGTGAAGGAGAGGCAGGCAAGACTTTGAGTAGGAAGGAAGTTGGAGGAAGCCTGGGATACCCAGCATCTTTGCAGCAAACAGGACAGCAGAGCTGCCTGAGTACTCTAGGGCTATGGCTTGCTTCCTGATATGTCATTCAAACATGTGTGATGTCATAATACTAGCAAAACAGGAAGGGCATCTCCAAATCAGAATTTAAATACCACTAGAGTTACACCCAAGGATGGAGTCACTGAAGTTGATCCAGCTTCATAGGTGTGTGATTTGAATATTTGCTAAAAGAAAAAAAAAATTGACTTGTGAGCATTAACTTAAAAGAGGAGAGTAGGCACCGTCTGTGAACAGACATAGTTTTGCAGTTTATAATAAAATTAGGATAATAATAGGGCCCTCCATCTTTTCCCAGGTAGAAGCAGGGACACAAACAGAATAACCCTTCTTTTTCTTTTCCCCTTCAGAAATTTCCTTTCAATAATTATGAAATATTTCAGATACCATAACACAAAGCCACTGTACTTAACTCTGTTCAAGCCAAAGCCAAAGATACTTAATAAACCTTAGCTCCTCTCTCTGTCCTTCAAAGCACACATACATCTTAACTGAAAGAAATCAAGTCCTGCCTTAGTGCTTCCCACCCTTCATGTTCTTAAATGTTTTCCTTGGAATTGATCTTGGTTTTGCTTTGCTTTATTTTGATTTGGAAAAAGATGAAGTCTCTTAAGGTTTCAAGAGAATTGGGAAGGTAGCCTGGACTACAGAGGAGGGAGGACTTCCAAAGTCAGAAATATCTGGAAGAATGACTCCCTCCCGATGTAGGTCATCATTTGAGGAGCAATGTGAGTTATTGCTCTATGTGTATGAATTCACATTTGATGACCTGACTCTGAAGTCTAATTACAGCTCAGCTCACCTGAGTCAGCGATTTCCATACCCCTCCTCCATCCTCGAGGGCCTCTGCTGTGCAGTCATCTCCTTTGTTGTCAGAAGCTCCTTTCTGATTCCTCAGCATGGCCTCCTAGTGTGGCTCTCACTTCCCCATCCAAGTGTATGCATGTGTGCATACACACACATATACACACCACTTCAAAACCAAAATACACCACAGACAGTAATTGTTCAATCTTGCCTCTTTGGGTTCCTTACAAAGTTGAACTGGAAGAAATAGTTGTGGACCAGCATTCAAACCATCCATGATTCTTATTCCTATTATAGTCACATCTATTAGTGTCTTCTCCCTTTCCTCTCCAAAGGAAAAATGAAATTACTTTGAACGCATGCAGTCACCATCCTTAGAAAACACTTAGTGGCTTCTCTGTTTAGGTACTATGTACTGGGGCTCAGAGGGTAACCTCTTAAAATATTGAGGACAAAAGGTTTATTATCCAAGTAGGGACTAGGAAACCAAGAGCTGACTTTAAAGAGAACATGACTAGATAAGGATTCAGATGAGGGTAATTATAACTTGGCTATAAATCAAAGGTTTGATAGACCAGATTAACTCATACAATAGATCACCCAGTTCTCACCAGAGTAATATTAATACTAAGCCTAAAGTAATTAAATAGGAACTAAGGGATATAATTAAGTAGAGCTGGATGAAGAAGTTCAGGCATTACTTATTAAGCAATTTCTGAAGTGTGCTTCATTTTTTCTATTTCTTTTTAAAAGTAGTATTTCTTTGACCTACCTACTACAGAAATTTGGAGGATGTCCTTTTCTTCCCAAAGCATGTGAAAGTTTGAGGGCTGAGATAACCCATTAGCATCGAAGAGTTGGCTAGGAACATCGAACCTTAATATGTTCAAAATTGAACTTGTATTGTCCATGTCCAAACCACTGAAAAGTGTCCTTTGTTCTCTCTCCGCATGCCAGCTAACTGCGTCACACCTGTTCTCACCTAGGCGCGACAATTCCCAGCCATCCTTGAGTATCTCCTGTGAGATAGCTCTCAAGTCTGTTTCCAACCTTCATTCTCTATTTGTAGGATTATGGACTGTTAAAGATGGAAGAGAAATCGCTTGCTACACATCTTCCATTTTTTGTAGATACACATCAGTTATTCCTCTCCTTAAAATACTTTCATGAGTCTTCACAGCATTCAGTAGGAAATTCCAAGTCCCAATTATGGCATAAAGGGACTTTCGTGAAGTTACCCTACATGTGTGTCCTGTCACATTTTTTTCTGTTTGTATTCTTTACTATGCCCACACCTAATTTTTCTGAAACTTCCATGATTTCAAGCTTCTGGGCCTCCAACATGCTATATCCTTTGTTTCTCACCCTTATCCTTCTAGCTTTGTCTATCCTTCCTTCAAAGTTCAGCTCAAGCACCACCTTCTTTTGGAATAGGATATTAGGTATTATTTCACTATAATCTCTTTTTAAAATTTTTTATTAATTTTTTAAAAAAGAAAAGACAGTGGAATGCATTACAATTCTTATTACACATATACAGCACAATTTTTCATATCTCTGATTGTATATAAAGTATGTTGACACCAATTCATGTCTTCATACATGTACTTTGGATGATGATGTCTATCACATTCCACCATCCTTGCTAATCCCCTGCCCCCTCCTTTTCCCTCCCACCCCTCTGCCCTATCTAGAATTCATCTATTCCTCCCATGCTCCCCCTCCCTACCCCACTATGAATCAGCCTCCTTCTATCAGAGAAAACATCCGGCATTTGTTTTTTGGGGTTGGCTAACTTCACTTAGCATTATCTTCTCCATCACCATCCATTTACCTGCAAATGCCATGATTTATTCTCTTTTATTGCTGAGTAAAATTCCATTGTGTAAATATGCCACATTTTTTTATCCATTCATTCACTGAAGGGCATCTAGGTTGGCTCCACAGTTTAGCTATTGTTAACTGTGCTGCTATAAACATTGATGTGGCTGTGTCCCCGTAATATGCTGTAATCTCTTAACACAAGGACGTATTTCTAGCTTTAATCCACTAGGATATAACTGTCCTCTCTCTCTCTTCCTGTAAATTTTGAACTCATGAAGGACACTACATTTTTGTATGTATAATTCTTCTAATAATTATATATAAGGCCAAAACCAATGATAACTTTTTGGCAACTTAAGTCTTTAACAAACTTGCCTTTTAAAAATCCATTCTTTGAGATTGTACCATTTCATATCCTCTAGGGCAATGTTTTGATCCATATCCTCCATATCCAAATCATAACAATCCCTTTGAGTCTGAGATACTTAAAAAGGCCTTTAGCTGATGATGCTGTACATCATAATGATTTACAACACATATCTTGTAAGAAGTTGACTGATTTTATCTTTCTTAATAGGCTTCTAGCGTGCTTTATGTTCTTTACTCATTGTTATGGATATCTAAAAATTGATTAGTACATAAGAAATATGTTTAATAGTACTTGCAAAGAAGCTTAGCTTATAGCAAGTATTCAAAGAGTGGAAATCCCCGGAAACACCAGAACTGCTTATTGAAATTGCCAATCTAATAAATCTTTTGCTTCCTAAATTTGTTATTTCTTGAACTACTCTTTAGATAGTTTGCATAAAATACTCCATCAATGTGAATTTATTAATATTTATTTGCTATAATGACTCATCTTAGCAGTAAACAGGGTCACAGGACAGAATCAACAAGGCAATAGCCATAAGAGAGGTGAACTGATGAGACTGCGGCTGTCTCTTTCTCTAGAGTTGGCCTACATTCTCCCTTACTTCACCCCTAAAGCCTCTTGCTGTTAAGATGACTGGCATATTCCCTTGAATATATATTTTTTACTTGACTCTAAAAGACATCTCTCCCTTGAGCTAGCCTTTGTTCTCTCTTGAATATGTATCTGCTTTTTTACATGAAACTGTCTCTGAAAAAAAAAAAAAGAAAAAAAAATAATGAAACTGTGACTATCTTCTACTTGCTGTTGCCATTGGTTACCAGAAATGTCACCTTTAACTTTCTGCTCCATATACCAGCATTTCCTACTCTCACTTTTGATTTGATATTATTGGGTTCCCCTGAGCCACCAACACCTCTGTGTTGATCACATGACAGTGGATTGGTACCAGTAAGAATCACAGGTAACTACCTGACAATTGCCACGATTCTTTAGGAAGCCAAATTTCCCAAGTCTGAGGCCACTCTTTCTCCTCTTTCCTCAAACCTTCTACCTCTCCTTTACCCTTTTCACTTTCAGATAATAATTTTGCCAAAATTTTTAAAATATTTAGTAAGAAAACAGCAGCCAGGCTGTTTCCATCACCAAATTTATAAACCTACCCTTCCATTATACTCATTTTCTTTTTTGGTACAATAGAGCACATGTTCTTCCTGTAAAATTCTATCATGTACATGTGCTCTGGATCTCATATCATGAACTCAGTCTCTGCAGCCTTTTCTCCTGTCACTTTGACCTTTCTACTGAAAAAATCCCCACCAGCATTCAAATACACTATGGTGTAGCATAGTGCCTCGGGACCATACAGCCAGCTGCAATTCCCTAGTTTTTCATTAACTAGTTGTGTGGCTTTGGGAAAGTTATTTAACTTTTCTAAGCCTCAGTTACCCTATTTATAAAATTGGGTTGATGCTCCCACTAGTAGTAGATTAGTTAATACATGTATATAGTACTTAGGAGTGCCTGGTGCATAGTAAACACTTAATATATATGAGTTGCTGGTAGTTTAAAGCTTAAATCTTTGCTCCCATGGTCCTACATTTCTCTCTGACTGTTCTATGTCCGTTGGCTCCCCTTCACAGCCATACTTCTTGGGTTGTTTACATATCTTTCCTTATCTTTCATTTACACTTTTACAATTTTTATTTACTTTTTAATTTCACCAAAGTTATACTTACACAAATATAGACAGATAATTCTAAAAGACTTACTAGAAAACAATACTAGATACATAATTTCCTGTTCTCCAAATTCTTTTGGGATTCCAGTCCATATGTTTATGCTATATCTTCATATTTTCTCCTTTCTACTATGCAAGATAAGGACTTTGCTCTCTCTCATACTGTTCTTTGTCCCTCCTTATGGCATCTACACCTACATCCTATACATTTTTGCATTTTAATACTTAATATGTACTGCATATATATTATTTCCTTTCATGATTTAATAAGTGCTTTCCACAGTTGTGCAATGAGATATACTATGGTTACTCTTTCTTTTCCATGTTGCTTTACACGCCCCTCCCACCCATTATGTAAATCTCTTCTCAGCACTTTCAAGGACATTAGGTATTCTATTAATCTCATCCTGGAAAAAAATTTCCCAGAGAATTCTGACCTGTTTTCATTTGGCCAAGTTGTTCACTAGGGAATTCAATGACTATTGTTTCTTAGAAAAATCATTTCATTTTGCTCTTTTGTTGGATTATCTATAGAATTCATCTCTTCCTCTTTCTTGGGTTCTCTCTCTTCTTTTGCTACAACATATTCTCCAACAGCTTCCTGAGAATAAATGCATAAGATCTTGTTTGCCCGAAACAATACCATTATTCTATCCATAGGTGTGATTGATGGAATGGCTAGATAGTGTTTTGGGTTAATGTCTGCTAGCTTCAAGTGTTGTTAAAAAGCCCAAAGCATTTCTGATCCTAAATTTTAGGTCCTCCTCTTTATCGTCAGTATTCTGATATTTCCATGATGGTGATGATGATGATGGTGATGTGCTAACTCTTAAAAGTCTTTATTTGAACCTCTTTTTCTAGTTTGGTCAAAACCCCTTAGAATTCCCGATTACAAGAGCTAATAAAATTCCTTTGAGAAGCCTTATTAATCTGATGCTTTCCTTAAAATGCTCTAATGTCCTCTTAATGATTTTATGATAAATACCAAGGCTAATGTATATTTCCTTATACCTTAACTTCATTTATTCATGTTTAACTCATCAAATATATATTGAATGTCTATTATGCATCCAGTACTTCATTAGGTCCTGGGCATACAATATATAATGATAAAAGGACAGAACTGGTTGGAGTATACAAACTAATTTGGGACACAAATATAAATAATCAAATACAACCTGGTAAATATTAAATGGGGTAGGTGCTTAATAGAACTAAAGGCACTCTTATCTGGGACCCTACCACTTCATTTTGAGTCCCTCTCCTTGTTTAACACACTGTGGACAGAATGATCTGAAAAATACTTCATTTCCTCCTGCAATATTGTGTTTTCAAATGCTATACCTCCTACTTAGAATGTTCTTACTTTTCAACTAGTTCCCATTCATGCTTCTGTTTTTGGCTTAGATGTCACTTTCTCAAAAAGGCTTTCTTGGATTCTCCAATTTTAATTTGGTTCTCCCACCCATTATCTCTTCAACCCCTAACTTTTTATTCCTTTACAGTAGTAAGTGTTTTTCTCACTCCAATATATACCCAGCACCCAGGGCAGTTCCTGGCACATCAGATCATTAAAAAATACTGAATAAATTGGTATCTATGTAATCCTGAGGCATTTGACACTGTATCTTGCAATAAGTAGAAGTTCAGTAAGGGTTTGTTGTTTTAACAGCTTGTCTAATTATTACTTATCTTCTCTAAGCCAAATTTAAAGTCATCTTCTCAGCCTTCATTCAAGAGTAAGAAAAAGAAAACTGGGTCTTTTGATGTTAAAGGATGAATCCAATGGGAGGACCATTTTGTAGGTCAACATAATTCAATCTGTTCCTTATTTTGTACTTTTAAAAGCGTGATTTGATCAGTTTACTGTCTTTATCATATTTCTGAGAAAAACCTTTCACCTGTTTCCTTTTTTTTTTTGGTTGGATTATCTAGAACTCATACCTTCCTTTTTCAAGCTCCAGCGGAAATAATGTAATCCAACAAAATTTAGGAAAGACTTATCCACCCCAATGTGAAGAGTTAAGCATTTAATGTTTTTTTAGCCTGTTGAAATTTTTGAATTGCCATCCATTGTACTATCAGTCTTCAGTTTTCTTGGGATTTACATTAATCTGTAAATTTCATTAACTGGTAGTGAGTGAAAATAAACACTACCGATAGAAGTCAGAGGTATCTCTAAAACTGAACAATGATTTAAAACTGATTGTTGGGCCCCATCAACTTCTGAGAATTTTCATTTCTTAACAAGTTCCTAGGGAATGTGTTGAGAAGTACTTTGAGAAGCATTGCTTATGGGCAATTAATTTTCAACAAGCTACCATCACAGAGCCAAGACTACATATAAACGTTTAATGTGGATTGGCTTACTTATGTTCAATTTATACTGAGCCCAGGATGTATTTTTGTCCTGGTACAGATTAGATTGCATTATTATGGCTCTACTTCCTTACTTTTAAAAACTTATTGCAATGAGAGTTAAATAGTTCAATTTAGAGGGCCTAAATTCTGATCAATTCTAATAACCCTAGTATTGTTTCAAAAAAGTATTTAAATGTTGACATCAAAGACAAAATAAGTTCTTTCAGAAATATTTCCATTTTCAAACAGATGTAAATTCATACAGATTTGTCTATTATCAATGAACAGCAACCCTGGGTACAGTGGTGCACACCTGTAATCCCAGCCATCTCAGGGAGGCTGAAGGAGGAGGATCGACAAGTTTGAGGCCAGCCTTGGCAACTTCACAGGGCCCTGTCTCAAAATTTAAAAGGGCTGGGTATATAGCTCAGTGGTAAAGCCCCCTAGGTTCAATTCCCAGTACCTAATAAATAAAGATAAAATGAACAGGAGCATTCAGTCTTCCAACTTGACAGAAATGATACTGAATTTGAGCTTTGGGGAGCAGATTCAGGGGGAAAAAAAAAGTGAAGGTTAATTTCAAATATTCTCTGGTGTTAAAAAGGAGAAACACATTCTCCTGTTGAGTCCACCTAAATATAATCAAAGCAGTCGTCTGTTTGATAATATCTAACTTGAGTGTCGTGGCTGTCCATTGGCTTTCCACCCTGATCCCAAAATATGCTCAAACAACAAGGTTTTCATTAATTTATTCTTTTAAAACAAGTCACTTCATACAGCATTTATATATTTAAAATCATACACCTCATAAATAAAATCAATGCATCTTAATGACAATGCCAAATTCACATGAATTTTACAAAATGAAATTAAGTATCTTCCAGGTAGCAGCAGTGCATTAACTTTGAAAAAGAAAAAAAAAAAGCTGGCAAATAGACAAAGTAAGATTTTGAAAACAACACTGTTCATTATTCTTCATAGGAAAAAATATGTTACGAAAAACAGATTTGTTTTGTTTTGCCTTTCTCTACTACTTTTTCAAGCCATATTCTAAAGCTCTAAGTTTGACAGCCTTGTGGTTTTCTTCTTGCTTTAGGAACATCTGCCTTTACTGTATTAATGCAGGAATTGCAGAACTATTGTTATTCTTTATTCCTTTGAACAAACTATACATACTTATTCTGCAGTTTAAGCTAAGTTCAAAAATTTTAAAGGAAAATATAACTTTGCTGAGTATATTTCCTGTAAACAGCTTGAGTCCTGGATGGCACCAACGTGAACTGGAAAAATGACATGAATTAGGTCCCCTGGTCCTTTACTTAATTTATGGATTATAATTAACTACATATTCTACACCAGACATAAAGTCAGACTCACAGAATCTTAATTCTAAGTCTTTCTGATGTTAACCTTTCTGCTTATCTTTAACTTAACCAAATCATGTCTCTTCACTATCACTAAACTCCTACATGTAGGTTACTATTTTAGAAAACAAAAGTATAAAAGGGAATCAGCAAAATTCATATATTCATGGTCTTATACTTTAATAACACTCCTTTTCATCTATGGCCCTGCTACATTCTATGCCCCCCACAAAAAAAAAAAATGGAGGAAAAGGATTGGGGCAACACAAAGGCATTGCTTGGAAATTTTTCTGAAACTCATAATTTATGACAAGTAATGCATTCATTTGACAATCTCTTCCTTTTTAGTGGGACTTTATTCTCCTACCCCTTTTTCTCCTTTCACTCTAAAATACCACAGGTTATCAACCTCCATTAAATGCATGTGAATCAAGAATTAAGTCAGCACCTCACAATTCAGTATCAATGTAATATCTTTTTCCAAGTCAAATATTCAAAGCACTATAACAAAGTGCTAGCTAGCGTTTGGAGAAGATAAAACATTTCCCCCAAATCAGGGAAGTTTCTTTTCATATTGGATGAAATATGGCTAAAATATTAAATGCTTAATCAGAAAACATCTTTAGTTAATAAACTAGCTTACTCAAATTGTGTTTCGCTTTAGACTTAAATGATGTTGGCTCTATGTGACATTTTTAAGGCTTCTGACTTAAAAATCAGCTTCCTTAAAATAAGTTTACTTAGAAACAAACAAAGAGCTTTAAGAATCTACATCTTTCAGAAATTGTTAATCATCTTTGTGCTACAAGGACAAATTTCAATACTGCACTGCATAACAAATAATAAATCATAATCACTTCATAGCAATAACATATTTAATGCTAGGGCACAGATCATGCTCCTAATAGTTACTGAAATTGGGTTCTACTGTTATCAAAACACCAGAATGTTTACCATTTGATACACTAAACATTTACAGCAATAGTTGATTATGAAGAGCTGATGGTTAGCAGCTCACAAATTTTAATGTCCTCAACAAGACCCCTATAGAGCTAACATGTAAACTTTTATTTCATTTTTTTAAAGTGCTGCAAACAATAAATGTGTCTCAACACATGAAAGAACATAACTCTTAAATATACGCAAGTTTAAAAAGGCCACCTGATTTATCAAAAGAAAAAAAAAATCACTCTGTTGCTTAATTGTACATACTCCCCCACTGTAATTTTTTCAAAAAGATAAAAAACTATGATTAGCCAGGGTACACTGAAACACCCTTGTTTTAATCTCTACACAGGACAGAAGAAATAACCTAAAAAGTTAGGTGTGGGCACTTAGGGGCATAAATAAATAAATAAATTCCTGATAATGATTTTGCTGGGCCTTGAACTTCTTGAAACAATGGAATGACTTTATAGCTTGTAACAGGTTCAAGCTGACCAGCAGACAAAGCTTCAAGGGTACCACTTGACTATGCCCATTTCTCCCATTTCTCATTCATGGGAAATAATAATTAGCAAAACATGTAACATACCAATGTCTTCATATGACTAACACAAAATTCTCGTGGATATTACTTTCAACTTCTGAAGTCACTCTATGAGTGAATCTTCATAATACTATACCTGATCTTTAATCAGAAGAGTAAGAAAGAACAGGCAATAGGTTGGGAAAGCAGTCTATTCATTCTGCCATTAACTGTGGCAGAATGATTCTCATTTTAATTAAAAAAAAAAATCTTGTATGACAGGCAAAAACTGAATAGGAAGAAGGATTTCATTCTGCTCCTCCAGTGCAAACTTGGGACACAGTTTCTTTTAATACTGCTGTAAGTACTAAATCCATAGAGCTTTCAAAATTCTCAAGATAAGGGCTGGGATGTAGCTCAGTTGGTAGAGTACTTGCCTCACATGCACAAGGCCATGGGTTCAATCCCCAGCACCACACACACACACACACACACATACACACACACACACACGAAAAAAAAGTTTACTAAGTGCAGTAGGAGGAAAAAACCCTTTAAATTCTGTGAGGCTTTCAGGCTTTAGTTTAGAATACGCAGTTTAAGTTTTTAATTCTTAATTATTGTCAGCAAATAGTGTCTCATCTTGAATTTTTCCATGATCAGAGAACTAAAGTACTAGTGCTGAATTTCAGCAAATATTAACTTAAAAAGTGAATTCTGAAAGCCATTTGAATATCAATGTCTACCTGGTCAATGGACAATCTAGGTAAAAGATAAAATAGAATAAGACCCCCAAATAAATACCTGACAATATGTAAACAACAATTATAATGAAGGGGCTTAATTTTAAAATGAGTGTTCTATGTCTTCCATGTTTTAAATTAACCCACTGTAGATAACATATTCTCAATTTTAAAGTGACAATAATGCATGCTGGGAAACATCAAAACATGCCAGGCACATTATAAATTACTCAATATTTGCCACACAAATAAACTTCTAAATCTAAAATTTCAGTAGCAAAGGTCAAATTTGGCTCCTGAAGTGGCACAGAAAGGAAGGCAAATTTTATGAATAATGCTCAATTTGATGGATGCTACCCAGTAGTATAATCTTAATTTATAGTTTTCAATTTAATATTTTCTGGGGGAAATAAAGGAGCTACAAAAACCATCTAGACCCAATGACAGACAGGTATGAAGAGATTTTCATATCATATTCATCTGTTCATATGATGATTGCCGAACATTAAGTATCATAAGCTCAGGAGCATTATTTTTTAAGGCTCAGTAAAAAAAGAAAATGAAACACTTTCAACTTACACTGATCATAATAACTTATAATGCCTAAAACAGCAGTGCACACAAAAGGTACTCAGGAAATGTCATCTGATGATTTAAAGCACACTTTGTGAATTGTTCCTTTAAGGAACTGTCCTCCTAAATCGTTCACCTTTATGTTCCTTTATTTTACATGGCCACTGTCACCAAGTAAAAGCGCTACAGGTAAATCTCAAGTTTAAAACATCTGCCAAGAAGATATGTGGAGTTATAAGTGCTTTAAAGTATCCACTGATTCTCTATGTGAAAATAAATAATGAAAACAACAAAACTTCACAACATTAGGCCTCTTTACATGTGTAAAATACATAACAAATTATAATTTAGCATCCCTGATCTTCATAAGAATTAAGAGGTAGGAAACTTTATCTGGAAGATCTTGTGGTGAAGCTAAGTTTTAAAGGGTGTACCTTGAAGATTAGTCCACCAAGCAAATGGCTACACATCTGATATTAGGAAGAAGCAGAATTCAGAAAGCTGAATAAGGCAAGGATTTAAAAACTTTCATATTTTGGAAGTGAAACAAATTCATTCAATAGTATTATACCAATTACTTTAAAACTGTTCAAAAGTCAAAGTAAAATATGAAAGATAAGCCAAGTGCTAATTTGTAACATGGAATATTCTAAAGAGCATTAGTGGAGGGATACTGGCAGCACAAATCACTAGGTAGGTATGCAAAAGATCTTATAAAAACCAAACCAAGGCATAACATTATCACTTTAGATGAAGACTTTTTCTTGGAGGAAGTGCTCTTAACAAAAAGGCTGAGGAAATTAAAGCCCTTTAGGCAAATTTTTTTTTTTTTTAAAAAAAAGCAAAAATTGAGCACTCAAATTTTAAGAAACTTTAACTGAAATAGCATACCCTGCTTAATTTTAAAATTTTGTCCAATGTGACAAACACTAATACATAAATTGCATTAAAACATGAGGCCAATGGTCTTTTAAAGCTTCAATAAGCTGCTTCAGGCACCTTTTCCCTCATACATTCTACTTTTATACACTAGAAATCTTAAACAGGACCCAATCAATTCCTGTTTAGATAACATTCTCAAGGAATAGACTTATCCCTGCAAAAATTGCTTGCTATGTACTTATAAGTGGTTAAGTACACACTTACAAAGTCTAACAAATTGCAGTATAAAATTAGTTTTGACAATTGTATCTTCATTTGATGAATTCTTAATTTAGAAACTATTAACTCAGTTTTAAAAGGAAGCAATTACTGGAGACACTGTGGTTCATGTCCAGTGGCCTTAACATGAGGCCTTCCACATTACCCCAAATATGATGTTTTCTTCTACAAGTTAAAGCTCCTGGATGCTAGTTTGTAATACTAAAATCCAATCTTCAGGTTAGTGTCAGCAAGTGGCTGAGGACCACCTATTCTGTCACCCCAGCAGAAAGAGGGCATGTATCACCACTGTAGACACACATCTGTAAACTTGCACACTAATTTTAATCTTAACAAGGAATTTCAGTGTCTTAGTGGTTTAAGTTAAAAGGATGGTTCAAGCATTGTGTCCTTTGTTCTTCAGGGTTAAGAATAGCTTATTAGAAAACCCAGAGCTTTCTGGATCTGTGAGGTAGTAGGCTTCAACCCTCATCATGCATAGATCACACTTCTCCAAAGTTGGTATGGCCTGTCTCCTTGGCATGGTCCCTTGCTTCTGCTTGTCCAGTTAATCCTTTCTGACACACCATACATCTCAGGGTGAAGCGGTTTACATCGGTAAATTGTCTCATTCTTCTAGCTTCATCTGCTAGTTCCAGTGCTTGTACAAGGACAATATCATCATTAGAGGAGAAAATGGTCAAAGGAGGGGTATCTGGATCAGGGAAGTTACGCTGAAGCGGATCATAGTGGATGCCATCATAGATCAGTAGAACCCTTTTGGTATATCCTGCATCTTCTCCAAAACGATCAATTCTTACTGTTTGTGTATCTACTACACATATTTCACATTGATAAAACTTAGACAAAATTGATATCTCAATTGCTCCCCCCCAAGTATCATCCCTTTTGATCCAGTCACAGTACTCTTGATTTGTTTTTCCCAGTATTGCCTCACTATATAAGTCTGGATCACTTGCTACAATTTGTGCTATAAGACGTCTCATCTCAGGGGCACAAGCTGGATTCAAGACTCCACCTTCAACGACATAGTATACACTGGTAAAGAGGCAAGAGTTGTCCGCTGGGACCACAGTTCTGGTAAGCACAGGCAAAGTTTCCCTGACATAACTAGGAGCACCATGTTTTGTATATGAAGGTGAAGTTTGGGGTCTGGTTTGGTCTTCTTCAACGATCAGCATGTCGCCTGTTAAAAATAAAACAAATCCAGAACTGCAGTGAATTATAGATGAAATTAAATTACAAACAGGAGTTAAAGCGTATAGTGGAGGGAGGCTGAGGCAGGAAGACTGGGAATTCAAAGCCAGCCTCAGCAACAGTAAGGCACTGAGCAACTCAGTGAGACCCTGTCTCTAAAATTAAAAAATACAAAATAGGGCTGGGGATGTGGCTCAGTGGTTGAGTGCTCCAGAATTCAATCCACAGTACCTACCCCCCAAAGAAGAATACAACTTTATAAACATTTGTTCACTGTCTCTTCATAAAGATGAAAACAAAAGAAAACAAAACACTTCAGATTACATCCCAATTTAGTGAATTGGCTTGGAGTATATCCCTTTATACATACTTAAAAAGATACATTTTGAAAACAAACTTTTCTTACTTGCTGTCTGCATTTAAAAGCACAAACATTCCAGAAGATGTTCACCATAGACTAGGCCACTAGGGGGTTCTCCTCCTTCTGAAACTTAACATATCTACCTTATTTAGTGTTTACAGAGTTCTTGACAGAACGAGGGAAAGCTTTTAATTGTCAATGTTGATGTTCAAGTTTTAATACTGAGCAAAAATTAACTGCTGTTGGTTAGAACTTGAAGGGGCTTTTAGTGAATATTTTTAAAAGTTAATTCGAAAATGAGTAATATATCTGTCGAACTATATAAGAAGGGGACTGCAAGAAGAAATCAGGAAAGGAAATAAAGTATGATGCAACATTCAGATACTGGGGGTAGAGGGGGGAAACGCACTAGGCAAAGAAAATAGGTCCTATATTTTTATAATTTTGTGAATGCAAAGAAAATAAAATGAACGAGTTTGTTTCCAGATTGATCTGAAAGCAGGTCGGGGAAGAGGGACTCTTAGGCTTTCGGCTTTTCTCTCAAGCGTGTGTAAACAAAGGAGTTGTTAGACACTTGCCCTGCCTCTGTCAAGTTCTCTCTTCTTTGATCTAGCCTCTCCCCTGGCCTCAAAGCCCCCAGCTGACCCACTGCTGCCTAGCCTTGCTGGTTCTCACTTCTTCCCTCAACGTCCTTCCAGGACTTCCTCAGGCCCGTGCCCCGAATCCCTTACCTGACTGGATGGGCAAGTCCCCCAGAGTGGTATCCCCGTTGCTGAGATCCAGGCATTCGGGCGGGTATCCGACAAGGATTCGCTGATCGCCGGCAGTGATCCCGGTGATGGCGGCAATTTGGCCCTGGAGTTCTCGCAACCGGGTTCGGCTGGACAGTCCCTGCAAAACATGGGTGCCATCCTTGGCCTTGCAGCGGAGCCGCCACATTGTGTTGGCGCGGCCGCCCACAGGCCAGACACCCGCAGGGCCAGCTTTGGTCCCGCCAGCCGGTTGGGAGACGCCGCCGGGGCAACCAGCCGCGGAGTGGACTCCAAAATGGCCACCTTTTGCGGGGCCAAACATCGCGAGATGTTGCCGGTGTTACAGTTCTCGCGACACTTTGGCTCGGCCTCTGCCTTAGTACTCCTATTAAAGAGCTAACTCTCTTAAAGGGATAACTAATTTCTCCGCCCACCCTCAAGAGCCGAAGGATAAATTTGTCGGTAGTCTTAAAGTACAGCTGTTCTTGCTACCTGTACAGAGAGTGAGTTGCCGCCCGCGTCGGTAGCATATATGCTCAAGCGAAGAGGGCGGGGGAAGGAGTTCCTGAATCCAGTAGAGTGGAATGTAACCTTGCACCCAGGTCGGAAATTATTAAATCGGGATTCTCAAACTACACCAGGAGAATCAGAATGATAAGAACGCAAATGAATGCCAAGATTGGTCAGTGAGTCAAAGGCTCTGCCCAAAACAATGAGACTCGTGACTAGACTCGTGGCTGCACCAAACATTGACTCATTGGGGTTAAGGGGGCTGGACCAGTGGCCTTTCCACCTCCGTGGGACTGAAACTTGAAAACGTCTATTTGCCACCTCAGAAAGCGCAGTATGAGGTCAGCATCTGAGCCTAGGGCGATTGCCTCATTCAGGTAGTGGCAGTATAAGGAGGAATGCAGAAGACTAAGGCTTGTCATCCGAATTCCAGTTCAATTCCTGGGTGTACAAATATGAAGACTTCATTCCTGCCTTCAGTATAAGTACTTACTGTAGTCCAGAGAGAAGAGAAGGCATAAGAAACATAACCGCTGAATTTCATAGCAACGTGGTTAATGCTAGTTATATGGCCATTTTCAACCTTGTGTGCCTGGAACCTAAGACTGTGCCTTGAAAATATAAGGTGTTCAATAACTACTCTCTGGATGGATAAAGACAGTTTGTAGGGCAACAATAACACGCTGAGAGTTGCAGAACACCTCAAAGAGTCTGTAACTACATATTTGAACTGTTTTGAATGATGAAAAATTCTCTGCAAAGGAGAAATAAATAAGTTCCTGAATGTATCCATTTTTCAAGAAATCATTGTTCTTTTTCCATCCTGGATCCACAGCAAAAGTCCCACCCTTTTTTGAGGTGATTTATAGATAGAATCAAACATCAAAAGGCCCGCTGGGGAAACTATGAAAAGTGTAGTTCACTTGGAATGTGCAAACTCCATTAAAAGCTTCCATCTGTGAATAAATTTCATGAAATCTTTGCGTCTTTTCATATCTTTCCCGACTCAAGTTTCCTTTTTCTGTAGTTCTGGGGATGGCACCCAGGGCTTTGAGCATGCTAGGCAAGCGCTCTACCTCTGAGCTATATCCCCAGCCTTCCTCTCCAGTTTTTTTGCTAGTGCAGTTTTCCCCTTTGTTCTTCAAGATTACTTACCATCGCAGATGATATAGGGTGGGGAGAAAAGGAGGGTGAGTTATTAATTAAGAGCGCAGTTGACTTAGATTTTAGTGTCTGACATATGGGTGGGAAGATTATACAAACACTACGAGTAATCAGCTCAAGTACCTGTGGCAGCTAGCGAAGCACCTTTTAAAGCTTACGTCCCAATTCATGGATCTTAACGAGGTCTAGGACTCAGGAATGAAAGCGTTAATATTCTCAACGTTTCCACCATAAAGTCACACCCTCTCAAGACGTCTCCTTAGTATTCCGCTCTCGCGATAATATGAAAAAAAGTCTTTTAATTAGCCCCGCCCCCAGCCTTATTAGTTACCAAGCAACGACGCAACCAACCTCCGCAGCGCTGGGAGACTTAGGAGCTGCGGTCTTTCTCCTTCACAGATCCATCTTCCTTCTGGAGCCAGGGACAGCGATTCCGCCTGGAGCCCCGCCCACTAGGTCCTGCAAGTTCTCGATTGGTTGATGATTCTCTCCAGGTGAGCGTTGACGCGCGAGTGGGCGGAGCCAGGCTGAGCCACGTGATTTGTCGGAGACTGGGGTGCCAGGCCCCTAGCCACAGTCTGTCAGCTCTTGTCTGCAACGTTACTAGGGAAGCGCCAGTGTCGCAGCCGGGAGGGGATCTTAGAAGAGATCGTAGGGTGAGCGACAGCTACGCAACACCTGCAAGTGTCTAAGCGGGCGGGATGAGGGGTCTGAGTGCGCTGGGATGCGGTGCTGGGTAGAGATGCCTCGCCCTTTCGGGAAGTGCCGGCCGCAGGGCACAGTCTAGAGTGCAGATCTATAAGGATCCTGAGCGGCCCCAGCTGCTGTTGGGTTGAGGATTTTTACCTTCATTGAAGGAATAGCGCAAGGGCATAGGACCCCATATATCACGAGCCCCCTTGGTTTCTGGGTTTGGGCTCTCCCACCCTAGTTCATATCAGGATTTAAATTTTATTTTTGCAGGTAACCTTGGGGAAGTCATTTACCACCTTTGCACGTCAGGTTTCATTGAGTCCCAGGAGATAAATAGGGAGACAGTACAGAGCAAGGCTTGAGAAGAACACCAGAGGAGAACTTGGGATATGCTATGGCTGTCTCAGGGTCCAGTTACATGTTTTCCTTCAGGAAACGTGTTTGAGATTTTCCCTCATGCTCATCCCTTCCCCTCACCCCCCAAGTCAGAGTCTTACCTTTGGAGTGGAATTACTTTCTTGATAATGAGTTTGATCTATTCTCATTCCCACCTACTCCCAATTCCCACTAATTTTCTCCCTAGTGTTAAAACTAGAATCTGAGGCAGGAGGCAACTTGCACAAGCCACTTAATTTGATTTTACCTCAATTTTTCAATCTGTAAAATGGAAAGAAGCAATAGTGGTAATAAAATCTGCCTTATTAGAGGGTTTTTGGGAAGCATTTAGGAAATAAGGTATGTAAATGTAAGCTCCTCACTCAGCAAATAAATACAAAGTTCCAGTTTAACTCTCTTATAGAACAGGAAACAGAGGATGGAAGATATTTGTGACAGGTAACTGTTAACTGGGAGAAACAGGAATAGACTTGGTCCTTGGCCTGGTGTTCTTTTACTTATTCCACACTGATCCTCTGCACTGAGTGTTTTGAGGGACATGTTCTTCCTTCCCTTCCTTTGCATTCTTTTTCTCCCTTCCAGGTGCCTCCTGAAGAGCTACCATGTCTGAGAATTCTACATCTTCCCCAGTACAGAACAAGAACAGATATGAACCCAAGACTGCTAATCTTCGAATGACAGATAAGAAATGTTGTGAGTTCTAAAAAATACAGTTCTTGGGAATATAGTTGTAATATTAGACTCTACTGCTTAGTGGGAGTGAGAAATAATTCTTTGATGCTGGAAATTTAAAACAAAATTTTCAGAGGGCAATTTCCTGTCTGAAACAAGTAGATTCTGTCCTTCCAGCTAGATTGCTGGTGTGGCCCAGTGGTTTCTTCTTTCTTTTCGAACATCTGTACACTTGCTTAATGCTGGAAGTTGGAGCAAGCATTGTCCAGTGAATAAGAGTGGTAAGTTGTAGGAATTACTTGGGGCTGCTACCATCTCTCATCTGTTGGGCTAAGTTCCAAGTGGGTGCTGCTCACTATAGAAACTGCAGGTAGGAGCCAGTGTTACTTTGTGTCACGTGCCTTTAGGCCTCAGGGAAATGAGCCCTGACAAGTGATTTCTCATGGTGTCTCGGGCACTTTACCTTATTCCAGGTTTAGCTATTGTACTTTGCAAACTATTACTCAGGAACATTTCCATGTCAGTCTTTTAGATAGAGATAGCAGGAGGGGCTGCAAGGGGATGAAGCATCACTTCCTGTCCCTTGTCATCTATATTCCTTAGCATTTTATAGACTGCATAGCTGCTCAGAAGTCTGGAACTTTAAGTCCCAAGATGTTTCTGGAAACCTCAAGGAATGCTAACTCTGTTCTCTGTTTCCAGATTGCATCTTTCCTTTGGAACCCTATCAGTCAGTTTTTCTCACTTCAGTGGTTATATATGTCAGCAGGTGCAAACAGCCGACCAGCAGGAGACCAGGGAATTGTCTCTTGTTCAAAGCTTTCCCTAGAGCCTTGACTTTGATGTCAAGCTCTTGTCAGTTTCGTGATTAAAATGATACTATCTCTTCCCCAGTCACCCATGAGGCCTGCTGGACAGAAGCAGCTGGTTTGGATGTGATACTGAGGTTGGCACACCTCTGTGATTAGGGTCTCCTTTCTCTGCCAGGGCAGGAAGCCATGTGCCAAGGGCAAAATGCCCCAGGAGAGATAACTAATATAGCATGGTTCTTAAGTGGAACCTCTAGTGTCAATGACATACTGCCTGAGTTTGAATCCTGGTTTTATTCTTTCTTAGCTGTGTGTCCTTGAATAAGTTGCTTTCTCTTTCCATGCCTCAGTTTACTCCTTTTCAAAATGGGAATATCAATAATATCCTCCCAAAGAGTGATGTGAGGATTAAATGAGCAAATTTAGGAAAGCACAAATATAGAAGAATTTTGGACTTAGCTAATGTATTATTTTTCACAGGTAACTATCATCCTCTTGGACTTACTCTTTTTTTAAAAAAAATTGTAGTTATGCATGGACAGAATGCCTTAATTTCATTTGTGTGGTGCTAAGCATGGAACCCAGTGCCTCACAGGTGTTAGGCAAGCATTTTGCCAGTGAGCTACAGCCCATCCCCTGGATTTATTCTTTTGAAACATTGTGTATAAATAAAATTATATTCAAATGGTGAGCTGGGGGCTCACCACTTAAAAACAGCCCTGTGAATAATTATTTTTTTCAGCAAAGAATGCTTTCTTATCTTGTTTGACAATATTGTAACTCAGATTTGGTGGTCTAGGATGCACTTTTTCTTTTTCTTGTACCAGGGGAACCCAGGGGCACTTAACCACTGAGCCACATCTCCACCCTCTTTTTGTATTTTATTAGAGACAGAGTCTTGAAAAGTTGCTTAGGGCCTTGCTAAGTTGCTAAAGCTAGTTTTGAGCTTGCAATCTTCCTGCCTCAGCTTCCCAAGCAGCTGGGATTACAGGCAATGCACCCCCATGCCTGGTTTAGGATGTACTTCTTAAAGGGAGTACACTCGTGTTACGGCGATGCTTGATTCAAAGGAGAGTGGAAACCAGTTGTGGTTTTGCATGCCTATAATCCCAGCCTTAGCAATTTAGTGAGACCCTGGTCAAAATAAAAAGGGCTAGGGATGTAGCTCAGTGGTAAAGCACCTCTGGGTTCACTCCTCAGTAGAGAGCTAGGATGGGAGTAGAGAGCTGAATTCAGAGCTGATAACTGTGGGTATTTCTTTCTTTCTTTTCTTTTTTCTTTCTTTCTTTTTTTTTCCAGTACCAGGGATTGAACTCAGGAGCACTGAGCTATATCCCTACCCCTTATCATCCTCAGCTCTTTTTTGTATTTTATTTAGAGACGAAGTCTCACTGAGTTGCTTAAGGCCTTCCTAAATTGTTGAGGCTGGCCTGAACTCTCCATCCTCCTGCCTCAGCCTCCCGAGCTGCTGGGATTACAGGCATGCACCACTGTGCCCGGAAACCATGGGTATTTCTGACTACATAGGCCACCCAGTGTCATTCCTGGTTCTGCCTGATTCTGCACACAAGCAGGCTCTCCTACCTGCCTTCCTACCTCTCCTGCAATTTTTCTGCTTTAAGGGCTTTTAATTAAGGAAGCAGTAATCCCAGGTTTCTTTTATGTTTTCTAGGTTCTCATTTCTGCTCTGGGTTCTTAATTTCTCTTTTCAAGCTCTATTTTCTTCTCCAAACTGCTTTTTCTCCCCAAGTAGAGGTCTCTGGGTTGTCCTAAAGCCATGGTCATTCATGTTGTATACCATGTTCTTTACCTCCCAGTTGGACTGTGAGACTGTGGCACTCACAATCAAGAGAGTAGAATACACTGTTATGAGACTGTGCATTAGTTTTTTTTTCCCTTTTCCTTTGCTATGTACAGAGACATATGTAAGTTTGATTCTTTTAGACATTTTATTCTGGTGTATTCTATTAATGAAAGTAAGTTCATATCATAAGTATTCTGTTCTGCCACCACATCCTTTTTAACAAACTTACTATATTATGGACATCTTTCCATGTTGGTAAATTCAGAAGCAGAACGTACCTTGCTTCAGGTTCCCTGGCTGCTTAGCATTCGTACCAGCAGTTGCTTTCTCACTATCTCCACTGTTGTCCCCTTGCTGTTAATTACACTTGTGCTGGCTGAACTTGAGTCTGGGAAGTGACTGGTCTTGAGGACTGAAATTGGGGCTGAAGAATGACTTCAGGGAGCCAGAACCTCCAAAGGAGCATTATTGGGACTTCGGCTGCTCCAGGAATGGCGATTCAAAGGGACTGCTGGTTGAGATCCTTTTAAAATGTTTAATGGCTGCTTTCCTGTACCCCTCCCCACAATTTCTGCTTTCAGGGTTTTCTGAAAACAGGAATAGGGGAATCTACATTTGTTGTTGTTGATTCTTTTAGGTTTTTGATATCTTGAATGGATCTGGAGCAGACAAATTCATACATGAACCTTTCCCTAAGTAAAAAAGCAATCCATGTTCATGAATAATCCAGACAACACAGAAAGAAAGTGAAAAGTAAAAGTCTTTTAGAATCGCTCCCATCCCTGCTGTTCTTATAGACATCTTATTCTGGCACATCCTATTAAAATAGGTTCATACTGTATATATTCTGTTCTGCTGCCATTTCCTTTTAATAAATAAAAATTACTATATTGCAGAATCTTTTCCATGTTGTTAAGTCCAGATTCGCCTCATTCTCCATTGTAGGGATATGTAAATTATTTTCAACTTTTCTATTATCACAGAGAATGCTGCAGTGAGCATCCTTATACCTTTGTGCATTTTGTGTCAGAAACTTTTCCTACTGAAATAATAGGAGAAATGGCAGACACATTGTAGCTATTATTGATAAGTGTTACTAATTTGCTCTCTATGGAAATTCAGTTTTGTAAGCTGCTTCCAGTATTTCAAGATACTTAATGGAAGTTGGACACGATCATCTACAGCTGCACTGGTTGACTAAAACATCAGTTTCCTTATTATTTGGCTGCATATAACTTGGCTTTTTTTGCCCATCAGTAAAATAACAGGAGATAATCAGTTTTTTTTACTTCTGATGAATAAAAATTAGATATTACTAATGAAGCAAGCTTTATGGACCCATTTAGAGTGAATGCTGGAAGAAGATCTTGACCATGGAAAGGATAGGAACCCTTGCTCTCCAGATCATTCTTCTAGGTTAGGATGGAGAGAATAGTTATGGTTACTGTGCTGGGTTAAGTACTGACAGGAGGCCCAGGAGCTGGGACTAAATGGGAAGTTGTGAGACCTTGAGTCTGGTCAAGAGCCTTGACCTTGACTCTGTATTGTGGAACTGTGGGCAGTGCTTCAACTTCTCTGGGCTTGAGTTTTTCTTTGTATATGAGGGAAGTCATCAAGATAACCTTCATCTTTTCTAAGCATGCTTAGGAAGAGAAAATGAGTTTACAATTAAAAAACCAAGTTCAACTGTATAATGGAGACAGATGAGAATTTCAGGAATGAGACAGGTTTCCACTATCTGTCAAGAGATGGCATTACAGTGTCCCTGCAATGTGAAGTAATTTCCATTCAAATTTAAAGTTGTGTGGGGTGATTTTGTTTTTTTAACATACAGAACAGAATGTTCCTCCTTCTGCCAATGTGGCAGTCTGAGCTAGGAAGTATGGTTTTATATTTTAGTCTGGAAGGGAGAAGTCCAGGCTATAGTAGATGTGTGAGTATGTTCTGAGCCAAGGCAGAAGGGGAGGTGCTGAGGGCAGGGTGTAGAGTCCCTGGGGGACTGTGTTCTTTTGTTCTTAGTATTTTCTGTCCAGCCTGATAAACAATGAGCAGCTGGCTCCCTGGTTGCCTTCTGAGTCCCTGGTAAGTATCAGACCATTTTAAGCTTTGGGGAGGCTAACAGGACCTTTGGGGGAAGAGCCTAATGGGCTGGAAGGTGTGGACGAAGCAATTCTGGAAACGCAGTTAATGAACCAAGTCAGGGGGGATTGAGAAGAGTGTGCACTCAGCTGGAGAAAGTGAAGACCCAGGGGATTTGACTACTTGAACCTGAGGTAGCTAATGCCAGGCAGAGTACATATGCTTGTTAGGGGTCAGCTGTTTGCTTACCTTTGGGCTCCCTGTTTAGACAGAGATGAAAATCACCTTAGCTGCTCCATTACCTACGTGGAGGGATACTCCTGCCTAGAGTCAGGAATTTCGACTCGCCCAGAAGAGAAAGGGCTAAAAACCCAACCTGTGGGTGCAGAGTCTGGGCGTACCCACCCCCCACCCCCCGGGCCACTTTGGCTGCCTAGTATTTCTTGCTAAACACTCTTGTTTCCATGGTCATTTCTTTTCCTGGGTCCTTCTACCTACTTCTCAGTTGAAATCTTTTACCAGTTCTTTCTCCAAAGGTGAAAGATGCATTTCCTAAGCAAATGCCCCTATTTTACTGAATAGTTTCTTAGCGTGACAGGATCATCTTGTTCTTGTAAAGAAGCAGCCACAACTTGCAGGGACCCTTCTGGAAAGTCATGCTGGGAAGCAGAAATTTCCATTTCCTGCCAGGGTTGGTTCAGAGTCTTTTCCCATCTGAGCTGGAAGAGCTTGAGGCCTCCCCCTCCCCAAGACCTCAGATTGGGTCTTGGCCCCAGGAAAGGGGCTGCAGCACTACAGGATCTGGATTCCTGTGCCAGCTCTACCCTTGACTCATTATGTGTCCTTAGGCAAGTCACCTGACCTCTGAGCATTTAAAATGCCCCACCTATATAGTGAGACTTTTCTCTGTAAATGAACATAAGTTCATTCATGAAATAAGTTAATTTACTAAGAAAGGATTGTTCCTGCTTTTCAATTGTCGTGCTTTTCAATTGTCTTGCATCTGAGTCAGGCTGACCCAGATGCCCAGTGAATTGGCTCTACCATGAAGCTTCCAGAGGTCTCTTCAAACTTGTATCAAGTAGGCTTTTCCTACCAAATCTCACTTAGAAATTTAAGTTTAAGGAGGACAAAACAGGCAGGTGAGCAGTTGGCAGGCTAATGTTTTGCCTGTGGCTTTGAGGGAATGGATGGGATCCTCAAGATAGAAACTCTGTTCTAAAAGCCTGCTAGTTGGGCATTGGTAAAATCACAGCTCTATCATTTTTATGTTGCTGGGCAGTCTCATGTTAAGAAGGGTGCTGTGGTTACTCTCCACTTCAGATATTTCTATGAAAACCTTAGGAATATGGGAAAGACATTCCTTGGTTTGGGTACTTTCTGGAAATCTGTGTGACCCTTTAACTTTATTTCAGGAGGATCTGCTCAATATATTCTTACTTTGCCTTCCCACTCCTCCTGGACCTTTGCCCCACAAGTTTAGGATGATTAAATAAGATTATGAGCTGGGCATGGTGGCACATACCTGTAATCCCACCTACTCTGGAGATTGAGGCAGAAGGGTCACAAGTTTGAGGCCAGCCTCAGCAATTTAGTGAGACTCTGATCAACTTAGCAAGACCCTATCTCAAAATAAAAAAGAACTGGGGATATAGCTCTGTGATAAAAAACACTCCTGGGTTCAATCCCCATTACCAAAACAAACAAACAAAGAGTATGACTGAATTTTCTAGACCAGTGCATAAACCTTATGGGCCTATACTCATTTAGTTCTATTTTTCTCATTTCCTTCTAGCATGGGCCTCCTACATGACCAACTCCCCGACTCTTATTGTCATGATTGGTTTGCCAGCCCGGGGTAAAACCTATGTGTCTAAGAAGCTTACACGCTACCTCAACTGGATTGGGGTACCTACCAAAGGTAGGTGCAAGTCATTCCTTGGGAAGTGAATGATTAGTTCCTGGGCCCCACTCACCTCTGGGAGACTTAGGCTCTCTTAAGGTATTAAGGTTATTGGGTGCTTCTGGGAGAAATAGTGGTTGCTTTCTCATTTATTGGATTCTCTTTCCCTGGACTTATCTCCTCCTGGCCTGGATGAATTGGCCCAGTTTTGAGAGAAAGCCTTTGATAGGTTTATTAAGAATTCAGTGAGAATAGGACTTTCCTTTTGTGAAATCCTTGCACATGCATTATGTTATCTAACCCTAGAAGTATCCTTGTGAAATAGACAGAGAAACACAGAAAGCTGAAATTCAGACAGCTTAAGACTTGTCCCAAGATATCCTAAATCAGGACCTGAACCCAACTGTTTTGACTCTTAATATCATATTGTCTCCAACATACCATGGTACTTTTTATTTTCAACTCTTTGGCTACTCTGACATTAGGCCAATGTCCTCTTTGGTGGGGCGATGATACTGATTTGCTGCTGAAGGATTTGGGTGTCTTCTGCAGTGTTCAATCTTGGGGTTTATCGACGTCAAGCCGTCAAGTCCTATAAGTCCTACGACTTCTTTCGGCATGACAACAAAGAGGCCATGAAGATCCGCAAGTGAGTCTTTTTTTTAAGAACTGACTCCCAGGTCAACTCTTTCTGGGCCATTATGAGACTGAATGTAATGGGGCTTGTTTCTTCTCAATAAGTATCTTGTGGGTATTTTAAGTGGAAGCTATCTGATAGGCAAATCACCTTGGGCTTGTTGGGTAGAAAAACAGGTTTCAGGGAGATGGTTGTAGGCTGTGCCTAGCAAGAGAAGATACATGTGTTGGGGCACAAAGGAAGGTATAAGATGATATAAATATTTAAAAGGAGCCAGGCATGGTGTCACATGCCTGTCATACCTGGGACTCTAGACCCAGGCAGGAGGATGGCAAATTGAAAGCCAGCTTCAGCAATTTAGGAAAGCCCAGGGCCCTAAGCAACTTAGCAAGACCCTGGCTCAACATTTTAAAAAGGGCTGGGAACTTAGCCCAGTGGTAAAGCACCCCTTGGTTCAATCCCCAATACCCCCCCCAAAAAAAAACTTAAGTGGGGGAAAAAGATCAAATTAAGGAAACAATTTGACCAGAGGGAAACTAAGTGAGAGGGGATGAGATTCCTGCAGCAATCCCACTGTTTGTGTCCTCCACTGTGTTTGAGCCTAGCTCTTCTTGCTGATTTTCTTTGCTCTCATGGCAGACATTGTGCCATGGTGGCCCTGGAAGACGTTAAGACCTATCTGACTGAGGAGAACGGGCAGATTGCGGTGAGCTCTGTGGTTTCCACCCTGTCAGCAACTGAGCTCTCAGTCCCACCTTGGGTCTGCCTTGGTGTGGGGCTCCATTCCTCTGTCTCCATTGATTTACCTCATGTGTTTTCTGCCCAGGTATTTGATGCCACCAATACTACCCGGGAGAGGAGAAAAATGATTTTGAACTTTGCCGAGGAGAATTCCTTCAAGGTAGGATCTGACTCCATGGTAGATTAAAGGGATGAGTAGAGGCGGGGCGTTAGGATGGGGTATGGATCTGTTTGACTCTGGTGAGGATGGGATTGGGAATCTGATTTTCTTCTCTTGAGTATACCCCCGATCCTTGAGTGTTTTCTTTCAGGTCCTTTCTCAGACCTTTAGCCTGTATGTTTGAGTCCCAGGGGATGTGGTAAGAGCTATTTTAAAGTGAGGAGGCCTTGAAGGATTTTCATGAAGAAAATCCTGGGAGATGTGGTGGCTGGGTGGGGTAGGAGCATGTGCTCTTAATTAACAGCTTGGTATTTTTGGTTTGTTTATAACTGCCTTCTCTCCGTGGCCAGGTATTCTTTGTGGAATCTGTTTGTGATGATCCTGATGTCATCGCTGCCAATATCCTGGTGGGTGACACCCCTATGTTTCACCTCTTTCTTACCTTTGTGGCCTGTGTATATATGTGTGTATGTATGAGGAAGGGTAGTGATAGAGAGAAATAGAAGTGTTAAATGTCACAGAATGATCTCTTTTCTCTGTCAGAGAGAAGTGCAATTTTGTATTTCCAGATTGTTCCTTAGGGAGAAAAAATAGGCTTTGCAGAATAAAATAAGCATTAGCTGCTGAAAAGAGACCAATTCTTAGACTGTACGAGTCCTGGCTTGTGTTCTGTTATTATCTGGGTTCTGAGACCTAGATATTATCCTAGATCAGACTTTTTATTATCTGTTAGGGCTACCTTACAGGAATGTCATCTGCCCTGAAATTATCTAACATTCTGGTCAGCATTCTATACACCTAGCTCCTTGTGCCCTGTGCCCTGTGAGGTCACAGCACAAGACAGTCCTTATCCAGTGGGTTGTGTTGTGCTGTGCCAAGTCATCATCTGACATGCTCTCCCAGCAATGTCAGAACTGGGGTCATCTGAGGGAGAGGCACTGGGTCCCAAGTCAGGCACTGGGCCACACTGGGCCTCTTCTGAGTGGCAGTGGGAGAAAATTGGAGTCCATTCTATTTTCCCAGGAAAGTACATAAAGGGATTGGGCCCAGGAGCAGTGTCAGCTGCGTGACTGCCTCTGTCCTTCAGCCAAGGGCAGGCACATGACTCCCCGGTTGTCTTTCCCTTCTTGGTTGCCAGGATCACAGGACTAGGGAGGGAATGCTCAATGAATGGAGAGTGCCACCACTCCAGTGAAAGGCTACTTTTATGGACCTCTTTTTCTTTTCTTAACAGTGGCTATTTGTAGGAGGGCTGTTAAGGGCAGACCTCTGACACAAGACCCTTACTATTCCTTTGATTTCAGGAGGTAAAGGTGTCAAGCCCTGACTACCCTGAAAGGAACAGGGAGAATGTGATGGAGGACTTCCTGAAGAGGATTGAGTGCTACAAAGTCACCTACCAACCCCTTGACCCAGACAACTATGACAAGTGAGGTTTTAAGGCCATGGTTAGAAGGCCCTGAAGAAGGGGTCTCATTAGGAAAAGAGCCTTTCTCCCTCTGCCCCCTAACTTCCTCCTAGACTTGTAAACGTTATATTATTCCTAAGAAACAAGGTATGGATTGTGGCTTTTATGTGAGTTGCATTTTAAACACTGACATTTTTTTATCATCAATTCTCTAGAGCAAAATTTTTTGCATCTCGGCATTACTGACATTGTGAATGGGATAATTTTTTGTTGTGGGGTCTGTCCTATCCATTGTAAGATATTTAGCTACATCCTGGGCCTCTGCTGAGTAGATGCCAGTAACATCTTCGAGCTGTGACAACCAAAAATGTATAAAGACATTGTGAAATGTCCCCTGAGAAACAAACCCATTTAAGAACAACTCCATATCAGTAGTTCTGAACTGGGGTGTTACAGGACATCCTGGGACATGTGTCATCATTTTTTATCAATTTTAAATGTTTATTATATGAATTATATAATATGAAATATGTATGTTAATACATATGCTTAAATCACATGTAATGTAACACATATATAATATTGTACATATTATATTTTGCACATATAAAATGCATGTAAAGCCCTCAGAACATTCCTGACTTAGAAATATCTGATTGATATTAACCATCATTACTATAGCAATGTCTATTGGTGAGGTGATAAAGAATATAGATGAATTCACCAAATGTAAGGTATGGGAGCCATAGCAAAATGTCAAGTTCATGTTGAAGAAAAATAGTGTACACATGGAAACCTGGGGGAATGTTTCCTTGTGAAAGAGTGTGCATTCAGGGCAGTTGACGGCTCTATTCAAATAAGGATACAGCCTTGCAGCCAAGCAAATGGTGAGACCAGTGTGCCTGGGACACCATCAAATTGCTGCAGTGGTCTGTTTAATATTTTGAACAAGTGTACATATTTATAGATTTTTATCTCTGGTTGTAGGATATTGGATGATTTCTATCATTTTTGGCACTAGGGATTGAACCCAGGGACACTCTACCACTGAGCTACATCCTTGGTCCTTTCTATTTTTTTTTATTTTGAGACAGAGTCTTATTTAGTTGCTTGGGGCTTCACTAAGTTGCTGAGGCTGACCATGAACTTGGAATCCTCTTGCCTCAGCCTCCTGAGTCCCTGGGATTATAGATAAGCACTGCCATGCCCCACATCACTCTATTTTTTCTTAATTTTTAAAATAAGCCCTATTACTTTTTTTTTTTTAAAGACAAGGATTTTTTTTTAAAGAGAGAGAGAGAGAGAGAGAATTTTTTTAATATTTATTTTTTAGTTTTCGGCGGACACAACATCTTTGTTTGTATGTGGCACTGAGGATCGAACCCCGGCTGCACGCATGCCAGGCGAACGCGCCACCGCCCGAGCCACATTCCCAGCCCAAGCCCTATTACTTTTATATTGAGAAAAATCTTGTGATGGCCACCAAGCAGGCCATTTTTAGCAGTGGCTTTGAGAGAGTCTTGATTAGGTAGATGGAAGGTGTGGGTAGGTTTCTCTGCCTATTATTTTGCTCTCCTCCCCTCCTCTCATTTTTGGTGGCACCATATTCTTACCACCCCAGAGGGGGACTGTGCTTCTCACCAACTTTGAGGCTTAACAAACTCTTTAGATCACCTGGTCTAGTGCCTTATGGGAAGCCTGAGTTCTGTTTGCCTTACCCATTGTATGGCACAGTTCAGGTGTGTACCACCCTACCCAGTTCCCCTCCCCCACCTTACTTATTCTCAGATTGTTTTACCCTAGAAGTTTTGTTTTCCTTCCCTGTCCTAGGGATCTTTCTTTCATCAAAGTGATAAATGTGGGCCAGCGTTTTTTAGTCAACAAAGTCCAGGACTACATCCAGAGCAAGATTGTCTACTACCTCATGAATATTCATGTCCAGCCTCGCACCATTTACCTTTGCCGGCACGGAGAGAGCGAGTACAATCTCTTGGGAAGGATTGGGGGTGACTCTGGCCTCTCTGTGCGGGGAAAGCAGGTGAGTCATTAGCTAGCTAGCTAGATTTCCTAGGCTTAGAATTAGAAGGGCATGGTGGAGGTCATCTATTTTATCCCTGTATTAAATCTCATTTGGGCAGATGGTCAGGCAAATGCTCAAGATGCTTTCTTGCTCATGGCTTCAGCTTCATGTTAAAGTATGGTTAATTTGGAACTATCTCCAATGTGATCATTCAGCCATTGAATATTTATTGGGCATGACTTGTATACTTAGCACAGTACAGGGTGCTCCAGTTCAGGTTCATTTCCTCTTGGGTTTACATTTTGATCATGGTTCAACAAATTGCCCCTTTATAGGCTGAGTTAGCAGTGCGTGTGTGCTTTGTATGAATGTGTGTGTGTATGTGGGTGAGTATATTGAGTATGTGTATGTTTTCTTTTTTTTATTTTTATTTTTAAACCCCAGTTTTCCCAGGCTCTAAAGAAGTTTCTAGAGGAGCAGGAAATAAAAGATCTTAAAGTGTGGACAAGCCAGTTGAAGAGGACTATCCAGACTGCTGAGTCTCTTGGAGTGACCTATGAGCAGTGGAAGATTCTGAATGAGATTGATGCTGTGAGTGGAGTCTCTCATTCAGGTGGAAATTCTCAGGAGTCATGATTTGGACAGTTTTGTCTAGAAACTAGAACCACCAAGTAAAAACTTTGAGGAAGCTGAATCTGTAGCCATCTGGGGGGGATTGGGGGAGGAAATGTGGAACACCCATCAGGGCTTCCTGCCTACTTAAAGATCAGTGCCAGCGATGGGACCCAAACCAATGTTTGACCCAGCCATTCTGGTACCTGGGGAGACTGGGGCTAATGAGGACTTGTTTTGTTCTTTTGTATGATTTCCTCCTGGGAAGAAGAAGTAGCTAATAAACCCGTTGTTTTTTTTTTTTTTTTTTTTTTTTTTTTTTTTTTTTAATTTCTGCTTTGATCATTTGATCAGCTATTCTGGGAAAGTCCTTCCCCAAATTTTTCTTGGCTTTTCCTAACCCTGAACACAGAAGTAAACATTAATTTTTCCTTCCCTCCTCTCTACTAATTTATTCCTCCTTCAAGTTCTTCAGTCTCATCAGTGTCCCTCC
This sequence comes from Spermophilus citellus, assembly GCF_964194105.1. Lineage (NCBI taxonomy): Eukaryota > Metazoa > Chordata > Mammalia > Rodentia > Sciuridae > Spermophilus > Spermophilus citellus. Next base: position 129,077,666 of record NC_138187.1, on the reverse strand, counting down.
TTCCCTGCTTCTTATTCCTTTTAACCTGTTGACTCTTCTTGACCTTTACATTCCCCACAGAAGTAGGAGAAAGTGACAGCTTTCTCTCTGCTGTGGCTCCCATCCATGGTGCCTGTGACACCCTGGTTACAGTCAGCTGCAGTCCATGAAAGGACCCAGCATAGGGCCTGACACATAGTAAGAAATCGGTGTTCTTCAGTGGCGTCTTCTTTCTGTGGGATAGGACAATGTGGACTCTACCACGCGGCCTGCGCAGTGGTTTCATTAATGAGGTTCTAGGCATAAAGTTAGTTAGAAGAGATCGAAATAAAACACACAGACCAGTTACCTTATTTATATTGCCAGGTCCGAGACGGCTCCCCTCTCTGGTTCCCACCTCTAGCCGCCCAGCAGGGCAGCGAGGATTACTCAGGGCTAGCAGGAGAGAGAGAGAGTGAACACGCCGGGGGAGTAGCCTTTTATTTGGGGAACAAGAGATTCAGGGGAGAATTCCATCCAATGAAGGTTGAGGGGGGGCTGCACTCCAAGGTCAGGGTCAGTGATTGGGTCCCCGGGGTCAGTGGTCAGGCACACCCCCACACGGATGGGCTCTCTCATCAGGAAAGGGTCGGGAAAGCTTCGACACCACCAAAGCGCCTCAGGCCCTTAACGGGAGTCACCCAATCACGTGTCAGAATGGCTTCCCACAGTGGACCAGTCCACCTCCTCAGCCAGTGTGGCTTCTTGCAGGGCGTGTGTGAGGAGATGACATACGAAGAGATCGAGAAGCAGTACCCAGAGGAGTTTGCTCTTCGAGATCAAGACAAGTATCTGTATCGCTATCCTGGCGGGGAGGTGAGACTTCTCATGTGGAGTAACAACCCAGCCCTTTGCTGGTGGGGGAATAGCTTTAATTTGGAGGATGGATTGATGTGATCGTAGGGGATGTACAAAGGTAGCCTAGCCATCATTTACCTTCTAACCTTTGAGCCATCCTGTGTTTAATTCAGCTCAGGCAGTCCAATGCCTCATTAATTTGTTAAGATCTCTAGAGAAAAGAGTCAAAGATGTCCCCTGAGTCGAGAATACTATGGAATCAATCTGATCTTTTTTACTCCTTTTTTTTTTCCATTCTGCTCCCTCAATCTCACCACTACCCAAGTGGGTCTAGTCACCAAGTAAATATATGGGGCATAAATTACTTCTCTGTTATCTTTAGTGTTTTAGACTGTTTCTTTTTCTAAGTGGCTTCATACTCTAGAACGTTCAAGGCGAAAATAAATAAACCAGAATGGCAGAGGTCCAGGAAACTTCTAGAAGACTCTCATTGCCTTACACTCTGCCTATTAGTCATGGGAACTACAACAACAAAACACACACATGCAAGTTGAATTCAAACTTTTCGTAACCTGTAATTTTCTTGTTCTTAATATTGCTATTTAAAGATCCAAGAAGTATTCTTAAGTTTTGGGCAGGGGTGGGGGTGGGCAGTGGCATTTAGTAAGCAACATGGAGTCACTGAGCCTCCAGGAAGAGAGCCAGCCTGGGCAAGAAGTGGCCTCTTGACTCTGGGATTCAGCCGCTGGCCTGGCTGCCAGCTTGCACCTGGCCTCTTACCAGCCTGCTCCACTTGCCCCCACAGTCATACCAGGACCTGGTACAGCGGCTGGAGCCTGTCATCATGGAGCTGGAACGTCAGGGCAATGTCCTTGTCATCTCCCACCAGGCTGTCATGCGATGCCTCCTGGCCTACTTCTTGGATAAGGGCGCAGGTGCTATTTGAGGGAAAGTCTGGGGACACATCTATGGGGAGAGAGCCTGGCTCATAGTGGCACCAGGATTCCTGGCAACTGGGCCTCCCCCTCTTCCACTCAAACTAGAGTACATTTCTCAGGCAGTGGTTTGGGGCTCCCAGCAGCCACTGGGTCAACTGCTAGCTGAATTCACTCCACTATTACAAAAGCCCCGGTGGAGGGTGGCTGCTGCTGGTGCTGCTTGATTCTAACTGCTAAGGGACCAGTGTCCTGCTAACACTCCTGGCAGCATCAGGAAAGTGACTGAATAGTCCCAGCTTGTCACTCTGGCTACTAGGAAGGTGGTATCTTAGAAGTATCTTCATCCTTTGGGTTGGGGGTGGGCAGCTCTTTCCAGGTAAGAATAGTAAGGAAGTGCTGTTTCCTTTTCTGATCCTTCCCTTCTCAATCTCTTTGAGCCACCAGAAGTCTGCAGATTGGCCTTTGGGTATCCAAATGGACCATAGTCTTCCTTCCCATGGGGCTTTGGGCATGGCACTTACTCCTGTTTTGCCTGCATGGAAGAAGCTGAAATGGCCTTATTTCCTTCCTTACCACTCAGAAGAACTAGGTGGCTTCTTAGTCCTGATCATTGTGTGGGGCTTAGGGAAGGAGCTGAACAACTCTAGATGGTGGTCAGGATTGAAGACTAAAGAGTTCAGAAAAAAGTCACAATTACTCCACTTCCCTCATCCAATCTTTCTGCTTTCAGATGAGCTACCATACTTGAGGTGTCCTCTCCATATCATCCTCAAACTCACTCCTGTGGCCTATGGTAACTATGAGCCCAGGGACTGGCAAGAGGTGGGGATTAAAGAAGGTCAGATGTTTGGGTTTTCTCTGAAGATTGTCCAGAAATTTGAATGCATCACGTCCATATGTCAGGGACATTGCATTAGCATTTTGCATTTTTAAGGGGATGTATGTATAAGTGTGTTGGAGAGTTTGTTTTCCTGTGTGGAAACTGAGGAATTCTCCTTTGAGCTTTCTCCTGAGGGCCTTTCTTTCCCTTGTTTCTCAGGGTGCAAAGTAGAAACGATTACGCTCGGAGTGGAGGCTGTGAACACTCACCGTGAAAAACCGGCTGTAAGTATTTTCCCGTGGACAAACCTGCCAGTTCCCACCTCCCTGAGTCCTTGAACCTTTGACATAAAGAGATTGGGGTTTCTTTTATGTACAAAAGAAAAGCTGATCCAGAATTCATGGCCTCCATAGTCTGCTTCTAAAAGGCAACCATATGGGAACTATTAATTTTTAAATCGGTACCTCTTTCATGAATCTTAACCTTGAAAGTTGGCTCCTAGACATTCAGTTAAATATGGGAAGTGCTTGGCTGAAGTGAAATCCAGACACCCTGCCCCAGGAAGTCTCCCTTTAAAGAGCAGGGTTCAGAGGAGCTGGAAGGTGGGGTCAGCAGGTTGAGGTGGGTTCCTGCTCTGCCTCTGTGATTTGTGTGGCCTTAAGTAAACCCCTTTTTTTGGTGGACCCCTTTCTGATCTGGGATCTGATGATCAGGGAGCTTTCCCCCGCTGTGACCCTTTGATTCCCCTGGGGCCAGGAGACCAGGCCACGTCCTGTGTGAGGCCAGAGGAACAGGAGGAAGGAAGCTGCTGTGGTTTCGAGTGTTATTTAACCTTTGTGAGTGAGCTTCTGGCGTGGCTTTCATTTGTGTGGTGTCCCTCCATTTCCAATCAGAACAACCTCCCCAAGAACCAAACCCCTGTAAGGATGAGAAGGAACAGCTTTACGCCTCTATCCAGTTCGAATACAATAAGGCGTCCGAGAAATTACAGTGTTGGGAGCCGGCCCCTCAAGCCCCTCAGCCCTCTCCGTGCCTTGGACATGCAAGAAGGGGCCGACCAGCCGAAGACCCAAGTCAGCATTCCGGTGGTGTAACCGTGTGTTTCCCTTTAGCCCTGGCCTCCTGCCCTTGTCACTAATCTCCAAGGAGTCATTTAACTTCCACCGCCACCCCTTCCCTCAACACCTCACCATTATTCTTAACCCAGAATATGAGGTCACACATGTACAGGCCAACTCTAGTCGTTCTCCAGTTGGAAACAGCTCCTCATCCAGGGGCAGGATGGCAAGTTGGGTTTTTAGGATGGGGTGGTCTGGAGAAGGAGAAAAAGGACACATTCTCCCTGGGGGCTAAGCATGCCTCATAACTTGGTTCTTTGTTCTCTGGTGTCTAACCTCACTCATGTCCTAGTGTTGGTGAAGTGGGGATGGTGGTGAGCGAAGGGAACCAGGAAAGCCCAGTTTTCCTTCACCTTGTCTCTTTAATGTGAATTTAACTCACAGTCCTCACTTAACTCGTTTTCATCTCCCCTCTGGATTGTCTAGTATAATGCATGACATTGTAGTGTCTGTCAAAGAGGGAAGGGGCAGTTGGTGTGGGAGAAGTCCAGGCCCCAGTAGTGTTTTCTAGTGGGTCTAAGTGGATCTGGACTGGAGGAGTCTCTCCTTTCCCTTCTCCTTCCTCTCCAGCCAGGTCCTGAAAGGGCCAGCCCAGGTTACAGAACATCCACAGAATGCTCTGGAGCTTGCAAGTGGACATAGGGTGAGAGTTCTTATCTCTTTTCACGAGAAACAATCCTATGTTTTTGATGCCCTGGGGAAACCTGGCCCTGGGGATGTGGGACACATCTTGGTTTGTATTTTTACCTAGAAGAGCCAGGGGTAGTCCTTTGCTGGCTGTGGAGTGGGGTTCAGGAGGATAGGGTGGTCTCTAACCCTTGTGGGCCTCTCAGTTCAGCCAGATCTTTTTTCCTGTGGCTTTCAGGTTCTTTGCCAATCACAGCAACTTTCCTGCCACAGCCAGTGACCTCTGGGGCTTTTTAGAAGGATGAAGTTAGATTCTGGAGTCACCATTGATGTCTGAATCACTCAAAACAAAAGGCAGAGAAGAGCTCACTCCAGTTCACCAAAGCTGCTTATTATTTTCCAGTAATTTCCAGCATACCCCTAAAGTTATTATTATTATTATTTTAGCAGGAGAAATTTTTTTTCCAAGTGTGGAAAAACTCGATGATGAACTTAATCTCTTTTCTTGGGGCATTCTTTTGTTCATAAGGAGAAATTAATTTGACATTTTGTGAATTTCATGCAGTCTAGCTCTTTCCTGACTATTCTAATTTATCTATTCATTTCTGTCATCTCATTTTCTTTGTAGGGTTTAAAAGTAATTGTTTAAAGAAGGGACTCTTAGCCCCTTGATAGCATATAATGGTTTTCCTTCTATCTCAATTTTGTATACAAAATAGATGAATGTATATACGCACATTTTTCCGAGAGACAAATCTAGAGTTCTCTTGGGATTTTTAAGATAGGTGATCCCCTGCCTATCCGTTTACTTTTTAGAGTTAGCTGGTGGGAACAAGTTAACTATTTCCCAAGGGTTTTTGTTTTGTAATAGAAAACCTTTCATCATGGCTCTCACCCAGGAACCTTCCTTGGGATCTCCTTTACAGCTTTGGAAACTTACACAGGCCTGGGTCCATCTGAGTCAGGCTGAATGCTGACTCAGAAACTGGAGTTGAAGTCTGGACACATGTGTGTTTAAATAGCTTCCCTGATGATTCTGATTCATACCCAAGGTGTTCCACCTTATGAAGCTAAGTGGAAACATACCAGATAGTAGTTTCTTGGACAAAGGATCAACCTTGGCATTCTGAATTCCTCTTAATTCTAAAAGGACAGTTCTTTGGAGTTCAATATTGGAGCAGATCACCGTAGTAAGTGAAGCAGGCCTCTCAGTCAGGCTGCTGTGCTTTAGAGACTTACTGTAGGTTCTAGTTTCACCTTTCACCTTTCACATTGTGCAGTGATGTGGAACAAACCTCTAAATGACCTTGCATAAAAGCTGGGTTTCCAAGCACCCTGGAGAGAGGTCCTGAGGTACAGTCTGTAAGATGAGGAAGGTTGTCTCCACCTTGAGCCCTTCACTTTTACATTCCAAATAGAATACCACAGCTGCTTTCCAAAGGCTGCTGGCCTAGCGTCTTCTCAAAATTGTGTCTAAGACATAAAATTACCTGCTCTTCCTGTCAAACTGTTGCACAAGGTCTGTAGTAGTGTCTTTGTGGGGCTTGGAGCTGGATGGGGGAAGAAAGAACAGAAATAGAAAAAGAAAGGTCCTTGTCCTCAAGAAGGTTACTTTAAGAGACAGGGCATGTAATTTACAGCAAATGAACATTCACAAAAGAGCCACACACTGAGTCTGGAAGTGCTGTTGTTGCCGTGGACTACAGATTGCTTGTGACTATTCCCTTTTCCAGTGGCTGTGAGACCAAAAGTGTTAGGGGATAGAAAGACCCCATCTCCCCAGTGTGAGAAGGAGAGCCTGGGAGGTATGCATGGCTCTTTTACAGGGTTGCCTTTTCTAATTTGGTTGGGATGATGGCAACTCTAGCCCAAATGGTTATTCGATCTATTCTCCTGCTGCAAGGTGATAGTAATTTAGAGATAATAAATGAGAAGAGGGAGAACTTTGATCCAAAGACGTGGGATTTAGACGGCACCTCCTCTTAGGCAGAGGAGCCTTCTCTGACTGACTACCATTGTGTTAGTCTGTTATAAACACTGTCATTAGAGACAGGTCACTGGATGTTCATTTTGGCAGTCATTCTGCTGATAATACTTTTAATCTTCCCCTGTGTTAGTTTGCTATTCCCAGAGGAGTAATGGAGGTGACCTTATCCTTACATAGGACAGGGGAAGTTAGAATTTGAAAACAGCACCAGTTTCAACATCCTTTGATTTTTGATCCCTTCAGAGATGTTCACAAAAGAAGTCAAGAGAATATAGAATTGAATAGAGCTCTTCGGGATTTTAGGGAAGTCCTACTTCCCATCTTTTTTTTTTTTTCTATTCTTCTTCCCCTTGTTACTTGAAATGTATATTGGTAGTAGATACCTGTTACTCTGCTTATGTCTATATCACAAGTTCTACAAAGAAAGGATGGACTCCAGAGAACCCTTTGCTGAGGTTTTAATTGTTGCCATGGGGGAAATAGGTGAGACTTTGATCTATTGGAATAAAACGGGAAATGAAAACCATATTTTATTTTTGCTAGTTCCAAGCTGAATGAGGATGTCTGTAACAGATTTTTGAAAGGATTTTGTTGCAGATTCAGAGAACCCACTTCTCTTCTGTTCTTACTTCCTAATTTCCAAATTGGAATTTAGTTCTTATTTATTATCAATAGTGTCCTTTTTGTTTTGGTAATGGGCTGGTTTTATTTTTTTTTTAATTTAATTTTATTTTTTTTTTTTGTTTTTCTTTTTTTTATTGTTGGTATGGGCTGGTTTTACATCGAATTTGAAAGTAAAATAGAAAAATCTTTTTCAAGTAAGAAAACCTTTTAAAAGTCTTTTTAATCTTAAGATTTTAAATCTTTTAAAAATCTTTTATATGCATTGTGCTGGGGAATTGCCCTATGTCATTGTATCTGGGTTTTGATTTTGTTTCCCAAGAAATTGGAGTAGAGGATAAGATGTATTTGTACTCCTGGATGGAATGGTTGAGTGTTTCTTGTGAAGATCTGATAGACCTCTTGCAATCCACATTTGATCTTCAGATGCACTGATATTTGAAGAAACACGATATATACCTGTTTGCAAATAAATCCATCTTTTGGGTTTTCTGGGGGCAGGAGATCTGAGTTCTAGAGTTCTCATTGATGCTTGGGGTGGCCAGTGGACAAAGGGAAACACGTCCTGGGTGATGAAATCTCATGCACCTTCCACTATCCTAGCCAAGCCCAGAAGCCATTGTATCTGTTGTCAAGAGGTTTGATAGACGTACCCAGCTTTTCTTATATGTATTTTGACTTTTTGTGTGTGTTTTAAAATGTTTTATTTTAAAAATATATTGTCACATTGTCGTGGTAGATCCTTGCCTTTCCCTAAAGATGACATAGACATCAGAAGTGTGTCCAGGAATTTTGTTTAGATTCTTGGTGTCCCTAAGACTATTTCTAAAGGGATCTGTGCTGACTGACTGTGGGCTCTGATAGGGTCTGCAGGCCAACAGTCTTCTCGGTTTTCTCATTGTACTGTTTTTTAGTATGGTAAGTTATTGTAATTGTCTATCTATGGCACATGTCCTGCAAAGAAAGGAACTAAACACTGTACATTTTCTTTATGGGGAAATTCTGTGTGCTATAATTTTTCATAGACATTTCTTATGTAATAGTGGTCAAATTCTCAGTGTTTATAAAGATGATAGTTGTATGGTGTTTTGTGAACTCAGATAAGGGAATGCCTAGTCAGAATCTGAAGTTGTGATTTCTACTTGAAGTCATCTTGTCCAGTCCCCTGCTTTAGAGTAAGACTTTTCTTTCACTATCCATTCCTGAATCTTCTGTCCTCAGCTTATCCTATTAAGGAATGTAGCATTCTAATGAAGAGTGTTATTGTTTTTAATCTGCCATGCATTTGGCTTTTATTCCTAATATAATAAATGCAAAGGAAATTTGCATTCAGAAACTGATTTTAAATGGGCAAAGGTATTCTTTCCCATAAGTCTTTCACTGGGTATCTGTGGCCAACATTTACTTACTATTTTTGTATCTGAATTGCTTGTATACATTTTTATTGTTGTTGAAGTAACAAAATCAACTCATTGTAATACAGTGATGGTTTTCTATGGCAAAAGCAAAGAACTGAATGCCACCCTCTTTGGAGGGGACTAGGAGTGGGGCTGAGCTCCATAGGTTTGAATGGAAATGGGCTGGGCTGGGAAACCCAGGAATAGAGTTCTACCGTGGACTTCCCAGGCACAGCTTCTGTTGAACATAGGAGCATTAATCTCTAGCACCATTCTGATTTAATCTGGTGACATGATGACATAAGTTTTTACTTAGATCCACTAAAGGTGTATATAACTGTATTGGAAATGTGCTTTTGTGTGTGTGTGTGTGTGTGTGTGTGTGTGTGTGTGTGTAGAATGGGTAAATAAAATTGTTGAGTAACTTGAACCTATCAAAAGGCTTCTGGGTTTTTTGTTTTGTGTTTTGGGCTATGTCCCCACCCACACCCTCTAAAACTTTATTGCATGCTGAGAAGACTTGGGTAGACCAACGTGGGTTCTCAGTGCGACTATAGACAAGACTCTCTTTCACTACCTTTTAGGGAGGATGGGAAAGATATGGGAAGCGCATGAACTTGGGTAGTCATGTATACCTGTTGGTACCTATGCAAGAATTAAGGGAAAATTACTCTCAACCCTATGGTGCTGTGACTCCTACTAACAACATGTAGCTCATATTACCTATTAAAAAAAAAAAAAACTTGTGAGATCTTTTACAATTTAGTGTCTGTTGCTTTTAAAATATACCCCACCTATTTTTAAAGAGATTAACAGCCAATGGTAAAAAATGGTTATTTAACAACTTCTGAAACAGGAACTAGAGCTGAAATTGCTTTTGCTATTCTCATGCCTCATTCCTTATTACTCTAAGAAGGGCCACAAGCTCATTAGAAATGCAGAGTCTCAGGCCCCCGAATCAGACCTTCATTTTTACAGGATCACCAGGCACATTTAACATTTGAGAAACATTGTTCTAAGGGGAAGAACTCACAAGGTAAAACATTGAATCCAAACTTAGGGGAAAAAGTTGATTTGCTCTGATCACTGACTTCAGAATGGCCTGGAGTAACTACAATGGTAGGGACCCTCCTCAGAAGCCAAGTAGCCTCTGACTGCAATGTCACTTTTTTGGCATGGTCTTTGGCTGAAGTAGGCTGCATACTCTCTTTTTGCCACAGGAATCCTGATCACTTCTGCTTCATATCTTAGGTATGTAGCTTATGGTCCAGGTCTGCAAGGAGCACCTGGCCCAACATGGTTACAAGGTCAGCTTCTCAGGGAAAGAAGCCCTTGCCTATGCCATTAGAGTTTGTCTGACTCCTCAGAGTGCAGGTGTGTGTGTGCAAGCACACCAGTGTGTCCTTGCATGTATGTGTGTGGAGGGGATGGGGGCTGAAGGGTAGGGGACACAATAGAAGGACTGGGGCTGAATTCTGCTCTGTTTTTCTTCATTCATCTATTGGTTGTGGTATAACCAATACCTCTTCCTCTTTGACTCCTAGGAAGTGAATACTGTGCCGACTGAGCATAAACCTGCCTCTGTGACGTCCTTCACATTGCACTCCTGATGGTGTGGAGGCTGAGGCCAGACCTCTCCAAGGGACTGGATCTTCTGAAAAACGTGGGATGTCAGCTCCCCTGAGGCTAGAAATGGAGGTTAAGTAGGGACTGCAAATTCATGGCTACCAAAATGAGTCCTGGCAAAAGTCACCACATTTCTTTCCCCATGCCTAACGGGAATATCAGTTATACTGTGCCTCAAAACATTTAACAGCCGGAACCAATTAGTTTTCATCATCTCTTTGTTGGGTTTGGTCCAGGTTTGTGGATATCATTCTGTTTAGGCATTTAGCATCCTACCTGTGACTACAACCCTAGCTGTCTGTTTGCCCAAGGTGCACATGTACTTCTTCAAATGTGGTTTCTGAGTGAGAGGGATGAGCTCCAGGAAGCCTTTTCTGTGTAATAAGAACTGGTCTTTGCATCCACCGCAGGCCAGCTGGCTAGAGTCCAATATACATATGCTAACAGCCACCTCTTGATATATTATTAGAAGTGAGCAAAATCACCAGGTAAATGGAAGGTATCTGAGAAATTCAGTACCTAGAATGTCTCTTCTGAAGTGATAGAAGTCAGTGTCAATAGCACCCTTTTCATTTAGAAAAGTTTTTCTCATTTTAGGCCCTTCAGGGGAGAGTCTGACTAGAAGACTTCCCCGAAGGTTACTCATCTTTAAGTTCTCTTTTGTACAGCTGTATTTTCTACCTGATGCATGTGCCTCTCATAGCTGAAAAGAACTGAGGTACTTCTCCTCAGTGACTGGAATGAGGGCTGGAAAAAGAGAGTGCCATTTCATGTATAACCCCATGAAGGAATGAAAACAGCTCTTGGGCATTAACTCTATTGGGAATTTTTTTTTTTTTTTTTTTGGCTTTGAAACAGGTAAAGATAGACCTATCCTTTGATGGGATCTGTCATGGTGACCTGGTCTCTAGGAAAGCTGTGACTGTCATTTCAAGAAAGCAGTCTATTGATGTCTGTCTCTGATCCAGTTCACTATCTTGATCAACTGGTCTCCCATGTCACACCACGGGAGAAGAACCAAGACTTCGGTGCATTTGTCACTTGCTTACCTTCTAGAGAAACCAGATCACCATTCCAAGATCAGTGATTGTCAAATGTGCAAATATGTCTCTGTGAATGTGACTTTAATATGTTGCTGCTCTCATGGAGGAAGAATGTGGAATCCTCACAGGACATTATATCTTACAAACAAAATCTATTTTTTTTTTTTAAATTTTAAGAATAGTACAGTTTGGGCTTTAATTATTACTTTTTTTTTTTCTCACTCAAATGCACACTTACTGGGCAAAAGTCTGAGTAGCAAGAAAAATAATGAGATTCAGCTTTCCCTAAATGGTTCTTTTGTACTGTGGATGGTGCAGAAGACTGTTACTGACTATGTGAAGAGCTGGGCTGGAGGCAGCTCAGCATCTGGCACCTGGGAGCTTATTTTACATGCACAAAGCTGCCTTCAGAAGGCTCCTTACTCTGCTCTGTAGCAGATGTTTTTCATCTGGCTGCTTGTAGCATGCTGTACTGTATTGATTTGTTCTTCTGATGCAGATTTCTTTCTGCATCTAAATATACTGTTTTCTGATGATTAATGTTTTATTTAGTTATTTATTTATCCATACAAAGCATTTTTATATCAGCATTTGCATGTATTTAATCAGAATGTAATATAATTTGTGTTGTTAGCTTTTTGGTAGAGGCCTAGGTGGTTTGAACTTTTAAGTTTAATGTCCATAGTGTTCCTGAAATTTTCAGAATGTGGATATCTGTAAAAGGATAGTAACTATGTAAAAGCACAGTGGACTTTTTTTGAGCACTTTTTTCCTCATTGATTTTTATTATAAACCAAGAAATGCATTTCTCTGGAGAAATGTTCATCTCCTGGATAAATAAAATCATGCTAAAATATGTGAGTAATATGTATTGTTTTTCCAATAAGAAAACACAATAAAAGTTATTTTAATTAAAATACATTAATTTTTTAAATAACACACAAAAGAAGATAACATTTGGAATATTATACGTACATAAAATATTAATACCATTGTTCAAATGTATTTGAAACTAAATTCTTTAAAATTTTTCTCAAATTATTATAGTGTATATATGTCCAAGTAGAGTAGTGTTTTTAATCAGTATCTACTATCTTTATCAAGTTCCACTAGCATTTCAGAGGGATATCAATGGGATTGTTACAGCCAGGCATTGTTGGTATTCTAGGCATTTATTTATTCAACAAATATTTCATGACTGCCTGTTGGTTGATAGGCCATGGATCAAAGTGCCTGCCCTTTTTCTAGAATTTATTATTGAAAAGTAAAAAGTTAACAGCAAGTCTGTAGCTCATCCCTCCCTCTGGGAATTATTTCCCCTTCATGAATAACCATGAGTAAAACCATTATTAGATAATAGTTAAGTAAATTGGTATGGTAAAAGAACTTGGTGCATTCTTCTTGGGATAAGTAGTATCAGACAAAAAATGTTCATAAGAAGAAGAATAAAATTATAGCATTTGATGATAAATGGATGGACCCAGAGAATATCACACTAAGTGAAATAAGCCAGACTCAGAAAGCATTTCCAAATTCTCTTAATTCAAAGATTCTTTGGACAGAATGAAAATTATTTATGAATTTTCCAAGTTTGGAACTAAGTGAGAAATAGTGGTTGTAAGTTTTGATAAATGTGTTGGACTTTGATATGGGTGTGCTCTCAAGGGTATAATTTCCTTGGAAAGATCTTTAGTCACTTGTAATTTAATCAGCCGTCAAGCCATCCTTGGTCAAAGGCTGGGAGAGTCTGCAATCATTCTCCATTTACAGATAGGTCATTGAACACCCTATTAAAAGACATCCCTTGGTACTGTTGAAATGTTTGTCAAAGCCAATATCTCAGAGCAAGGTAAATGGTAAGATTTGTAACAGTGAAGGCACAAGAAATATACCATACTATTTTTACTATTTTTATATGTCACCAGTAACAAAGATATCAGGATTAGAAAATGATTCAGAGAGTGCTCTGCGTTGTATGATGGCCATTGGTTGCTTTTCTCCTGTTGCTTTATTATACCATGTTAAACCTTTCCAGGGATTTTACTAGGGACCCAACTGTAAGGAGGCTCAACCTTGAGGCTACTAGCTTGCCTTTTTTGGTGCCAAAACTCCACTGGCTCTTCTTGTGGCAGTATGGCAATAGCCCATTCCCAAACTTTATGTTCTCTAAGCATAGTCTGCATCATTGACCTACATTCATTCTCTTCAGTTCATTTGAGAATTTAACAAGCAAAGTAAAAAGGTAGACACTTACAGGTTTTACATATAGTTCCCAGAAAAAGGTAGACACGGGTTTTGCTTACAGTTTAGAAGTGTCATGACCTGAAACTCATCCTTGGGTCTCAGGGTAGGAAACCAAGAGTTTGCTCTCCTTTGACATGGTAAAAATACGTGTACTCAGATGGCATCCATTTATCTCTAATTCTAAGTTCCAGAAAGCTTTGAAAACCAAGTTTTCTTCTAACCCATGTGAGAGTAAAATTAGACTTGAACTTTGTGAGGATATTTACAGTCTCTATGTATCCCATTTAGTGTGAATATTATATTTCATGGAGTAATATTAGAGTAAGACAATAGTATAAGCGATATGAACTCCATAAGGTCCTCAGAGTCATGCATCTAAAGTAAACCATTAAGATGAAAAGGTATTTACAATTATTTTCTGTAGTATGTGCTCTATTTTATGTTCGTATTTATGTAGGACTAAGCCAGATTTTCTTTCCCTTTTCAATCTTTTATTGTACAAACTCACACATATGTATATATAAAACTCTATGTAAGACACTGAAGAACATGTATTCCTCGAGAAGGAGAATATGTGGTATGTTAAAAACTATTCAAAACTTGGACTTAGGCAAAAAAGAGATCACTAGAATAAAATTTCAGTGAGTTACTGGGCACTTTTTTTTAGCAGACCCCCTAGGGATTATCAATTCCTTAGGATATGCAAGTTTGATTTTTTTATTATTCTTTTACAACCCTCTAAGAAGTTAGTTTGTAACATGGATGAAAATGTGAATTACTCTTATCTGAGAACAATGCAAATGATTCATGATCAGAACAAAGCAAGTGAGTTTTGTCCATTTTGTTTCAATTAATTTCCATCAATGTACAAAAGTCAATTCAAAATTGTATTGTTCTATAGGACATTAACTAGTTTTACATCTATTGAAATAGAATGCTTTTGACTATATAAATCTCTATTTCTCAAATTCTTCTCTGAACCAGTTATAGCATCTTTAATGACATTAATACATCATCTGCAATGACATATTAATGAATTAATGAATTCATTTTATATTATACAAGTGTCATATTTTTAACTTTGAAAATCATTCTTTAGAAGGTGCTTTTTACATAATAATTGAGAAAAGATAAGATGAATTAAATAAGCAAAATACAGTACATGATAATCAGTATGCATTTGATTTGATGGCTCAGTAGAGTTTCTAGATAACTATATTCTTTACATTTATTCCAACATTGCTTATTTCATTTTATTTTGAGACAGGATCTTGCTTAATTGCCGAGGCCTCAAACTTGAGATCCTTTTGCCTCAGCTCCTGAGCAGCTAAGATTATAGGCATGCACCACCACACCCAGCTCTGCATTGATTTTATTCATTTAGCAGACAATTCTGCTTTGCAATATGGGGTACAAAGGTATACAATACAAATAAGGCACAAACCCTTTTCTAGAATGGTTAACAGTTTAGTGTTGAAGTGTAGATGAAGGAAAAAACCTCTACCCTCTTAAACTCAGTAGCTGTGAACTGAGAATTAAACTGAAAAAAGACTGATTAGCAGAAAGAAAAGAATAAGAATTTACGCAACTCAAATATGTGTGGGAGAGCTAAGTAGCTCAAAGGAGTGGTTAGAATTGGGGGTTTATATGTCATTTTAATAGGTAAAGTGGTGGAAGAGAAAAGTACTTACAGGAAAAGTAATTACAGATAACCTTTTGTAATGATAAATGGGTTTTCAGGAGAACAAACAAGAGATAAGAAATTTTGTAATAATGTTTGTCCATGTAGGTATGAGTGGTCTGTATGCTTCAAGGCCATAAAACTCCCTTGGAGAAGAATTTGGGATAGACTTTATTTGCATTCTCTCTTCTGGGAGTAGATCTACATTTAGGAGGAATTTATGTCTACATCATTTTCCAGAAGTTGCTGCGTTTAGTGGGATAAGGGGAAACTCCAAGAAAGGTTAATTTCCCCTGCATATGTTGAATCTGAAACGTCTTCAGCTTAAAATAACTTTATACTGAAGTGGCATATTTGGGAGTGGCAATCCTAAACTCCTTCAAGAGAAGAATATAAACAGATCATTACAGAGTAATAATAATGTATGGAGAATAACATTCAAGACGTTACTGTGTCCTTAGATGCTTTATATTTATTATTTTATTAAAACCTAAAATTTGGTAGAATTTTATAGGAATTTTATCCCAATTTTATAATTAGAGCACAGAGAACCAACTAAGTATTACAATAGTTGTGAACAAGATGCTAAAGAATCGCAAAGCAATGTAATGTGCTTTTCTTTCCTAAAGAAAGAAACCAAAACATTCCTCTCACCTCTCTTCATTCATTTGGTTAACTGATCTCAGGCCATATCCTGCCCCAGGAAGAGCCACAGAGTGGAAATAGTCCTGAAAAAGGAGGCAAAAGGTGTCAATGCAGGACTTAGGAGCTCTCAGATTTGGAATCAGGACTGTCGTGGAGGGATAGAGACAGGTAAGGTCAGTTTGCTTTCTTGAGCTTTGTCTTCAGTGTTGCTTTACAGCCTTTGAAAATCTGGTGTTTGGGAGAAGGGGAGGAAGTGGCACAGAACATTGGCTCCTATCTGGGAAAGTACCATTGATTGGCACCCAGTCTCTACCCCCAGTGCTAGAGAGTTGCAGAAGGTGGACTGTAAACACTGGCAAATATTGAGACATCAAGGTCATGACAAGACTATTTGGCCCACATCTGTTGGGGAGGAATAAACCTCAGTTGAAAAGGACTGGAACATTTCTGAAACTGGCTACTAAAACTGGCAGCTCTTTAACCAGCTTTGTGTTTTTGCAAGGCCCCTACCCATACCAACTTTCTTATTGCTCTTATTTCCTGTGGCAGGGGATATATATACGTACATATTTGTCGAGTAATTGATCACCAGATGTTTTATCGGCTCGTGTGCTGTCTTGTACCAGTCATGTGGTTGATTTCTGCCTTAGATGGTATGTATGCTTTCTTTAAACTCAGCTTACAAGGCACTTAATCTCAGATTTAGGGTTATGAGGCATTCTGTCTAGGGTTTTTGTGAAATTTACACTTGTGATATTTGTTTCCAAAATAATATTTGCTTGAAAAATAAAATTTACACTTATGATATTGAAAAAATATCAAGTTACTTCACCTAATGCTCCATATTCCTATGGGCTTACTGTGTATTTAAGGATGACTCTGCTTTCTGAAGTGGGTGGTTACCCTTGACTTTCCCTTCCTATTCTGGGAGCAAAACTAGTACCAATGTCAGTATTCTGAGAGGTTATACTTGGTATAAACTCCAGAACTTCTATTTGAGAAGGGAATTGTTTGTGTAGTAGATAACCTATGGCTGAATTTGAGTGGAATGCCTGATATCCTTTTGGAAATATAACTTTGGAAATCTTGAGAAAGGGAGGGGCAGGCATGTATGTGGATATGGAAGAGTACAAGCTATCAGGACCAATAATCCTGCAAAAAGACCCGGACGCAGGGATCTAGAGGGGCTTCCTCGTAGTGCGTAATATGACAATTTGTTTTTTCTTTCAACAGAGAGCTGTCTAGAACTTCCCCCAGTGAACAACAGCATATTTATTGTAAAGGAGGTGGAAGGACAGATGCTGGGGACTTACGTTTGTATCAAGGGCTACCACCTGGAAGGAAAGAAAACCTTTCTTTGCAATGCCTCTGAGGGATGGAATGACTTCACCACTGAGTGTCGCTGTGAGTTGACTGTCTCTGCTTCTTTGCCCATATTGTCATCTGGCTATATTCTTTTACATTCTCATTCCTGTTGGCTATATTAAACTTTATTTTTTAAAAAATCTCAATTCCTAGGTATGCCCTTTTAAAGTAGCATAGTGGTGGAATGTCTCTGGGAAGATACAAGATCAACTCTTGATGGGTATTAATTTAGTTGCATTAATAGAATCAATTATTCCTACAGCTAGGAAAAAGGTTTTCTCTTAATTTTTATTTTGTTTTGTCTTCTTGGTGCTGAGGATAAAATCCAGGGCCTAGCACATGCTAAGTAAATGCTTTACCCTCAGCCCTTGAAAATTTTTTCATACACTAAAACTACTTTGTTTTTCATTGTAATGTATATAATCTTGTACTGCTTTAAAAACTGCTTTAAAAATAATATAGGAAAATATATACAGAGTCAGAAAGGTCAAGTTAACATAGATACTCATTCACAGCTTCATCAGTTACCAATACATGGCCACACCTTTTTCATTTATATACTTACTTTATTATTTTGAAATAAAACATCATATTTTATATTCACTCCTCATATATTTTGAACGGGGAAAAATTTATGCTGTCTGTATACCTATACCAATATTTTTATCCTTCATTTACATGAAGAAATTCATATCCCTCTGCATTTTCTCCTGTTTTTCCATACCATGGGAAGAAAAAAATAAAACAAACAAACAAAAAATGAGCTAGTCTGGCTGGATGAAAGGGAAGGCAAGATTTGCTTAAAACATAGGCCCAAGAATTTTGAGGAATGCTTAACAGGATAATGAATATACTATTGGTGATTTCTAGTTATGTGCTTCATTGTGTTTAGCAAATTCAATTGCTGAGTCATGTCATTCTTATGCTTAGCCAAGACCATTTCTGCCCTATTTATCAAAACCTGTATTGATATGGTTTGCTATTTTTTTCACTGGTGTCTAAGAAGGTCAAGAATTTGCTGGGACAGGCTATTTAGATCACTGTCAGTTTTCTTCTTCAGTGGGCCACTGTCCTGACCCTGTGCTGGTGAATGGTGAAATTCAGTTCTTCAGGCCTGTGAATATAAGTGACAAAATCACATTTAAGTGCAATGACCACTACATCCTCCAGGGCAGCAGTTGGAGCCAGTGCTTAGAGAACCACACCTGGTCACCTCCCTTTCCCATCTGCAAGAGTAGTAAGTACCAGAGAAATCACCGGGAATCCCAAACATCCTGATTAGCACACTGTCACCCTAGTCATTCCCACATCCCTGCAATGCTTTCCTCTTTTTTTTTTTTTTTTTTTTTTTTTTTTTTGCATCTGGGAATAGGATTAGATCTAGCCAACAGTCAAGAAATAAACTGAGCTCACAGAAACAAATCTCAAGTGATATTCCAATGAAATGAATGGCATCCAAACAAGGGCTCTTTCTAAGATCAAGTATGGTTTAATGTTTTTATTTGAAAAAAATACACAAAACAGACAGGGAAAAGACCATGAGTCATTCATTGCAAAATTATATATAACAGGTGAAAGTCTCTCTTTGTATCAGCAAAATTCAAACCTCTCAGAGGTAATCAGTTGGATGTATTTATTCCATGTCTTGTTCTTTCTCCCCCCACCCCCTTTCTTCCTTTCTTTTCTTTTTTGTAGTACTAGGGATTGGGCTCCAGGGGACTCTACTGCAGAGCCACACCCCACCATGATTATTTTTTTCTAAATTGCCCAGGCTGGCCTGGATCCTCCTGCCTCTCTTTTGAGCCTCAGGGATGACTGGGGTGAGCCATGACTTCTGACTCTTTTAACACCTGGCTCTTTTTCTTATGTTTATGCAGACATTTAAAACAAACACCAAAGTGAAATGTTTTGAATTAAACAAACACTAAATAAGCATTTGTGTGTGTATACCTATAAAAACAAGCTATTGCTATACACGTTTTAAATTGCTTTTTGAAATATAACAATATGCATGAGCATTTTTCCAGATCAGTAATATAGCTTTACCTCCTGCTTTTTAATAGATACATAAAAGTATACCACAATTTATTATACATTTATTATACTGATGGGCATGTATTTTATGTCCATTTTTTGCTATTGTGAAAAAGGCTGAAATGAATGTTTTATACACCCCCCATTCACATCCTTATGCCTATGCTATTATTTCTTTAGGATAAGTTCCTAGAATAATTGCTATGACAAAGGTTGTCATTATTTGCAGAATATATGTAAAAGATCCATGAAAAATGTTTAATATATACTGTTATACAAAATGAGTATTTAAAAATCAATGGGTTTATTTTCTATTAATAATTATTAGTTTAATATAAAACATAAAAATAAACCTATTAGAAAGATCTAATATGAAAATTTACTGAGGGACATAAAACAAGACTTGAGTAAAAGAAAATATATGCCATGATCTGGCTGGACTGATGGTTACAGTGCAGTCCCAGCAACATTTTAAACTTAAAAAAAAGAAATAAAAAGTTAATTTTAAAATCTAATTTGTAAGGGTATATATCTGGCATGTAAAGTTTATTGTTTTTGGAAAATGTTGACTAACGTTCATATCTGGCTGGATCAAACAGAAGGAAACACCTGCCTTATCAGATAATAAAATGTCCAACAATCTTATAAGCAGAATAGTATTAACTTGGTAAATTATAGGAACTATAATTAATGTGCTATTAAAACAGTAATTTATAGGGACAAAAAGTAGGAGAACTTGTTTATTATTATTGTTATTTTAAAATATTTTTTTAGTTGTAGATGGCCCTTTATTTTATGTATTTATATGCTGTGCTAAGGATTGAACCCAGGGCCTCACACTTACTAGGCCACTTGCTCCACCACTGAACCATAACCCCAGCCCCAGGAGAACTTATTTTAAATCTGTGGGAAACATTTGTATTCAGTGGTGATAATTGTCTATTTGGAAGAAGACAAGTTAGACTCTAACTCATACTAGGTTAAAAACATATAAATATGAAAGAAAAAGTGTTAAGTTACTAAAACATGAGAGAATATGTTTATTTCATGGGATGGCAAAGGCTTTCCTAAGCAATAACATAAAACTCAGAAATCAAAAAGCAAGCAAAAAGACAGATTTAATTAAATCTTCAAATAAAAAAAATATATATTTTAATATATATTAAAAGGCCTCATAGAAATTAAAAGATAATAACAGATTTGGAGAAAGTATTTGCCAACATACTTGATGGCTAAACAATTAATATTTTAAACATACAAAATAAAATAAAATAAACACTCTATAAATTAACACAGAAAAGACATCCATATAGAAAAATGATGGAATTGTGTAAGGATAGACGATTCCAAGGATAGACGATTCCAAGTTTATGACCCCAAACTTATTTCTATTTTCCAACTTGATTGAATGTTTCTAATAATTATGGAACTGGAAATTAAAATTAGATACAAATATCTTACTAATCATGTTAGCAAAAAAGAAAAAGTTAATTTCGTCTAATATTATTCACAGTACGAGTAATGGCCACTTATGTTAGTGAGATGTAATATTACACTCTTTGTATGTGACTTCAGTAGCTACTAAGATAATAAATGGAGAAGAACTTAAAGCACATACTGCATGAGCTCTCTTATGAGGGCATTTGGGAGTACCCAGAACATGCTTTTGTACCACATCATGAATGTAATATAGCTTGACATGGGTTTGTAGTATTTCTTCATTTCTTCCAAATCTTTTACTCTTTTAATTTAGAAATTTCTGCCCTGGCTCCCACATATAGCATCATTTTTTGTGTTAATTGCTCAGATCCTGGAGGAGCTCCTTAGATCCCTGTAAAGCACATTATTTTGTGTTTAGACCTCAGATAAACATCATCTCCTTCAGTTAAAAACTGAACTTTTTAAAAGTTACCAGAACCCCCTCTAAACTGGAATTCCTCCATCAACTCATGGGAATCCTTTTTTATTTTCTCTGTACAGTCTTTGAACTCAGTCTTTTAGTTTTTACAATTTTTTTAAAAAACTACTCAAGTAATACAATATAGAAAATAGAAGGAAAAAAATCATTACCTACAAGCCTATGGGTAGTAGGGGAGGTTGGAGATAAGCATTAGGAAAATCTTGATATATTATTTACAGACCTTTTTTTGTCTGTGCATATTTGTGTGTGACTGTTTTACAAAAATTGTGTTATATTGAGACCAGGGCAAAGGACAGGACAGGTAGCAGATTATCAAAGAAAAGGAAATGAGTAGATAGCACTCCCCATCACCCTATTGCTAACAGCCTCTGGGGGAGGGAAAGAATCATACTTTCCAACACAAGCAATCACCTCCTGGGTGACTCTCTTCCTGCCCTTTTGGCCACTTGTGGTCACATAGGCAGAGTGGGAGGAGGGGACATGAGGAAAGGAAACCTGAAATCTATACGAGAAGCAAGACACCCCTACTCCCTTGAGTACCAGCCCTGGATACCCTCCTCTTCAGAGGAGTCTCTCTCTTTCTCTGTTCTGTTTCTTAAGTAAATTTTACTTTTTTCTCTTGTCTAGGCATTTCTTAGGTGTTTAATCTTCAACATGGGGGAACAAGGACCTATCCTGATTTTCAAGACCGGTTTCAATATTATACATGCTTTTTTATAATTTTCTGATTTTACTCAAGACCTTTAATATACCTTTTGTTCAGCCTTTAATCTTGATCACCAAGTTTAGCCTCATATAATCTCAGAACTGAAAAAAGGCGTTAGAAATGACCTTATACATAATAATATTTAACCTAATTATCTTAAAATATTAGAAGCTTAAGATAATTAAAAATTATCTTATTATATTAGAGGCTGAGCCCAACCTTGTGTCCCATGCTTGAAATACTAGTGACTTGGGAGACTGAGGCAGGAGGATCCCAAGTTTGAGGCCAACCTAGTGAGACCCTGTATCAAAATGAAAAATAATTAAAATAAAAGGGACTGGGGATGTAGTTCAGTAGTAAAGAATCCCTGGGCTCTATCCCCAGTAACAATAGATAGATAGATAAACAAGCAAACAAATAAATAAAATATTAGAAGTGGAAAGGGCCAAAATGATTTCTTTGGTGCCAGGGAGTTTCTTTTCTGCCACTGGAAGAGTCTGAATCAAATTTCACTGTTCCTAATGTGTCATTTCTATAGACCTGTCCTCTTCAGCAGGTATCAGCCCCATGGAGCTCACATCCTTCACCTCCTGTCTCAAGTTACTTCCTCCCTCACTAGGGTGTAGTTTTTTCTTTAGCATTTCTAAACTTTAATTTCTTTTCCTTCCAGTTAGAAAGTACTCCAGAATCCCTCACAATTCGGGGGATGAAACTGGGGAGGGCTTTTCTCCATGGACAGATCTGATCTTGTTTCTTTGTGGCACAGGCATTGACCCCAGGGGCACGCAACACTGAGATACACTCCCCCACCACTACCTTTTTAAAACACTTGAGACAGGGTCTTCCTAAATTTCCCATGAGCTGACAGTCCAGCCGCAGCCTCCTTTCTGAGACATGGGGATGACAGGTGTGCTATGGGCCGGCTGAGAAATCTGACTTTGATGAGAAGAGTGAATGGAGATCAAGTCCCTAGGTCCTTCTGTACTGCTCTGGACATGGCCGCTTGTGTGGGGCGCTGTGCCTCAGCATCACTGAACCTCACCACTGTCCTCTGGGACTCCTTTTCCTCAGGAGACAGTGGCCCTCATGGAGATACACCTCACGGATATTGTGAAGGAGGAAATTCCGACTCGGGGTCTACCAGTTCTTCCTGTGGTGAGAGGTAAGTGCAGACAGCCTTTGAATATGAAATCATGCTCTTGGGCAGAATTGTTTGGGGAATGACCCAGTCTGTGTCCAGCTAGTCCCCTGACAACCTCCTGCTTTAGGATTCGGGGCTCATTCTGATTTTGAGAACCTCGTTAGCTCATTGTGGTCCTTCTCCAACCCCTGGAAAGCAGACTGATCCTGTTAGAATATCTTATGTATCCTCTTGAAAGTACCATTTTTTCCATCTCAGGTTTTTAAATGTTTTGGGCAGAGCGCAGTGGTGTACACCTATAATCCCAGCAGCTCAAGAGGCTGAGCTAGTCCGATCGTGAGTTCAAAATCAGCCTCAGTAACAGGGAGGCACTAAGCAACTCAATGAGACCCTGTCTCCAAATAAAATACAAAATAGGGCTGGGGATGTGGCTCAGTAGTTGAGTACCCTGAGTTCAATCCCCACACTGCCCCCACCCTCCGCAAAAGTATGTTTTTCTAAAGAATCAAAGAACAAAAAAAAGAAATTAAAAAAAAAACCACAGAAGTTCAAAAATATAAATATTTAGGGGATAGACCCTTGAAGCATTCCTAATTGCAGTCTAGCCTCAGTTTACACTACCTGATGGGTTGCCTAGCCTTTTCTTTTCCTTGTTTTATTCTTAATGAGTCATGTGGCTTCACTGGCAATTCAGTTCCATTGGACTTCCTTGGACTTTGAAGTCCACTTTTGTATTTTTCTGATTAAAAGTTACCGCTACTCATTAGCCCATTCACAAAGATTTTTTTGAGGAGTGTCTCTAACTTTCTACTGCTTTCCAGAGCTTACATGGCAGATGCCTTATTAGTTTATAGAATGATCAGCTACTTCTTCCCTCACTCTCCTTACCCAAAAACTCTGTGCAGGAACACACTAATTCAGAATTTCTCACCTCTCTGGATTATGGGTGTCAACTCATCCCATGGATCCTCCCACTCTGCCTCCACCCCCTGCCCCAGGAGAATGGTTTTACTTTATAACTTTTGTAATAATGAGATGAGCATGCATTACAGCTTGGGGCAAGGAGGTGGATTCTATCACAGCCTGAAATATAACTACCCAAGGTAGCCTCAGTTACTCTATTTTGAAGGTGAAAGGACTAAATGTTCTAACTTCGGTTCAGGAACCACCCAGAGGGCCCACAGAAGCAGCTGGGCATTGGTGGGGACCCGGGAAGTGTACTTACCTATGAGAGGATCCACAAACCACGTTTACAGACTGGGTTTGAGAAGGCATTGGTAAGTGGGGGCCGTTGTTTGTCTTATTCACAATTGTGTCTCTTGGTCTTGGCCATTGTTTCTGGTTCATGTTCCGTTAATATCTTTTCAATTTGGAATAATGTTTTTGAATGGGTGGGCCTTGGCCTGACTATAGAAGGGGCCTCATAAACCATTGATTCACATTTCAATATAAGGACATTTCCATTTACCACCTTCATCACAAATACCTCATAAAGCCCTCATAAATGCCTCATAATAATGGTAGGCATTATTGTCTCATGTGCTTTATAGAACAAGGTTCTTAAACTTAATGCCTGAGATTTGTAAGTACTACTCTGAAGAGGCTCTAAACTTCTTCTAGATTGCAACAAACACTGAAAAATTTATTTTCCTTGAGATTCTTCTTCTAGACCATATTTACTACTGTGGAAATATTAAAATTTTATTAAGACAGAAAGTGTAAATGATTCATCATGTTGAAAGCCCAGATCCCACCTGAGCTCCATGGTTTTGACTCCTGTCCCCATTCAGGGACCTCCTTGTTGCTTCCTGACTTCAGGGTGTAGAGCTGGATCTCATTCTATCAATTAAAACTTCAAAATAATTTGTTTCTCCTCCTTGCCTTTCAGGAGAATAAGAACCCTTGCAGTGCCATAGAGAAATTTATGAAAAGATTGAAGGAAAGTGGTTCAACAATAGAAGAATTAAAATCTTCTCTGGAGATGAAAAAAGCTGAGTTGGAGGCAAAACTATTGTCATAATACAATAGCTGAGTAGACTGGTTAATACAAATTCACTTATGAATAAATTTTCCTCTTGCTTCTGAAACTGGTATCAGTTTGTCTCTTATTGGGCTGAAATGCAACTTCCTAGAAGGCAACTGCAAATGTATAATATACTGCATGTGTCTCTGTGTGTCTGTGCGAATTGTCATACTTAGAATGTGAAAAGACCAAGTGTGGTTGTTATCTGTTTAAGACAACATTTGGCACCACATTGACGGACTGTGGAGAATTTAATTTCCTGTCTGCAAGGAGAAAGAGGAAGCTTGGATCTCAACTAAGACTGGACTTCATAAGAGACATGAATTATGAGCCAAAAATTAACCTCAAATAACCCAAAATTTATGAGGCAAAAATTAACCTCTTATTCTGAAAAGATAGGGTCAGAACAGTTATATCCTTAAAATTCAGACAGATGTAGAGTTAGGACCCCAGCTCTCTGCCACATCTGTTTTATGAAGCCAGATTTCTTGATCTTCTTCAATAATATTGCTTACTGCCTTTTGGATGGAACCCAGTCTTGCATTACCAGGAAGTTTGAGACAATGCAACACAAGTGAATATATTTTCTTCTTTTTTAGAGGATAGAAGAAATAAGAATCCTGAGGCTTTCCATCACAATGTCATATTGAGCTGACACTATAGCCTTCTCCCATCCCTCAGCCTGACCCCCACTGTAGCACACAAGAAATCTGGATAAATTAAAGGCAAAATACTCAAGAGAGCTTGAAATAATGGAAAATCTCCAAGTGAAGTTATAAAGGAGAATAAGGACTCTTAAGTATCTTAGAGTCTTTTAGTAGACACAAGACCAGTATATTTAAAACAATATTTCAGGCTGGTAAAAATGAAGTAAACACTTTTCAGAGATCACTGTGCTATGAGAGTACAGAAAAAGATCATTTCTGTCTGGGAAGAAAATTGTTAAGGAATAGATTATAGTTATTTCGGCCTTTAAAAGTAAGAGAGACAAAAAGTAAGGAGGAGGATGTTTTGGGTGGAAATAAGTTTTTTAAAATGAAGTAAGAGAGCCATAAGTTTTTAAATCAAGTAAGTACACCGCTAGGATTAATCTAACTGTAGCAAATAATTTTCATTTGAAGGTATTTATTATATTATTGTCTCTTAATAACTATATTATCAAGACCTTGTAAGTATTTGTCCAATTTTAGGAAAATATTTCACAATGTATAATAGATCCAATGTTATGTATCATTTTACAGTGATAATTATAAAGTAGTAGAAAATCTTGAAAATGTAATCTCAAGTAAAAATAGAATAATAATAAATACTTATGATTATATTTATGTAAGACCTCCATTCTTGTGGCAAAGGACTGGACAATAATATACATAGATGAAAACTATTGTCTTAAAATGTTGAAATTATAGGCATTTATTTTCTTAAAGTACTTTAATGTTTTAAAATGATTTTTTATAATATATTATATATTAAAAGCACTGTACAGAGGAAGGAAAGATGATTAGGAAACACTACACAGTCTAAATTGCCTGAATTAAGCATGGGAAGTGGTAAAAGACTGAAAAGATCAGTTAAAGATAGTTCAGAAGATTTTGAATGGCACACTAGAGAATTTATTTTTTTTTAGGCAATGAGTAGATATAGACGACTTTCAAGTAAGGAAATAATAAGGACAGAGCATAGAAGAAGATTTTTCTCACAATTGTATATAGTATTGATTGAAGCAGAAAAAAAAATTGAGACTGAGAAACCAAAAAAAGTGCTACTACAATGGTCACCAGTTATGGTTTGAGTATGCCCCAAAGTTCATGTGTTAGAAACTTAATCAACCCCCAGTGTGGCAGTGAAGAGAGGTGGAATCTCTAAGAGGTGATTAGGTTATGAAAGCAGAGCCCTAATGAATGGATTGTTATTACTGAGTTACTTATTGCAGGGGTGGTTTCCTGACAGAAGAATGAGTTCTTCCCCTTTTCCTTTTGCTCTATCCCTGTGTTCTCTTACCTTCCACCTTCCTCCATGGAATGATATAACAAGAAGGCCCTTGTCAGGTGCCTCCCAAACTGTGAGACATAAATATCTCTTCTTAATAAAGTACCCTTTCTAAGGCATTCTGTTATAGCAGCAGAAAGCAGACTAAGATATCCACAAAGAGACAATGATAACCTGGACTGGTTTAACAGTAGCAGAAGTTGAAAAGGAAGTAGCAGAAACGAGAAGCATTTTGAAACTCATATCATTCAGCTTGTTAATTGATGCAACGTTGGAACATTAAGGGAAAAAAAAGGAGTTCAAAGTTGAACTTGAAATTCTGTGCAAGAATCTAGATTAAAGTTAGGATCACAAGGTGAAACTGATGGACAGTAAACAAGATATTTTGGATGTGCTGAGTGTGAGGTATATTGGAATATGTTCAATGGGCAACCACAACAACAACAAAAGTATGGAGTTTAGCAGAGGAATCAGAGATTAAGGTGTAGGATGGGATAATCCTCTCATTGGAAATAGAGTTGTGAGAGTAGGTAAATTTATTCAAATGGTGGAAAGAAAAAAAAATTAAAGGGACATGGAATGTTTCCACACTTAGAAATGAAGAGGAGGAAAAGGAAATAACAATAACTGAGAAAAGGATATTAGTAAGATAAGAGAATCAGGAAAGTTTGGGGTAGTAGAGGTCAAAAGAGAAGAAAGGTTTGGAAAAGAAATTGTCAACACTGTCAAGAGCTACAGAGAAATTATAAGAAATGAAATAAAGAAATTTTGGATTTGGAGATAAGGACATGCCCCAGAGAAGTGTGTGGGTCTGAGGGTGGGTGGAAGTCAGATGGGAAGGCAAAACGGGGAGTGAATGATGAGAAAGAGTAGGCAGAAGGTACAGGTCCCACTTCTAAGAAGTGCAGCATCACACTAAAGAAGGAAAATGGAATTGGAGGTTTGGGCAAGATGGCGAGACATCTTGGCGAGGATGAGAGACACAGTAAAATGAGAAGAAAAGAAGAAGTAATTCTCTGAATCAGGAGTGAATAGGAGAGAAAATTGGACATGGGGCTAATGTAGAATGATTTTAGTAAAGTGGGAAGATGCTAGGAGCTACAAGCATATATACGATGTATGGCACCTTTGGTTGTAAAGTGACGCCAGCTAGCCACTGAGATGATTATGTTAAAATTTACATTCATATGCAAACTGGACTCCCGCTGTTCACCTTGGCCTGCTACCGGACTCAAGTTACGGGACTTTACGGGACTGCTGGAGAGTTCCCATTGGTTGGGGAAGGATAGTAGGAGGGAATTCCGGAGGAGGTCGGAGGAGACGGGGGGTTCCGGTCGGCGCGCGGTTCCGGTCGGACACCCTCGTGGGAGGACCGGTTTTTGACTTGCTGGCGCTGAGAGTGTTAGCGGCTTTTTCAAAATAAAGTTTTGTTCCTGCTTGATTGGCTCGTGATTCTGTGCCCAGCCAAGACTGCGGCATTTGGCGGCCCGTGCGGGGAACGCCTGAAGCTTAGAGGTGAGTAAATTGCTCGCCCCTGAGGGAAGGCGACAGGATGGATGACCTTCTCAAAAAACAATGTGTTCTTGTTTTGATTTATTTTGTTTTTATTTCGAGCTCCCTAGCCCTAGAATTTTCTCAGGCGAACTGGGAAAAATGGTTGGCTCAAGGTTTGAAGTTATTCGGCCCTGAGAAAGAGAAAATTGATACAACCATTGTCTGCTCCGTTTTTGTTTCATTCTGCTTCGGCTTTGTTTTATCCTACCTTATTGGGTTAGGTTATAGTAGATTAGAATCCAATAAAAAACAAACCGAAAAACTGTTAAGTAAATTGTTAGAGGTCCAGACTATGGTAGAAAAAACGCTAGGTCAAGCAAAAGAGAAGGTCTCTCAAGCTAGTCAGACAGAGGAAAATTTAAAAAAAGCAAACTTAGAGGACAAGCAGCCATCAGGTGGAGAATTACAACAGGAGGTTGCTACCAACTCCGTTCTATCACCAGAGGGCGTAACTCAGCCAACAGCTCCATCTACCGCTGAGCGGCCCTCAACTACCGTAGTTGATGGACGGAATTCTGAGGCAGGACCCCAAAGATTAGCATGCCCTGTACTTGAGCAGGCAGGAGGGCAACGAATTCACCGTGCTTTAGATTTCAAAACAATAAAGCAATTAAAGGAGGCTATAACGACCTATGGGCCGCAAGCTCCCTTCACAATAAGCATGGTTGAATCTGTTACCAACTTGGACATGACACCAGCAGATTGGGCTAACATGTGTCGATCTGTGCTAAACGGAGGACAATATTTGTTATGGAAGGTTGCCAATGAGGAATTTTGCATGGAGACAGCTAGGCGAAATGCAGAAGCTGGGTACCCTCAAAGAAATATGGACATGCTTTTGGGGAAGGGACCTTATAAGGGTCAAAGACAACAAATTGAATATGACCCTGGTGTGTACGCACAAATTGCTGTAGATGCAGTTAGGGCATGGAAAACTTTACAGGGGCATGGAGACTTACAAGGTCAATTATCTAAGGTAATACAAGGAACTAATGAACCTTATGCTGAATTTGTAGATAGACTTATTCAGTCAGCCTCTAGGATATTTGGAAATACAGAACAGGTAATGCCATTTATAAAACAACTGGCTTATGACCAAGCAAATCGTTGCTGCAGAGAGGTCATTAGACCATGGAGACATGAGGATTTAAACACATATATTAAATTATGTAGAGACATTAATGAACAGGGGCAAGTCTTAGCAGCAGTACAACAGGCTTTAGATGCCAGGCCAAGAACATGCTATAATTGTAATCAAACAGGACATTTTAAAAGGAGTTGCCCCATAAGAGGAGGGTTTAACAAAGCTGGATATCAAAGGAATAGAATACCAGGTATTTGCCCACGATGCCGTAGAGGGAGACATTGGGCTAATGTATGCCGTTCTCAAACCACCATAGAGGGTATTCCGTTATCAAAAAACGAACAAGGACCAAGTGTTTACCCACGATATCGTGGAGAAAGGTATCAAGCTCCATTGCCAAAAAACGGACTAAAGGGCCCAATGCCCCGGGGCCCCAAACCACAAATATATGGGGCAATGGAGGAACCCAACAGCCCCATCAAGGTAGTGCCCAGGACGCATTATCCATTAAATCCCTCATCAGACAAACTAGAGGGAGCGCAGGGCTGGACATCTGCGCCTCTGCCAGAGCAGTACTAACCCCAGAGATGGGAATTCAAATCATTCCCACAGGAGTAAAAGGACCTCTTCCCCAGGGAACAGTAGGCTTATTATTGGGACGCAGTTCTTCTACACTAAAAGGACTTATGATAAGTCCTGGGGTAATTGATCCCGATTATGAAGGTGAAATAAAAATTATAGCTAGTTCTCCAAGAGGTATATCAGTAATTTCACCAGGAGATAGAATAGCACAGTTATTAATAATACCCAGCCTGCATGATAAATTTTCCAGTTGTAATGTAGAAAGAGGTTCCAAGGGATTAGGCTCCACAGGTGTAGATTGGGCTATGCTGTCTTTGAATTTAGATTCTCGCCCAATGCTAAAATTAAATATTCAAGGACATGACTTTAATGGGCTGCTGGACACAGGAGCTGACCTTAGTGTCATCTCTCGTCAAGAATGGCCAAAATATTGGCCATTACAACAAGCCACTCAAACGCTTCGAGGCCTAGGAGTGGCAACAAATCCCCATAGAAGTGCTATGGTATTAGATTGGAGGGATCCTGAAGGATGTGAAGGAACTATACAGCCCTATGTATTGGATCATCTTCCTGTAAATTTATGGGGACGAGATGTCCTAGATCAATTAGGATTGACATTAACAAATAACATCAATCCTAACGCGCCCACTACTAGGGCTAAACAAGGCTTTAGGAAAGAAAAAAGATTAAGAGAACAAGAACAAGGTATGACAGCACCTATTCAAATAGATCAAGAAATAAATAGACATGAATTGGGTTTTCAGAAAAGGCCACTGAGACAATCAAAATTACTTGGAAATCAGAAAGACCAATGTGGGTTCCTCAGTGGCCCTTGACTAAAGAAAAGATACAAGTAGCCCATGACTTGGTCAGACAACAGTTAGCGGAAGGACATATACAACCTTCCGTATCCCCCTATAATACTCCCATTTTTGTCATTAAAAAGAAATCTGGTAAATGGAGATTATTACAAGATTTAAGAGCCATTAATAATGAGATGGTTATTATGGGACCTGCTCAATCAGGGATTCCTCAATTGTCTGCTTTACCAAAAACCTGGCATGTTTTAGTTATAGATATTAAAGATTGTTTCTTTTCAATTCCAATTCATCCCGAGGATAGTCCACATTTTGCATTTACTATCCCTGCACTGAATCATGAAGGTCCTGATCAGAGATATGAATGGAAAGTACTCCCTCAAGGGATGGCTAACAGCCCAACTATGTGTCAAATTTATGTTAATAAAGCAATCCAGCCACTTAGAAACCAAAATCCTGAACTACAAATATTTCACTATATGGATGATGTGTTACTGGCACATAAAGATAAAAACACATTACTAGAATGTTATGCCACACTTACAAATTTATTGAAAAATTATAATCTAGAGATAGCAATAGATAAAGTACAATTAAATCTTCCAATTAATTATTTAGGAGTTCTATTATCCTCAACCATGGTCCGTCCACCAAAAATTCAAATACGAGTAGATCAACTCAAATCACTTAATGACTTTCAAAAGTTATTGGGAGACATAAATTGGATAAGGCCTTATCTAGGCATACCAACAGGAGAGTTAGGACCTTTATTTGATATTCTAAAAGGTCCATCAGATCCAAATTCACCCCGCATGTTAACGCCTGAAGCAAGAAAAATATTAAAAATCATTGAAACATATATGGAAAATATGCATTTGGATAGAATTGATATAAGTTTGCCTTTATTATTTATTGTACTACCAACAAAAAATATTCCTACAGGAGTATTTTGGCAAGAAGATCCATTATTGTGGATACATTTATCTTATTCCCCTAACACTATTCTTACTAGATATCCTGAGGCTATAGGACAATTAATACTCAAAGGAATAAAAGCAGCTAAGGGAGTGTTTGGGATTTCTCCCAATAAAATTATTACTCCATATACTATGGATCAAATTGATGAGTTAGCTAATGAGTTAAATACTTGGGCAATAATCCTGTGTAACACTAGTGTTTCATTTGATAATCACTTACCATCTAATCCTTTGTTGTCTTTTTGGTCTAAGCATCCTGTAGTTTTTCCAAAAATGACAAGAAAAACCCCTATCATAAATGCTCCAAATATATTCACTGATGGGTCAAACAATGGTACAGCAGCAGTAGTTACTCCTGATCAAACTTTTACATTTTTAGTACCCAAACAATCAACTCAAAAGGTAGAGCTTAATGCAGTATTACAAGCTTTTATGATGTTTAAAGATTCTGTATTTAATTTATTTTCTGATAGTCAGTATGTAATTAATGCTATTAATTCCCTTGAAGATGCTGGTAGGATTTCCCCTTCCTCTACTGTTTTCTCTTTGTTTTCCGATATACAAAGTCTAATCTGGGACCGAAAAGATCCATTCTTCATAGGTCATATCAGGGCACATACAGGATTGCCTGGAGCCCTTAGTATGAGCAATGAACTAGCAGATAAATCTACACATGACATACATATTTTCTCCACAATAGAAGAAGCTATAAATTTTCATAAAAGGTTCCATGTCAATGCTAATACTTTACAAAAGCGTTTTAAAATAACTAAAGAACAGGCCAAACATATAATAAAACAATGTCAAAATTGTGTGACATTTTTACCACAAGTTAATCTTGGAGTCAATCCTAGAGGACTAATACCTAACCATATTTGGCAGATGGACGTCACACACTTGCCAGAATTTGGAAAATTAAAATATTTACATGTTACAGTTGATACCTCTTCCGGATTTTTGATGGGCTCCCTTCATGCCGGAGAAAAAACTAAAGATGTTATAGCTCATTGCTTACAAAATTTTGCCACTGTGGGCGTTCCAAAACAGTTAAAAACGGACAACGGTCCTGGTTATACTTCCTCCTCTTTTAAACAATTTTGCTCATCATTTGGTATTACTCACATAACAGGAATTCCATACAATCCACAAGGACAAGGCATAGTTGAAAGAGCTCATCAAACTATTAAAATGTACTTATTAAAACAAAAGGAGAAAATTGGAAAGGGGTATATATCCCCCAAAGATAAACTTAAAATAACCCTTTTTACTCTAAACTTTTTAAATTTAGATTCATCGGGACTTAGTGCTGCGGAAAGACATTTGTACCCCAAAAATGTACATAAGCCTAAGGTACTTTGGAAAGATATTCTAACAGGACAATGGAAAGGCCCGGATCCAGTGATAGTCTGGAATCGGGGCGCTGTCTGTGTTTTCCCACAGGATGAACAGCAACCAATTTGGATTCCAGAGAGATTAACTAAAACAATTTCTACAGAAAAAGAAGATGATTTGACTCAAATCCATAACAGCTGACATCCAGAGCTCCAACTTGGCTATTCTTACATCGGCGACAATGATTAACCAAGGTGTTTTTTTTTTTTTTTCAGTATCTATTTTATTATTGCATTTTTCCACATCATAAAGTTCTATTTTATTTTTGAGCTCATACAAACCTAGGTTAATGTTTTTCTGATCAGTTTTATTTTTTGACTGTGTTTTATTTTTTTTATTTATTTATTTATTTATTTATTTATTTTTTGACTGTGGAGTTTTTAAACATTGCAATGGAGATTTCACCTAAGTATAGTTACAAGGCCTTTATTTACTATTGTCTTATGTGTTGTATGTTGTGTGCACACTTCTGTTTTGTGTTGTATGTCTGTATGTGTGTATGTCCATATTTCTTATATGAGGAGCGCTCATGAAAAAATGGATCCGAATTTTTTCTTTATTCACGTGATTTATATGGTTTAATTTAAATTAGGTGAACAGCTGTTTATGATTGTTGTTAAAGATGGTTAACAGATCTGTTTGTTTACTAATTTAAATTTGGTAAACGGCTATTAAGGATTGTTTTTAAAGGAGTTTAACAGATCTGTTTGTTTACTTTCACCTTTTCTTTTTATTATATTTAATAATTCTGTTCAGGATAATGTCTCTTTACCATCATTGCCAGAATTTCCATCTCCATCCCAATTCCAGTGAAGACTGAGATAAAACCAAACTACAGCTTCTATGATAGCTATCACAGTAAACTGTATAAACTGATGCATCAATGAATATAACTCAACAAGTAATGCTATCAAGGACTTGATTTACTTTGGGAGGATATGGACATATTGATAGACTCCTCCAATTTGAACTGCTTGCAGAACTTGCCTGGACTATATATCAGTTGCATACATTGTGAAATATCATCTGGTGCACCGAATTGTGGTACTGCTGGCATATTTTTGCTGATGGTGTCACCAGTGATGCAATTTCCTTGCCAGCTCACCCCATGTTTATTGTGGTAATACTGGCATATCTTTGCTGATGGTGTCACCAGTGACGCAATTTTTCCAAAGGAGCCGTCAATTGGCTTGGTGTCGTGGCATTTCTGTATCCTCCTCCCTTCTACTAGTGATGGTCTAAATTTGGGGGCCAACAGAGGTGAGGCAAAGAACCTCACCCCCCCACTGGCACCAAGGCTAAATTTGGGGGCCAACAGAGGTGAGGCAAGAACCTCACCCCCCCACTGGTGCATAGGCCTATCCACAAGCATGGCTGAATGCTGGACCGGTAGTCAGCGACGGGTTGCTCTGATTACAATGGATTCAACCTAAGACAGGAAGCTGACGCCTAAAGGTCAGTTCTCCCATGACGGGTAAGAACCATATGTTAAATTGGACAACCTACCAGGCACGGTCCCTAGCCACATTGCTTGTTGCTTAATTAAACAGAAGGGGGCAAATGCTAGGAGCCACAAGCATATATACGATGTATGGCACCTTTGGTTGTAAAGTGACGCCAGCTAGCCACTGAGATGATTATGTTAAAATTTACATTCATATGCAAACTGGACTCCCGCTGTTCACCTTGGCCTGCTACCGGACTCAAGTTACGGGACTTTACGGGACTGCTGGAGAGTTCCCATTGGTTGGGGAAGGATAGTAGGAGGGAATTCCGGAGGAGGTCGGAGGAGACGGGGGTTCCGGTCGGCGCGCGGTTCCGGTCGGACACCCTCGTGGGAGGACCGGTTTTTGACTTGCTGGCGCTGAGAGTGTTAGCGGCTTTTTCAAAATAAAGTTTTGTTCCTGCTTGATTGGCTCGTGATTCTGTGCCCAGCCAAGACTGCGGCAGGAAGCAAGATAATCTGCTGAGAACACGACAATTTGGTGACCTGGATAGAAAAATTTGCAGCCATTACAGTGGAAAGCAGGATGTGTTGGACAATGGTATTTTGGAGACCCAACTTAAAAGATGCTATTTTCTCCAACTTCACCCTCCTGTTGCACAGACCAGATTCTCCCTCTACACTCATGCTTGTCATCTCTCACCTCTGTGATACAGCCGGGTCTTCTTTCCCTCTAACATCCTTCTCATCTTCCTCTAATACCTTCTACCTCACCAAGTCTGTTCTAAATCTCATGTCTTCCATCAACACCTCCTTGATGAACTCAACCTCTGGGGTTTAACTCCTCCTTTTCAGAAGTTTTTGTGGCACTTTCAGTATTTTTTATGGAAAATTTTGCACTCTTAGAAAAACTACTTATAAAAGCTGTCCTTTGTGGGCACAACTCTGAAGCTTTAGGGTGAATAGAGTAACTGGACAAAGTCAGAGCTTGGGGTACCTTCCTAGATCTAAGTGATAGTAAACACAGCTAGCCCCTCATTGCATTCTTCTGAATAGCCATCAGTGACAGACCAGCTTCTGGTCTTTAGGTGTCCCATATATCATAGTAATGGTGGTGGGGGTGGTAGTTGACATTTGTTGAGCTCCAAGTATATTCCAGTATGTTCCAGGCATTTAGCACATAGCAAGAACTCAATGAATGTTTGAGAAATTCTCCACCTTTCACTTTGCCTTGGGATAGGATGGAGGAGAGTGCAAGGCAAGACCCTCAGTCCCCAGAGAGCCTCTGGACTTCATGTCATGGAAACTAGATAATTTTGATGAAGCTTGTCTGAACCCTGCTGTATTCAAGGTTTCCAGATAGCTGGATTGCATCTTGCATAACCTTGTGTTTATGAAAAGAGAGAGAAGGAATTCTGGCATCATATTCAAATTACCTTCTTCACTTAGGGGAAATGGTTGGCAAAGGAGAAAATAAATGATTGCAACACGGTATCGAGAATGAGGGCTAGTAAAGAGGAGGGAGTTTAGGTAAATATTGCTGCTCTATTTCTGCTGTTAATCATTCACAGGGCCAGGGGAGAATTTCTGCTCATCCATCTTCATTCAACAATCCCTGACCAGCCAGCTACATGTCTGGAATTCAGGGACTTTTTGGTGAAGCAATTGCTAGTCAACTTTGGGATATTATGATAAACCCTAATCTTGGAAGGATCTAGGACTATAGAGATCAAAACTCCACCAGAGCCTTCTTCTTCCTCTGCTATTACAGGTAAGTGGACTACGGAACACTTGGGGGATCTAGGGGGTAAGGTTGATGGTTTGACCCAGTAGAGAGTGCAGGACTGGAACAATAAGACAGATAAAAACTCGACAGTGTTTTCAGCAGAAATCTTTGCAGAAGTATTGCATGAAGGGTGTTTGATTTGAAAAGTACTTTTAACCTGTTCTGAGCCTAGATTTTTAAAATTATAAATGGGGGAATAGTAATTTCTGTTAATAAAGAAAAGCAAAAAAGTAGTGTAAGACAATATTGCTCATGCTGTTTTATCTAAGAGCTGGGTTTGTCTGTTGATTCTTTATCATCTCCTCACAAAGAGGAGTGGAGCAAGAAGCCAATCTGACTTCCCAAGTGGAACCATAAGAGACCTGGTTTTTATTTCCCGTACTCTGAAAATTGGTACAATTTCCTTAGAATGCAATTAGATTTTATGAACTCCTTCAAATTTCCATTGCTGACAGTAAAGTCCTTTAGATTTGGTAATAAGAAGACATTGGTCAGCCTCTAGCTAGTTTTCTCCCTCACTTTCCAAATTTGGCAATGTTGATTAGCCTTCCTTCTTAAAAGTCTCTTCTCCCTTGGTTGGACAGGGCACCGTACTGTTCTGATCCTCATTTTACTTATGTCTTTGCGGATGCTTATACTGTCCCTAAATATGGTGCTACTAGGAGAATGAAAAGTAGATTATATGGAAGTGGCAGAAGCATCCAATAAGGCCTGCATTCAACTTAGAGGTACCTTTGACTGTAATATGAGCAAAGAAGGAAGACATTGACAGAGAGATAAAGAGGTTCCAGGAATGGTGGGGTGTGGAAGCAAGTTCTTTCTGAAGTTTGTAAACAATGTGATTGAGAGCCCAGTGTAAGGAAGGAGACTCTGCCTGAGACTAGGGACAAAATTATCTTTCTCCAGAGGCACTATGAATTTATTAATTTTTTTAAATGAATTATTTTTTTAATATTTATTTTTTAGTTGTTAGTTGGACACAATACCCTTATTTTATTCATTTATTTCTATGTGGTGCTGAGGATCGAACCCAGAGTATCCAATGTGTGAGGGGAGGGTTCTACCACTGAGCCACAACCCAAGCCCCCAGGCAATCAGAAATTTAAAAGCGAAATTCAGACAAAAGAAATACATTAACTTAAAGGAGAATCACTAAAGAAGGAAAAATTTAGGGATGGAAGATTTTCCCAGTGTCTCTCAAATTGTACTGCATTGTTAAGTGCTGACATTGCTTTTTACGAGACACCCACTGTGTTGACCATAGTTCTTGAGTTGGTTTCACTTCCTTAGGGAGCAAAGAGGACAATATCACTGAACTCTGAGGCATTTGCTAGAGTCATCTCAGCTTTTTAGCGGGCAGTTACAGAATTGGTAGGCAATATAATAGATCACCTAAGTTTAAGTCACCTTTTAGAGATGAGGAAACTGAGTTCTAAGAAGCTGATTGTAGCTTCCTGAAGATCACAGAATTAAGATTGTGGCATCTCTGGAACTCAAGCTCAGTTCTCCTCAACTCACAAGTCCTCTATCCCTACACTCTGTGGTTTGCTGATCTCTTAGCAAGCTCTGCTGAGTTACCCAAAGAGCAGCTGAGAAAGTAAACCAGGATATCTTGAGAGTTCATGAGGAAAGTCTAAAGCCTGGTTCTTCTCTCTGCCAAGTTGAAAAGGCACATCATACACATTCTTTCCTTTGGTCCTCAGTGAGATAGTTAACTTTTCTCACTCTGAAGGTAAAACTAAATTGAGCTTCATTTTACAATTATTGGATAACTATAATACATCAGTTACAATACCAGGTTAGAGATAGGAAGTTGAATAAATGCCTTCCTTATCTTTAGGGTATCAAAATATATTTTAAGAAACAATAGTAAATACACAGTTACAATATAAAGTGGTGTTCAAGTAAGGTATTAGGAAAGTAGTAGGGATACGGGGAAGACATTGACTTTTCTTGATGGAGGCAGGCAATTCTTCAAGGAGGTGACATTTGATCTGGGTAGTGAAAAAAGGAGGCACCAAAGGTAAGAACATTTGTACAAATGCTTCCAAGGTGTTTTCAGATTTGTTTGTTTTTAATTCAGAATGTGTTTTGAGAAAGGTGAATACTTTCATTAGGTAGAAGCATTATTCTATTTGCAAAAGAGGCAAGTAGGAAGTTTGGAGACAAATGGGGACCTATAAGGATTGGGGACCACATAAATGTTTAAGCAGAGTGATAATGTCAATTGCTTTTTAGAGACATTATATATCAATATGGAAGCTGGCCACAAATGTTTGGAGGTTTTTGCAGAAGTCTGGGGTGGGGTGAAGGGAATTATGAGAACTTCAACTTGGAAGTAGAACATAGGACAGAGTGACAGATTCTAGTGCTCCTGCTCTGGCCATCTTGACAGGTCTCGGTCATTCTGAACATGCAAAGCTGGCACAAGACGAGAGATAATGTGCCTGACTCAGGGATCTCATCTGGGAGATGGCTGGTATCTTGTTACTTCAGCCCAAACAGAAAACAGAGGTAAAGCAGGAAATTTAATTTGAGATATGCTGGATTCAAAGTGCCTAGGAGATACAAATGACGTGGTTGAAAAATCTGAACTTTGATAATAGAAACTTAAATTTTAAAAAGGTGGTTTTTTGCTTAAATAAGAAATCTAACAGGGTCCCAAGTTTTGGTTTACATTCAGGGTTGCAGGTGAAGAGGAAAGTATAATTATGTATTTCTGGATATACAAAGAAAACTCATAAATATTTGTAACTTTTGGGAAAGAGAAATTATTTAAATATTATCCCAGACAAAAAATAATTTGCTAAGATAACTAGTAAGAAGTACATATTTCCTAAAGTTAAAGGTTACTTTCAAGCAGCAGAACAACCATCTCTAAAGTCTAGAAAACACTTTTGTGGGAAATAACATTTGCAAAGTCAATTTTACCATGCAGATATTATCTGCTCTTCTGCAGTTGCAGGGGAAGAGGAAATATTTCCTCCTAACTTTGCTAAAATTTCTTTACCAACTTAGGAAAGACATAGTTTTAAGGTTTAGCACAGATATTTCACTAATTAGCAACCAGAATAAAGAAGACAGGCCTGAATGACTTAAAACTTACATGTAAGAAGATTCAAATGGGGCAGAATAAGGTAATTATTAATAATTAAATTTAAGGAGCTTGTACGTTTTTATATCTGTAGAAGCATTTGGGCCCAGAGGTCTATAAGTGACTCATGTCTGATGATGAGGGTCATAGGTGTGTGTGAATTCCTCCCAGAAGAAGGTTAAGAGTAAGACAGAAATAAACTCAAGGTAGCCCTTGGGACACGAGCGTCTCTCTGCTCTGGGTGTCACATTGGGTCTCAGTGTGCCAAGAGCCACAGAGGATATCAGACCGAGGGCTTCTGTCCCCATGTTGGTGGCTTTAACTCTGCACTAGAGTGTAAAGTTCCCCCTGGTAATGCAATCCATTATTCAGATCATTCTGAAGATGATGTTTTTGAATTCTAGGCACTCTTCTTCTTGGCAGAGTAACATCCCACACCAATTCTAACATCTCTTCCGAATGTTTACTATGTGCCACCCAAACACCATCAAGTCCCTCTCAGAAATTCCTAAAGACATATATGATTATTACTCTCATTTTTTTCATTTGTTCTAATTAGTTACACATGACAGTGAATGCATTTCGATCATTCTCATTTTATAACAGAGGAAATGGGTGTGGAGGGGCTCAATGTCTTACCCACAGGCACTTGGTTCCTACATGGTGGAACCAGAATTTAAACTCACAGCATCTGGGTCTGAATCCAGATATAGTCCCAAGGTACTGGGAACACTGCCCTCCTTGTCCCTAGCTCTGTGGCTGTGGCCTCAGAGTGAGACTGAGATAAAGGGAGTGAAATAAATTCCTCATCATGGTGTCATGTCTGTGTGTCTGTTTCATAACCCATGGAGGGAGGAGAATTAGTTTTTGTTTATTCTTTCCCTCTTTCATTGCCCCTCCCTTACAATTGGTTGATGATTTGATGACTTAAGGTTAGTGATGTAAAAAGGCTTAGCATAAAATTGCTTGGGTCAATTTTCTTTAAAATACAGATGTGTGACAGGTATGTTGGAACATACAGCAGTTCAGGGGGCTGAGGCAGGAGGATCACAAGTTCAAAGCCAGCCTCAGCAACTTAGTGAGACCCTAAGCAACTTAGTGTTGTCTCAAAATAAAAAATAAAGAAGGGCTGGGAATATGGCTCCATGGTTTAGCACCCCTGATTCAATCCCTGGTCCCAACAAACAAACCATCATATAAAACCCCTGAAATGAACTCAAAATTATAAAACAAATAGTGTGGATATCAAACAGTATTATGTTAGTTTTTTACCATGGTGACCAAAATACCCAATAAGAACAACGTAGAGGAAAAGAAGTTAATTTTAGCTCAAGGTTTTAGAGATTCAGTCCGTGGTAGGCTGACTCCATTGCTCTGGTCTGAGGTGAGGCAGAACATTATGGCAGAAAAGTGTGGCAGAGGGAAGCTGCTCTGCTCATGGTGGTCAGGAAGCAGAGAGAGAAAGTTGAGGGATGGGCCCTTCCAGGGCACACCTCCAGTGACCACTTCTTTCAACCATCCTCAATCTGCCTACAGTTACCACCAGGTCAGTGCATTCAAACTAGGATGGACTGATGGGTTAAAGCTCTCACAATCCAATCATTTCACTCTGAACATTCCTGCTTTAACACAGGAGCTTTGGGGGAACATCTCATAACTAAACCAAAACAAGTATCATTTCTCTTTGAGACATATTTCAGCACTAGGTGCTTTGGGGTATGCATTAATCAAACATACACTGAGCAATTTGACTTTGTGTGCCACATTGCTAGGTACTGTGTAGGGCAGCAATGAATAGATGGCCACCCTCTGACTTAAGGCATTTATAATCTAGTGGGGATGATAGACCTGAGATGTTCGTTGCAAGCCAAGTCAGTGGAGAGTTATAAGTACAAAACTGTACTTGGTACATGGAGGCTGACCTGGAAAACAAGGGGACACTGGAAAAAGGACTTGCAGAATAAGTAGAAGCTAAAGAGGAAAGAGAGAGGGTGGGTGATGTGGGGAGGGGTAGGAGGTAGGAAAGTCAAGAATCCTGGTTGACTAGAACAGGTCAGATGGAGCCCAGTGACTCAGTCCAAACTACTGACAAGTTAGTCACCAAAGCTGATTGAGTGACTACTACTTCCTAAAGGCTCGATTCAATGGAACCAATTTGCTGAATATATCAAAATTTCATTTCACATAACATTGCTTAGGAAATATTGATTACAAAGATATTCTCTTTAAATATAGCTAATGAATATCTTTGCAACATTTTAGCTATCTGAGTTCAATTTCTTAAAGCTAAGGATTTAAGCTATAACTGTAGTCATAAATATTTTCTCTGAAGATAGTCCACATATATATTTTTCTCATGAATATAACAACTGCAATAATTCATATGGGAAATTTTCACTTTATATTATCCTTTTGACTTTTCATCCTCAAATTCTTTTGTCAACACATCTGTATTTTTAATATCATCAGTTTCATGGAAATTCAATATGATATCAAATCTACTGATGTATCAAATTTAAAGAAAATTATTGGCTTCATAGCTCATACAAGTATTTATTGGGTAGGAGAAACTTATCATATTTTGTAAATTTCACAGATGACTTAGTGGGATAACTTTCATGTTAGGCAACTTGCCTTTCTCTCTACTGTCTTGAGCTTCAGCAGATTGCAAGGGCAGAGAAAAGAGAGACTAGAGAAGGGGAGGGGCTGCTAGGGAATGAGAGGGGGGAATGGAGGTAGAGAGAGAGTATGAGCCAGAGAAAGAAGGAGAGACTCTTCCCAACCTCATTAGACCACATGGATTCATGTAGTATAAATTCTGCAAGCATATTTCAGCCAACAAATTCATCAGGTAAATTCTTCAGTAGGTGTATCCATGCATTGACAGATTTCCTGGTGGCTGCCTATAAAGCTCATGGGATAGAATGTGTGCCCATGCCTAAAAACAGGTGAAGGAATGACTTCACAACTGAGTTTTAGTTTCCAGGTGTCTACTCCATGCAGAATCTTGGTCCCTTTACATTGTGTGAAGGACCCACTATGAACTACTACCACCCCAATAATGTGGAAGAGAAACATCTTCGAGAGAAATATTGAGGGAAGCCCCTTTTCTTTCAATACTAGGGATTGAACTCTGAGGATCTCTACCACTGAGCTACATCCCTAGTCCTGTTTACTTTTTCTTTGTGAGATAGGGTTTATTTAAGTTGCCCAGGCTGGTTTTGAACTTGCAATTCTCCTGCCTCAGCCTCCTGAGTAGCTAGTATTACAGGCATATACCACTACATCCAGCTGAACTCCCTCTTCTTAAATGGCCATGAGCTTAGTATGAATTATAAACACAAGAGAGTGCTGAAACTCTGGTGCTATTTCCTTGTTCAGATCATATGCATGGCTCAGCTGGTAGTTTGCAATATCATCTTAATCAACCTCTCTGTTTCTTTTCTGTCTCCTTCTGCCATAGTGATCTTAAACCACACAATTGTGTTACACCTTAGCTTAAAACAAATGCACAAATCAAAAACTAAAACAAAAATGAAAAACAATGACTCTTTATTCCCCAAAGAGTAAAATCTATGAATTCTTAAATTTGACTCTCACAGCCCCTTCAGACATAGCTAAAAGTTTCCCCCTCCTATCTCCTTATCACAGACACTACTAACATCCCAAACAGAAGAATTATCTGCTATTCTCCTAGTATGACCTGCATTTATCCTCTAACTTCACAGCAGACCTAGCTCAGATGTGACCCCCCCTCTAAATCCCTCTTTCTCTCTCCACTTGCAATTCATCTGTCTTCTAAGAAGATTCTTCTGCAGAGGCCATCCCCCACTGTCTTGTCTTGGTATGATGTTTAAGCTCTTTTTTCTTCCAATATAGGCTGCAATTTCCTTGAAGACAGGGATCCCATGGTATTTATTCTACTGCTTTATGACAAGTAGGAATTTAATGAGTACTTATTAAATTGAATTCTTT
The DNA here is from genome assembly GCF_964194105.1 of Spermophilus citellus. Lineage (NCBI taxonomy): Eukaryota > Metazoa > Chordata > Mammalia > Rodentia > Sciuridae > Spermophilus > Spermophilus citellus. The sequence continues at coordinate 129,034,218 of NC_138187.1, read as the reverse complement.
CAGCAGAAAAAAATGCCAGAGAAGCGGCAGGCCATGTGCCCCCCAAGACCACCAAGTGGAACCCATCATAGAAAGAGGGAAATGGCAACCTGGGCCTTCTGTAATCTGTGGAGAGTCTCTGATCCAATTCTGTTCCAAATGACCTTGGTTGCTGCTCTGTTGGTTATTGTTCATGGTGAGTAGTGGGAGACAGATTCAGATGGGCAACAAGAAAATCGAGATCATCCACACGTTCAAGTAGACTGAAAGAGAACTGACTAAGCTTCCAGCAGCAATTGAGTTTCAGCCATAGAATTTATTTGTCCAACTGGAATACAGAGGAATTTGCTTTATACATGAAAGAGACAATTTTCTAGATATTTCCCGCTAGAATTTCTTTTCTAGGAGTTTCCAAAACAATCAGTCTCCCACCATGACTTGAAACAAATTTATATTGTCTGTCAGTCCAGCTGAACAATTCCACTGTCTGTGGTTTTATTCAGAAAGGAGAAGTGAAGATTATACTTCTATTGTGTCTCTAAAAAGGTAAATCAGTCCTGTTTTATTCTCTTTCCACATTTTTCATTGGTGCATTATAGTTGTACATCATCATGGGAATTGTTGTTTCATATTTGTACATGCACACAATGTAATTTGACCAACATAATTCCCTAACACTTCTCTCATTAAGTAGATTAAGATTTTTATGTTTCAAGGACACTAAGCCTCCTCCTCCATATCATTCAAAATCCAAAAGACACAGAGAATATTTAATTTAAAATGTGTTATTCATACATATCTTCCAGCCACCCAGTTTTCTTTTCATGAGGTTGCTGACCTTATGTCATGTTATTTTTAATGAAATAATACATTTCTGTTGAGGCTGACTTGTGGGGGATTTCTGGCTTAGCATAGGTACATTGAGTCAGTTCAGATGAAGAATCCAATAGGCTTGTAAAATTCATGGCTGTCATCCTTTTTAGATAAATTCTCTGATATATTGTAGAGAAAGGACCAATTTATGCCTTTAATTATTATCGTTATCAGCAAGCATAGTACTGATCACTCACTGGATTCATTGAACAGAGAGCCTCGTGGGAGTTCCAATATTTCTCTTTTTTTAAAGAGAGAGTGAGAGAGAGAGAGAGAGAGAGAGAGAGAGAGAGAGAGAGAGAATTTTTTAATATTTATTTTTCAGTTTTCGATGGACCCAACATCTTTATTTTATTTTTATGTGGTGCTGAGGATCGAACCCGGGCCGCACGCATGCCAGGCGAGCGCGCTGCCGCTTGAGCCACATCCCCAGCGCCCGATATTTCTTGATTGTCTTTGCTCTACAATCATACTACTAGAACCCTGAGATGATGTGCCTCAAGATATAATATTTGGTGCTTCTTGTCATTTTGATGTTCAGGCAAATGTGGTCCCCCACCCAATCTAAGCTTTGCTTCTCCAATAAGTGCACCGAACCAGACAGAATTCAGAACTGGTTATAGTCTGAGCTATACCTGCCGCCCTGGCTACAGTAAGACAAGTTCAAGTTCCCAAGTTTCCTGTGCATATAATGGCAAATGGAACTATGATGTCTTCTGTGTCAGTAAGTATCAATGTTTATTCTTCTTGTTTTGCTTTTTTCAAGCTTTGCAAAATTGTCTCAGGATCAAAACTTCCGGCTTAGAAAACATCCAATTTGTAAACTACTGGTTTCAATGGGATTCATCTAACCACTTTTGAAAAACAGAACATAATAAAGCAGAAACATTAGGAGTTGGCTGTTTACATTGAAAAAGAATTCCAATTTATAGGAAGTGATTCAACAAGCCCTTCTTTTAAGAAATGAACCACCAACCTTGCTTTGATATGCTGAAAAGTTCAAAACTGTTTTGAAAAGTTATAAAAAATTAAGTGGCTAGAAAGTGGTAATGCAGTTGCCAAAGTATTCTCACCCAACATATCTGCTGGGTCTATGGAGATGATTCCCTGTCAGTGGGTGATGCCTCTGTGATGTTTTCCAAAAGAAAGGGCATATGAATTAATACCTTGTCTTTTGGTTTCCTTTTGTAACCAAGGGTTACTAGAGTCCAAGGCCAGAAACCTGACTCCGGGGAACCAATAAATCAGGTCAGGCCACTCTTTCCAGAAAGTAAAGGTGAAAGACAGGCGAGGAACTTTCAGGAGTGCAGCCATACTGGGAAGAGATGGGGCACTCATGTCCTCAGCCCTGTTCTCAAGGGGCTGACAATGACTTTGAGGTTTTATAGAAAGGAAATGAGGGCAAAGGTGGGGTGTCTGAAGAACTGGAGGTTTTTCACAGCTAACCAGGTGATATTGACCATGTGTGCTCTGGACCATCATTTTCTCAGGATTCGTCAGTGGAGCCATAGCTCTGAGGCATCATGAGATGTTTATCCATCAGATCTGTTTGTTGCTTTTGGAATCCAAGTTGACTCAGAGCAAAGGAGACAGATGCAAAATGGAAACAGAGATGCCAACTCTGTAATTCTGCTTTTAGCCCCCTCTAGGATATTTTCAGGCAAAAGTAAAGTATCTAAGCCTTTGTTACACAAGGACACATGGTTCTTGGTAAAATGTACCATAAAAAAATGAGATAAAACTTCATGGCATTGTTCCTCCAAATTAAAGTAAGTTGGGTTCAGAAATAAGTATGAATCTTAACATTTGGATTTTTCTGGATGCAGAGGTAGAATTTGATCATTCAATTTTGTTTTCTAATGTGAGATCTTAGAGTCACTAATTATCATTTTAAATTTTCTCTCAGAGAAACGATGCAGTAACCCAGGAGATTTACCTAATGGGCGTGTGGAAATTAAGACAGATCTCGCTTTTGGATCACAAATAGAATTCAGCTGTTCAGAGGGGTAAGAGTAGTCTGAAAACAATACTTTAAATTACTATTTTTTCTTTTTTTTAAATTTTATCTATTTATTCTAATTTGTTATATATGACAGCAGAATGCATTTCAATTCATAGTACACTTATAGAGCACAATTTTTAATGTCTCTGGTTATATACAAAGTAGAATGATACTACTCGTGTCTTCATACATGTACTTGGGGTAATGATTCATCTCATTTCACTTCTTTCCTACTCTCCTGCCCCCTCGCTTGCCCTTCCTCCCCTTTGCCCTATCTAAAGTTCCTGCATTCCTCCTATGCTCCTCCTCCCCCATCGCTATTAAGGATCAGCATCCTCATACCAAAGAAAACATTCTGCATTTGGGATTGGTTTACTTCACTTAGTATAATATTCTCTAACTCCATTCATTTACCTGCAAATGCCATGATTTTCTTCTCTTTTAATGCTGAGTAATATTCTACTGTCTAATTTTTAAATTAGAATAGCTAATTAAAATAGCTAATGTGTTCATATATTTCAAATTTTAAAATGACATGAAAAGATATGCAGTAAGAAGTCTCTTATTCTATCTCCATATACTCCATTTCTTCCTTTCTTCAAGCAAGGATTTACTTTTCTTGGTTTCTCCTGTATCTTTCTAGTGTTTCCTTATTCTACTGCAAGCTAAGAAATGAGCATATATTCTTCTTTTCCCTCTTTTCAACCACAAATGTAGTTTTGCATCTTACTTCGCTATTGCACTGATCAGTATATATTGGAAAAATTTCATGTTTATATAGAGAGAGTTTCTGCATTAATTTTTGCTTACAACAGTACAGAATTTTATTGTGTAGATGTGTCAAGAGTTAACCCCTTTGATGGATCCATGGGTGTTTCTAGTATTTTGCTATTCTGAACAATGCTCTGATGCATTTACTTATGCATATATAAATTTGTACAAATGTAGTTACACAACACCATTGTGCAGAAGCAATCCAGTTTCCTCTCAGTGGTCAGGATGAATAAGCCCAACCATCATAACCTCCTCCTTTCCTATTTATTCACTTGCATGAGGAGCCAGAATTGACAGGTGAAAACTTTTAGTTTGGAATTGCCAGGTAAAACCCAGGATGCCCAGTTAAATTTCAGACAAATGATTTTATTATAAGTATGCTCCATGCAATATTTGGATCACACACTAAAAAGCTGCTGTTTACATGGCACTCAAGTTTAACTTGAAAAGTAAACATCCTATCTTTCTTTCTTTTCTTTGTTACTGGGAATTGAACCCAGGGGTACTCTCCCACTGAGCTACATCCCTAGTCCTTTTTCCTTTTATTTTTGATTTTGAGATAGTGTCCTATTAAGTTGCCCAAGTTGGCCTTGAACTTGTGATCTTCCTGCCTCAGCCTACCAAGTAGCTAGGATTACAGGCTTGTGCCACCTGTCTAGCTATCCTGTCTTTTTATTTACTGAATCCTGACAACTCTTTTATTGGAACTCTTGCTGTCTACCATGGTACTTCTACCCCCATAGAGAATTTTGCCTATTTCTATTTCAGAATTTACTGAGGTTTTAGGGTACATCATGAATATATGGTTGGTTTTCATCAATAGTCCATAGGCACTTCAAATGAAGGCATATTTTTATTATATATATTCATATATCTGAAATATACATATTTCAGATCTACTTTTTTTGTTTGGTACCAGGGATTGAACCCAGGGTGCTTAACCACTGGGATATATCACCAGTCCTTTTATTTTGAGACAGGCTCTTGCTAAGTTGCTTAGGGTTTTGCTAATTTGCTGAGGCTATTCTTGAACTTGTACCTCAGCCTCCAAAGTCACTAGCATTACGAGCATGTGCCACAACGCCCATCTCAGATCTACTTTTTTGATAATGGCTTTTTTTTTTAAATCTTTTGTTAGGCCTTCTTTTTATATGCCTTATTGTCTTTATTATTGATTTGCTTTTTTTTCTTTTCTTTTCTTTTTTTTTTTTTTTTTTTTTTTTTAAGAAATGATCTCCTTATATTGCCCAGGCTGGTCTTAAACTCACAATCCTCTGTCTCAGCCTCCTGAGTAGCTGGGATTATAGGCATACATCACTCTACACTAGGCTCTTTATATACAGAAATATAGGAATTAAAGTAAAATAATAACTTTTATAACTATATTATAAAATAATAGTATAAATAAATTAATGATAATTGATAGCATGGCTTGACTGTTTTGCTTATAGCCCATGTATTTTTGTTTATTAAAATGGATACCATATATTTTGGTACATAGAGGTTTTTTGGGGGGGCAGGGATTGGACTTATGGGCATTCAACCACTGAGACACATCCCCAGACTAATTTTATATTTTATTTAGAGACAGGATCTCACTGAGTTGCTTAGCACCTTGCTTTTGCTGAGACTGACTTTGAACTCAAGATCCTCTTTCCTCAGCTTCCTGAACTGCTGGCTCATGTTGCTCTACATGAGGGAAAAAATCTTCAGAGTTATAAAGTACCTGTCTTTGTATGATTTAATCATTTTAGTTCTGATGTCTGTTCTATGGGATGTTAAAAATTATTATCTCTTTTTTTGGTTTGCATTTACTTTGCCCTTCCTTAACATGTTTGAAATATTTATAGGTTTGTCTCCTGTATGCAACATAGAGTTGAATTTAGTTCACACTAAAACCTATTTTTTCTTTCAGTATAAGATACTGAAGCGCAATTACATTTATTGATATGAATGATGCCTATAAACTTGGTTTTGTCATACTATTTCATGTATGGTGATATATATATATGTAGGCATGTGTACATTTATTTGTTATTTAAAATATGAAAAGATATAGATATGATATTTAGGAAGGTTTGAAATTTGGATCTAGTGGCTATCTTTATAAATTTATATTTATGTATCATTATTCCAGTTTATCTTGAGGCAGTTTAAATTTATTACTTGAAAGCAACAATAAATTTGCATTCTCTCCTCCCTTCTTACCCCTTCTGTCTTTACCAGTAAATTTGTTATTCATATATCTTATTATTTATTTTGTATTTAACATTAGAGTCAAATACAATTATATGTCTACAGGTTGATTTCACTCCTAACTCTTGGAGATGAGGCCATGAGGAAATGTGTTTTTCTTCTATTCTCTTCCTCCTCTCTTATTTTTGATAGTTTTAGCATTCTACTGCTGTCTCAACATATAACATTTATATTTCACTCAATAACTCTTAGCCCCATCTTGGATTTTGTCTTTGATCCAATGTTCACTACCATTTTGTTTTGATTTGTTTCCATTTTTGGCTAAAGTTGCCCCTGTTGTCTCTCGATTGTCTAAAGTTGGTCCTGTAGTGGTTTCCTAAAAACTGAAACAAAATAACCTGTGCCCCACACCCACCCCCCAAAAAGTGCAAATTATTCCTTGAGCTATTGTAGGTTTTAGTGTATCAGAAGCATGGACACTTAGAGATAGTGTGGCTGGATATAAATACTTTCCAGCCAGACACAGTGGCATGCAATCTGTAATCCCAGCAATTAGGGGGGTTGAGGTGGGAAGATCGCAAGTTCAAGGCCAAGTCTCTGTAACTTGGTGAGGCCCTCTCTCAAAAACCAAACCAAAACAAGCAAGCAAGCAGAAACTCAACCAACACACACACACACACACACACACACACACACACACACACACACCACGGGGTGGGGGGGGGACAACACCACAGAGCTGGAGACTTAAATCAGTGGGAGTGTCCCTAGGTTCAATCCCTAGCATCAAAGTATTTTCATTTCTTGGATATCCTGTAGGCATTGCAGCAATATTTTTTAGTGGCAAATATTGCTGTAGAAAACTCAGATGCTGACCTCAGTTTCTTTCTCTTCTACATACCTTGCAATTTTACTATACAAAGGTATTCTTAAACTTTGAAATCTAATAATTTTGTTCTTAGTTGTTTTGATAAAGACCATTGGTTCGATTTTTTTTTTTTTGCTGCTATGTGATTTGAAATTTTACTATGTAGATCGGAGTGTTATTTTAATATTATTTACTTGAAATGTATTTTAAAATAACCATTTTACTCTCCAATAAAGCATGCAATGATTCTCCTTTGCTTGTCACCTCTATTTATTATTTTTCTCTAATCTTCTTTCTGTGGTTATTTCACTTTGGTTAGTGTTTCATGTCTATCCTGCTTTCTGCTTCCCCTGTTGTATGTGGCTCCCAAGAGGGAAAGTTGTATTTAGTGTATTTAGTTGTATTGTATTTCAATAGCACCTTGAGAACTAAGGTGCTATTGAAATACTGAGCTGCTCCTGTCAAAACAACCAGAAACAGTAGTTTTCACTTGATTAGAAAAACTACATTTAAAAGCAATTCTAAAGTAATTGCTAAATTCTAGCTATATTTTGTTTCTATTAAAAGATATATTTTATTTTAAGTTATTATTCAGTCCATTCCAGGGGCTCTTAGTCTGCTAAAGAATTGACCTCAAGGTTCCCTCACATTGGAGGTTTATTTCTTGATGATGCTACAATGTAAAATCACACTAAAAATGCCTTTCCCTCCTGTTATCATAAGATATAGAGGAAAGTCAAATTGAAGAAAGATTAGGACTTGTCAAGAGCCATAAAAATGGGGGTAGTGTGCAGTGAGTTGATGGTGTGTGAAAAGAAAGCCACACATCTGAAGTCAGAGGCATCCTGCAAACGAGAGATCATGAGTTTTACTCTCAAAGAAAACCATAGAACTCACTCAGATGATTCTTTTTGTTGTTCTACTTGAGCTCTGGATGAACTGCAGACCTGACACCTAGTAGATACTAAATACTCAATACTAAAGAATAAAAGGACAAATGAACAAACACACACATCTCATCACAGTGATGAAATTTTACCAAGTGGAGTATTCTCTGGGAATAGCCAAGAAAACTTTATTTATTTATTTTAATATTAAGTAACAGATTCTCTCTGTTCAAATCCCTTTATCTAATTTAATTTCATACAGGAAGAATTCCATTAAAATCTTCCATCTTTTCTTATCTAGATTTGTCTTAAAGGGTCCAACCACTAGTTATTGTGACATCCAAGATAAGAGAGTTGCCTGGAGTAACCCTTTCCCTGTATGTTTAAGTAAGTAAAGATATTTCTGACTTGACTATAAGCTTAAATTATGTTATGGAATAATAATGCATTTTTACTGCCTCTTGGGAGGTTTGAATTGGCAGGAATTTTAGCTTTGTCCTAATGCCTTGCTGAATATTCCTTTCTCTTCACTCCCTTATCCCAGTTGTCAAGTGTGAACCCCCTCCAGACATCAGCAATGGGAAGCACAGTGGTAGCGATGAAGACCTCTTTACATATGGCTCCTCTGTCACCTACACCTGTGACCCCAACTTCTCACTCATAGGGAATGCTTCCATTTCCTGCACGGTAGAGAATAAAACAGTAGGCGTCTGGAGCCCAAGTCCTCCTACTTGTGAAAGTAAGTCACAATCATGAATTTAGCCTTAAATTGTTTGTTTTCTTTTTTCTTTTTTTTTTCCTAAAGAAAAAGGAAGCTGAATTTATTGGGGAAATGAAATGATTCAAAGAAACTAATGATTGCACTGAGGCAGTCCTTTATTTGATCAATAGATACTTGCTGCATGCTCTACTAGGATATAGCAGCAAACAACACCAGTATCTCATTGGTTTGGTAAAGTAAAAGTTTCTCTTCATTCATTCAGAATCCATTGCATGTCCAGGAGGCTCCTCAGGATCACTGTAGCCCATACATTAGCTTAGTAACCAGCTCAACAGTTCTGGTTACTTTGATCCAATGGCACCCCCTATCAAAATGTGCTTTCACAATCTCTTAAGCCGAGGAAGAAAGAACATAGTTGTATCCTGGTTATTAGAGCTTTGGCCTCAAAATGACCACATATCACTTTCCATATTGGCCTTACAACTGGTGTTGTGCAAATACTACCTGGCCTCAGAGGAGTAGGGCATGAAGTCTTTTTGTCTTTTCAGGAAATATAACAAGAAATATTGGTTAGCACCTACAATGTCAACAATATGTGCCTATAGAACAATAACAAAAAACCCTACTAAATACAGACAGTATAACAAGACAAAGCAAATGATAATCAAGCTGGGAGATATCATATGGTATTGTTAGTTTGCTGACCAAAGGCATCTTCTGTAACCATTCAGTGCTTATACAGTCTCACTTATTATTCTTACTCAGTACGAGATGCAATCAATCCTGGGGGACGAGAGAGCAGGATAGTACAAAGAGTTCAAATGTCTGAGTCAGGACCGTAAGATACATAGAAGGCAGGAGGTGAGGCTGAAAAAGTCAGCAGGGGTCACATTATAAAGGAGCTTGTGTTTTGCTCTAAAGAATGTCAAAGTAGTGACCAACTTTATGGATTTTGATGAAAATGTGTCATCAAAGGATTTAAAGAAGAACTAATTCATGTATTTGACAAACATGATGGTGCCTTGACTATTTCAGTCAACTCAAAGACAACAGCAACGTAATTCTGCTGGGAGACTCTGAAGGAGATTTAAAAATGGCAGATGGGGTAGTCAATGTTGAACACATTCTGAAGACTGGTTATCTAAATGATAGAGTAGATGAACTTTTAGAAAATACATGGGCTCTTATGATATTGTTTTGGTAAAAGAAGAATCACTGGAGGTTGCCAACTCTATTTTACAGAATATTCTATAAACAAGCATTTTTCAAGAAGACCTCTCCCATGGGTACAAATGATACAAGATTTACTCATCTGTCCACTTAGTTGAAAGACTCTTATTTATAATATATTCTTGCTCTTGAAGTTTTCCCTTTACATAACTGAAATATTTTCAGACATGTTGAATCCATCTTCTGGAAGCTCCTTTTCCCCACCTCTCTCAATATACTCTTCATCATAAAAATAAAAAAGAATTCAGAATGAAGGTGAAGGGGAGATAAAAGGTTTGAACAAGGAGAGCAAGTGTTCTATATTTTAGAAAGATAACTGTTACCTGAAGGATGGACAATAACTTGAAGTGAGACATAAGTTGACCAACAAGCACTTATTATGGTTTGCATGTGTTCATCCAACTTCATATTGGAATTTAGGCCCCAGTGGTACTAAGAGATGGGGCCTTTTGGGAACTGATTAGTGCCCTTTTAAAAGAGAGGAAAGGAAGCTCCCTGGTCCTTTTAGATTTTTTTTCACAGGAGGACTCAACCTTCATCCTTTTCTTCATGAGAGGATGCAGCACAAAAGTCACCATTTTGGAAATACACCGAAAACCCTTATCAGACACTAAGGCTGTCAGTGCCCAGGTCTTGGACTTCCCAGTCTCCAGATATGAGGAATTTTTATTGTTTAGGAATTACTCAATCTGTGGTGTTTTGAACTAAGACTGCTTAACCATCCAGTCAATGTGGCTTCAACTATAGCAGTGGCTGCAGCCCTGGAGAGAAGTTGAGGGATTATAGAGGAGTAAATGTGTCTGTATTGATAGGGTTTGAAAACTGACTGGAGATAGGGTGAGGGATGGGGGAAATGATTTTTACTATGCTTGTTGGGGCATGGAGCTCTGGCCACCTCTTCATGACCATCACCAGATCATTACTATGGTGATTATTACACTGACCTACAGATCATTACACTGACCTACAACCCAAATTATCTGAGAAAATTAGGCCTCACAGATATATGTCTTCTGAGTTACCTATAACTAATCTTTATTAGTAAATTGAAGGACTTATTCACGATCATCTCATAGAAGTACTAGTATGATGGGACCTCATTTTACTGAGACTTTCAAAAGCTGAAATTACATACATGTGCACACACACACACTCATTTAAAAATATTTCCTTTGTATCTATATGACATATATATATATTAGATATTTGTGTTACTAACTGGATTAGTGGTAGCAGTAACATTCTTATTGCCGTTTGTCCTTTAAAATATGCTTGATTTTTTTTCTCGTGACTTTTTTTTAGATATCAACTGTCCTGCACCAGTTGTTCCATATGGAATCATCATCTCTGGATTTGGACCGACCTATTCTTACAAAGACTCTATAGTGTTTGGCTGCCAGAAAGGTTTTAACCTTAAAGGCAGCAGTTCAATCCATTGTGAAGCTAATGAAAAATGGAATACTTCTCCTCCCATCTGTGAGCCCAGTAAGTATGGACCATGAAGGAATTTCAGTGTTTGGCATCTAAAGGTACTCAGAAATGTCATTGTGAGCATACTTGTATATCTAGACTCATTTTGAATCCCAGAAAAAAATTTAAATTTAGATTAATAATTTTCTTCATTTTTTTTTCTTGTTGGAAAGAAGAATAATTATAGTACACTCTGCAATGCCTACATCACCAGAGAAGGCTGCCATAGATATTTGTGCAGGTCATGACTACTCTAGTCTGAAGGGGAAACATTCACATTGTAAACATGATGGATTGGTTATATTTATTTCAACACTTTTCTTTAAGTTGGTAGAAAACTTGTCTTATTTTAGCAAAGTCATTATATTATGATCATTACTTTGAAAGATAAGCAATAAAGTGTCCTGAGGAAAGATACCTTTTCTAACTTGCAAAAAAAGGTGTTGTATGAATGAGATGATTCTGATTCTGTGAAATTCTAAATTCATGTGGATCATTATAAATAGTGATATCCTGAAATAGGAGGGAGACCAGTAGCACAGAGGAAAGGGACCAGGAGAAAGGAGGATGAGAGGTACAGGGGAATGAAATTGACTAAATTATATTGTTATATATGTGCATATATAGAAATATATATTCACAAATCCCACTATTGTGTGTACTTATAATACACTAATTAAACATATATTTTAAAAATAGCGATAAGAGTAAGTAGTAGTCTTAGTGCATAATAAGAGTTATGTTTAATGAATCCTCCCAACAGTTATGGGCACTCTTATCCTCATTTTACAGAAGAGGAAACAGATTAAATTACTTGCCCAAGATCATAAAACTGGTAATAAAGTCGTTAATGCGTTGTGCTCTTAGTTTTGTTTTACTGAAACGTCAAAAGCCTTACTCTGGGAACTGCTGAAACAGTGGTGTTAGGAGTTGGACTACTCCTCAGAGTGGTATTTATTAAGCTAGTAAAAATTAGCAAAGAAAACCACTCAAGGTCTCTTAGAGATTGTTCAAAGGATTTACAACCAATTGAGAATCATTTATTCAGCAACTCTGTACAAACGGGCTTGATACAAACAGCGGTGGGCTATTATATTAGAACTGAGAACGGCTCTCAGCTCCCTAAATCACCACTTTGGGAACTGCTTTGGTGGGCTGACAATGGCAATTCCCATCTCTTCCAGCATCCTGGAAGGTAGAAGGGGTATTTGGAGTGGACTAGATTTAGCAGCTCTTCAACATTGTGCATTTTCCAAAGTCCTATGCTGGGAAAGGTTTATCTTAAATAGGCTCCAGCATCCACACGTTATAGTCAAAATGTTGAAGTCAAGGATAAAGAGAAAATATTGAAAATAGCAAAACAGAAGAAACAAACACGTCATGTACAATGACCCCAATAAGATTTACATCTGTTTTCTCATCAGGAATAGTGAAGGCTAAATGACCGTGAGATGATATATTCAAAATGTAGAAAGAGAAAATCATCAGCCAAGAATCTAGCAAAATATTTCATGTCTATATTTGTTAGGATTCCTATAGTACACTGTTATAATTATTGATTAAAATTTTTTACACTTCATATTTTTGATGGTAGTGGAGAAAAATAAAGGAACACAAGTATATATTTATAGAATTTATTACATTAATCTTCTTTGCCATTTTTGGATTTCTTATTTTCTTCCTATGGCTTCAAGTTACCACCTGGTATTGTTTTATTCTCCAATGCAGCTTTGTTCATACCTACCACCCTTGGGTTATTGTCTAATGTACTAAATTTCTATATGTTATAGACTTAATAATGCACTTATTTATATATTATTTTATGCAAGTGCCATTTAAATCAGTTAAAAGAATAAAGGAGATGAAATATGCAATTACAATTGACCCTTTGTATCTACAGGTTCCATAGCTAGGGATTCAACCAACTGTGGCTTGAAAGTATTTGAAAAAAAAAATTGTCCGCACTGAACATGTACAGACCTTTTTCCTTATTAGTATTCCCTAGACAATACAATATAACAGTATTTACATTGTACTAGGTATACAACTAGGAAAGAGATAAAATTATTTAAAGTATACATGAAGAAATTCATAGGTTTTATGTAAATAGGACAATATTTTATATTAGGGATTTGAGCATCTGCAGATTTTGGTACCCATGGGGAGTCTTAGAACCAATCTCCTTGGACACCAAGAGATGATTCATATGTTCTTTATAATTACCAACACAATTTTTGTTGACCTTTTTGGGTGCTCATTGTTTTCCTGCATGGATTTAGATTACTGTCTGGTGTCACTTGCTTTCAGTCTAAAGAATTCTCTCTATTATTTTTGTAAGAATGGTCCTCTCTCTCTAGCAACAACAGTATCACTTCACATCCACATTCACATCCAGGGAAGTCAGTAAGTGGATGTTATTTGTCGTTGTTTTTGAATAATTTTGAAAATTTATATTTTCCACATAGGTTTGTTACAACTTCTCCTTTGGAGGCTCCTAATGAGAATGTTTTGTTGGAGGGAAATGACTGGATTAGAATTCTTTAGCAATCAGGGACAGGAAACACATACTTGGAACATTTTGAGTCTCTATTGTTTCCCCAGCATCTCTTCAGTACTAATATCCTTCAAAGGTAGAAATGAGGTTGTTAGCCATAGGAGCTTCTTCATGGTGCTTTTATTAACTGTTATCTTCACTTTTTATTTTTTATAAGTATGTTGCCCAGTACCAGAGCTGGCGAATGGTAAAATCATTCACCCTAAAAGATACCACCCTACCAACAAGTGTTCTTATAGCTACAAAGACGTACTTTCATACACGTGTTATGGGCGACAATTTTCAGCTACATGTGGATCAGATGGCACATGGAGTCCCCGAACACCATCATGTGACCACGGTAAGAACTTAGAGTCATGTTATTTAGGGAGTGCCTTTATATCAATATGATGGAGATTATTACGAGAAGGTTTAAAATTAGGTAAAAGAATCATATGCCCCACATTTCATGAAGTGGATCCAGGTTTCCCTTTCTCTCTGACCCTCCTGTTTTGTACCAATGCTCTTAGCCTTCTCAATTTCCTTTTCTTTTTTGATTCAGTAAAAATAGATCACATCTAATAGATAAATTGAACTTCTCAATGACTGTTTTTTGTTTCTTTGTTTACATTCCCTTTTCTTCATTTCTGATGTGTATACATCTTAATCTGTAAAATAAGACTTGCCTAAACCTTCCTGGACTTCCTTTTTTTCTTCTGCCTCAACAGCCATCCTCTGGCTAAGCTCTCCTGTCAGTCTGTCATCCCCTGTGAGATGCCTTCTTCTCCCTGATCAAGGGGCACTCACTGTGCTAAACACATTCCTCCCTTCCCTCATTGTGTTTGACAGCCTTAACTACTGATGCTTAGGAACGATGACCTCAGTCAGGATTGTGATTCTTTTTCTTTCCTCCTGAGCAAGAGGGTTAAAGAAGCCCCAAAGACGCCAGACATTAGTTAAAGCTTATAAATCAATGAGAAAATTACTTTCTCCCCTGTTAGACATGTTCAAGCAAGTGGGTCATTTAGAGTAATAGTAAGCTGGACCACTGATGCCTTCCCTCCCTTGGCTTCTGGACCCCATGCATTTATTTAACTGGGGACCCGGCGCTATATAAAGATGGATCTTTGGTTCAAAGTGAATTCTGGAAGATGGTGCCTATCTCTGTTCAGTGTTGCCTTTCAGGCCATCCCAATGTTCTAACAAGCCAGCAGGTTCTGGGTGATCTACTATGTGTTTGGAGTAGTGATTCCATGACCACGGTACTAATGCCACACCCTTTTTCTCTTTTAATTGCTATGAATGGGTCTTCTAGTTGGATGTAGAGAATCCTATGTGTAGATCCCACTATACATCTCTACCCTTTTAGTTCTCAAATAGGATCTAGGAGCCAAACTGACATGAGACCAGAAGAAAAACATTTTTTATTTTATTTTTGCCTTCACAAAAGTGAAGACCTGGAAGAATAGCCGATGCAGGAAATTTTACAGTTTTTAGAAACAGATCAATGGGTTTGTGAAGAAATGACATTACAGAGCCATCTGGACTAGGGGTTATAAATTCTAGGGAAGTTGTTAGGAGCTATGTAGGGGGTTTAAAGCTAGTAGAAGAGTAGGTTTATGTTTGAGAGTTTATTGTACAGATTCATTGCAGCAACAAATTTTATTCTCTGGTGATAAAGATTATTCTCTTGTGCTGCTATGGGGAGGCATGTTCCTCAAAGGAAGTGTGTCAGAGAAGATGGAAGGACAGAGTGAATCCTTCTACAAACCACACATATCCCGGGATGTGCTCTCTCACACACTTACTCTCTCTTACTTTAGTGTCTCACCATCAAAATTGCAATTTCCCACCTACCATTGCCCACGGACATCATAAACCATCTTTTCATTTATATAAAACTGAGATTGTGTATGAATGCGATGTAGGATACCAGCTGGTTGGAGAAGCAAAACTCTCCTGCTCCTATTCTCAGTGGTCACCTGAACCTCCTCAGTGCAAAGGTAATTCAGCTCCCTCCTCGACCCATGACAAATGCTGGTGGAACTGTTAGGAGAAGATCAAGAGCAAAGATGTTCCCTTCAGAGGCAGAACTAAAACACTTGATCTGACTTCATTTATTTTAAATAATTAATATATGCAGGTGGTACACCATACAAAAAGCATAAAAAAATGGACACAAAAATTCCTGCCCTCTACTTCTTTCTCCCAGTCACAAAATTCAGCCTTCTTGAGGTAGCCCCTATTCCTGGTTTCTTGTAAACATTTCCACAACTGTCCTAGGAGCATTATATTTTAAGGAGTATTACCTGCAGGCTCTATAAAATCTTCAAGGAAACTTGTTTTAGCATAAATGTAGGCTCTCCTAGGGTAATTTCAAATTGAATGGATGGACAGATATTTCCATCAGAGTCATGTGCAGAGTGCTGCCTGCTATAATTAAATGGTGTGTATGGAGGGGATTCCTCATGCCAACCTATCCGTTACAGGAGAAATCAAGATTGGGTCTGATTTTTACATGTATACAACAATAATAATACTATATGTATAATAATTTAGAATGCATTTTGCACCATTGTCTCCATAGCACACAGGAGGCACAGGATAAAAGAAGGAAAAACTCCATGCCTAGCATCTTGCAGCAATCTTGTCTGTGGGTGAGAGTTACTCTGCTAGATGAGAATCTGGAGTCACATCCCCTTTAAAAAATATCCTGTCATGTTATTTAAAATGTGATGACCATGGACAAGTTCCTTACCCTCTCAGTATCTAAACTTTCTCCCAGATAACAGTACTTACTTTAGAGGGTTATCATGAGAGGTGAGATAGCCGTATAAAGTG
Organism: Spermophilus citellus; assembly: GCF_964194105.1. Classification (NCBI taxonomy): domain Eukaryota; kingdom Metazoa; phylum Chordata; class Mammalia; order Rodentia; family Sciuridae; genus Spermophilus; species Spermophilus citellus. The sequence goes on along the minus strand of NC_138187.1, from coordinate 129,017,844 downwards.
CTTAGACCATCATGCTCAATAAAGCTGTTAACCAATATATATAATTTTTTTTTGTTACCAGGGATTGAACTCAGAGGCACTTGACCACTGAGCCACATCCCCAGTCCTATTTTTTATTTTGTTTAGAGACAGGGTCTCATTGAGTTGCTTAGCACCTCACTTTTGCTGAGGTTGGCTTTGAACTTAAAATCCTCCTGCCTCAGCCTCCTGAGCCACTGGGATTACAGGCGTACACTACTGCACCTGGCCCAATATTTTTGTTATCAAAATGAAATATAGAACAATTAGCAGCTCCTAAATGTAATTAATTCTTATTGTCTTAGACTATTGCCATGTTTTTTCTTAGATTTACAGATTACCTAAAAATATGTTTCCATTATAGCTACCTGTCGGAAACCAGAGATTAAAAATGGGACTCTGTCTGTGAATAAGTATCAGTATCTTGAAATGGAAAGTATCACTGTCCACTGTGACTCTGGCTTTAAAGTGGTGGGTAGCCAAATGATCACTTGCTCAGAGGACACAGCCTGGCACCCGGCAGTGCCCAAGTGTGAGTGGGTAAGTGGCATAATTCAAGGAAATTCTGTGCCATCAAACTGTAAAAATGGTGGTCCCCACCAAGCTCTCTCCCCGACAATGATGGTGACATCTGATTTTCAGGATTCATTTCTCAGTCTTTCAACCAAACTCTCTCTTTTTTCCTTAAAGCACCCTTAGAGGTGGTAAGTTTTCCTGTTCTTCCTTGAGAGCAACATAAACAGAGCCCATGAGAGAACTGCTATCTCCTGCTGCCTCTTCTCGCCTTTACACAGAATTCTGTGGGGGAAACTAGCCTCTTTGACTTAATTTCCCCAAATGCACTGCAAGAAGGCCAGGGTGGCATAGTACTGAAAAAAGTAGAATAATTAATGGGCCCCAATTAAGTGTGTTTTTTTTTTTTCTATCTGTCTGGGTTCTTCTACCTTTAAGTTGGTCAAGGAGCTTGGTCCTAGACTTAGCCCTACAGAAGTTACTACACAGCCCCTGAAGGCCTGATGCACAGAAGTAGGGGTGAACCCAAATGGAGGTTACAGGAAAGTTCAAACTTAAGGGCTGAAAGGGCACAGCCAATTAGAAGGTCTTGGACCAAACCAGTAGTGCTGGTACTTTTCCAAGACCTGATTAGTATAGGTATTGATCGATGCTCCTCCCCAGTAGCTATATAAATCCCTAATCCAGTACATTTAAATGGCAGCCTGGTATGGAGGCCTCTCTTGTCCTCCTCTCTCTTTTCTTCTTAAACAAATCCTACTCCTTTCCCTCTTGCCTTCCTCTGTTGTCTGTGGATTTCAGTCTTCAAATTTGTGAGACAAGAACCTGGAAAGAAACCTGTAGTTAGCTGATGTAGTCTGCTGAGACACTGGAGGCATAACCTGCCACAAAGAACTGCAACCGTGCCACTTGGTAATAGCAGAAAAGAATCCAGTTTTGCTGGCTGTGACCCTCAGGCTGATGCTGCCCAGCATCCCCTGCTGTGATTAGCTGCTAACACTAAAATGGGCTTTTACTGACCACAGAAGACTATCCCTTAAGCACATCCAGTCTACCAGCAAAAGTGGAAAATCTAGTTTGGTCTCATACTGATGCTTACTTTTCTACATCATATAATATACTCTTCTATTTCTACATCATATAATATGCTCTTCTATATTATACATTATATAATATACTCTTCTATTGCTGAGTGGTCAACAAGGTACCCAAACCCTCATGGAAGTCTTCTGAGCAGCTATCTCAGAACAGACAATGATCTGAGGAAAACTTTGGGGGGCTTCAGATTTCTGGTTTTCTCTGGTCAACCACAAATCTGAAGCTGGTCTTGGTCCTTGTCTGGAGTCCTCCATCTTCAGGGTGCACCTCCTCCATGATTTGGAGAGAAGAGGCTCCACCACACCCACTACCTCTCTCTCTTTCAGGAATTCCAGGAAGGGTGCAATCAAGTATACACAGGAAAAAAACTCTTGCAGTGTCTCCCAAACCCTGCAGATGTGAAAATGGCCCTGGAAATATCTAAGCTATCCCTTGAGATTGAATTACTAGAACTACAACTAAACAAGGAAAGACAAACTAGTATAGAAACACCACCATAATGTTTCCCAGAGGAGGGAGAAGAATATGCCTACCTGGCTCGCTGCCTTCAATGCCACGCAGATCCTTTCAGTTTAGCAACTCTTTTGTCACTTTGGCAAAAATATTCATGGTAATAAACATCTAGAAGGGATAGTTCACAGCTTTGAGATTACAGAATTATTGATCATCTTGTGGCTTATAATTTTGCTTTTCTGGATGTAAAGTACATTTTTATTTTCAATTAAAAAGTTTCATGTCAAAATCTATTTTGTCTTTGTGGTCATTTAGTACTCCATGAAATGAAGATCGTAAACAAACCTATTACATAAAATTAATACATTTACTTTTACTGTATGGACTGTAAAAAAGATGCACTTGGGTTGATACCCACATGTCCCTGGACTCCACATGTGTACATCTTTCCCAAAAGAGATTGAAAAAGGTGCTTGGCTCACTTGCTGCCTTTCAATTCAGTGTGGATCACTTCAGCTTAGCAATCCTACTATGTCTTTGACACCAATATTCGTGAAAACAAATGTTCATATATCAAAACTACTTTGTCTTGGTGGTCATTTACAATAATAATAAATGAGGGTCCCAAACAATACAATTACACAACTTAATGTTTTTATTTACTGTGTAGATATAAGAAATATGTAGTTGGGTTCACACCCACATGACCTTGAACTCCACAGTTCCACTCAGGCCTCCAGAGCACAGATTAAATGTCAACGCACATTTGTCCTTGTCCCAGCCAATAATGGTGACATCTGACATTCAGGATTCATTCAAGACCTTGTCTACTCCCCACCACTTTACTCCTCTTGAACTCACGAGGCCTCTTTCACTCCCACCACATCTCAAGTATTGCTTTCCATAATGGGGATTTACATCTGGGTCTGACCTCCTTCTTCCCACCTCAGGAAGGAACTCCAAAGGAGAGATAGGTATGAAGCCCACAGGTCAGCCACCTCCTGTTCCCAAGTCTTCCATCCTATTTGGTCACCACTTGCCTTAATAATAAGATGGTTTCTTGAGCAACCATTGCACACATGAGGAGAAACCCCAACCCTGTGCCAATCTCTCCTTTATGTCGCTGGGTACCCTGGAAAGGTTTATTCCTTTTATAAACTGCTTTCTTGATCTTTTTTTCCTCTGAAGTCTCTTTTGTACTCCTGTCCCAGAACCTCCTGCTGCTGCTTGTCTCCTTTAAACAGAAATCTCTGGGGAACACTGACATCTTTGATTTAATCACCCCCAACACACTACAAGAAGGCCATGGTTTCACAGGCTTTCACTGAACCTCAGAAATGTTCAAGGGGCTTGAACTTCTAGAGAGTCCCATCCACCATGAAGAGTATCAATCCATGATCTTAAGAGACATTACCTACAAGGTTACAGGAGTGTCTTTGATGTTCATCTTTGGGTTTTGTGGAAAGCAGTCTGTGCCCTGCTATGAGTGACTCCCTGGATAGAACAGCAGTTTCTAAACCTGTTACTCCATTTGATAAAGCAGTAGTTTACCATAGCTATGCCATTTTGAGTTTAGGTGCTGAAGTAGAATGACTCTCCACCTTGTTTGTACACGTAAATGCAGCCATCTATCATAAGGCACAAACTGATAAATTGCTCATACTAATAAAAATGACCACCTGTGAACTTATTGAATTAATTAAGCACATAGACATATGGACGAATCACCCTCCTACCAGAAAAACCAGACCCATGAACTTGTTGAACATACTAGGCCATCAAATGAAGCAAACCCCTCACTCGAGGTCTGTAAAAGGAGGAAGGAGGAGCACCTGTGTCTGGACAGGTGGCATCCTGACCTTGTCATCTGGTCACTCCTTATCAAGAGCTTTGCCCAGAAAGATCACCACAGCAACAAGCCCCTAAATTTCTGTCCTTGGGCTCCAGCAGAGGACCCTTTCTTCTGTCCTCCATGGCTACACATGGCCCACTCCAAACCGACATCTCAAGCGGACACTCTGAAAGTGGCATCTGTCTGAACCTTGGCCTAGAATAAGTTCTTGCACTTTGACACTTCTGCACCTTGAACAAGTTCTTTGGCTGGTCTGTAATTATATCTGACCACATACAGTGACTCTTTGCTATCTGCTCTCTACATATGCTCTCAGCTCAGCATCCTGAACCCCTAAGGCTGCTTTTACCCTTAGCAATCCTGTAACACACACACACATTTGTGTAGTATGATTTATATGACTATAATACTTGAGTATTATAGACATTAGAAATTAAGACTAGAATAAAAGAACAGGTGATTTCTCATCTTATGACTCCCAGGTGACCCACAAGTGGTGAATGCCAACAATGAACTTGGTGTGACTTGTGAATTTATTGGTGTTCAATAAATTCTGACTTTGTGGAAAGGCACAAACTTGTTTGGTCTATGTTATTGGCATAGCTTGCTCATGAGAGGCTTCCCCAAGACACGGATGGATGGGCCAATAGTTTCCTTGGAAGGCGGCTCTGGAAAGCACCCTGGGTGACTGGCTAGCAAGACAGGGAAAGACGGAAAGCTAACAAGGAACTACTATGGAGGGGGCTGCTGCTGTTGCTAACAGAGGCTCACTCATGCTGTCAGCCCTCAGGGAGTGTGTGCATCCATGGCAACTTGCCCTCCTGACCTTGAGAACCTGGGCGCTTCCTCCCATGACTGGAGAAGAGCTACTCCAGCAGCCCTGACCCACAGGCACAAGGGACTCACACTGTGTGCCAGCAGAGCAGGCTCTGGGGACAGGGATCCCCCTCAGGCAGAGGGACTTGTGGTCAGTCGTGCCCATGGGCTGTTTGTAGTGACCTCCAGGGTAGGCCAAGGCACAGGGACAGGGCACAGAGAGCCTCTTCTAAAGTCACCTTTTCTGTGTGGTCTCGTTGATGGACATGCTATTCCTGCCCACCATGCTCTCCCTGCACAGATCTTATTTCCCTTATCAGATCCCCGGGTGATTGCACCTTTTGTCACCCCTGATACAATTGTTTCACTATCTTAGAGAGTGAACTGTGTACATCTCACATTGTGCTTTGGGCTTCAGTTGGAAATTTGCCCAAGTTTCCTGTAAAACAACTTAATTAAAATCTACTATTACTATATGAAATATTGATTTGATTCTAAAGTGTAGTTCAGCTTAAGAGAAATCAGCTCCAAACCATGTGTTACTAAATTCCATTCTCTGACCACAGGAAAAGAATTGAGAACTAAGTGAATTATTTTCATACAAAGTTTTATAAACCTGGAGAGAAAGACATTGGTAAACCAGAGGCTCTGTAAAAAGCTATAACTAAAAAGAAACTATATGATTGTACTGCTATTTTGTATTTATGGAAGCAAAATGGGGGAGGGGCTTTTCTAAAATTCTTCTGAATCCAGGAATTACTGTTCCTAGTATCATGTTTCCATCCATTTTAACAAAATTACTGACTTTCTGATAGTGATAATGAGCCTGTTTTCAGATTTGAAATTATGATGAATTAGCCTTTATTAAAATAGGAATGGTGTGAATGGATTCATGTAATTTAAAAAAATTATTTCTATCAAACACATTTGCCTAGAAACTACATATGTCATCTTGCTAAGTGCCAAATAAAAGCTTAATTATTATAAGTTTTATATTATATCATAAAGTAGGTATGTCTGTCTAGGTCAGGAGATGGAAGCCACATTATGATTTAAACAGGGGAAGTTTAATATAAAGAATTATTAAACTCTGATAAAAGAATATTGTAGGATGTGAGAAAAGTGTATGAGATATCCTAAAGCTGAGGGAAGGTTACTTAAGGGAGACAAGTTTCAAAGGGGACCTTCCTGAGGCGGGTCTTTAAACTCATTCAAAAAGATGTAGCTGCAATCCACTAGATACTAGAGAAGTTCACTCACTGTCTGAAACAGAGCTGGCCTGCAGTCACTAGCAAGCAGAAATCAGCCCTTGAACATTCAGGCAGGGTACAAGGGACTTGCAACTGGTGATGACAAACATGGGCCTGCAGATACAATAGGAGCACTGGGGCATTCAGAGTCTGTGAGGTGAAATCCAGATGGTGGCCAGATGTGCATGCCTACAGTGAAAGGAATCCTGGTGTGGTGAGAGGCCTAGAGCAGGACCCCTGTCAGGGGAACCACAGGAAAGTGATAGCCAGGCCTGTCCAGGGTGGAAAGTTTACCAATGGGCAATGCATTCTGGGTGTGTGGCTGGGGCACAACACCACGGGACATCCTGCTAACACATTGTGTTAGTCAGCTTTCCATCACCGTAACAAATACCTGTGATGATCAACTTAGAAAGAAAAAAGGTTTATTTTGTTCCAGAGTTTTTGAGGTCTTAGTCCATGATCCATTGGCTCCATTGCTTTGGGCCTGTGATGGCATATCATGACAAGAGGAGGTGGTGGAGCAAAATCATTCACCTCATGGCTGGAGGCAAGAAAGAGAAAGAGGAAGGGGCTGGGACCCCATTATCCACTCAAGGGCACACTACCCATGACCTGAAGATCTTTCACTAGTCTCCACCTCTTAAAATTTCCTCTACTTTCCAAAAGTGCCAACCTGGAAAAAAAGCCTATGCCACATGGATCTTTGAGGGATAGTCCCTTCTTCATGCAGTGTCCCTTTAGCACCCTCAACTGAGAAAGCTTAACGTCATAATCACTCTGAAGAATGATTGGTGATGAAGTAATGCCTAAAGAAGTGCTTCCATTACCCAGAGTTTGGTCAATTTGGAGCTGAGAGGCAATTCAGTGATAACTAGCACCGCATGCATAACTGAAAGCTGCTAAAGTAAAAATGTAAAGTCAAAACAACTCAACAACCACTTAAAGTTTAATAGTGCACTGAAATAGCAGCAAATTTATTAAAATTTAGATTTATATAGTAATTTTTGCTTGAGTTTGAGTCAAGGAAAAAAGAGAAATACAATGGTTATATATTTTCTTCTGGTAAATAAAAAGAAACAGTTCTGAAAAGAGGAATTTATTTGCTTTTATTACAATAGAAAAATAAAAATGGAAAGTCAAAATTCATCTCATAGAGTACTTTGTAAGAAACAGGGAATTGTTAAAGGCCAATGCCAATAACAATAACAAATCTATTTTTGATCTAAATAATCAAATATCTCATCCTCATCTATGAACTGAATTGATTCATTTAAACTTGTAAAGATTGGTTGATGCTTTTGCAAGAAATAAGCAACTATTGATATCCGGACACAGGTACCAAAGCTCCATTTTGAAACCAGAGAGAGGCTGAAATACATAGAAAAACGATTGGATAACATAAATGCTATCCAATTAGCAATTAGTGTTTCCCCTCTTGGCTGCATTTAAGAATCATCTTGAAGTCTTACTAGATGTATTTGATTTGGGGATGGGGCCCAAGAAGCTGCATTTTTAAATAAGCACAAGGCATTTGGGAGCTGCCTCACTCAATGTGGCCATCTCTTCCACTGATTGGTTGATGCAATGTTAAAAAATTAAAAAATGAAATCAGCAGGTGAAAACAGATCCTCAAGGATTGCCCAGAGTTAGATCTACAGGAGTTCCAGAAAAGGAGCTAGTGAAGGAAATGGGATCATGCCAGTGATACACTATGTAGTTGGCCTACAGCTGTTGGGTCTATACTGAACACAGACTCTCCTCCTTGTCATTGTTCTCTATATGATGGTTTTTAAAAACTACTTACATGGTGTAGGTATTATAAATAATCTAAGTACACTGTGCCATTTTATTTAAGGAACAAGAGCATTTGGTATCCAACATGAGTTTTTGGTATCCAAAATCCCACCCACTGCAGATGCTAAGGAAGTCCTACGTTGCACAAAATGTAGTGATAGAAGATAAATATTGTGTCTGATTTCTTTTGCTGAGATTATGAGACTTATTCATGTCGTGTAGAGCTGTGGTTCATTCATTTATACCACTATGTACTCTTCTATTATTCGATTGTGTGAACATGATTTATTTATTTCCTTAGGGATAAAATTTGGATTGTTTCAGTTCTTCAGTTATTTCACAACTTAAATATTCCTTCACTCGTCTTTTAATGCACCTGCGAGCTGTAGAGTGCACATATTCAACTTCCAAAGATAAATTTAAAACCTACGTTTGCATCCTGCCTACACCACTTCAAAAGCCTTGTAAGGGTCCGGCGAAGCGTCGGAGAAAGAGACCACATGAGACTAGCTTCATGCAATGGCAAGGGGGATTTATTAGGGATCCGTTCCAGCGTGCTGGGGCTCCGTGCTCACTCAAGAAGGGAGAGCAGCCCAGAGCCCAGAGCAGAGGTCAAGCAGAGCTTAAGTACACTTTTTGGAGAGGGCAGCGGGGGGGGGGGGGCTTTGCATGCATCAGAACAAATCATCATGAGGCGCGGGAAAATTGAACAACAACTTTGAGACGTGATTGGCACATTCATTGGTGGGAACAGGTCGGGCGGGGGTGATTGGTCACTCCTAAGCGGGATACACATTCAAACTGATTGGTTTGGGCCCTGTGACAAACTGCACAGGGCCCTAGGCTGAATGGTCAGATGCCCGGGTCTTTTACATGTTAATTTTGCAGTTTAGAATCAGCTTAGAAATTTTACCCTTACATTCTGATTGTTAACAATTGCTTAAATTCTCTGCCTAAGAATTTTCTTTCTGAAAAAATGGAGAGAATCATGATACCTACCTACTTCATAGAGTTAACAAGTTAGTCTTGTACAGACAAGTTAACACATAGACATGGTCAATGACTATAATAATGATTGTCATCATTGTCAAAATGGATGACAATAATAGTCCTTGGTACCCAAGTATAATTTTAGTTTTCCTCTCTCTTAAATGGCCTACATTCCTCTGACATTTTTTCTTGTTCTTCTCAAGATGCTTATAAATAATATTTCAATGTATCTCTGTGTCTCAAATCAAGATGTTGATCTGGAAACTGTCACCAATCACTGCAATCAAATATTTGGATTCTAGGGTATTATTTGATAAACAAAACTTGTGCCCAGAGGTACCCACTTATAAAAGGTAAGTGACATACATTACAAAAGGGTTGTTTCATTATTCCCTAAAATTGTAGTCAAGAAGAACATTTAAATCACAGCTGATGAGATTGGATTTAATGTGAGGACTGTTTATGGGTTGTTCAGACTCAATTATAAGGGCTAGCCTTTCAGATCTGCCATGTTCTGATTAGTTAGGAGTGGCAGATTCGAATATTTTCATTCTTCATTAAAAAAAAGTGGAGACCATAGGATATTCAGTTTTCTGAGCTTCCAATGCTACATTTGTGGGATTTGGGGCAAAAAAAATATGAAGATGTTCAATTTCCTTATATAAAATGGCACAGAATACCTCATCTCTAGATTACTTATAATACTTACGCAATATTAGTACCATGTAAATAGTTGCTAAGCTGTATCATCTAGGGAATATGGCAAGGGAAAAAAAATCTGTACCTGTTCAGTATATACAACTACTGTAGGCCTGACTACCCTGGGATACCAATGGCAGTTGGTTGAATTCATGTAAGTGGAAGACTGAACTGTATGTTATTTTTAGGAGGTCAGTTGCCCTTCATGGGTCAGGGGAGGCAAAGGAGAAAATAAAAACGATGACATTTTATCAAATTTGAAGACTAGGAGAATGAGGGAATAAGGAGGTTAGTTACACACTGTAGCTTTAATCTGTAGTTTAAATTTCACCCATCCCACCTAACCAGCCTACCCAAGCCACCCTGCTGGAATTTGGGATTTGGGGGTAAAGCTTTAAGCCAAAAGAAAAGAATGTCGAGGTGAATTCTGTTCTAGGGAGGGGCTAAGAATGTTAGCCATCAAAGGCACTTCATTCTGAGGGAACCACCCAAGGCAACTCTCTGGAGAACTCTTCCTTGCTTAGATACCTTCTGGTCAGCCACTTACTAAACAGCCTACCTGAGGGAAAGCAGTGTTCTGTCACTTTGAGGAGGGCTGAATTCAAGGGTAAGATGGGAAGATGTCTCCAAGAGTATGCTTCTCGGAAATCCTTCCAGGGCTATTGTATTTTGTGGTAAAAAGCGAATGAGTTGTGTGATATGGGAGGCTAAATATTAGTTTTTGAAGACTTAATTCTTTACTTGTGAGTGGGGAAATTAATAATGTTTATCAGTGAAGCCCGTTGTCAAGTAGATTAGATATTTGTGTGGTTATTTCTCCGGCTTCTGAAATATAAGTGTGTTGGTTGGTTTCTCTATCCACCTCCCATATCTGGTAATAGAAAAAGAAAGTAAACCAGGCTTCCCAGGGTGGGTGGAGTAGTTAGAAAGCAGGTGACCTGGTTTTCAAAGTCTACCAAGAGCAAAATTATGAAGTTTCTCTTAGGAGACTCCAACCCCGAGCATTGGCCTTTGAGAGCAAAGACCTTCAGATTTGATTAAAGGAAACCCATCACCTCTAGCTATTTTAACAATCAAAAAACTTAGTCTTCTTCACCTCTTTTCTCACCTTCTCTTTTCAGAATTGGCAATACGTCTCTGCTTCTTAAAGGATTTGAGTTATATTTAGGGCCTACTCTGCAGGAGAGCGGTAACTGTAAAATTTTTGAAGAAATCATAGGAATAAATCTATGCCTTGAATTAAGCAATTTTTTTTAGATATGATACTAAAAAGTAGAAAACATAACAGGGCACAGTGGCAGACACCTGTAATCTCAGTGGCTCAAGAGCCCAAGGCAGGAGGATCATGAGTTCAAAACCAGCCACAGAAAAAAGCAAGGCGCTAAGCAACTCAGGGAGAATCTGTCTCTAAATAAAATATAAAAAAGGGCTGGGCATGTGACTCAGTGGTCGAGTGCCCCTGAATTCAATTCCTGGTACAAAAAAAAAAAAAAGTGGAAAAAATAAACAAGTTAAACTTCATTAAAATGAAACACTTCTGTGCTTCAGGGGATACTATCAAGAGAAAATAGAAAGCATACAGTGAAAAAGTAATTTGTATCTAGAGTATAAAAAAAAAAACTCAAGGTAAAAAGCAACTAATCAGCTTAAAAATGAGCAAGATTTGAATACACATTTCTCCAAAGGACATACACAAGTAGTTAGCAAGCACATGAAAGATGTTGAATATCAAATTAGAGAAATATAAATCAAACCTATAATAAGATACTATCGCATACCAAACAGGATGTCTAAATTTAAAAAAAAAGTAGTTAAATACAAGTGTTGAGGTAAAATGTAGAGAAATCGAAATCATCATACACTATTGGTGGAAATGTAAAGTTTAAATCTACGAACAACCCAAATGTAAATCAGATGAAGATGGATAAATAATATAACAATATGTGGAGTGAATGTGTGTATGTGTGTATTATATTTATATATATTTATATATATTTATATATAATATATATAATATATATTATATATATAATTCAAACATATATCAGTATTTCAAAAATGAAATACTGATATATGTTTAAATATTATGCTAAGTTAAAGAAGCCAGCCACAATAGGTCACAATTTCATGATTCCATTTATATAAAATATCTAAAACAGGCAAATACATAGACACAGAAAGTCAGACAGTGGTTCTCATGGTAGGGGAAAGTAAGAGTGGGGAGTTACTACTTCTTCTGTATAAGGCAGAATGTACCAGCAAGGCAGAGATGAATAATTCAACCTCAGACTTCAGGATCTTGTGGACAGGTGGAAAGACAGACTGCAGACTTTGGCTATAATCCAAATCATAATAAAAACAGAGATAGAAAAAAAGAATTGGAATTGGAATATGGAGTTTTTGCTGACGTACAGAAGGGGCACTGGAGAATTGTCTGGGTAAAAAATGAATTGGGATTGGTGGAGGAGAGGGGGCTGGAGGGCAGAGGGAGGGAGCAGAGATGAGGAGGGTAGGGAAGTGGAGCTCTCTAGAATCTCAAACTCTCTGGGGCAGCCAGAGTACAGGGATGGCTATCAAACTACAGAAACAGACTTGACAAAAAGCAATCAATCTACTGTACAAATGTGAAATCCCAAAGGATCAGAGCCCTCAAGTGAATTTGCTGAATTTATCAAATTCATTAATTTACTTTGTATTATTTTCAGAAATATTCTTTTAAACTATAATCGAAGTATAAATGTATTCGTCTTGAAGAGAGCCATGAATTTGTACTTTCTAAGCAACATTTTAAGAATGTTCAATCTGTTTGCCAGATGGATTTTGGAGTTCTCATGATTTTATTTTTTTTTTAATGACTCTTATAATGATTTTCTTCCTCAAAAAAAAAATTTGGGGGGGGGGTATTGGGGATTGAACCCAGGGATGCTTAACCACTGAGCTACATCCCCAGCCCTTTTTTACATTTTATTTAGAGACAGGGTCTCGCTGAATTGCTTAGGGCCTCACTAAGTTGCTGAGGTTGGCTTTGAACTTGCAATACTTCTGCCTCGGCCTCCCAGGACACTGGGATTACAGGCGTGCACCACAGTGCCCAGCTGCTCATGTGTTTACCACATGCATTTTATCGTGAATTAGATAGAATGGGGAATGGGTGCCAGAAGTAGGGTTGCCCACCATCTCATTTACCTTGGGGGTCTTCCGGGGTTAGTCCTGTAAGTCCCACATCCTGGGAAGCCCTTCAATGATGAGAAAATTGGTACAACTACTCACACTGTGATGGAGAAATAAGGGCAGCGTGAGTGCTTTATTTTCTTCAATTACTGTTTCTTCACAACACTTCTCTGCCAGGCTGACCACTCAATGTAAGTTAGGTATTACTTATAAAATCAATTGATTTTGTTGGCAGAATTGGGCTTGAAGACACAACTAGGGCACGTGGGATGAGGCCACTTTCGTGTGCAGGCAGTAGAGTAGCAGTGACATGATCAGAAATTTTAAGAAGAATCTGACATGAGTTTTTGCTCAATGAATGGGTTAAGCCCTTGCATATGGTGAGTGTGAAGGGAATCATAGGCTTCCCTCTCCACCTCCCACAGAGAACAAGCAGTGACAGATTTGTGAGAAAGAGAGAAAACTGTCTTGAGCTAAAAAGACATATGATGTCAATTAATGCAAATAAAGATACATGAGAATAGAGAACCATTGCAATCTGCATAAAGTTTGAGTAAAAGATAAAATTCTACATTTCATTGGAAGTTCTATTTATGTGTCACTTTGGGTACAAGAACTATTTCTTAAGTAAAGTTTTAATATCTGAGGAATTTTCCCACATAGGGATAAGAATGACATTGCAGAGATATTGTTTTGAAGAAATCTCTGATTAATAAATGATCAGAACCAAGGGAGATAATAGTAATAGTAATGTTTCCTAATCTCATGGTTAAACTATGCTTTGAAAGTTCTGAATTGGCCCCATTAATTGTGCTTTGGTTGACCCTTGCTATAAAAGAATACTCATATAGGCAGATACTGTAGACACATCTCCAACTTCATTCCTGTCTCATCCCTTTCTTTCCATTTTCACATTTACTCCTTTTGTCTAATTCCTCTGACAGTGGAGTCATTATGTCACTCAAAAATAAGTATGTAAATCAATCAATCAGTAAACAAAATGGCTCTCCATTTCCTCAATTCAAGGTTCTAATCTTGGTACTGAGAACCAAATCAAACCCACTTGTAACTCACTTTCCCTATCTTTAACTGTCACCTCCCATTGACATTCCTTCTAGGCAAATAAAGTGCTAGCTACTGTTTTCCAGATGTGAACCCTCACCTCAAGGCTCTGTCTTTACTTGACTTTTGTATCTGGCATAGAATGTCCTTCATCTAACAATTCAAGTTTCACAACATCTACCACAGATGAAGAACACCCAGAAAACCATTGTCATTTCTCCATCCAGAATTAACTAGTCACCTGATGGGGGGCCCCTAAGGCAGATAATATTAACTGCTATTTGTTGAAAATAGTGTTATTTAGTGTCTTTTCTTACATGTTTTCTTACTTTTTCAATTATGCTTTTATTATAATCTCTTTGAAGATGATGTTTCCTAGTACATTATGACAAGTGGAAGTTCACTGACTGCTTTTTTACTTGAGATCTTTCAACAGAAAAATATCAAAGAGGCTCAGATCATGTGCTCCAACCAGAGCACCACGCCCCACAGGCTTGGGATGTGGAAGATCTTCAGCTCAATTCTTGTCCAATTGACTTTGGTTACTGCTCTGCTGGATACTGTCCTTGGTGAGTAGTAGGGTGACAGGCCATATAATGAGGTCATCACACACCCTACTTTCCAAGATGCCTCACAGATATTCTTCAGATATGTTGTGGGGCATATGTATGACCTTGGAGTTTAGGGATATTTGTTATAAACCCACAAAGGGATTGTTTCAAACATGTTTTTGAATACTCCCTTTTAGAATTTTTCTCTCCAGAAATCTGTAAACAATCTAATTTCAAATAAACATGAGTTAGAATAAACATATATTATTACCCACCAGACTATCATGAAGAACTCTTACTGCTTGTGTGGGTATTCAAAATGTAGGGCCCATGGAGATAATTCTGCTGAGGCCTTTAGAAGATAATATAGTAATTTATTTAATTCTTGCTGGGGAAGTAGAATTAAAATTTTTTATTTTCCAAAGGCTTCATACATTCTCCACATTGTGATGCTTTTGAAAAACATTTTCATTTTTGAGTAGGCAATCTAGTCAAAACCCTAAAGTCCAAAAGAACACAAATGAAGGGCTGCTTCTTATCTCAGCACCTGAGGTAACTAATCTTATATGATGCTTTTTATTAATAAAACAAGTGTTTCTACGAAGACAAGAGGCAGTGTTACATGGCATGACATAGGCACCTACCTGTATTCTGAGTAGGCAGATGTGGGCAATCTGAGAGAATAAGGGAATTCAGTTCTATTCTCTTATTGTTTTGACAGTTTATCATTTGATCAGGAAAGGATGAATGTCATTTTATTTGTCTTTTTTTAATTACTTTTGACATTTTCATTAATTAAAAAGCATACATTGGTGATCACTCTCTGTGTTCACTGACCTTTGGAACAATGGGAGGCATGATAAAAAAATCCACTACCTGGTCTAAAAATCTTAACTATTCAAACCCTGAGATGCCATGTTGCAAGATATAACTTCCGGTTGGTGCTCCTTGTCATTTTGGTGTCCAGGTGATTGCGGTCTTCCACCCAAGTTGCAGTTTGCTTCTCCACTCAGCCAGTTGTATGAGTCCAATTTCAAAGCTGGAACTGTTCTGAAATACGCCTGCCACTCTGGCTACAGGAGAGTCAATTCCAGTCGCGTCACTTGCGGTGCCTATGGTGCATGGATCTACAATATCTTTTGTATCAGTAAATATCAACATTTCTTCTTACTTTGTTTCCAGAAAGTTGAGCAGGAACTTGACAAAGTCAAGTCATAAAAAAGTCAAAGTCAAAGTTGTATGAAAATCTGTAAGTAGTGTTGAAAATTAACAACACCTATACTACATGGAAGAAGTCATTTGAAGATACATCGTGAGATTTTTTTCTTTTAAAAAACAATTTATTTATGAGATATTTTTCTAACAGTAAGGATATAGAATTTTCTTTTATCTTCTAATTTCCCTATGGCCAAGGGCATGCAAGTTCAAGAAAATACAACTATGTGTACATCTGGCCAATATGTCACAGCCTATATTGTATAATCACAGAGATTTAATTAAGCCAATATAATTAAGCACAGAGTTTTTCTTTGAAAATGTATCAGAATGTGTTTACTTTTATTTCCGCTCATACTACAAATTCAATGAGCTACAATCAGAAATAAGCATTGAAGCATATCTCTGGATGTATCTGGAAGCAGGAGTTAAAGTTAATTCCACCAGAGTTTTTTCTAATGTTATTTCTTGTGAACATTTGGAATCACTAATCATTAATTTAATTTGTTTACCAGAGAAACAATGCAGGAACCCAGGAGAGTTAACCAATGGTAAAGTGGACATTATGACTGATTTTCTTTTTGGTTCAACCATACAATTCAGCTGCTCAAAGGGGTAAGTGTAAGGTAGACTAGAAGCAATTCTTCTTATTAATTAATTTTCATAAGGAGTTAATTCATTTGTGTTTCAAGAATAAAAGTTGTGTATTAATGTCTACATCAAGAATTCTTGCTTCTATCCAATCCCATTCATCCTGTTTCTCTCTGCCTTCTGACAGTAAGTGACTTTGGTTATTTTCTGATTTATCTTCTTGGGGTTTATTTATATATATATACAACCAAGTACAAATATTTTTGTCAATATTTTGCCTCCTTTTTACATATAAGATATCTGACTGCATGCATTATTTTGAATTTTACTGTTACTTTTTTTTCTCTTAATAATATTTCTATAAACTGAACACTATGTTCCCCCCAAATTCATATCTTGATTTCTAATGTGATCATTTTTGGAGATGGGGACTATGGTAAGCAATTAGGTCATGAGTAGGTAATAATCATACACTATTGTGTATAATAATAATTCATGTTCTTTGAATGTAAAAGAGTAGGTTTTATTCCAGTGAGGAGAAAAGGCAACTCTCACAGGGCAAGAGGGAACCAGATAGGGGTTGCCACTTAGCTGTACTAGTTTAGGGGCTTATATAGCTACTGAGCAGGGATATTGGTCAATAGCTTGCTAATCAAGTCTTGGGAAAGTACTAAGGCTAGTGGTCAAAAATATATGCTAAACAGGTATTGGAAAAGAGTTAAGGCTACTGGTTAGCCCAGGATTCCGTAGCCTTTGCTCAGGTCTATCCCTTCCTACCTTTCCCTATCTCTCCACAGAACAAGGGGATTGGCTGGAATGTTTGGAATTTTTCTACAGGTTAACTTCATGGAATGGTCTTTACATTTTAAAAGGTCTTTAATTGGGGCCCATTACCTGTACCAGCCTATTCAATCCCCACTTCTGAAGAAGTGCCCCTAACTGCTGTTAGGGGAAAGGAGTGACACTCTGGCAGTTTCAAGCTGAAAATGGGTTTTGAACAGGCACAGGATCCTCTGATGGAGGTCTAACTAGGGGCCCCTGGTAGGTGGGGATTTCATTTTGGATTCCATTTGTAGTTTAGGATGAAGGATGAGGGAAGTCCAGAGATACATGGTGGCAGTTGGTGGATGCCAAGGTACTTAGGGCAGGGATCATGCCTTCCAAAGGACCCTGAAGGAGCCCCAAAAGATGAAACTAGATTTTTAGCTGCTGTAGTGTTGCTGCGGATCCCAGCCACCTGCCATGCCTCTCTTGTCTCAGAAATTTGAAGAACGAAATCCATGGACAAGGAAGAGTGAGTATAAAAGAGTAGAGTATGAAGGGACCTGATATGGGTTGCTCTATTATGAGTAATTATAATGCACCAATAAAAATATGGAGAAAAGAAAATTGATGTTAATACAATCCATCAAACTTATTAAGATTTCACTCGTTTTACACACACTCATTTGTGAGTGTTATTTCATTCTATGTAATTTTAACATATTTGTGTATTTGTGTGATGTCAGCCATGGTCAAAATACAGAAAAATTCTATCACAGTTGTTGTCTTTTCATAGCAAACACCCTCCTTCCTTCTTCTCTGTTCTTGAGAATCTTCTAATCCATTCCTTCTGTCTATGTCATTTCAAGTGTGCTATATACACAAAATCACACAGAATGTAACCTTTTGTGATCGGCTCTTTATTACTCAGCACAGTTCTCTTGATATGCACCCGTGGTGTTATGTGCATCAATAGTTTCTACATTTTATTGTTGAAACAATTCCATCCTATGGGATTTTCTTCATCATTCATCCATTGAAGGAAACTTGAATTCTTTCCTTTGTGTCTATTATGAATAAAGCAGCTGTAAATGTTCATCTGCAGATTTTTTTGGTCTGAACTTCATTTGGATTAAATGTCAAGAAATGCAATTTATGGGACATAGTGGTTCAAGTCTAGTAACCATTATATAGTTACATGTCTGTTTTCTACAGAGGATGTACCATTTTACATTCCCACCAGAAAATATATGAGTGGATCCATATCACTCACGCCAGCATTTGGTGGTTTCATAATTTTTAGCTTTAACTGTTCTGACAAATATAATGATATGGCCCCATGCTTTTAATTTGCATTTCTGTAATAGTTAATGATGTCGAATTGAGTATGTTTATATGTGCTTATTTGTAATTTTATGTTCTTTTATGTGAAATATCTGTTCATATTTTCCCTATGTTGAATAGCACTGTTAAGAGTTGACATCCTTGCCTTGTACCCAGACTTTGAGAGAAAACTTCAATCTCCCACCATTATATACCTTAGCTGTAAGATTTTATAGATGCCCCTTATCAAGTTGAGAAAATGTTCCTGTATCCCTAGTTTGCTAAAAGGTATTTATAAAGAATGTCTGTGGAATTTTGTCAATTTTCTTTCTCTAGATGGTTTTCAGATCATTTCAACATCATTTATTTAAAAGTACATATTTAATCCATTAATATGGGTTATTTTTTTTAAAACAATATATTTAATTCTCAAGTGTTATGTGATTCTGTTTTAGACTTTCTATTCAATGATTCTAGTCTGTCTCTAAATTCACACAATGAATTCCTCTCTCTTCTGAGTTTTATAGTATGTAACAACACTTAAAAGTATACCCTCTTTCTCTTCTGCTTTTACTAGTATTTCTGACTATATTTACTTATTTTCCTATACAAACTTTTCAATTATTTGATTTTTACTTTTAATAAATTGGATTAAGTTTTAAATGGTGTTTGGAAAAACAGACATAGTATGATGCTGAAGCTTCAAAACCAAAGCTTTATTATGCCTATATGTCAGTTCTAGTCTTTTGTGTGCATGTATATGTGAGGAGTAATGTGTGTGTGTGTGTGTGTGTGTGTGTGTGTGAGAGAGAGAGAGAGAGAGAGAGAGAGAGAGAGATAAGAGAGTTAGTTTCAGGATAGTTTTAAAGATTTCCCAACTCACATTTTTCAATTTTCATGTTTACTCTTTGGTATCTCATATTATTTTTATCTTATTTGTGATATTGCAAATGGTGTCCTTTTTTCCATTATACCTCCTTACAAATTTTATGAGTATATGTATAAACTATTTCTATATTAATCTCATATACAATTCTGCATTCTCTTAATTATTTACACTAGTTTTTAGTTGGAATTTCTTGTTTTTCATGTGTATAATTGTGTAATGTGAACATGATTTTGTTACTTTCTCTTTTCCCAAATGTATTTTTTAAATTTTGTATTAATTGTGCTAGCAATTATCTCAAATAATATACTGATACACTGGACATTGTTTTCTTATTCTTAATTTTAGCATTTTTTTATTTAACTTTGGTTGTGCTATATCTCTGCCTAATCTATTTTATTGAACATTTTTGACAAGGCTAATTGTCAATTTCTTTCTCAATATCATTTTAATGTCTATCAAGAGGTTGACTGTCTTAGATATAATAATATCATGTTATATATTTATTTCTCAGGCTACCCTAACAAAATACAGGCTGAGTACTTAAACAATAGAGATTTATTTTTTCATAGCTTCCAGGTCAAGGTCGGTCAAAGTTTAGTCCCAGGTGAGAGCTCTCAGACAGCAGACATCTTTTTTACTTCACATGGCTTTTTTTTTTTTTTTTAATATTAGGTATTGACCCCAGGGGTGCTTAACCACTTAGCCACATCCCTGGCCTTTTTATTTTTTATTTTGAGACAGATTCTTGCTAAGTTGCTCAGGGCTTCACTAAGTTGCTGAGGCTGTTCTCGAACTTGTGATCCTCCTGCTTCAGGCTCCCAAATCGCTGGGATTACAGGTGTGCACCACCACGCCTGGTTCACATGGCCCTTCCTTGGTGTGTGGTGGAAGATGGGGATTGTTAGATAGCTAGTCAGTCATAAAGGGTACGATGGAAAGGACACTTACAGGTGACTGAGAACCACAGGGGACCCTAGCTGAGAGACAAGCACCTGGAAGATGAGGAAGATGGGGGGTCTGGTATGTTAAGACCTCCCCCGGACATTTCAAGATCATGTCACACTCCCTCAGGTAGCCTGGATTCTCCCTTATCACCTAAACTGTGTCACAATCCCTAATCACCCTGGCAACCACAACATCAAGACCTCACAAAGTTCTCTGGGAACTATTCAAAAGGTAGTAAACTACGATAAAGGGGACAGGAAATTGAGGCAAAAAATAGAGGAACTCAATTTCCTCAAAAATTTCAACTTTGTGAGCACCATACCATTCTCTCTTTGAGGCAGTCCAAGCAGATTCTACATTGTCAGTCAAAAGTCAAAATGTGGACTGGGACCTCCAATAAAACTGAAGGCCAGGAGGAGCATGCTGTCCTTATCTTCTCTGAAAGGACTCACCCTTTCCCTTGACAGTGTCTCCTTTCCACTTTTCTCTTCCTCCTCCTCCTCCTCCTCCTCCTCCTCCTCCTCCTCCTCCTCCTCCTCCTCCTCCTCTGTACCAGCGATTGAACCCAGGCGCATTTAACCACTGAGGCATATCCCCAGCCTTTTTTATGTTTTATTTAGAGACAGGGTATCCCTAAGTTGCTCAGGACCTCCCTAAGTTGCTGGGGCTGGCTTTGAATTTGGGATCCTCCAGCCTCAGCCTCCCAAGCTGCTGGGATTATAGGCATGTACCCCCATGGTTTTTCCCTATCCTTTCTAATAAACATCCCTGTTATTTTGAGCAACATGTCTGAAATATTTCTGGGGTTATTTCAAGAACCCGGTTAAGAAAGAACTGCTATGGCTGCCTCAGCTGGTCACCAGGCCTGTGCCCTGTAACAGGATGGAGGTGGAGGGAGAGCGCAAGTGAGAGAGCTCAGTGATGTCTCTTCTTATAAGGACATTGATTAATATTTTGGGATCAGAGTCCCATGCTCCTACACCTTAATTATTTCCATATGCAAATACATTCACATTAAGGCTTCAACGTGTGAATTTAAGAGGCAAGCACATATATTTGGTTTAGAACAATGTATAAGATATCTTTCCTCATTTTAAAGCATCCTTTCCTTATCAAAACAAATTCATTTGACCATGGTATGTTTTTCTTTTAGAGTGTTTCTGGTTTTTGATTAATATTTTATTCATAACATTTTCATTGATATTCAGGGCAAACTGATAATTTATTTTTTATGAAAACAGCCTGAAGAAAGACTGGGACTTGTCAAGAGCAAGAACCATGAGATGATAATCAGGCAGCTAATGGTTTATGAGAATAAGCTGAGCTTCAGAAATCAGAAGGAAGATCTGAATCAGATGTCAAAGTAGTTTTTATCTGTAATGTGTCTTGATCGTTTATTTCCCAAGAAATTATATAAGAAGCTCAAGTGAACCATTTTCCTGCTATGCACTCTTTGTTTTTTAGCTTATTAGGAAACATGTATAATATTTGAGTATGAAGATCTGAGGATGTACAGCTTGGTTAGGGATTGATACTATCTGATGTTTGGGAAAAAGTTAGTAATAATATTTAAATGAATAAGAAAAAAATTTTTAAATGAGTAAATGTGCTCTCTGACTGATATGATGAAATTGAACTGCAAGTTGCCCCAAATAATCAAGAAGACAACATTGTTTTTATTTTTTTAATTGTGGATAAAATTCCCACTTGTCTGAAGCCCGTTGGCAGTTTATCTTACTGTTTATAGTAAGATAAATTCCACTGGAATCTTTGACCTGTTCTTTCAGGTATGTCCTCATTGGTTCAACGAATAGTCAATGTGAGGTCCAAGGTAGCGAGGTTGAGTGGAGTGACCCTCTCCCAGAATGTGTAAGTAAGTAAAGATTTTAAGTAGAGATTTCTTTCCTATTCAATACAAATCTAAACCTTATTGGGCCTATCACTCTCTGAACCTCCAATTCCCCTTGGGCCCTCTCTCTGTTTTCATTTTCAGAAATGTTAGATTTGTCATGATGCTCTTTTGATATTTTTTTCTCTTCACTCACTCTTCTCAGTTGTCAAGTGTGAGTCCCCTCCAGAAATCAGTAATGGGAGGCATGGTGGTGGAGATGAAGACCTCTACACATTTGGATCCTCTGTCACCTACAGCTGTGATCCCAACTTCTCACTCATAGGCAATGCCACCATTTACTGCATGGTGGAGAATAAAACATTAGGTGTCTGGAGACCAAACCCTCCTGTGTGTAAAAGTAAGACACAATAATGCATTTGAATTCTCTGTTCTCTTGTTTAAAAGAAAAAAGGGAAATGTATTTCCAGGGGGAAATAGAAGGTCTTAGAGACAGAGTTAAATGTTTCAGTGATAAAATGACTCTGGTTCAGCCTTCTTACATGCTATGTTAGTCGGGGTTGCATAGACTATGCTGTGATAAGAAGTCATAGCAATATCTCCTGCACTTTTTATAGCAAAAGTTTCTCAAGCTCTTTCTTCTTTGCACTGCTAGTCTGGGAAACTTGTTTGTGCCTCATGCCAAGAAATTCTGTTGATCCTGGATGAAATGGAGATACAGGGTGACACTAGTAATATCAATCACTCATGCCTATGGAGCTAACAGAACCGTATCAATTTCAGCAGGTTAATAGTAAAGGACAAAGAATATACCTGACTCCAAACTGTCAAGGGAAGCGAAAAGAGATGTTCAGCCAGTTTCAGTAATAACTCAACTTGCTAGTTTAGCCATCTTCCTTTTTGACAAAGTGCTTTGAAAACTCTATCATTTACTCCTTCCTGGCTCAGTACATGATCCACCAACACTAGAACAGGACAGCTGCCCAGTGAAAAGAGTAGAAAATGCTTGGAGTCAGGTGTGCAGGAGGTAGAAAGGCAGGAGCTGAAGCTGAAAAGACTGGCAAAGGTCTTGCAATGAACAGCCTGTGTGCCGCTCAGGAGTTCAGAGGAAGGTGAAGGGGAGGCATTGAATACTTGGTAATTTAAGTGGGGCAAACACAACTGACAGGTACGTTTTGTTGCTACCATCCAGCCAAGAAGTGAAGGGGGCTGCAACTGTAGCGAGGACCAGGGGTCTGGAAAGAAGTCAAAAGAAATCCACGGGGCAGGATTGCCTGGACTCGATGCCTGGCTGGTTGGGGACTGGAACATGGGTGACATTTTTTCTGTTTGGGGGGCAGCTCTCAGGTGCCCTAGCTGCCCCTTCGTGACTACCATGTCATTACTATGGGCC
Organism: Spermophilus citellus; assembly: GCF_964194105.1. Lineage (NCBI taxonomy): Eukaryota > Metazoa > Chordata > Mammalia > Rodentia > Sciuridae > Spermophilus > Spermophilus citellus. The sequence continues at coordinate 128,994,607 of NC_138187.1, read as the reverse complement.
ACTCATCCACAACCAAAATCAACCTGGAATTTTTTTTATTGGTTCTTTTTAGATATACATGACAGTAGAATATATTTTGGCTTATTATACATATATAGAGTATGATTTATACTAATTAGGATCGTATTGTGGTTGTACATGATGTGGCATTACCCTGGTCATGTATTCAAATGCAAGGATAGGAAAATTATGTCCAATTAATTCGACTCTCCCTCCTACTCCTCTCCCTGCTCCATTCCCTTCATTCCCTTTTGTCTAATTCAATAGAATTTTATTCTTCCTCTCCCCACCCTCCTTTATCATGGGTTAGCATTTACATGTCAGAAAGAATATTTGGCCTTTGGTTTTTTTGGAACTGGCTTATTTAACTTAGCATAATATTCTCCAGTTCCATCCATTTGCCAGTAAATGCCATAATTTCATTCTTCTTTCTGACTAATATTCCATTGTGTATATATACCACATTTTCTTAATCCATTTATCTGTTAAAGGGCACCTAGGTTGGTTTCATAACGTGGCTATTAGTGAATTGGAGCTGCTGTAAACATTGATGTAGACGCATCACTGTAGCATGCTGATTTTAAGTCCTTTGGATATAAACTGAGGGATGGAATAACTGGGTCAAATGGTGGTTCCATTCCGCGTTTTCTTAAGGAATCTCCATACTGCTTTCTGTAGTGATCAATCTGGAAATTAGGCCATGATAATGGGAAGATCTGGGAACTTGGAGATTCAAGCTGCAAGTTTAGATATTGCTAGTTATTATCAATGAGAAAGTTGGAGCACTTTATCTACAATGACCAATACAATGACTTCTCAGTTATCTGAGATTCCTTGAGAGACTGAAGGAAGATATAAAGCTTTAAATTATTTTATGTGTACCTACTCAATAGAAAGTTGTATAAGACCTTCCTTGGAGATATACCAAAACTCACCATCACATCTTTCTCTCTCTCTCTCTCTCTCTCTCTCTCTCTCTCTCAGATATCTTTTTCTATACTCCTGTTGAAATATTCTGCCATCAGCCACAGATTCCAAAGGGAATCTTTATCTCTGGATTCAAACCCTTCTATACTCACAAAGACTCTATTGTGATAAGCTGCAAGAAAGGTTACGTCCTCCGAGGGAGTAATTTAATCCACTGTGAAGCTCATAATGAGTGGTACCCCTCTGTTCCCACCTGTGAACCCAGTGAGTATAAACTATGAAGGGACTGTAATATTTGTCATGTGAAGTTATCAGAAGCATGAGTGTGGGGGCATCCTTCTGGGCTCAAGGCTACTAAAATCCCAATAATCATATAAGATAAATATACTTTTCCCCAGTTTTCTTGTTAGAAGGAAGATTTTCTTCTTAATAATCTCTTGATATTATTTGTAAGATTTAATATATATCATATAGTTGTCACGCCAATGACTTTGTTCATATTGTAGATTATGTATGTATTGTAAACGTTTTACAGGAGGTGATAGAAAAATTTCCCATTCCCCTCAAATGAACAAAATATGAGTATTTCTTGAAAGATGGAAATAAAATTCCATCTAGCATTTTCTTTCTCAATGTCACAGAGGTGCTCTATGGACTAGCATTTGCCTTGAGATCTGGACACTGAATATCTACAGATCGCTGGTAACATTAGGGACACTATTTGCTAACATTGACTTAGCACTTCCTACATACACACAGTATCTCAGTGCTTAATAGCTATGAATTTATAACAGTACTAAAAAGGAGTTACCGTTTTTAATCCCGTTTCAAAGAAGAGAAAACGGAGAGAGACATTAAGGAACTGGCCCAAGTTCACATGGTTATCAGTGGTGGAAGTCTCCATTGTATTGAGGCTTATCTATTCCCTTCTGCCACCACAAGAAGTTAGTCGTCATTCAAAATGTGCAGCAATGAAATTCAATGAATATGTAACTTGACAGATACCCATCCCCTCATCAAACCCCATGAACCATTGGCGCAAGGTTGAGTAGAAGAAGGACAAGGTCATAGGCTCAGGTGCACATATCTATATGGGGCTTGATTTGAGGCCAGTTCTGAAATTCCAGGTGACAGTTAAGTTGTCAAGGGAAATGCCTCTTATTTTCATTTCCCATTAGGCAAAGATACCAGTGAAAGTTAGACTTTCCTTAGAGCAAACATCTGCTGTGCATTCTGAGCAATCCTAATGCCTCTCCTGAACATGGGTCATCCTGAATGATAATGAATTGGAAGGAGACGTAAGATCCCATAGAGTTGGACCAACACCTAGAACTGTCTCCCTTTGTACGGTGGCAGGAAGTACTAACCCCTCAGTAATAGCCACATCAGGATTATGTGCATTTAATGCTTGACATCAATCTATCAGGTAGTAATGCGGTGGAGTCTCTTTCTGGTATTCCCATTAATCTTGCCATCTGTTTTTTTTATTAATAAGTATGTGATCTTTTATTTTTTGCATGTGTGACATGAAATCCCTATAACAGTTTTTTTTTTTTACATTTGTGTTTCCTTTATGATCAGATGGTTGTTCAGACTTACCAGAAATTCCTGGTGCTTTCTTGGAGAAACATATCTATGCTCAGAAAACTCAGGAATTATTTGAAATTGGGACAAAGTTGAAATATCAGTGTAAGCCTGGCTACCATGCAGCAGATGAGCTGACTGTGACTTGTCAGCAAAATTTGATATGGACAACTTCCAGAGGATGTGAGAGTAAGTGAATTTAGTTTTGTTTTGTTTTCCCCCCTGGTGTATGTGCTTGTGTGTCTACTTCTCTATTAAAAATGTTAAGCATGATCTTTAAAATTTTCCAGGTTTGGCTTCATTGCATAGGAGATATCCAGTTTTTGTAAATGTTTTGTGTGCTCTTTAAAATATACGTATTTTGTAGTTGTTGGTTTCGTGATTTTTATGTATGTCAGTTATTTCTAAATTTTTTATGTTGCTGTTCAAATTCATACCTATTTACTTGTCTCTCTGTCACTGAAGATTTATTTAATTATGGATTTGTTTTTTAACTCTTTAGTTTTTTTAAAAGAAATAAACTCTTTTTTTGAGATGGCATTATTAAATGAATACATATTTAGAATTATTTGTTTCCCTGATGAATTTAACTTTTTACTAGTGTATAGGTAATAACCCTCTTTATACTACAGTTATCTTTAAATTTTACTTTTATATTTAGTCTACCTCTAACAGCTTCATTTCAGTTTGTGTTTGCATGGGTCATCTCCACTTCCTCTTCTAAAAGGCTCTTTAATTCTTCATGTCATCACCCCCACTGTTTATCTACTTCTCATTGAAGAAAAGGCAAAGAATGTGAACTACATTTTCCACAACTGCAAAATCAATTCCTCATTTTAAAGACTTTTAATGAAGAAGTAAAATAAAAGGCAAATTAAGTGGTAGCACTTTAACCAAACAGTTATATTACTTGATATTTTTATATTACTTGAAAATTTTCATGAATTTGGAGAAGATACCCTTGGTAGAACTTTTCCTTCAATTTCTTTCCTTTTAAAAATTATTCCACAAAAAATAATATTTATGGGTTACCATGTGATGTTTTAATACATATAAATTGTGCAGTATTTAAATCAAGTAAGCATAAATATCTCATTTATTACTTTTTTATGGTAAAACCACTCAAAATTCTTTCTTTAAGCTTTTAAGAAATAGTCAGTGTATTATTGCTATCTAGCCATGCTTCTCTACTGTAGCACACTAGAACTCATTTCTCCCGTAAACTTTAATTTGGTCACCTATTGAGCCACTTTCCCCCATCTCTCCCACCTCCCCACTCTCCCTGCCTCAGGTAACTACTATTCTACTCTTAGCTTCTATGAGACTAACTTTTTACATTCCATTTATGAGTAAAACCATGCAATATTTGTATGTCAGTGCCTGGCTTCTCCAAAACACTCCATTACCTAATTTTCCTTTGACCTTATTCTTCATTAGTAGTCTTTAAAACTGAGGTATTGAATTTTCAGTGTTGGGCTCTACAGTTCACACTTAATATAATGATCTCCACTTCCATCCACTTGCTGCAAATGACAGAACTTCATCCCATTTTGGCTGAAAAGTATTCTCTTCTCAGAGGTTTCTCTTTCCCTTAACTCCCCCAAACCAAAATTCGACCTTCTGCTTCAATGAGTTGGATTATCAGAGTCAGAGCTTTAGCCAAAGGCATTTTTCCCTTGTGATTTCATGAAACTTGAACATCCATTTTTATCTATCAGAAATGTGTTGCCCAACACCAAATCTGGAGAAAATCAAAATCGTACGTGAAAAGAGGGATTTCACTACTGTGTGTGCCTATGTTTCTGGAGACTTTATTTTCTATATGTGTGAAGAAGGCTACTACACTGTTTCTTCTGATGGAAAGAGTACATGCCAAGAAGATGGCACCTGGAAGCCTCAAATTCCAGAATGTAAACCAGGTAAGAATTTTAAAGAACTTATTATTTCCTTGGATCCTTCAAATATTATCCACCAAATATTTATCCACCAAGCATTTCACATCCTTCTTCCTGCAGAAGAGTTAACTTCTTAAAATCAGGTAAATAAAGGATTGTTCTTCTATAAAGTTTTTTAAAAGAATAAATGTTCATAATTTTTAAATTATTTCATTTTTAGAAAATACAGCATTTGAAAATTGTTGAGTTTCGGCCTTTACAGAAATCATCCTTCAACAAAGGACTATCATCCCCAGTGCATTCAACTCATTGAAAACTTTCACATAGTTTTGTGAAATCTGAGACAGTGCCCTTCCAGTGGAACTATTCTATTATTTCACAGTCTTTGGTTCAGCACTGTAAACATTGTCTAAATTCTAACACTCAGTAATCATGTCCTTATGGTGCTGTGTTTATGGGAAGCCGGAGATAGATTGGGGATCCTGCATCTATTTGAAGTCTTTACACTTTCCACAGATGAACATTCCTGAACCTAGCCTGAAGTCTATTGAGAATGATTTAACCAGGACTCTGTCGCTGAACTCATCCTTTCATCCCAAAACTCCTGTGATCCATGTTGAAAAATATTTCCTATAAAATGGGAGAATTCTCTCAACTCAAGTTGCTTTTCTCCTACCAAGTATTTATCCACCAAGCATTTCACATTGAAAGCAACAGGATTGTTTGAGTTTTGCCAAGTTCTCCAAGGGGATATAACTTGAATGGGAACACTGGAACCTGCTACAAATCACCAGACTTGGGCCCCGAGAATGTGGATGAGACTGTTGGTAGGATGGTAAATTAGTACAACTACAATGGAAATCAGTATGGAGTTTCCTCAAAACACTAGGCATGTAACCACAGCATGACCCCCCCAGCTCTATCATTTCTCAGTATTTATTCTGAAGAATTAAAGTCATCATACAATAACGATATGTTCCTATCCATGTGTATAGCAACATGGTTCACAATCGCCAAACTATAAAATCAGCCTTGTTTTATATCAGTAAATGGATGGAAAAAGAAAATATGGCATATATACACAATGGAGTTTTATTCAATCATAAATAAGAATGAAATTATGTCATTTGCAGGAAAATAAGTGGAACTGGAGACATTATGTTAAATGAAATAAGCCAAATTTAGAAAGTCAAGGGCCATGTTTTCTCTCATGTGTGGAAGTTAGAGAGGAAAAAGGAAAAGAAAGCTTTGTGTGCAGGAGTGGACAAGTATTTCCTGAAAATTGAAAAGAGATCACTAGAGTAGAAGAAGGGGGATCAAGGGGAGGTGGGGGGGAAGGGAAAATACTGGGGTATGATACTAGCCAAATTATACTGTTAAACCATGAACATGCACAAATATGTACCAATGGATCCTACCATTGTGTTTAAATATAACACAATAACAATATGGATGAAAACCAAATCATCAGACTTGAGGAGTCTTCTTAATATAAAACTATAAGCTCAAACTCTTCCCTCTCTCTCACCATCCAAATGTGAAGTTCACCCTCCAGAATTTCCCCTAGACACCACCACAAGAAATGTCTTTAAATACTGCTGTTTTAGTCTGAGTATCTGAGTATCTGCCTCAAAAGTTTTTTTTTGTTGGAAATTTAATCTGCAGTCCAACATTAGTATGCAGTGGGACGTGGGGCCTCTAAGAAGTAATTGTCCAAGGGGTGAAGCCCTTATGAATGGTTAGTGCCATTATTTTGTGAGTGGTTCAGTTATCAGGCAAATGAGTTGTTATAAAAGTGAGTTCAACTAGGTCTGTTCTCTCTTATTGGCTTATTCACACTCTTTCATCTTATGCCCCATTGTGACATGGCATAAAGGCCCTTGCCAGGTGTAGATGCCATGCTTTTGGACTTCCCAGCCTCCAGAAACATATAGTTAAGTAACAATTTTTCTTTATAAAATCACCCAGTATATGCCATTCCATTAGAGCAACAGATAATGAATTCAGATAGAAAATCAGTACAGAAAAATGGGGTTGTAGCTATAACAAATACATAAAAATGTAGTAGAAGTGGTTTTTGAACTGGCTAATGGGTGGAGATTGAAATAGTTTTGAAACAAATGCTGGTAAAATCCTATATTGTCTTGAACTGACCATTGAGGGGGGTTTATGGTGAGAGCCCAGAAATAAGAGACTAGGGAAAGTCTGGAGCTTCTTAGAGATTACTTATGTGGTTGTGATGAAAATGTTGTTAGAAATATGGACAGCAAAAGTCAGTCTTGTGTTGAAAACAATCACCAGTGCAACAGTATTATGAGGTAAGGACTTCATGAGGTAATTGGGCATGAGAAGAGAGACCTCATGGACGGATTAATGCCCTAATCATGGAAGTGAATGAATCAATTGTAAGAGAGGGTTTTATAAAACTTGGTTCAGTGGGCTCTGCCCTCTCTTGCCTATTCACCTTCAATTATGTATGATGTAGTGTAAAGTTACTCACTGGATACAGGTCCCATTCTCTTGGATGTCACAGGCTCAAAAACCATGAGCTAAATAAACTTTTTTCTCTATAAATTACCCAGTCTGAAGTATTCTATTATAGCAACAGAAAATAAACTTAGACACCTCCTTATCCTGAAGCTACATATGAATGTATTGAAGGATATATTTTAGTTGGATTTGCTATAGCTCATGCAAAACTTTTGGTGGCTACCTTCACCTTTCCAAAGTAAAGGTAACTCCAGTTCCACTCATAGTCCATTGAAGGTAGAGTTACAAAACATTAAGAGCAATGTTTCCTGCTGATCAAAGACGCCTAAATTTTACCTTTTAATTATGTATTTGGATTATTTAAATCATGACTGGTAATTTTTAAAATCCATTGACAAAGACATTAAAAAATGAAATTTACTTCCCACTCCAGAATCCTATGGGTACAATTATCCCATCTCTAGGGGCAGCCACTATAACTAGGTTGCTTTGTATCTTTCCAGAATGTCCAGACACAGTGTATTTTATTTGAGAACATCTTTGTGTTGCTAGTAAAATTCTCATGAGAACTCAAGAGTTCAACTATCCAAGAGAGAGGAATGTCAAGTGTAAATCCCCAAGTCATGAGGTGTTGAATACCTCCACTAAAACCTCATGATGGCCACCATTTTCCCCATGATCTTCCCATTTCCACTTTTTTTTTTTTTGATGACCCAATGATGATCCTGTTTGGTCACTGATGCAGAAACAAGATGAGTCAAGATACAGTCTGTCTCTACATTGTGCTACCAAATGCCACTGTCTCCACTGTACCCAGGAAGATTAATGAGGCTGAGACAATGAAAAGTACATATACAGATAAAATAATAATAGTAATTAATATGGTTGTAACAATGATTAAATGAGATAAGTCCAACAAAACTTAGAAAATAGATGCATATATTACTCAATAAATATTTATGACTATTATAAGTATTAAAATGAAAGACTTTAGAACAACTTGAGGAGCCTAAGTATAATTATGATCAAAGTTTGTCTTATGCTGTTTTGATGCCTTTTTCTGAAAAAACACAAGAATCAAAATATGTTTCCCTTTTAGTTCTGTGTCCAAAACCAACTATAGAAAATGGCAGGCTGGCCAGGGAGAAGGATCATTATGTTGCAATGGAAAACATCACCATCCACTGTGACTTTGGCTATAATGTGGTTGGTTCCCAAAGTATCACTTGCTCAGTGAACAAAACCTGGTACCCAGAGGTGCCCAAGTGTAAGAAGGTAAGTGGCACAATTCAGAGGAGTTCTGGGCTTTTAATTCCTGAAAATGGAAGCCTTCCCAAAGTTCTGTCCCTGTCAACAATGATCTGACTTTTGTCGGGATCCCTAAGTAATGTATCAAAATTAGCCATTTCAATCTCAAAGTACTATGGGGAGCTGGGAGAAGCAGGTTTTTTTGACCCTGGGGCTAGAGCCAAAACTCTACTCTAGGCCCAGATCCCCTGACCCCTAACTCCACATCTTCTACAGTGAGTGTCCTGCGTTTGCTCCATTTCTGGTTGGTCAGCAGAATATCCCACAGCTGCCATGATGGAGGTGTTCTGGGTTGCTTTGCCTCTTTTCGGCTTTGATTGTGCCTGATTGCTGCTCAAGAGCAGATTGGGGTTTGGCCAGCAGCTGACACCTGATCAGAGGCAAAGTCTCTTCTGACTTCTTTTTCGTAGACCAGTCTTCAGGTCAATCTCACTTTTGCCAGTTATTCCTCTCAGAATGCACCCCCTCCTCATTTCTCTCTTTTAATCACCTTTAGGAGGTTCCAGAAGGCTGTGAACAAGTGATCATAGGCAGAAAACTCATGCAGTGTCTTCCAAACTCGGAAGAGGTGAAAATGGCCCTGCAGATATATAAACTGTCTCTGCAGATTGAACGTTTGGAACAAGAGAAAGATAAATGCATAAAGCTAAGGGAGAATATTTTTGAAAAAGAGAAATCAGAGGAGTTAGTTTTGCCTTTAAATTAATATGAAGAATCTCCTCAACAACTCTACTCTTGGGAACATCACTCACAGTAATGTTTCTGGGCTTGGGAAATTTCATATGATTATTGTAAACAAAAAAAAAAGATATATTTAACTGTTGATCATCTCACTGCGTCTACTTTTCTTAACTCACAGTGTTGGTCAAATAAATAATCACTCATCAAGTATCAGTTTGTGCTGTCATCCTAGTCAGCATGCCACATAAATATCGCACACCCATACACAGATCTGCTGTTTACAATGCCTGTAATTAGTTTTACATCCCTTAGAAAGGATGGAAGCTAGGAAACTCAAATTGTTCATACCACTACCTTTCCCTGGTGCCTTTACTGCACATCTCCCATGTCCAGAACCTGCCTCTCTAACTGCAGGAAAAATGGTCCAAATCCAATAGATGTTCAAAGTAGACACTCTTTGGTAATTAAAAACCAGAGAGAAGAAAAACCTTACTGAAAAAAAATAAAGAAGTGACAGTAGGAAAAAAAAACCTTCCTGAAATTGTCCAGGTGATTTGGTGAAATTGTCCCCTTCCAGGCACTGACTTGACTCTACCCTGGCCAAGACTTGTGTTCTCAATTTTGCCATTAGAGATTAGCACTTTATATAAATGGAATCTACGTTATTCATTCTTTCAATCTTATTTTTTCCCCTAAATCTTGTATTTGTGAGATTTATCCATGTTGCATAAGGTTAAGATTCATATATTTTCATTTCTAGTTAGTATTCCAGGATCATATCACAATTTACCTGCTTTTTTTTTTTTGATAGACATTTGGGTTATTTTCAGTTTTTTAATATTATGAATAGAGCTATCATGAACATTTTTGCATGTGCCTTCTGCTACATGTATGCATTTTGAATCTAAGGATGAAATTGCTGGCTCATAGTGGTTATGTATTTGCTCAGCAGATTTCCAAAATGGTTGCCCCAACCTGCATGTTTCCAAGTGGGAACCTTTGGAAAGGGTGCTTTCTAGTCAACACGTGCCTGTTATTATGTTTATTCTTTAAGAGAATTCTGTTGGATGTTGTCTCACCCACAGGCCAGTTGTGCCAGAGTTGTGGGGCCGGTTCTTGAGAGGCCAGAGAAAGTGCCTGGAGACGTCATGGGAGACATGATTTATTGAGAAACATAAGAGGTCAGTGGTTCCTCCAAGAAGAGGCCAGTGGTGACAGGCTGACAGATAGTACCTTTGTCCCTCAGGGTGCTTTGTCAAGCAGTGCCTCCTCTTCCCCAAGGTGCTGTGTCCAGTGGCCGCTAGCTGGATGAGTGACAGGTATTCTTTCCACACAGTGCCCTCAGTTCTGCAGCCACCCCCACTTAGGGGTTTTATATGTTTGGCTGCAGAAACAGTGACATTGTCAGATCAGCTGGCTTAATGAGCTTGTCTGACCTTTATCCCAAGAAGCAACTCTGCCAGCCTACGTGCAAGAAAATAGCTTTCTGCAGACAACACTAACTTGCCCTGATTCCCAGTGTGCATAGGAGGAAGCCAGTGTCCTTCAAGGTAATATACATCTGAACATTTGGGCCCAGGCTCGCTCTCTGTTTTCTTAACTTGGCTAGGTTTAGGGGAACAGAAAGGAGGCATTCACTGACATGAAAGTTTTAATGTCCCCCTTTGCTTTAAGGACGATCTGGATGTAAAGTATTACAAAACTGTGCTTCTAATACTTACCTCCCTGGTAATCAATAAACTATATTTCACATGTTTACTGAATATTTAGATATTTTGTTAAGTGTTAGTTCATGTCACCTATTTTTTTCCCATTGGCTAATTAAAATGTAATTGTAGAGATTTGGATAAAAGTTCTTTGTATTAAAATATTTATTCTTACCCTCTGATATCCATTTTTCTTTCATAAGACTTTCCTAAGGTCTCTTGATAAACACAAATTCCTAATTTGATTATAGTACAATGCAGTCAACCTTTTATATTCGTGGGTTCCACATTCATGGATTCAACCAGCTTTGGGTGAAAGATATTTCTCCCCAAAACTTGCATCTGTTCTGAACACATGGAAACTTATTTTTCTTGTTATTCTTCCCAAAGCAAAATAGTGTAACAACCATTTACACAGAATTTATATTGTAAGAGATACTATACGTTATGTAGAACTGATTTAAAATATACAGGAGGATATGCATTGGTAAAACAAACATTATGTCATTTTATTAAAGGGACTTAAACAGATATGGAGATCTGTCAGAATCCTAGACCCAATTCCCCACAGATATCAAGATACAATTGCATTTCAAGTGTTTTCCTTTCAATTAATATTTTCTCATACCCCACTAGAGAAGTCTATGATTCCCCCAAGGTCATAAATATATTTACTCATGTTTTCTTTTACTAGATACACGATTTTACTTTCATATTTACTTCTATGACCCACATGAATTTGCTATGGTGTGAAGTAAAGAACCAAGTATCTTTTTTCCATATGGATATACAGTAATTGTAGCATTTTCATCAAAAATATCATTCTTTTTGTCATTGCTCTGTAGTGTCATATTGTCATAAACCAAATGACCACATATATTTGGGTTTTATTAATTGATGCTTGGTTGTTATATCTTGGTGTATTTGATTACACCAATAGAATAGTTTGTCAACAAAATTCTACTGAAAATTTTCATTAGGATGCATTTTACTATTAGCTTTCAGTGAAGAGGCCTTATACACATCTTAATTTGTTTTATTCCTAGGCATCTTTAATTTAAAATTATATATTTCATTATTCTTTTATATAAATTTTTAAAAAGTATATTACTTATTTTTTTATCATTGATCTATTATTTGCTAGCTCTTAAAAATCTAATAAATTTTCTACATGTTTTTAGATATTTTAAGTTCCTAATTATGCCACTGGTGGAATAACTAAAGTTTGAATATTTTGGCACACTCTCTGCTATTGATTTGTCTGTTTTGTTGTTGTTGTTTGTTTGCTTGTCTATGTATCTCTGCCTATCATTTCGTACTCTATTCCCATGGATATGATCTCTGAATCCATGTGAAATGGAAGTGCTGATAGTTGCCCTTGTCCCGTTATTGATCTCAGGAGGAAATTCTTTACTAATTCACTATCATGTAGTGTGTCTATCGTAGGTATTTTGTAGAAGCTTTTAATAAGATTGCAGAAGCTGGGTGCAATGATTGCACACTGTAATCTAGAGGCTGAGGCAAGAGGATCACAGTTCAAAGCCATCCTCAGTAACTCAGAGAGGCCTAAGCAACTCAGTGGACCCTGTCTCTAAATAAAACACAAAAAAAAGGGCTGAGGATGTTGCTCAGTGATTAAATACCCCTGTGTTCAATCCCCACTGCCAAAGAGAGAGAGGGAGGGAGGGAGAGAGAGAGAGAGAGAGAGAGAGATTGCAGATGTTCCCTTCCATTTATAATTTTCTAAGTGCTTTCCATTTTTATCATAAAACATGTAGAGATTTATCAAATGCTTTTTCTGAATTTGATCTATAGTTCAAAAACATTTTTTAGGTCATGGAGAGAATGCTCTAATGTTATTCATTGTTGTATAATAAATCCCAAACCTAACAACTTAAAATAGTAACAGTACTACTTTATTCATAAATGAAACTTGAGCAGCATCTGGTGGGTGATGACTTTGCTCTACTCAGCATCATCTGCAGTGTTATCAAAACTGGGGACTGGAATCTTCAAGAGATGGGCTGACTCATTAGCAGGTTTGATACCTGAGTTGGAAAACTCCATAAACTGTGGACTAGAGTCCCCAGGGCTCCACAGCCATCTCTATCTTTATATAACATCTGCCCTTGTTCTCACTAGTCGGGCCACTTCAGGGATCTCCTACTACCAGGTACTATTTTAGAAGATATAGTGTCTATATAGGTTGAAACTCCAGTCCACATGGTATCCTTTCTCAGTTGCCTGGTCATTCAATAGGCCATCCCACTCTCTTCTAAGGTCAGTTCCTTCTGTGGTATGGGATAACAGGTAAGACCAGTGAAGCTCCTGAACAACTGTCTATTGCCTTTCTTTTTGCTGTTATTAAAGTAAATTCTTAATCAGAGGCAATACTGTGTGTCCTACCATGATAGGGAACAGGCATTCAGTAAGCTCACACTTGGTATATCTGGAAGAAATCTGGCCACAAGAATGCAAGTCTAAATCCAGAAAGAACCTACTGCTAAAAAAGCCAACATTATTCACCATGATGGGAAATCAAGTGATTGGCTGGGATATTGTATCTGGATGTGGTATCATAATGGATGTTGGTAAATAAAAATGCTAGTTCTAAATAAAAGTGCTAGTTCTGCAAGCAGAATATATTTTAGCATCAGTTAGTGCATTAATCCTCTGATAGGGATTAATTGAGTGATAACTGTAGACAAGTGGGTGTGGCTGGAGGTGGATCATTGGGAGCTTGTCTTTGGAGTGTATTTGTGAGCTTGAGCTTAGTGTCTCTCTCTCTCTCTCTCTCTCTCTCTCTCTCTCTCTCTCTCCCTCTCCCTCTCCCTCTCCCTCTCCCTCTCCCTCTCCCTCTCCCCCCCCACCCTCCTTCCTGGTGCACTGACCCACTCTCATTTTTCAGCCAAAAGGTTGAGACACAGGACAGGAATATCTCACAGACCTAATTTTACATATTTTCCAGCCTCTATTTCCATATTTTTGTGCAATAAATATTGCGTTCTTTTTTGGATATATCAGTGGAAATATCCTTCCAGTTGCCTCTCATGGATGAGGGGAGTCACAAGAAAAAACAAGCACTATAGCATCTTTTTTAAAAAATATTTATTTTTCAGTTGTAGCTGGACACAATACCTTTTATTTTATTTATTTATATGTGGTACTGAGGATCGAACCCAGGGTCTGGAGTGCTCTACCACTGAGCCAAACCCCAGCCCCCACTATAGCATCTTAATGAAATTGAAGACAAGCTAAGGAGTAGAAGGAGATAACTACACACATTGTGACTTTTTTTTTCTGTAGCTAATCATATGCAGGGATAATGACTTGCTATTTTTTTTCACTCCCACTCATCCCACCTGACCAGCCAAGCACCAACCACACTGCTGGAACTTGGGATTTTTAGTAGAGCTTGAAATGAAAGGATGTCATGATAAATTCTTTCATTCTGAGAGAAAGAACCCAAGGCAGCTCTGCAGAATCTTCTCACTCAGACACCTAAAGGTCAGTGATTTGCTAAACACTCAAACTACCTTGTGGGAAAAATAGCCTTCTGTCATTTTGAGGAGGGCAAAATGCAAAGGATAAGACTGAGAGATATCCTCAAGTTTATGTTCATCAGAAATCCTTTTGGGATTATTGCATCACTTGCTAAAAAGAAAATGAGTTGTGTGACATAATGTTTTTGTTTTTTGTTAATGGGGAAATAATAATGCTTACCAATGAAGTCAGTTGGAAAGTGAATTAGAAGTTGGTGCTGTTATTTCTACCATCCTGAAATATAGATGTGTTGGTTGGTGTTCAGCTCACCTACCATAGCTGGAAATAGAAACAAGAAGTAAACCAGGCTTCCCAGGGTGGGTGGAGGAGTTAGAAAGTGGGATGCAGGATGCAGGGGGCCAGAAAGATTTTGCTTCTGAGCCTCTTTCCTTCAGTTGGAAGTATTCAGCATGCCAAGGCCATTCTTTGGTAATATTGTGTTCTGAGCCTTAACAGAACCTAAACTAGCAGTAAAATGATAGTGAAAATAAAAAAGTTAGAAGAAACAGAAGCATCAAAAATTAACCCCAAATAAGTTTAAAACTAAATGAGCCAACTCCATAAAACTATTAAAACAAAACATGGGAGAAGGGGATCCAAGATGGCGATCCAGAGTGGGGCAGCATTCTGTGTCGCTCTGTGACCTGGGACTCAATTTATGAGAACGGTGCTTCTCTGTGAGCAAAATTCCTGCTCCCACATGGGACTCATGGCCACCATGCCTGTCCAGGGCTCCAGGTCTCAGCATCAGAGTAGGTCTCCCAACTACTTGCCCACACAGGACTATTGGGTGCCCCAGCGGGACCATCAGCACCCACCCAGAATTTTTAGCCAAACACCTGAGCAGAAATCACCAACACTACTCCCACGCAGGACATCCAGCAGCTTCCCACACACACACAAATTCTGGCACCACTCCCACATGGACCCCATCTACCAACATGGGCCTCCCTGTGTCGCAGCCATCTTGGATCTCTGCAGCATCAGAGATAGTCCCCTATGCCCGGTAGCATGCCTGCACCTGGGAACCTCACACTCTGAAGACAGCCGAAACCACACAGTGCATGCCACAGAGCTCTCTCTGAACACACTGTCCATGTCCAATGCCATCACCCAGCTCCCCCCACCTGACCCAACACCCCATCGCTGAAAGCAGCCGCCTCCATCTGGAGCCACCTTCATCACCATCTTCCGTGGGGGTAACTCCCAGTTTAGAGTTCCGGCTGGCCAGGTACCCAGTTTCTAACTCTCCCATTCCCCCATTCCTTCCATACCCTGGCACAGTGACACCCTGGTTAACTTCACCACCCTGAGGCTAAAGATGATATTGCTGGTTACCCGTGATGAGCCCTGCTTCCCCACATGTTGAAGTTTGAACATTAGAGAAGCACGCGAGGCAAGCATATGAAGCAGGGTTTATTTAAAAAGGGGTAACACAGACTTCTCCCTATGAAGAAAGGAGAAGGGGCCATAGCTGGTATCCTGGTATCCCACAAAGTGAGGGTTCGGCCCTTTTGATATGTCCTAGGCTTCCTTTGTTCTCCGCCTTTCCCCATATCTTTCTCCTTCTTGAGAAGGTGACTAGGCCCAGGAAGGCTCAGTGGGATGGCCAAAAGGTGGGAAATAGGTGGGCTGAAGGGGGAAGGGCAGGATGGAGTAGACATGGGCACAGTAACAACCTTATAGCTCCCTGTAGGGCGGGGAGATTCTTGGGACAGGTTACCTTAGCTACAGGTTGGGGCAGCTTCTTTTTTTTTTTTTTTTTTTATTGGTTGTTCAAAACATTACAAAGCTCTTGACATAGCATATTTCTTACATAAGCTTGAGTGAGTTATGAGCTCCCATTTTTACCCCCAACGCAGATTTCAAACTCATATCAGTTACATATCCCCATTTTTACAAAATGCCATATTAGTAACTGTTGTATTCTGCTACCTTTCCTATCCTATACTATCCCCCCTCCCCTCCCCTCCCCTCCCATCCTCTCTATCTACCCCATCCACTGTAATTTATTTCTCTCCTTATTTATTTTCCCATTCCCCTCACAGCCTCTTATATGTATTTTTGGGGCAGCTTCTTGATAAGATCCCTCAGTCTCCAACTTCCCAGACTCACTCAAAATTGGCCTCCTTGACCTGACCTGCTTTGATTTACCTATCTACACTGACTGCCTGTCTAATTCTGGCTTCAAAGATACCAGCTAACAACAGACAACCCCACCTATTGGATGAGAAGGGAAGCAGGAAAGATACTGATCTCCAACCAAAACAATCCTGTTTCTTCCTTCAAGATATTTTTTTCCTCCTCTCCCTATTTTCCCACCATCACATCCGCAACATATGTGAAACCAAGTACTTTGCAAGAATTAGGATTTTAAGGACTGGGATGTCGGAATAGTATATTACAGCTGTGTTGTATATGTGTGTGTGTACATATATATATATTTTTTTCTTTTATCCCACCAATTTCTACTATTTTAACATTTTTTATTTTTATCAATATATATGTGTGTTTGTTTTATGTACTCTACTGTCTTCCCACTTACTTGTCTACCCAAAATTACTCCCTCTCCCTTCTCCTGATACTAATCTTCCTCTTTAGATTTCTCTTTCACACTACCTAAGATATAACAACTCTATATCCTCACCTCCTGCCTCCTCAGCATATCATCCTACTCCTCACCCCCAGTTCTTTGTCTACTATCAGAAATTGTAAACTCTTTCATAAACCCACTGTATATATTGTAGATAATAATTGAGTTTACCATTTCTGTACATTGTGACCAAACTGTAAATGTCTTACTAGCAAACATTTGTTTCTAGGGTGTATACTGTTTATATTGGGATCTGATAACATTGTTCTATACCTCAAAGGAGAGGTATTGGATCACTACAGGGGCACTATAATCCTATAAGGTAAAAACAGACATCTGGGTAGGTCACACCCAAGGGCGCAGTAAGAGAAGGGCATGAATAGTATATTACAGTGTGTTGTGTATGTGTGTGTGTATATATACATATATTTATGTATATATACACATATTTCCATGGAAGATTCTACCCTAAACAGGGCAAGGGGTTATATTACAAAGGGACAGGTGAGCAAAGCTTCACCCATGGGGCTGTAGCAAGACACACCCATGCACAAGACACCCTACTCTCGACTCTCAACCCAAGAAGGGTGGGGAAAACTCTGCCACATTTCTGTGACTGGGCGCCTCAGCACCCAGGCTGGGAGTGTGACCCAGTCACGTGCAAGGTGGGTCTCCCACACTTGCTAATCCCTTGCCCCCTCCCTTTCCATTCCACCCCTCTTCCTTATCTAGAATTCATCTAGTCCTCCCATGCTCCCCCTCCCTACCCCACTATGAGTCAGCCTCCTTATATCAGAGAAAACATTCAGCATTTGTTTTTTGGGGATTGGCTAACTTCACTTAGCATTATCTTCTCCAGCGCCATCCATTTACCTGCAAATTCCATGTTTTCATTCTCTTTTATTGCTGAGTAAAATTCCATTGTGTATATATGCCACATTTTTTTAATCCATTCATCCACTGAAGGGCCTCTAGGTTGGCTCCATAGTTTAGCTATTGTGAATTGTGCTACTAAGCTGAGTTCTTTTAACAGAAAAACATTGAATAGACGTCAGATCACACACTCCCCTAGGAGCTCCAAGGGGGCTTCACCAAAGCTCTGCTCTCCACAAGAAAGGGAAAGTGGCAGCCTGGCCCATCCCTGGGCTGTGGAAGTTCTCTGGCCCAATTCGCTTCCAAAATACCTTGGTTACTGCTCTGCTGGATTCTGTTCTTAGTGAGTAGTGGGGTGACAGGCTGGACGGTCACCAGTCAGTCATAGCACAATGAGTTTGTTGTACAACTACTTTCACAGATGCCTAACAGATATCCTTCATGTACACCGTGGGGCATATGTGTGACCTGGAGTTTAGGGAAATTTGCTATAATCCCACAAATAGGCGCTTCATAGATGTTCTTGATATTCTCTTTAAGAGCTTCCTCTCCAGCAATCTACAAACAATTCAACCTCAAAGCAATCATGACTTGGAATAACTATATATTACCTTCCAGTCTGACCATCAAGAATGCTCAGTACTTGTGTGGGTATGCAGAATGTAGGGCAGGTGGGGATAATCTGCTGGGGCCCCTAAAAAGGAATTTAGTACTTTAATTCTTGCTAAGGAAGTCAAATTAAATTTTTATTTCCCAAGAGTTTGGCACAATGTGGTGCTTCTGAAAAAAATCTTCATTTTTGAGTACGCAATCTATTCAAACCCCAAACGTCAAAAAAAAAAAAAATGTAAACAAAATGGCTTCTTTTAATCTCAGACTCCTGAAGCAATTAAACTTACATAATGCTTTTTATTAGTAAAACAAATGTTTTGACTAAGGCAAGTTAGATGGCATGACATAGACATCTGGATTCTGAGATGTGGGCAATCAGAGAATAATGAAATTCCGTTCTATTCACCTATTTTTTGACATATTATCATTTATTCAGGGAAGGATGGATATAATCTTCTTTGACTTTTTTATTACTCTTGATATTGTCATTAATTTTTTGGTGATCACTTGCTGTATTCATTTACCTCTGGGGACAATGAGAAGGATGTGAAAGAGGAAAACAGTCCTTGGTCTGAAAATCTTACTATTCAAACAATGAGATGCCATATTCCATACATACTGTTTGGCCTGACTGTGAACACTTGCTAGAGGAAAAGTCTCTCCCAATTCCTTTTCATAGACCAGTCCTCAGGTCAATCTCACTTTTGCCAGTTATTCCTCTCAGAATGTACCCCCTCCTCTAGGTTTATGGGGATTTTATTTGCTTGTTTGTTTTGTTTTTGGTACCAGTGATTGAACTCAGGGGCACTTGACCGTTGAGCCACATCCTCAGCCCTATTTTGTATTTTATTTAGAGACAGGGTCTCACTGAGTTGCTTAATGACTCACTTTTGCTTAGGCTGGCTTTGAACTTGTGACCATTCTGCCTCAGCCTACCAAGTCGCCAGGATTATAGGCTTGCGCCACTGCTCCTGGCTCCCTACTCCTTTCTTTCAGTCACCTTTAGGAAGTTTTCAGAAGACTGTGAACATGTGGTCAGAAACATAAAATTCACGCAAAAACTCCAAACCCAGAATAGATGAAAATAGCCCTGGAAATATATAAACTGTCTCTAGAGATTGAACAATTAGAACAAGAAAAAATAAGTGGATGAATACTAATCAAAATTTTCCAAGAAAGAGGAAGCAGAGGAGTCATTTTTGCCTCTAAATCAATATATGGAAACTTCATTCAGCAATTCTACTCTTCCTTGAGCACCATGTTTCTGGGCTTGGAGAATTTAATTGATTTTCATCATTGAAAATGGGTAATTATCGACTATCTTGCAGCTGTGGCTCCAATGTCTACTTAACTCACTGTGCTGGTTAAATAATCATCCATCAAATATCAGTTTGCCTGTGTTGTCATCTTAGCATGTCACATAAAGATTGCACACCTGGTTCACAAATCTGCTGCTTACAATGCCTGTAATTAACTTTATGTTCCTCAGAAAGGATGAAAACTAGAAAATTCAAAATGTTCCAGCCACCACCTTCCCCTGATGCTTTTATTGCACATCTCTTACATCCAGAACCTGCCTCTCTGTGCCTTCTGGGAAAAGGCCCCAAAATTCAATGGATTTTCAAAGTAAACATGCTTTTGTAATTAAAAACCAGAGAAAAAGAACCTCATTGAAATTACATTGGCACTTGGTGCCCCCTTGTGGTCACTAACTCTACTCCACCCCTGTCAAGACTTGGAATTCTCACTTGTAGCAGTTTTACATGTTATTGCACTTTATATAAAAGGAATCATACATTATGCATCCTTTCACTCATATATTTTTTTCTAAATCTTATATTTGTGAGACTTATCCATATTTCATGTACTCAAAGGCATTCACTCCATTTCTATTTATATAACATTCCAATCTGGAATATGCCACTATTTACTTGCTTATAATATTGGGATAGACATTTGGGTTATTTGGGGGGTTGTTTTGGATATTATTAATAGTGCTTCTATGAAAATTTTTGTACATGTCTTTTGTTGAACATATATATTTACATACATAAAGGATGAACTGGTTGGGTCATAAGGGGTGTGGTGTACGCATGTGTTCAGCACATTGCAAAGTGGTTCCAGGAAACTGCACTCACACATGCATTTCGCGAGCCATCCATGGGCTGTGTGTGAGAGCTATATGCATTTGAGCACAAGAGGGGACTGGACTGACCTTGCTGCTCTGATTGGGCTGTGCGACATATGTATCCTTTTTGCTCACTCAGCCTAGGATCCCCACACAGCACCTGAGATGGGTGTGACTTTCCAAGATGTCAGTCAAGCTGCTAACCACAAGACATCACCAAGCAAGACTCCACCCTCCAAAACGGACCCTTTGTCCTATTTGGATGGAATGTTCTATTGAACAGCTCTTCCCAGTAAAAAAAAAAAAAAAAAAAAAACCGAAACAGGGTTCGGGGTGTGCTCTCTTTCTCTCTCTCTCTCTCTCTTGCCTGCATTTCTTGCCTCCCTTTTGGGAGCTGAGGCAGAGGAGCCATCACTGCACTCCAAAAAGGTATTTTCTGTGTCTGTGTGGTTTTTCCTCGATAGCCCAATTCACCTGGAGTGACTCTGACTGATTCAGTCGTGTGTCATGGCACAAGCAGAAAGTGAACATTCTATGCAACACTTGCTGTTGTTCATGCTTTTCCTTCCTTAGAAGTCCTGTTGGATGTGAAGTGTTTTCAAACAGTATTTTAAATTTGTTCTTCCACCATGACAAGTGAGGTTGAATGATATTTCATAGATTCTTTGACTGTTTAGAGATTCCTTTGCTGTGGATTTCTAGTTCAAATCTTCTACATTTTTCTTGTGCAGCATCTGTATCACTCAAAAAGTTGTCATAATTTTAATACAGTCTAGATTAAATTCCTTTGTGATATGTGCATTGCAAATTCCTTTGACAATTCTATGGCATGCCTTTTAACTTCAATACGACTTTTATAATGCATGTTTTAAAAACATGAATTCCCAGTTTTAATGCTGTATAAAATGCCAAGTGTTTCCCCTTTGATTAATATTTTCTGGTGGATTCTATTAAAGAATATATACTTACTCAAATGTAACACATACATTTACCCATGTTTTCTTTTAGGATTATTTCATAATTTTACTTTTGCATTTCAGTCTGTGGTCTACCTGGAATTACTATGGTATGAAGCAAAGGACCAAGATTCATTTCTTCCATACAAATATGCAATTGATTTGGCCTTCCATTGTCATTGCTCTGTGGAGTCACTTTGTCATAAGTCAATTGAGGACATATATTGGGGTTTTGTTACTTGATTCTGCATTGTCAATCCTTGATTAATTTGGTTAGCTATACAAATGCCACAATGCTGAAGATGGCGGGCCAGTGGAAGGCAGCATTCTGTGTCACTTCAAGATCTGGTACTCAAGCAGTGAGAATATTGTTTCTCTGTAAGTGATATTTCTGCTCCTGTGCAGGAATCACGGCCACTGTGCCCATGCAGGGCTCTAGGCCTCAGTGTGAGATTAAGTCTCCCAACTACTGGCCCACACAGGACTACTAGGTGCCCAAGCCTTAAGATATATGGGTGTTTGTTTTATGTACTCTACTGTCTTCCCACTTACTTGTCTACCCAAAATTACTTCCTGTCGATTCTCCTGCTATTAACTTTTTTTCTTTAGATTTTTCTTCCACACTTCCAGGGATATAATAACTCTATATCCTCACCTCCTATCTCCTCAGCATAACATCCCACATCTCACCCCCAGTTCTTCATCCACCATCAGAAACTGAAAACCCTTTTATAAACCTACTGAGTATATTATAGGTAATATTAAATTCACCATTTCCGTACATGGTAACCAAAGTGTAAACATCTTAATAGCAAATAATTGTTTTTAAGGTTGTATATTGTTTATATTTGGATCTGTTAACATTATCTTATACCTCAAAGGAGAGGTATTGGAAACCTACAGGGACACTATAAGTCTATAGGGTAAAAATAGTAATGCCTCAGATCCACAGTGCTAGAAGGACAGAAAAGACAAGGGAGAAAAGTGTCCCAAACAAATTAAGATACCACATTATTAGAATCCATGGCCAACACAGCAGAAGAAGTGATAGAAAAAGAGTTCAGGATGTACATAATTAAAATGTTCTGTGAATTAAAGGATGATATAAGAGGGCAAATACAGGCAGCAAAAGATCATTTTGATAAAGAGCTACATAAACAAATAGAGAAAGCAAAAGGTTACTTCAATAGGGAGATAGAGGCTCTAACAAAAAAAAAAACACAGAAATCCTTGAAATGAAAGAAACAATAAACCAAATTAAAAGTTCAATTGAAAGCATCACCAACAGATTAGACCACTTGGAAGACAGGACCTTAGACAATGAAGACAAAGTATATAATCTTGAAAAGAATGTGGACCACACAGTGAAGATGGTAAGACACCATGAGCAGAACATTCCAGAAGTATGGGATAGCATAAAAAGACCAAATTTAAGAGCTATTGGGATAGAGGAAGACATAGAGTTCTAAACCAAAGGAATGAACAATCTATTCAATGAAATAATATCAGAAAAATTTCCAGACATGAAGAATGAATTGGAAAACCAAATTTCAATGGCTTACAGGACACCAAATATACAAAAACAGATCCACACCAAGGCACATTATAATGAAATGCTTAACATACAGAATAAGGAGAGAATATTAAAAACCATGAGAGAGGAGGAAACCAATTAGGTCATGTACAGATTTTTCAAACAGACCCTGAAAGCTAGAAGATCCTGGAACAACATATATCAAGCTCTGAAAGAAAATGGGTGCCAACCAAGAATCCATTTCTGCCATTCATTTCTCTTTCTTTCTATGTGTCTGTCTGTTTAGCTCTCCCTATCAATTGGTACTCTATTCCCATGGATAGAACCTACAGTTCCATATGAAATAGACTTGGTGATCGTAGTAGCCCTTGTCTTATTATTGATCTCATGAGGAAATCTTTTACTCGTTTACCTTTATGTAGGATGTCTATTATAGGTACTTTGTAGAAACTCTTAATAAGATTGCAGAAGTTCCCTTCCATTTATAATTTTCAAAGGATTTTTCTTTTCTCATGAGCTTGTGTTGAGATTTATCAAATGCTTCTTCTGCATCTATTGATCAAAAACATTTTTCAGGTCATGGAGAGAATGCTTTCATGTTATTTGTTGCTGTATAATAAATCCCAAACCTACAACTTAAAATAGTAACATTATTACTTTATTCATAAATGAAACGTGAGCAGCATCTGGTGGGTGATAACTTTGCTCTATCAAAACTTGGGACTGGAATCTTCTAGAGATGGGCTGACTCACTAGCAGGTCTGATATCTGAGTTGGAAAACTCTACAAACAGTGGACTAGAGTCCCCAGGGCTCCACAGCCATCTCTATCTTTATGTGACATCTGCCCTTATGTGACATCAGTTCCTTCTGTGGTATGGGATAGCAGGTAAGACCAGTGAAGCTCCTGAACACCTGTTCATTGACTTTCTTTTTGCTTTTGTCAAGTGAATTTCTTCATCAAAGGCAATGCTGTGTATTCTACCATGACAGGGAACAGACATTTAGTAAGCTCACAGATGGCATGTCTGGAAGAAGCCTGGCCTCAAATCCAGACTAAAACCTCCTTCTACAAAGGCAAATCACTCTCTGCCATGATATCAGCTGATTGACCAGCCTCCTTGGATGTGATGCCATAATGGATTTGGGCAGATTAAAATACATGCTCTTTTTTCCAGCAGGAAGGATATCTCAGTGGCATTTTTACACTATCTGCCTGAGGTTACCTGAGCAATAAGTTCCTGCAAAGGCAACTTACCAAACCGCATTCATTTTTCTGCTCTTCCATTTTTTCACCCCTTTTCTTTTAATGGTGCTTTCTGGGATTACCTCTCAGATAAATTTCTTGAATTCAAGTCATTTCAAGAACTGCTTGATGGCAGACTAGAGCAAAAAGCAGCACCTTTTCCATTGATATCTTTTGCTTACTTAGATGGTCCTGATATGATCCTTTATGGTGAGTTGGGCTATTGGAAGAGCGTTTCATCCCTCAAGATCTTAACCCCATTCCTGTCCTTCTGAACTTTAAGAAAAAAAAACATTATTATTATTATTATTATTATTATTATTATTATTATTATTATTTCTTTTGTGGAGGTTTCCAACTCAAGTATCAGAGCAGGAATTTCTGAAGTAAATATGTCATAACGATCATTTTAGTCTCAAACCCCTCTTTAATTTATGGGGATACTAGGGCCTGAGTTATTGGGACTGCTGGTTATGCCACACGGTTCCTGATAGATGTTATGTGGTTTGGGTTTCCTGACAGAGCAGACAGTCTACAGTCTTTCCCATCATACTAGAAGCAGAATGTTCCTAGGAATATACTCTCGTAAGTGACCGGCTCAGGGTCACATAAAAGAAACCTTTGTAGTCTGATTCAGTGAAAATCAGTTTTTCATACTGGAAAGAATTTAGGACTTGATCCAGACTTAGAATCTGACCTAGCCATTGTTGAAAAAGATATTAGGAAGTGTACTTAGTCATTCTGAATTAGTTTCCTCATCTGTAAAATGTGACTAGTAATTCCGATGCTATAATATTGTTTTAAGAAATTAAGTGCAATAATTTAGTAAGTTTAGAACATGATTAATAAGCAAAAGCTGTGTTTTTAAAATGATTTTCTGTACAATTATTTAAATGTCATTTTTTTCTCTGACATACTCTTATTTATTTTAGTTCTTCCTTATAAAACCACATGATGTGTTTAATTGCTTTTCTTTCTCTCTAGACAGTTTGAAATTTATTTGCATGGTCACCAATATTCCTGAGGAGTCCAGTCATTTACTTATGGGGAATGTTCCTCTTTATTTCTGAGAGCTAAGCATTTGGTTGTTATATCCCTTTTGCACTCATGACAGGTCAACTTGGTGTCAAGGTCATTGTCGGTCATTTTCTAGTGTTCACCATCATCTCAGGATAAATATCTGTGTATTTCCAAGTAACCAATATCTATAGCATGTTCAAAGAGCAAAACATGAAATGCAGGTTGATAACTCCCTCTCCTGCTTCATGGCGACTAAAATAATCTGGGCATAAGACCCAGGTAGCTCTTTAATAGACCAGCTTTAACACAAATTGTTATTAATGAACTAAGACTTTGGGTTAACAAATATGTCTTCTACAACTCTCTTTATACTTTTACCAGAAGAATAAGTCTGGTATGGAAAGTTCTTCCCTCTGACCCAGCACTACTGAAAATTTCTTAAAATGGTCATGAAACTTTCTCCATTAATTATGCCCCATACTCTCTTTACTTTTCCATGCATGCTTTATCTGACTCTCAGAAATTTCCCTTTACCTTCCAACTAGGCTGATTAATTTGGTGCAATAGTACTTCAGGAAACACATACTTATTGAGAGAATAATTGTTTTTACTGAACTTTTGCCTTTTCATAATTTTAAATTTGTATGCATTCTCTAATCTAATTAGGCTGTGAAATGTTTAGGGGCCACACTTAGCTATGAACCTTTTTGTATCCCATTTTTCTACTGGGAATTCACACACAACTGAAGAGCTGACACCTACAGGAAATGGTGCAGAACATGTCTCCCTCAGCATCTCAGCCTCCTCCCTGAGGAACCTGCCTCACACACCCTGCCTCGACTACCTTGAGAGAAATGAGGTACATGTGGAAATAACAACTCAATGAGTGCTCATATTGCCAGGGGAGAAAATCTTGGGGGTGTGAGTATAAATTGCTACAGAATCCCAGAGAGCCCTCAAGTGGATGGCTTGGATCGGGTTCCGTCTTGTACCTGGTCTTCTCAATTCTGCCCCTCCTCTTCAGTGACTCACTGTTGTGACCTTGCCAGGACTTAGTTCCTTGACTCAGGCGCCAATGTGCTAGTGGTTTAGAGCTTCAACTTTAGCCTGATTCAGGGCATCTGAGAACGCTGAGCCCCGGTGCTCTGCCTCTGAGTTTCTGTATAATGCCCTCTAAATTCCAGAGAATTTTTTCAGCACTATGGCTCCTTGGGGTCCTGTCTCTATTGTGGTGCCCACCTGTCCTGTGTGGTGAGTACAGAACTGGGAGAAAGAGCAGATAGTTTAAATCAATATCTAGAGAATTCTGATTAAGAATTAACCAAATGGCTCTAAATCAGTACAATTTTGGATAAATACAATGAAGTACAATATCAAGAAATGCATTTAAATAGTGTTATTCCTTTCAATATAGGCTATAATTACTTGAAAAGCTTACAAATCCTTGAGGAAATGATCTAGCAGAAAAAAATAATTTTTATGTAAACGTATGATATTTAAATGAATACTCATACATATAGAAGTATTTCTTCTGTAGGCTCTACTTCTTTTACATTAAGGATTGTGCAGAACATATTCATCATTGAGAAAGTAAAATTTTAAGTTATTATAAATAATGAGTTCATTTGCTAGAGTAAAATTACAAGGCATTGCATAAACTGATTATATTGTTTAAGTGTGGGGTATTGAGTTATAATTTAGAGAAGAATTGTCCCTAACTGATAAATACTGAAAGGGTTTATGAGGACCTACAGGTCCCACTAGGATAGAACTGGTTATAAATACATGTAATTGTTTTCATTTATAAACAGAAGTATGACAAGAAAAAGTAGTATTTCTTATTTTTCTGATATTTCTTTTTAAGAGAAAAAATTACTAAGAATATTAAAAATATTTACATACATACCCCTAATGCTATCTATCACAGCATTTAAAGTAGATCATTTTATATTGGATTTCAAACTCACCCAACAGAGAAGAAAACATTGCATCAATAGCTGTGTTGGTTCCTATGGAGACTACCATTCATATTCAAGTAATAGAGGGTATTCTCCAATTCTGATGATGCAAAAATTAAATGCCAAGCCTTTGGAGTCTTTTTGTGTCTCTTTGTCATAGAGACAATTTGTCAGGATTTCTAGGGCTCCAGAACGATTCTATGTTGTCCAGACTTTGAACTTTTCTAATATCACAGAGTGACTTCAGAGCTATTTTCCTAAGGATGGCATAAGAGTATTTTACTTTGAAAGATTTTTACAACCAAATAAATTTTGTTTTAAGGGAAAATTAAGGTTAGGTAAAATAATTCCTTTACCCTGGATGATTCTGCTGTCTTGGGAATTCAGACAGCCGAATCTGCTATTCTCCCAAAGCCCTTATCCAGTCTAACCCTCATGGTCTTCCCTGAGCAACAACCCCTTGACCTTCCAGCACTCCTCTTCCTTACTAAGTCAGGGAAGGCAGAATACATCCAACAGGTCACAGAGTGGCGTGATGCTTGAGGTTTCTCTGCATTTATCCTTCACCCTTCCACTCCCTCAATATGCCACCTTATCCTGGTCCATAGCCCTTAACCCAAATCAGTGTAAGTTATCCCCAAATCAGTGTCCATCTGGTTTCTGAGCTTGCTTCCTTTTCTTGCACCAATACCAACTTTCTGTGGTCTCTAAGCCTTTGCTTAGACTACTACCTTGGCATGAATACCTGCTATATCTCACCCATTTAAGCGGTTTTATCTAAACCTCAGAATATACTTCCAGACTCTTCTAGGAAATGTTATCTTATCTTTTCTCCCTTTGTGCATTATTTCTCCTTCCTTCCTTCCTTCCTTCCTTCCTTCCTTCCTTCCTTCCTTCCTTCCTTCCTTCCTTCCTTCCTTCCTTCCACTTTTCTTGCTGGCCACCCTTGTCTTTGGACCCATATTGTGGTTTTACTATTCATGTGGTCATTTCTTATTTTCTTACATTATGACAAGGGTATGTCTTGTTGAGTGCTGAACAGACTTATGTGGATGAATTACAGAAATATTTTTTGTATTAATTCAGAAAAAAAGGCTTTTTCTATTGAATGTGTTTCATTTGATGTTTAGGAAATTCCATTTGTGAACCTGAGACTGGTACATAGGTGCGCACTTATTTTGGACCTTCAATGTCAAGAACAAAGATATACAGAGACTGGACACATATTCCCTGTTCTCCCTGTAGTTGGATATGAGATGTAATAAGTCGTTGGATACAATATGTAATCTCTTCCTAATAACTGCTGTAGAAGCTCGGAGAAATAAATGATGACTGTTTACTGGAGAAGTTAGAGAACCCTTCATAGAACAAATGGGCCTTGAGGGGCAGAGAAAGAAAGAAGAATGGCATCTAGGTAGGAGAGAAGATTTGAGCACAGTTAGAGATTTGGGAATTTGATGACATACTTGGGACCAACAGCTAGATGAATCAATTAACCTAGGAAAAAGACACCTATAAAAATAGTGATCTTTAAGGTTGAAGTATCTATGAGAAAGTCCAGGAAAGCTTTTTCTAAATATTAATGTGCTGGAAAATGTTTTTAAATTTTTGTTTCTACTAAATTTATACTTCTGAAACAATCGTTACTTGGTTTCAACTCTAAGAGGGAATCTTACAAAGTACTTCACCTGACATTCCTATTCCTCTGTTTTCTTAGCTTTCTCATGCAGTGTTTGTGGCTCCTGACAGTGGTCCCTTTCAGAGAGGTGCTCTGCACCTTGTCTTCTTTATTATTCCAATGTGCAGGTTGCCATTTTTATTCCTCTTATGAGCTCTCCTTTAAAAGCCAGTATCTTCTTGGTGGAGGTGCATGGTCAGCTTTGATTGGGCAACCAGGACTCAGGCATTGTGGATTGATTTAACATCTTTACAGTTTCTCATGGATGAGCACCTTTACCTTTATCCTGAAACAGATTAACCATGCCCCTGGTAGGATATGACTTAGGGCTGAATCCAGTCTTCATGCTAAAAATGGTTCCTAAACAAGGTGAAGTTGGGTAGATACATGAACCAACTGAACAAAAGGGAGCCTTAGGGCTCACAGCTCTAACCTTGCTAGTTCCTCAGCCTGAGGCTTACAGGAGGGCAGCACAAGTGTACTGGTTTGGCCAAGTGATCTTATAGGTGGGGAAGTTGGAAGGACAAAGTGAAGCCTTCTAGGAACTACACAAACCCTGGGATGTGCTGTTTTGCACATTCTAGAAATTCACACTCTCTCACTTTCATGTCTCATCATCAGGTTGCAATTTTCCACCTAGCATTGCCCACGGACGTCACAAACGAGTTATTTCATACAATTTCTTCAAATATGAGATTGCGTATGAATGTGATAAAGGATACCGACTGGTTGGACCAGCAAAACTCTCCTGCAGTTCTTCTCAGTGGTCACCTGAAGCCCCTCAGTGTAAAGGTAACTAAGCTCTCTCCTCAGCCCATGACAAATGCTGGTGGAACTGTCGTGAGACAATCAAGATGAAAGTCTTTCCTATGAGAGGCAGCTATGAAAACATTTGATTTGATTTAAAATAATATATGCATATGTTACACCATGCACGAAGCACAAAGAACCTACACAAATATGCCTCCCCTCCACTTCTTTCTCCAAGTCACAAAGTTGAACCTCGAGATGGCTCTTGCTCTTGGTTTCTCTTATATATTTCCTGATTTCAGAAGTATCACTTTGTATGCGAGTGTACCTGTGGTCCTGGGAAAAATCTTCAAGGAAACTTGTTCAAACATGAATGTAGGCTCTCCTGGAATAATTCCAAATTTCATGAAGTGATAGATATTTCCATTATGTTAAGGATACCACCTGCTATGATGTAGGTGTATATGTGAGGAGTGACCATCAAGTCTGACTTTTGCAGGCATGAAGATTTGCATCCACAAGCATCACTTATTGGCCAGCATTGTCTCCATTGCACATGGAATAAGAAGCAAGAGGGGAAATTTGAAACATAGGCTGTGAGGGAGAGTTACTTTGATAGTTAAGAACCTGAGGTCAAATACATTTATTTATCTTCCATCCCTTTATTAAAAATCTCTATGACCTAGGGCAAGTTTCTTACCCTCTCTGTATCTCAACTTTCTCCTAGATAAAAATGGAAATATAACAGTACTCATTTCATAGGGTTATTGTGAGACCTAAATGAGACAGTCACATAAGATACTTAACCTGAATCTGATAGGTAGCCATGCTTAATAACAATAATATCATTGTTACAAAAATGGAAAAAAGATAGAACAATTAGCACCTAAACAAAGTTCATTCTTATTATTGTCTACCATTGTTATTATTATATCTTTTTTTCTTAGATTTACAGATTGCCTAAAAATGTGTTTCCATTATAGCTCTTTGTTTGAAACCAGGGATTGAAAATGGGAAGCTGTCTGTGGATAAGAATCAGTTTCTTGAAATGGAAAGTGTCACCATCCAGTGTGACTCTGGCTTTCGAGTGGTGGGTAGCCCAAGGATCACCTGCTCACAAAACAGAACCTGGCACCCAGAGGTGCCTGAGTGTGAGTGGGTAAGTGGCACAATTCAAGGAAATTCTGTGCTGTGGAACTATAGAAATGGTGGCCCCCACCAAGCTCTCTCCCAGCCAGTAATGCTAATATCTGGCTTTTCAGGATTCCTTTCTGAGTCATTCAAAAAGCTCTTTGTTTTTTCCTTGAAGCACATTTAGGAGAGGTAAGTTTTCCAGTCCTTGAGAATGGGAAACACTAAACCCCATAGAGAGCAGGGCTCATGGACCCAAGAGTACTGACTCCATTCCTATGGACTTTCTAGAGACCACACAATATACTATTGTTCTCCTTCTGGATGGTCAGCAGAAATAGCCTCTGCCCCTTTTTTCTGGGCAGCAATCTCAGAATGTACCTGTGTTTTCTGGGAAGACTTTGGTGGGCCCCAACACAATTTCTGGTTTTCCCTGCTCTACCACCAGTCTGGGATTGTCTTGGTTCTGACCATCAGGATGTATCTCCTCATGGTTTGGTGAGATGATTCTTTACCACGCCCACCATCTCTGTCTCTTTCAGGAGGTCCCTGAAGGCTGCGAGCAAGTACTTTCTGGCAGAAAACTCATGCAGCGTCTCCCAAGCCCAGAGGATGTGAAAGTGGCCCTGGAAATGTATAAGCTGTCTCTGGAGACAGAACTACTGGAATTACAGAGATACAAAGCAAGACAATCTATGCTGGAGACACCGCTGTAATTTTCCCAAAATAAATAGAAAAAAGATGGCTGACTGGCTTGCTGCCTGTCAATTCAATGTGAATCACTTCAGTTTAGCAATCCTACTATGTCTTTGACACCAATATTCAAGAAATTAAATATTCATATATCAGAACTACTTTATCTTTGTGGTCATTTAAGATCCCAACAAATAATTATCCCAAACAATCCCATTACATAGCTTAATGTTTTTATTTACTGTGTAGACCTAAGAAGTATGTAATTGAGGTCACACCTAGGTGACCCTGGACTCCACAGTTCCACATGTGCTCATCCCTCAGGCCTCCAGGACACAGATTGAATGTCAACGCACCCTAACCCCTGTCCACTCCTCCCCACTTTAGAGAGTCATACCTCCTTGAACTCACGCCACCTCTTTCACTCCCACCACATCTCAACTTCCATAATGGGGATTTGAATCTGGGTCTGACCTCCTTCTTCCCACCCCAGGGAGGGAACTCCAAAGGACAGATAGGTGTGAAGCCCACAGGTCAGCCACCTCCTATTCCCAAATCTTCCATTCTATTTGGTCACCACTTGCCTTAATATTAAAATGTATTCTTGAGCAACCTTTGCACACATGAGGAGAAACCTCAACCCGGTGCCAACCTCCTTCATGTCTCTGGGTACCCTGGAGACTTGTATTTCTTTCAGGCATCACTCCCTTGGCCTCTTGCTGTCTCTGAAGTCTCTTTTGCCTTCCTGTGCCAGCACCTCCTGCTACCTCTTCTCTCCTTTATGCAGAAATCTGGAGATCATTAGTCTCTTTGATTTAATTCCCCCAAGCATAGTAAAAGGGAGCCATGGTTTCACAGGCTTCACTGAACTTCAGATGTGACGTTGTGGCTTGAAGGGCTAGAGAATCCCACCCACCATGGAAGGTATCAACCCATGATCTTAAGAGCCACCACCTACAAGGCTACAGGAATGCCTTTGATGTTCATCTTTGGGTTTTCCTGAGACAATAATTGGTGGGCCACTAGTTTCTTTGGAAGGTGGCTCTAGAAAGCACCTGAGTGACTGGATAGCAGGGAAAGACGGAAAGGTAACAAGAAACCACTATGGAGGGGGCTGCTGCTGTTGCTAACAGAGGCTCACTCATGCTGTCAGCCCTCAGGGAGTGTGTGCATCCATGGCAACTTGCCCTCCTGATCTTGAGGACCTGGGTGTTTCCCTCCCTGACTGGTGAAGAGCTGCTCCAGCAGCCCTGACCCACAGGCACAGGGGACTCACACTGTGCACCAGCAAAGCAGGCTCTGGGGACAGGGATTACCCTCAGGCAGAGGCACTGATAGCCAGTGGTGCCCATGGCTATATGCAGTGACCTCCAGGGTAGGCCAAGGGCACAGGGGCAGGGCAGAGAGGGCCTCCTCTACAGTCGCCTTCTCTGTGTGGTCTCATTGATTGACATGCTGTTCCAGCCCACCATGCTCTCCCTGCACAGATCTCATTTCCCTTGTCGGATCCTGGGGTCATTAGGCCTTTTCTTTCCCCTGACACAATTGCTTCACTTTGTAGAGTGAGCTGTGTAGTTTCTCATCTCACATTGTGCTCTGGGCCCAAATAAAAAATTTATCAAAGCGGCCTACAAAACAACTTAATTAAAATTTACTGGCAAGTCAACAGTCTACTGTAGCAAACTTGATTCCCCCTCTTTGCTTTTTTTTTTTTTTTTCTGAGCAAGAGGATGTATCATGAGCTTCCGTGGCACCACAGACCTCCTCCTTATCTCAGTACCCGAGATTGAATTAGGGGCACTTGACCACTGAGCCACATCCCCAGCCCTATTTTGTATTTTACTTACAGACAGGGTCTCACTGAGTTGCTTAGTGCCTTGCTTTTGCTGAGGCTGGCTTTGAACTCTTTATCCTCCTGTCTCAGCCTCCCAAGCTGCTGAGATTACAGGCCTGCGCCATCACACCTGGCTTCAGACTTTCTCTTATTAGGATCTTCATTTCTTCTCAATGTTTAAATGCCTTGTGAAGTGTAATTTTCACCCTTTGAACATTATATATCAAAAATATGATATAAAAAAGTGAATGGAGGCTGGGGTTGTGGCTCAGTGGTAGAGTGCTTGCCTAGCACATGTGAGGCCCTGGGTTCAATCCTCAGCACCACATAAAGTTAAATAAATAAAGGTACTGTGTCCAGCTGCAACTAAAAAAAATTAAAAAAAAAAAACAAGAGTGGATGAAACTATTTATGGTGGAGGAAATTGTTCATCTTATTGCTCATTAATAGAAGGAAGGAGGTGATTCTGGAGATTTTACACTAAAATTTTTGAATAAATTTTAGAATGTACAGAAAAACAATCACCATTGGCTTCACCAGGAGGTGGGCAGATATACTACTTTCAAAAAACTGAATTGCCTGCACCGATTTCCAATAGCAGGAGCTGCACAGTTGTAAACAAAGGCAGTGAAATGTGTATCCACTGTGCCTGTGTCTGTGGCTTCTTGCAGTGCTTGTCCTTATCTGCTTCCAGTGACTGGAGGAGAGGACACCGGCCAGTTAATCAGGGTTAGATGTGGATAGGAATCTGTTGCTGTTCCCCTCACTCACTCTTGCTAATTCTTACTCACCTTCTCCCTCCAAGAGTGACCAACCCCTCTTCTCCCTCTTCTATCACCACACCTCACCAAGGAAAGTCTTCATTCATTAAATAAAAATTTTAAATGTTAACTTCTTTTTTTACCTCCTTTTTAAGTGCTAATAGAATTGGTTTTATATCTTTAGTAAACTTAAAGTATTTCAGTGCTCATTTACATTAGAATAAATGTTTTTCAAGGAGTGGAATGAAAACCTAATTTGTAATTTATATTACCATATCATTATCTTTTGCATGCAAAAACTCACTGAGTTCCTTGAGGTGAGGTAACAAGATAATTGATATTTTAAGCATGTTATATATTCAGACATCCTTGGTGGACTGTTGTGTGTATATTCAAAAATTTTTGCAGATATGTGATTAATCAAGTGGGGGAAGAAGAAGAAAGAGAAGGAGGAAGAGAAGGAGGAGAAGGAAGAGGGGGGAGGAAGAGGAAGAGGAAGAAGAAGAAGAAGAGGAAGAAGGAGGAGGAAGAGAAGGGAAGAAGAAGAAAAGGAGAAGGAGGAGGAGGGGGAAGGAGAAGGAAAAGAAGAAGATCCCATGAGGGAAACTATAAAGAGGTATCATATGGACATGGGACAGTTATGTCATCCAAAGGGCAAAAGATCTGTGATTTGATAAATACCTTCCATCATCCAGGGAAAGTGAGGTCTTCTGGGCGATGTTAATTACCTTACTTCCGGGACTCTGTAAGAGGTCAGAGTAGCTGTCCATGGTTCTGGTAAAAAAAAAACTGGGCAAAACAGCAAAGAGTGAGGAGGGGAGGTTGCCCAGGGGTGCTGAAGTGGAGGGGCCCCAGTGACACTGACAGGACATTGGGAGTGTCTGCTATGCCACACACCATGCGACACACCATGCAATGGATGCTCTCGGGTCTGTAAACTCAGCATAGTACTCTGTCTTTGTTTCTAGGATATTGTTCTCCTCTTTCTTGATTTATTTCCTTATTTTATTGGAGCAGGAGTTGCCTAAGAAATGATGCACAGGAAGTAAAATATTGAACTTGTGCATATTTGAAACTCTCTTAGTCCTCACACCTGACTGATAATAATGGCTGGGTGTAGAAAACTGAGTTAAAATAATTTTCTTTTACAGAACATCTTTGTTTTATGGTTTCTAATATCTCAATGGAAGAGTCAGAAGCCATTTTAATTCTTGATTGCATAAGAGTGTTTAAATCCTTTCTCTTGAACAAAGAAGCTGAAGCATCTCATATTCTGAGAAATTTTGATGCTACAGTTTGTTCAGTCATTTTCTCTTCAGGTTCTTATTTATTTTGAAATGTTTTTTTTTCTTTTATAAAGCATTTTTTGTTGTGTATGTTTGAGGTTTACAACATAGTTTGAAATACATATACATAGCAAAATATTTACTATAGTGAAGCAGAATAACACATTTGCCTTCTCATATAGTTACTTTTGGTGTGTGACAAGAACAGCTCAAATCTACTTATTTAATAAAAACATAGATTATAACACAATTTCTTTTCATTTTTTTTGTTGTGTGTGGGGGGGTACCAGGTATTGAACTCCTTTCCCCTCCTCCTCCTCCTCATCTTCCTCCTCTTCTTTGTATTCTTCGTATTCTTCTTCGTATTCTTCTTCTTCTTTTTGGTCCCGGGTACCAGGGAATGGAATCCAGGGGCACTTAACCACTAAGCCACATCCCCAGACCTTTCTATTATTTATTTTGAGACAGGTGCTCACTAAGTTGCTTAAGGGCTATGTTGCTGAGGCTGAACTTGAATTTTTGATCCTGCTGCTTTAGCCTCCTGAGTTGCTGAGATTATAGGTGTGTGCCACCATGCCTGGTGATGATAGTTATTTTGAGTACTTTTTTTTTAATGGTACAACATCTTTATTTTTTTTAAGCATCAGAAATTTATTGGTTGCTCAAAACATTACGTTGATCTTGACATATCATATATCATACATTTTGAGTACTTTTTTATTTAGGATATTTTTCAGTCTTCTTTGGAGAAATGGCTATTCAGATTCTTTGCCCATTTTTTTCAGTTAGCCTATTTGCCTTTCTGTGTTGAGTTGTAAGAGTTCTCTAATATAAATTTAGTACTGACCTCTTATCAGATATGTAGTTTGCAAATATTTTTCCTAGTCTATATGTTGCCTTTTCTTTTTTCATTATTTCCTTTGCTATACAGAAAATTTTTAGTTTAAGGTAGTCCCCTTTACTTATTTTTGCTTTCGTAGCTTGTGCTTTTGGTATGATATCCAGAAATCATTGTTAAAGCCAATAGAGAAAAAGCATAAAAAATTGATAAACCTGAAAAAGATGGTGGAATGAGATTTACATCATTACCCTAACATATAGTATCTTCTAGGATTTTTATAGTTTCAGATCTTTCATTTAGATATGTTATTTATTTTTAATTGATTTTTTGTGTATGTGGTAAGTTAAGGGTCCAGTTTCATTCCTTTGCATATGGAAATCCTGTTTTCCAACACCATTAATGAAAGAGACTACCATTTCCCCATTGTACCTTCTTCCTTCTTAATGTCCTTGTTGAAAGTTAGGCTTGGATTTATTTCTGGGCTCTGCATTCTGTTTCATTAGTCTTTAGATTTGTTATTGTTTCCTATTTGTTGGTCTTTGTTCCAAAAAGCTGCTTGGGACGCATAACATCTTTCCCATAGCAATGACTTCTGTGCCTTGCCCAGAGAGTCCAGTGAAATGGTTGTGACCCTAGTACTCATATCTACATGATGCCATCATACCCAAGGAACAGAGACTCTGCCTTTGCATGAAGACTGCACTCAAGCAGGTGGAGTAGCCAAGCCCACTCATGCTTGTATCAGCCTAGTACACTGCTTCAAGAATAACTGAGATTTGGTTGAAAGATTAACCATGATTGTAATACCCTGCCTCTGAGACTATGTACTCTAGTTTAGCAGAGAAGCGATCGACACTTAGTACTTGAATGATTTGGTGCCTTGGTTTCAGGAAACTAAAGATTTTGCCAATGGCAATACCTATTAACCTAGTGCTCAATTTACATGGTGCCCCCCCTTTCTCCCAAGAAAACATAGCCTTGGATGATCTGTATCATCCCGTCTTCTGGGCTGAAAAACCACAACAGAAACTTAGCAGTTGAGTAGAAAATGCAATGATATATTCAAGGGTATAAAAAGAAGATGAATTTCCAGCCTAGATATTATACCCAGATAAGCTATCTTTCAGAAATGAAGAAAAAATAGTCTTTCCCAGACAAGCAAAAGTTGAGAGAATGTATCACCATTAGGCTAGATCCACACTTTAGATCAAATGAATCTAACAAGGTTATATAAAACTTTCCATCCATCTGGGCTGGGGATGTGGCTCAAGTGGTAGCGTGCTTGCCTGGCATGCACGTGGCGCTGGGTTTGATCCTTAGCACCACATACAAATAAAGATGTTATGTCTGCCGAAAACTAAAAAATAAATATTAAAAAATTCCCTCTCTCTCTCTCTCTCTCTCTCTCTTTCTCTCTTTCTCTTTAAAAAAAAAAAACTTTCCATCCAAAAATAGCAGAATATACATTCTTTTCTAGCATGCAAGGAACATTCTTCAGGATAAACCATATATTAGCCCAAAAAACAAGTCTTAACAAATTCACAACTAAATCTATTGCAGGAAATATCTTGGAACATTCACAAATATGCCGAAATAAACCAACCAGCTCCAAATAATTAGTGGATAAAAGGAGAAATCAAATAGGAAATTATGAAATATTTTGAGACAAATGAAAATGGTAATAACATATCAAAACTTACAAGATGCGAGGGCTGGGGTTGTGGCTCAGCGATAGAGCACTAGCCTCACATTGTGAGTCACTGGGTTCGATCCTCAGCACCACATAAAAATAAATACACAAAATAACTGTATTTCTCCATCTAAAACTAAAAAACAAATTAAAAAAAACTTTTAAGATGCGGTAAAAATAGTTCTAAAAGTGAAGCTAATAACAATAAATGCATATATTACAAAGGAGAAAGAACCCAAGTAGTTAGCCTAACATTATGCTTCAAGGATCTAGGAAAGAAAGAAGCAAACTACACTCAAACTTAATAAAATAAAGGAAGAAAATTGAGAATATCAGAACAGAAATAAATCAAATAGAGAAAAAACATAAAAAATTGATAAAGCCTAAAAAGATGGTGGAATGAGATGAACATCATTACCTTAAGCACATGAAGACATGAATGGTATGAATATATGTTGTATACAACCAGAGGTATGAAAAATTGTGCTCTCTGTGTAATATGAATTGTAATGCATTCTTCTGTCATATAATAACAAATTAGAATTAAAAAATTAGAAAAAGAAAACCGAGAACAAATAATAAATAAAGTATATAGTTGACATTTGTTAAACTTTGTACCCTGAAAACTAAGAATACATTTTTTTAAATGTCAAATAAAGCATTTGCAAAAATAGACCAAAAAATTGATAAAACTAAGAATTATTTCTTTGAAAAAGCAAACAAAATTGACAAACTCCTACCTAAACTAAGAAATAAATAGAGAAGACTCAAAATCAGAAATAAAAGTGAGGCATTACAATAAATACCTCAGAAATAAAAAAAATCATAAGGTACAATTATGAAAAATTACTTGCCAAATATCTGGTTAACAAAAGGAAATTGATAAATTCCTAGAAAAATAAAACCAACCAAGACTGAATCAGGAGAAAACAGAAAGCATGAACAGACCACTAACAAAGAAACCAAAGAAGTAACCAAAAATCTTTTCACAAAACCAGAACCAGATGGATGCACTGCTGAATTCTACCAAGTACTCAAAGAAGAATTATTAGTTTTTTTAACCTTTATTTATTTATTTTTATGTGGTATTGAGGATTGAACCCAGTGCCTCACACATTCTAGGCAAGCATTTTACCACTGAGCCACAACCCCAGCCTATTAGTTCTTTTTTCTTTTATTTAAAAAGTTATACTGGTCAATTATTGGACCTCTTTGTCAATCTTCTAATTTTTCTACATTTTTCTCTGCTTCGTATATCATCATATTTGTCTCATCCTCCTCCATGTCCTTTGAGACTATTTCCTGTCTTTGTGGTTTTTTAATCATTTTATTAACTGAAATGTTTCCTTCATTTTAAAAATATATTCTGATAAATAATTGTTATATTGCAGTAGTTTAAGCTTTTGTAACTTTGAAGTAGATTCTCATCATGAAATTATATTAAAAAGTTTTGGGGAGTATAATTTCAAAGGATATAAAATAAAGCTCTTTACTCATAAAAAATTAAAAAATAAAAATATATTCTGCTCTTTATGAATACAATGTTAACTCACGTTAATCAGAGGATGTTAATAATTTCTTTGGAAGTTCTATTCTGGTCTCTTGAACTTCTATTAATGATGATTCTAGGTTGAATGTTCATTATCTGAGTCAGTAATGAACTTGAGCTGATTCAAGTCCTGTGGACACAAGGACATTAGTCAGTGAGCTATTTATTCTTTTGGGGAGTTGTAGCAGAGATTATTAATTGTTCCTCATTATCCATTTTCTCATACTTGCTTCAAGCAATACCACTAAAACTCAGCAAGGAATGCATTTGGCTGCTCAGCTAGATCCTGCCTTGAAGCAACCTCCCATTGTGTGCAACTTCCTAGTCCCTTTCTTAAAAAGGAAGTTGCTTGCCTTCCACTTCCTCTTGAACCTTGCTGAGGGCTGAAATGCTGACAGAATGTTAGTGAGCCAGCTTCTGCCATGCTGAGGACAATGTCCTAAGGGATGTTGAAGTATCGAAGAGGAAGGAACCTGACCCCTGGCTGACTTTGTCATCTGAGTCAGAGTTACTTATCAATCTGAACACACTTCTGTCTCTGGACAGTTCATGAGAGAGGTGTAAATTTCTGCCTGGCTAGCCATTGTGTTGTTGGATGTGTTCATTATGGAAGCTTAGATTATTGAAACAAATTCAGAAGGATCCCTAAATACCAGTTTTTATTAGTATCTCCTCTGTTGCTGTCTAGTTTCTCCAGAGGGGGATCCTCCAGTTCCCTGCTTGCTTATTTATTAACTTGGATTTCTGCCACAGTATGAGGAGATTACTGCTTCTATATTCTTGTTGAACTCTGCTTCACTCTCTGCCCTTCAGCTTGTTTCTGCACACTACTTTTGCACTGTCAATAGTGATCTGTACCAGTTAAACACATACTGATGTATTCCTGTCCTCTGTTTTCCCCCAGTGATTTATATGTTCCTCCATGCCAATCCTAGAATGTCTTGTTTATTATGACTTTATAATAAGTTTTCAAATAAGGAAGTGAGAGTTCTTCAACTTTTATTTCTTTTGCAAAATTGTTCTGGCTATTCTAGGTCCTTGTCATATTCATGCACATTTTAGAAACCATTTGTGATTTTTTATGTAAACACTGAATGAGAATTAGATAGGGATTCTTTGACTGTAAATCAACATGGAGATGTTTTTCATCTTAATAATGGTTTTCAATCCATGAACATGGTATGTCACTCCATGTATTCAGGTTTTCTTTGATATTTTCATGAATGTTTTGGAGTTTTCATATCAACATACCATATAGAGATCATATCTTTATTTAAATTTTATACTTTAAAGGAATTATATATAGATTCACGGAAAGTTGCAGAGTAGCAGAAAAATGTCCATGTTCTCTTCACTCAGTTCCAATCCTGTGGTCCCATTTATCAAACTATAATATAGTATCAAACTTCTGGAAACTGATAGTATATATGTTTAGTTCTATGATATTTTATCAAATGTACAGACTCATGTAATCATCACAGCAATCAAGATATTCACCACAAAGATACCCTTTAAACTACCTCTTTATAGTCACACTCACCCTTCTCCCTGGCTTTTCACCCCTAACTCTGGCATTAAGTAATCTTTTCCTTTATATAGTTTGACATTTTGAAATTGGAAAATCTCATTTTGAAAAATGATCACCTGGCAGGTTTATAGAACTAATGGATCATTGGAGATGACCATGAATTCTTTTATTGCTTTGTCCTTGTAACTTCTATTTTAATTGAGTCACAGTAATATTTTCTGTTTTCAGGTACCAAAGACGGCTCAGACCCAAAAAATCTCAAAAAAAATTGCTGAAGTCAATTACTGAAGGTCCAGATAGGGAAGAACTGGAGTATTACTACCTGTTGCAATAGTTCTTTTCTCATATGATCATGTCTTCACTTTCAGTCTGAGAAGCAGTGAATAAACTTTTCAAGAAAATAGAAAGTCTTCAGCAAGGTAAAAGGTGAGATATCATACTTGTCTATTAGAATGACTGACCTTAGTCTTTGGATTTTTCATTCTTGATTTCTTTTTATTGCACATCAAACAATGCCCAGGTTGGCTAGTCCTTGCCTTTAGGAACATCAGAATCTATTAGCTTTCTTCATAGACTCCTGCATGTCAAGACATCCCACTCCACCCCACTCCCCTCTCCCAGCTGCATCCCTACCTATTGCCCTATTCCAATATCCTTAAGGAGGCATTCATTCTAATGATCATGCAAGTGCAGAATCAGCAATTCCACAATCCTAAGAATGAATACCTTATTAAACTTTTGCAGACTAGCCACATTTCTTGTATCACCCAAGTCCTGATTCTGCTGTTCAGTAGAGCATTTTTTTCTACCTTCCCTGCTTCTGAAGATAAATTGCTGCCACTTAGCTCTGCTATTCTTGAATTGGCTGCCAAGTTAGGTAGTAGAATCTCCTACTATAAGGTTCACCCTTCAGGGGCTAGCCACTATTGAGATTCACAATGATGTTGTCCCTGCCATCACTGGTACATTCATGACTGCCTCAGTAAATGGTACATCTTAGGGTTCTCATGAAGAAAATGGCTGTTGGGTCTTATGATCTTAAAAAATAAGTCATTACAACATGTCTATTTCTCTGAGCATTTAATGGCTTTCTACTTAGTCTTCCATGGCAGTCTGACATCTCTACCCAATTTAATGTTGACTATCATTTTCCTATGCTTCCCAAAGTCTTCCAGCAATATTTAAGAACTGACTCCCAGAGTACCTATTATGGTACTAAATCCTGTGCTATGGGCAAGTGTCCCCATGCTGACAGACCCTGCCTAAATACAGCTTTATGATCCACTTGCAGGAATACTCTCCAGTTCCTGCAAACAAGTGCTAGGTCCTTCAGCTCCTGAGTTTAGTTTTCTTCTGTCTAGCAGAACCAGCATTTTCTCAGTTCAGGCTGAGACTTGACCCCAGTTATTGGTTTTAATGTATTTCCTAAGTAGTCTTGTTCCAAATATGAACAAGAATATTTTTTTTCATCAAAAAAGAAGAGGGGGAGGAGGAGGAGGAAGAGGAGGAGGGGGGAAGATGAGGGGGGAGGGGGAGGAGGAGGAGGGATTTTTTTCTTTTTAAAATACATTACACAGTATGACAAATATGGTAAACTGTAATGTATTATATATAAGGACCTTGAATTATAGTAGGAAATTTGCCAGTGCTAAGGATTCAACCTTTACTGAAAGGCTATTTTTTTGTGGTTAGGTCCTGAGCCTGGTTTTTTTGCATGATTCACCTCCTGCCCCCAACTCTCCAGCTCCTAAGATTAAGAATTTCTTTAAATACTGGGAGATCTTTTAGGTTTCACACTTGGATTTGACTTGTGATTGACTCCTGGAGTCTTCATTGTTGCCCCGTCAGCCAATTTCATAATTCTTATAATGATTATGTCAAGTGTGGGGTCTCTCGCCAGTCTACCTATCACCAGCAATGGATGATTGAGTGCCAGTTAGTTGGTAGTTTGCCATCTAGGCCAATTTTTGGTTCAAACTGTCTTTAGTCGGTTTCTCTATAAGGGATACAGGTGCATGTGAATTTTTTGAGGATATACTGTTCAGAAAAAAGCAGACAAATAATATTGAGGACATGAAGCAGCAAGATGAGGAGGGAAAAGAGCTGATTCAGGAAAAGCATACCCTTTGTGAAACTATCAAGAAGCTTGAAGGCTCAGGAATGTAAACGGCACCAGATTCATCCAGACCTGAATCCAAGGATCAGGGCTTTTGAACCCCAATACCAGTCTAGCGTTGATTGCTCCTAAAGGGGTAATATATAACTTCCTAAGTAATGCCATCCCAGGCTCTGGGGACTATCACAGGAATAGTCTGCTAACTGCAGCATCAGCAGCACCTGGAGAGTGGGCATTCCACTAAAACCCAACAGTGTTGGTGTACTACCAAGTGACCTGGTCAGTGTTCTGACAGGTGTCCATTATTGTCTAACACGTGAAAATTATTTTGGTATAAAAGAAATTTGGATTTGGGGTCAATCTTGGGTTTAGAATTCAGTTTAACTACTAATTATGAAAGAAGTTTGAGGCAGTTTATTTAATTCTATTTGAAATTGTTTCCTCATCTATGCAATGTGGAAAATCAGAGCCATGTCACAAGGTTTTCTGAGATTAATTATAATAATTTATATAAAGTTCTGGTTCGTTGCATGTTTAAAATTGAAACCAGGTTCATAGAGTCTTTGGTTAATCATTTAAATTATTTCCCTTCATTGTGGTTTCTCTCTCTTTTTTTCAAATTCTTCTTTCTAAAAAAAGTAACTAGTGAATTCATTTTTCATTTTTTTTGTCTTCTCTCTTTAGGAAGTTTAATTTTGTTTTCATCAATATTCCAAAGAAAATTGCTCAGCTATATTTGGTAATTTTATTTATTTATTGAGAAATTAGCATTCTGACTCTTATTGTTAGGAAGCAGTCATTGCAATTTAGCTGAGTGGTGCAGATCACTGTAGGCCAAGATCTGGAGCTGACTCTGTTGTTTGGATAACTATTTTTGTCTCTTCCAAACAAAGACAACCACCATTGGTGGGTAAGGTATAGAATTCAGATAGACTGTTTCATCTCTCTCACTTTAGGAGACTAAATTTAAGAACTGGTTTATCTGATAGCTAAGCAGTTCCAGATGGTTAAGGAAACTTAGTTGTGGGATAACTGTCCATAAACCAGCAAT
Source organism: Spermophilus citellus (assembly GCF_964194105.1). Taxonomy (NCBI): domain Eukaryota; kingdom Metazoa; phylum Chordata; class Mammalia; order Rodentia; family Sciuridae; genus Spermophilus; species Spermophilus citellus. Next base: position 128,950,646 of record NC_138187.1, on the reverse strand, counting down.
TATGCTTTTAAAAACTTGTCTTTTCGGGACTGGGATTGTGGCTCAGTGGTAAGCACTTGCCTACCATGTGTGAGGCACTGGGTTTGATCTTCAGAACCACATAAAAAAATAAATAAAATAAATAAAGATTTTGTGTCCATCTACAACTAAAAAAGAAATTCTAAACAAACAAACTTGTCTTTTCATGCTTTGGGACAAAATCCCAGGCTACGATTTCATCCACTGTCATTCAGGTATTCTAAAAGCCATAATAAATCTATCTTTCTTCTAAATTCATCATCTCCAACCATTTAAGTTTCCATGCAAGTATATTTTTATGCAAGCATGGATTAGAATAGTTCACAGACTATATGGTATCATGTAGTGAATGATATTATTTTGTGCTTTAGATACATCAGGAAACCCAGAAATTCAGGAAAAGAAGCTCCCATTGAAGTATTACAAGAATAATTGTTATTTGGGCTAGATTTTTCAGTATTTTAACAATTTTAACAACTTAATGCATTCTGGCAAGAACTTCTGGAAAAGAATTTTTAACTTTTTGGATTTTTTTTTTTTTAAATCCAATTCATGCCTCTGATTGAGAAACCACTTCTCTGGGCAGGCACTGCTTCTCAGCATGGGCCTTCTCTCATGCTATGACTTCTGATTCCTGTGGAGCTCACCACATATCCTGTGCATCCTAAGTCCCAGTTCCTTTTGCCTTTTACTCTTGTTGAGTTGGAATTGTGTTTACAACCAATCATGTTTACAATCGTATTTACCTCTCCCCCTGTCCCAGCTGAATGGCGATGAAGTCCGGGAGTTATAACAATAAATAGGAACAGAGTCCCAGAGGCCTCTTGCATAAAGCTACAGACTCTTCTCCCCAAGAAGGGGCCACACCAGCTTGCTGCCATGGGAGCTATGCTCAACACCTGTTCTTCAGGTCACTCTCTTTAACCTTCCTTCTCCATTAGGGACACATTGCAGGGACCTTGCTAAGGTCGTTACTTGTCTTTAGAACCACTTCAACTGTAATTTTTCATCTTTGTGATTCCAGGGATTTGACAATGCTGAGCCCCAGTGATTCTGGACTCATGAGATTCTGCACCATGTCCCCCAAGTTGCAGAGCATTTTCCCAGCATGGTGACTCTTCAGAGTCTCAACTTTAATGCTGTGCCCTTATGGCTTGTGTGGTGAATACAGTGGTTAGTTCTCCAAAATACAGAGAAAAATCCCCAATGACACCTTCATCAAATGGAGTCAAATAGTGGTAAGTTAGAAGATTTCTGAGAGAGTAAAATGAACTATGTTATTAATAAAAATGGAGGAGTTTTAAAATGTTAAAGACATTGTCTTAGTTCAGATAGAGGCTGTAATTATGCCCAGAATAACATAGTGTTCACATACAAAAATCTTCATAGGAGGCTGCTTTAGAAATGAAAACTCTTTCGTTTTCAAATCAATTTCTTATATTTAAATGAATGCCTAAAACACGTTTGATTTTCCAATTAGGTTAATTATACTATCTAAAATTTTTGTTACCGATTAATTAGGAAAAAATTCTATTCCTAAAACAAAAATATTCTGTTATTGCACATAATAAGTTAATGTTATAGTGTGAAAACATAGGACACTTCTGTAACTCTTAGGCTTTATATAAGTGTAAGTCATTGCTGTTAACATGGAAGGAAATTTTTACAAATGTATAAGAAATGTATAGGAATAAAAGAACTTGCCAAACTGGTTAAAGAAATGTCAGTGGGTATGAAAATTAATTGTTATTATATTTATATCTAAATAAAAATGTCATTTCAGTAAAGTGATATTTTTTCTCTTTCATTAGTCAACCTTGTTTCTGAGAGAATTAATATCTACAACAAATAAAATTATGTATAAACCTATTACCTAAAACACTTAGCATCAAAATATAGGATTGAATAGTTTAGGGGGAAATTCTGATCCTAAAATTATAACTGGAGTGATGGGGGGAGACCTTATCAAATTTATCAACAAGTCTTCCAGATATTTCTCCACTTTTCAACTTATCTTTCCTTTTCTTTCCTGTTTCATCAAATCTTCCCTGACTTAAAATCCCATTGAAAGGGCAATTAAAGTCTACCAACCCCAACTCCACTTTCTGATCCCACTTCCTACTTGTCCTGCAAAAATGGCCTTCTGATGAGTTTCTCGTTGTCTCAGTAGAGTCTTCTTCTCCCATTTTATCCACTATTCAACTTCTATCCATCCTGCAATTTACTCTGCAAAGCCTTTCCTTGATGTCCCGGTCTTCTGTTCTGTTACCACCTTTTCCTGTAGAACTGTTCTCTGTCCTAATCTTCTGGAACTTGTGTGACTAATGTTATTTATTCATTTGGCTGTAACTTACCTTAAATACCTTAAATTGGGCTGCGGATGTGGCTCAAGTGGTAGCGCGCTCACCTGGCACGCGTGTGGCCCGGGTTCGATCCTCAGCACCACATACAGACAAAGATGTTGTGTCCGCCGAAAACTAAAAAATAAATATTAAAATTCTCTCTCTCTCTCTCTCCCTCTCCCTCTCTCTAAAAAAAAAAAAAAAAAAAAAAAAAAAAAAAAAAAAAAAAAAAAAAACCTTAAATAGAGGAAACAGTTCTTAACCTGAGCTGACTCCTGGCTTCATGGATATTTGAAATTTGCCCCTTTTCCTGTGAGAATTCCTTGTGTGTGTGTGTTGGATAGGGAGATTTTTCACCATCTTTGAGGATCTGGTGACTATAATTCCCTGGGTGTGGTCAAACCCATCTGATTCTGATTGACCACTTGCTCTTTCCTATCTCCTAAATAGCTGGGAATTCCCAGAGCGTTTGCTTGTTTGCTGTTGTTGTTTACTGAGGTCGTCCTCCTGTTTTGAAGACAACCCACTCTAACTGACCTTGTTATATCCCTGATTTCTAGTCCACTAGAAGAACTCACACATCCTTCCTTCCAAGTAATGTCAGGAATGTAGGCCAATCTCAAAGCAGTATAGATCTTTATTGGTTCTCAAATACCAGAGTCACTAAAGAGCCTATCTTTTATATTTTAGGTTTTCCCAGGAGGAGTCTAACACCAGTCCACTGTGTTCCCATTCAAATTGAAAGGGGACATATAGGGCTTTTTCAGTGAGCTCCTTGAACTCCTCTCTCTTGATGTAAAAGACAGATGCACCTGCATATTGGCTTCACCTGAGGTGATGGGGTGGTATTCACAGGATAATAAAAACTTCACTCCAAAGAAACTTCCCAAAATACTGTTAAAATGTCTTCAATTCCTGACCTTTCAATGTCTTTGATTTGGGCGAGGGAATTCAGAATTCTTTAACTGGTTCTGAGCCACCTACTCCATCAAGTATAGAGTGTTCTTTGACTTAAAAAGTAATCAAAATTGTTACTTCAGCCAAAACTTCCATTTTACAACCATTTAAAATCCAATGATGCCACCCAATGAGTGCTAGAGCACAAAATAGTAGCATTTGAGAAAGTATCAGTGGATGTTGAATTGACACAAACCTTAATATAACCTGTTGGACAGGCTCAAAATGACTGTAGTTAGGCTCCCTTGCTGAAGCTTCATCATTTTATTGTGTAGTTAAGGTCATAAATGCTCTGATTCAGCTTAAGTACTCAAGGTCATAAACATCTGCTTGTGAACATGTACCCATTAATGTAACCTGTTGGCAGTGTGCTTTCTTTGTCTGGTCTGCAAATAAAACAAGCCCATAGAAATGACTTGGTGGGTGGGGCTGGCTAAGAGCTATCGCTGCCTCTAAATAAAAAATGATTACCATCCCAACTGTGTCTCCCATCTTCTTTCAACTGCTTGGAGCCCCAAACCTTGCTTCCCGGGCCTGAGCCACTTCACCAACACAACAAATCCCCACATTGGATTTATGTTGCTGGCACTTAGTAACTGCTAAGAGCAATAGCTTATAAGCTTAATAGCTTAGTGCAATTTAAATTTCTGCTCTTCCAAATGTGTGTTGTATAGAATGAATATATGCTAATTCACAGTTATTATTAGGATTAAATAATATATACAAACAATGCTTAGAAATGTGCATTTTGTATTTGCTTTATTTGTTTGAAGTATCTGTTATTTCCACTAGAATTCATGCATGCTGCAAGCTTTTCATAATGAAGTTGACCTCCTAGGAGATCTCAGGTTGACCACTAAGGCAGGTCATTGGTCGTATTTTCTTACCACTCTGCTAACAGCAACTCAAGGAACTAATTTCCCATCTCTGCTTCCAGGTAGCATAAGAAGATATTAAGATTATAAGAACAAATACTACATACTTAGGATTACAGATACATTCAGCTTTTAAGATACTGTAGCTTTGAAAACCCAAACTTGAGGACCAAAATACCCAAGCTTATGTTCACAATTATGCCACTTAAAAGTTATGCAACTTCAGAAAAATCATACGAATTATCTGAACCTAATATTCTCTCTAGCAAAATGGGGATAATAACAGCATTTCAAATTGTACTTACAGTGATATATAGCATGCAAAACATTATTATTAATCTTATTGTTGTAATAATAAAATAAATGGAAGGAAAAAAAGAAAGCTGGACATTTGGGTATGATTTATCAGTATTTCTCATGCCTCAATATTCTTTATTGTTGTAGTATCTTGTCCTGAGAACCAACGGCTGATCAAAATTATTTTTCTCATGCCTCTGTGTCTAAAGCTAGAGATAGAAAATAGAAAGCTATTTATGAATAAGGATCCATATTTTGAGCATGAAATCATATATAGTTTGAGTGTGGCTATGATGTAGTCAGTCCCCAAAGCATCACTTGCTCAGAGAACACAGCCTGGTACCCAGAGATTCTTAAGTGTGAGTGGGTAAGTGGCACATATTTCAGGATATCCTATGACACTCTAAAAATGATTGCCTCCTCTAGAACACTGTGTCAGCCAATGCCGATGAGATCTGACTTTTGTTAGGATTGTTTTCTGGAAAATCATAGAATTTGCATTATCACCCTTAATCTGCTTTAGTAAGTCACTAAGGAAAATTATAATGATTTCATTCAAGAATGGACCAACCCTCTAGATGAAAAGTTCTCATTGATCCAAGTCGCCTGGTCCAAACCTGATTTTTTTTCTACAAATGCTCCATTTCAGAGGGGCCATTAAAATGATCCTTTCAGTTGTCCCTAAAGAGGCCCTGTGGGTGTGCTCTTTGCAGCTTTGTTCCTGTCCTGCTTCAGAAATTGTTCATTGCTGCCTGAGAGCAGGGCTGGCCTTGACTCTAGGGGAACTGGGCTGGCACACAACTATCTTCTGGATTTCTTTCATCAGTCTTGAGAAGGGTTTTCATGTTCCAGTTTTGTTGTCACTAGTGAAGTGTCCTGAAGGAATCTTTATATTTAGCTTGGAGAAAACCTCTCAAAAAAACATTCCCTTATTTATTTCAAGAGGTCCCTGAGGGCTATGAACAAGTGCACAGGGGAAGAAATCTCATGCAGTATCTCCCAAGCCCAGAGGATGTGGAGATAGCTCTGGAGGTGAATATCTGTCTTTGTAGATTAAACAACTGGAACAAAAGTGAAACTTGAAGGTGAACGATGCCAGTTAGAAACCAGTACATCTGTTTCTCCTCCCTCTCCAAAAATAGAGAACTGCTTTCCTTAGCAGTTCTGCTATTTGTTAAGTGTTGTCCTTCCCTGGGGGAAAAAAAAAACACCTGTATTAGGGAGATGTGCTTAATATTCTCAGTGACACAGATAATACAAAATTATTAAAGATTTATAGCTTAGTGCAATTTAAATTTCTGCTCTTCTGGATTCAGTGGACTGGCCAAAATAAATACTCACCTGTTAAGTCTCAAATTATCTTTGTTTTCACTTTGATGTGTGATAATAAACAATTAGGGCCCTTTGCAAATCACTTCCTAATGCTCTTCTTCTTTCCTTTAGCTGTACTGCAGGGTATACCTGATCCTTGGAAATGCCCTTTTTCTGAACTAACTTTACCCTACATCTTCTCCTACTCACCCTGACTTGCCTCCTCCAAGTCTTCTCAGCCTATTTGATTGCTGGTATTTCTCTGGAGCAAGTTCTCATTTCCACTTAATACTTAAGGTCTGTTTGGTTTTCTTGGCATCATTAATAACAAGTTTGAAAGGGTCTGAAAGCCTGAACAATGTTTAGCCCAAGTATGATTCTTGGATGTACCCAAATCTTCCAATTCATTCTGATCACTCAAATAAAATGGTTTTACTGTCTTTCTTAAGTCAGATTACTTAGAAACAGAGATATATGGAAGAGGGTTTATATATACAAAATTTATTAAGGAAGAGCTCCCAAGAGAAATAGGAAATAGAGTAAGCAGCGCTGGAAAGTGAAGGGACCTTGCAATGCCACCGGGCCATGTCCTATGGAGGTGAGGGCTAGTGGAACTTCACCTCAAAGTGGAACTTTGAAATACAAATTATACCTGAGTTTGCCCGAATTTAAGTGAAAGGAACTGGGCTTTCATTCTGCTGGACCGTTCCATCACTGACAAAGGAACACACTGAGGATTATTAATAAGCCCTAAAGCCATCCAGCTGTCTTGGAAGGTGGGCAAAGCTATCCAGCAGCCCGAGGGGAGGCCCCTCAAGGGAGCAGCAGGTGTGGCCACCGCAAAGGAAAGCACAGAAGCCGGCAGAGCGGTGCACAGAAATAGCACAAGGGAACTGAGAAGGGCCATGGGCAGAGCTCTTCAGGGCTCATCCATGTGTCCCCCATAAATCTCTGGGTATTTTTAGAGGCTTCTACGTCTGACAGTTACCACTTCTTCCAACTTTTGCCTCCACCAAAAATACCATTCTCAATCACGCTCAGTTTTTGTGGTTTGCCTCTGATTCTCTACTGCTTTTCTGGCACCAGCGTCCCTTGAGACCTCCCACTATTCACTGGTTCCACAGGAAACCCTTTGCCTTTAAATTGTAGATCTTCACTTTGCTGATCTCTTTATTACTTTGATTCCAAGTTTTCTTTTTTCTTAGTTTGTTTCCCATTTCTTCTGGTACAGATCCTTCAGATGGTCCCTAATAACCTTTGAGTCTTTAACATGTCTTAATGTATTTCTCTTCCTTCCAAATTAATAGATGCTTTGGGTGCGGAGTCTGGTTCTCTCAGCATTTGAAGGCACATCTCACATTGTGGTGTGATATTCTGGCCCTGAATGCAGTGTTGTGGCTCTCTCTTGCTGGAGTTTCAGTATCTTTATCCCTGTGACCTTGCCTTAGGATGTTTCTCATGCATTGATCTGGGCACTGACAACTTTTTATCTGGAAACCCATGTACTTCAGAGAATGGAAGATTTTTTTTTTCCTATTACTTTCTTTTTCTATTTTGTTTGTTTTATTTGTGTATGTGTGTGTTTGTGTGTGTGTTTATGTGTGTGTGTGATGGGCTGATTTGAAAATTAGCCCAAATGTACCTCATTTTGTTCAGACACCTCACCCTGTGTGAAATTGGCCCACCACTTCCTCATGAGCCCACTCGCATAGAAACTAACACCTCCACCCCCACCTACTTGCGCCCTGAGCACAATATCCTTGCTCTGTGGGCAAGATCGTTTTTCTGAAAATAAGACTATTGGACTCTTTTTTGTAACTTTCTATTTGTATAAGATGTACTTTATGATTATGATTACTTCTCCTGCACCTTGCAACCCTGCTTTGTGGTTTTAGGCCTTATAACATGTTCCTGTCCCCCAATCGGGGTTGAGGCTTGCAGAACTGCTTGGTTCTCTGCACACTCGGCCCTGGCCAGAAATAAAGCTGTTGTCTTTACCTTCAGAGGACCTGGAGAATTATTTGGAAATTTGGGAACAGTGCCTTAACACGTGTATGCGTTTCTCCCTGGAACTCCTTTTAGTAAAATACTGAGTCCAACCTTACTTCTCTCTCCTTCTTTTTTGTTCTACTGTTTGGGAGACTTCCTTGACCTTGTATTCAAAGATTTTCATTGAAGTTTAAATTTTATTCTATCATTTAATTTCTAATGACTCGTGCTTGTTCTCTACATGTTTTTTTAAAGTGGTATTCTGTTTTTTCTTCATTGATACCATGTCATTTTCCATGTTCCTGAGAACAACACCTGAGGGGTATTAGTTAAGGCATTCCAAGCTTGCTGCTGGTGTTAAGAAGTAGGGAGGGGAGGGGGGGGGAAGAGGGGATAGAAAGGGGAGCAGAATAAAATAGACATTATTATTGCTGTATGTATATAGGTGACTGTATGACCAATGTGATTCTGCAACCTGTACAATCAGAAAAATGAGAAATTATACCCCATTTGACTCAAATGTATGAATTGTCAAGATCATTGTACTATCATGTGTAAGTAATAAAAAAAAGAAGTGGAATACTAAAATACTGATTGAATCTCTGTGTGTATGAGCGAGGTGTCTTTAGTGAACTGTAGCATGATTGGTCATCAAGAAGTTTTAACTATTGTATATTTGTTTTATTTTTAATTGGGACATATCTTTACAGATCTTTTCTTTGGAGCTGCTTAATACCTGCTGAGAATAATTCTGGGACCTATTGGCTTTATTTTCATATCTTGAGTTTCTACAACTTGTGTCTTCCATGTAGGATGAAGATATTAGTGCTTCTAGTTTTATGACCAACCTGACTTTCCTTTCTGCCTGTCAGAATAGTTTCATGACCTTAAAGCAGGCAAATATTTTTTTATTTATAATGACAAAGTAAACATTATTCATAAAGAAGTTATAAATTATTCACTTAAAATAATCATTCTGTTTACTTAAAGACACCACCAAACTTCTTCAAAGATGTACAGATGTTCAATAAACACATGAAAAGGTATCCAGAAGAATTATTCATGAGGGAAACACAAATCAAACCCACAATGCACACCAATTCCCACTCACTAGGATGGCTATAATTTGTTTTAATGGGAAATAGTAAGTATTGAGAGGATGTGGAGAAATCAGAACACTCACATGTTGCTGGTAATAATGTAAAATGCTGTAGTTACTGTGAAGATGTTTGGCAGTTCCTCAAAAAATTTACCATATAATCCAGCATTTCATTCCTAGACATCAGGAGAATTGAAAGTGTGTTCTTGGGTACATTTGTATGTGAATGCTTGTAGCAGTATTATTCATAACAGTCTAAAAGTGAAAAACCCTTAACTGACAAATGGATAAACAAATGGAGTACAATCAATAGAAAATAATAGCCATAAAAACAAATGAAGTTGCCAGAAACTTTCCCATCCTCTTCTGCCCTGGATGTTTTACTTATTTCAATCATCCTCTGTTCAGCCATCTAACCAAGGAGCCAGCTGGCCAACCTCTGCTGAATGTGGGGAATCTACTCCAGCAGTGGATATGGGGGGTACCAACTACCCAGCCTATGTCTAAAACACCACTGGCTTGCTCTCCCTCCCCATTCTCCTGAATTCTCCACTTCTCCCATATACTCACTGGCCCCATCTTCTCCTCCCTCCTTCACCTGAATTCGGTCCTTTATAAATGTGTTATCTTGCATGGAACATTCTCCTCTTTCCTGACTGGAAAACTCTTCCTGCTTTCTTAAGACCTGGTTCAAACGTCACCTCCTCTCTGCCATATTCATCTATTCTTCATCAGGTCTCCCCCTCACCATTGCTTGGTGTATGCCCTCCTCTTCCACAAAATGATAAACTCTATTTTATAGTTAGGGGAGCTCTGGTCTGTAAAGCCTAATTGACAGACTCAAGTTCAAGTAAAAAGACGAACAAACAAAAGCAAAATACTTATACATGCTATAACATAGATGAATGCATTATGCAAAAGGAAAAAAAAGCCCATCACAAAACCACTTCGTGTTTGATTTAGTATTATGAATTGTCCAGGATAGGTCAGTCCGCAGAGATGGAAGGTAGATCCAGAGTTGCTGAGGGATAGAAGGAAGGGGGAATGAAATGTGACTGTTAAAGAGCTTAGGGTTTCTTTCTGGGGTGGTGAGAATGTTCTGAAATTAGGTAGAAGTGGTTTGCACAACATATAAATGGTAGATTTCATGCTATGCCAATTATACCTCAAAAAGGAAAAAACACTGATATGAGCTGATTAATTATGTTCTCCATAAAATTCATATGTTGAAATCTTAACTGCTTGCATCTCACAACATTGGCATATTCAGAGATAAAGTCTTTAAAAGAGGAGATTGAGTTAAGGGTGGTCTTTAAGTTGCTCCTAATCCTATCTGACTGGTGTATATAAGAAAAGGAAATTTTATTATTTATTTATTTAGTTAGTTAGTTTTGGCATGGGGATAGAACCCAGGGGCACTTTACCACTGAGCCACATCTCCAGTCCTTTTGAGATTTTATTTTCAGACAGAGTCTCACTAAGTTGCTGAAGATTTTGCTAAGTTGCTGAAGCTGCCCTTGAACTTGTGATCCTTCTGCCTCAGACTCTTGAGTAGCTGGGATTACAGGCATGGGCCATTATGCCTGGCAGAAAAGGAAATTTAGGCAGAGGTGAAGAGGTGGAACCAGACATGTCCACACGCAGAGGGATGGTCATGTGAAGACACAGCAAGAAGGCAGCCATCTGCAAGTCAAGGAGAGAGGCCTCAGAAGAAAGCAAGCCTGCTGACCCCTAGACCTCAGGCTTCCAGTTTCTAGAAGAGTGAAAAAAAATAAATCTCTGTTGTTTAAGTCATGCAGTCTGTTATGAGGGTCCAAGCACACTGATAAAGACTAGTAAGAAAGCAGAAAGGGAATCACTGTCTGGGAAGCAGTATTTATAACACTTAGGACTAAAGACTTACATATTCAAAACACATATGAAAGCACATGTTCATAGGAATACATAGAGATAGAAGGAAGATCCATAGTTGCTGAGTGATGGAAAGAGGGGGAATGAAACTGACTGTTGAAGGGCATGAGGTTTCTTTTTGAGGTGATAAAAATCTTCTGGAATCAGATAGTAGTGACATGCTCTTCATAGGTAGTTTATATGTGTATTTCAAATACATAAGAAATAAAAAATATAATCATCCCATCAACAGAATGGATAAAAAGCCTGAAAAGCCTTCCTCAAAATATATCTAAATGACCTATCTCCATGAAAAATTGATTGACTTCATTAGTCATCAGGGAAATTAAAATTTAAACCGCAGTGCAATTTCACTACATTCCAAGAAATATGGCTAAAATAATAAAACCCCAAGGGTTAGCAAGAATATATTGCTGTCACTCTGAAAAGCTTCTGGGGAAATTGGTCAAACTGCCTTGCAAAATTCTTGAGCAGTAATTGCAAAGCTGAACATGTGCCTATTCATGACACAGTGATTCCACCCCACAGGACTAATTACTCCTAAGAAATGCATACTTCCATTCTACAGGGATGTGTGTTAGAATGCCAATGGCATATCTGTTTTCCACAGCTCCAAAATGAAAACTACCAAAAACTTGTGACAAAGGATAAATTAATTGTGATGAGTCACATCATAAAATACACCACAACCATGGAATAAATAATTACATGGATGAATTTTAAAACATAAGATGTGAAGTGAAAGACACCAGGCACAAAAAAATACATATAGCTTTGTTTCATTTATGCAATGTACAAACACAGGCCCTCGCACTGCATGGAGTTCAAAGTCAGAAGAGAAATTCCTTGAGGCGTGGGCGGCTCCGGAGGGCTTTGAAGGTGCTGGCAATGTCTCTTCCTTCAGTGATGTTAGGGGATTATTATTAGCTCCATACCTGAGGGATTTCACTTTTCTGTATATATACCATATATACAAAGTATACATCAATGAAAATTAAATAAGAAATTGGAAAGAAGTGGCTCTTCTATACCCTAGTGATCTGGGGGATGATGGTAGGTTTTCCCATGGCTTACAGCAAGCTTATCAATAATGCATTCAGATAAACCTTGCTCACAACAGAAATTGTTTATGTTGGCTGTCATGTTTTTGCCTTTTACAGCCACATCCGATATCCCCAGGGCTACTAAGCCATTAGTTATATGAAATGTTGTAATACAAGTCTGGGACCCCAGAAGTTTCATTTATGGGGTTTTGGCTCCCTCTGCTGGCTCACCAATTTTCACAAGTGCAGAAAAAGGATCCCAGAATATTAGCTTTTCCTGTTGGTGTTATGTCTACAGCATTCGGGGATTATTTCATTGAGCCAGATCCTCGGCAGTTTTAATGCCTCAGTGGTGAGATCCGCTTCCTATCATACCTCTCAAGTCTAGCCCTTTCAAAACTCGCATGACAAGATCACCTGGAATTCACAATGTCCTTCATCTCACCTTCGTTATTCCAACTCTTTCCTAACAGAGAGACACATACAGGGGGTGGTGTCTTTGTATCAATCCCACTGTTATCCAAGGAGAGTATTTACAGTAGTGACAAATGTCAAGAGGTTCTGTTCAAAGGGAAGTTCAGATGCTTAGGTAAGTCAAATCCTTTGTTTATCTAACAAACCCAGAAATACAGAAGGGGATCTTCAAAGTCTGGATATAGGGCAGAGATATCAGCCAGATTTTCCAAGTTAGGTAGAAGTCAAGTTTTCAGCCTTTAAAGTCTTCCCAGAGGATTCATAGTTGAGATTATTTCAGCCTTCAAAGGATGAAGCAGTTCTATATGCTGGCTGCTCATGAGAGACTCACCTGGGCCAGGTGTACCTCATCAATATATGAAAAGACCACAGGTGTAATGACAGCCTTTTTGCTAACACAGCCCACCCCCTGAGCACATTCCTGAAATGGAATAAGGGTAAGCTGTTCAGACATCTTTTGCCTCAGACTAATTAGGGCCCGTCCTGTACTTACTCTCTATATCAAGACTGAAAGCCACAGGTTTCTCACCTCTTCCCTTTATGATTCGGTTGCTTCTTCCTTTGAAATGTTGTATTTTATTTTATTTTATTTTTGCAACCAATATGTAACTTATGCTTTATTATTTGTCAGAATTATTCTGAGCATCATCTTTAGGGCATTATAATTATATGTAGTATTTGGATGTCTTTTGACAGAATTATACATACGAGTAATTTTAATTTTCATTCCCCTCTCTCTTTCTCCCCTCCTCTGTCCCCCTTTTTTTCTCTTCTACTGGTCTTCCTTTCACTCCTTTATGAATTTATTTTTGATTGGTACTTTCTACATATACATAAAGGAAAAATTCCCTTTGGTATATTAATAAATGTATATATTTATGTTTGTTTGTTCCATATTTCTTTCCCTTTCCCTTCCTTCCTCCGTCTCATTCTCCTACTTCTACTCCCACTGATCTTCCCTATATCTTTAAGATGTCCAATTCCTTCTTCTACTTTCTTCTTTCCCTTATTTTGTTTTAGCTTCCACATAAAAGAAAAAAATTTGACCCTTGATTTTTCTGAGTCTCTTATGCAATGTTTTTGAGAGAATAATAAAGGTCTATGATAGGACTGTGGGATTATTTACATAATATATGGATTTATTTTTTAAAATTTAAAGTACTCCAATTCTGACAATTCTTGGATCCAAAGTGGAACCCATCAGTTCTTTGGTTCTTTTACTTCTTTTCTTCACCTTTTTACCAAGCAGAGTTATATGTCTTCAAGCAATTACATTTCACAGTAATTGAAGAAGGAGAATGAATATGGAGATCAACAGCGGAATCTAAATATGCCCCTAATTCTGTTATTTCTAAGCACATCTACTACTGTCACCTTGCCTTAGGAACACCATCACTTCTAGACTAGATCACCTCAGTCCGGCTTCTGGCTTCTGCTCTGGGCCCCACATGTCAGTCATGGAGAGCCGATGTGGCCGTTCTCCGACTCATCTTGATTAATTTCCCTTCACACATTAAATTTCACTCAAATTCCTACATGATCTGGTCTCTGTGTACCACCCCAATACCATCAGCCACTCTTTGCCCAGCTCATGGTCCTAGCAATACTGGCTTAGGGAGGCTTTCTCTGCTTACCCCTTCTAATGCTTCAAAGATGTTGGTATACTTTTTTGGACCTCTGTTGTTTCTGATAAGAAGTCAGCAGTTATTCAACGTATTCTCTGTATGTAAGTACTGTTTTGTTCTGGATGCTTTCAAACTGTAATTTTCAGCCGTTCAACTATGATGTTCTCAGACATGATATCCTTCACATTTATTCTACTTGAGTATCATTGAACAACTAGAATTTGTAAATATATCTTTTTTCCAAAGTTTGAGAAATTTTGGATCATGATTTTTTTCAAATAATGTTTCTATTTTATTCAATCTTTCCTCTCATTATGGGACTCCAGTTGCATGTATGAGCTTTTTTGACATTGTTCAATAACACTGAGACTCTTTCTTAAAAAATATTTTCTCTCTCTTTCTCAGATTGGATTGTTTCTATTGATTTATCCTTAAGTTCATTGACTTTCCTATCATTCCCATTCTACTGCTAAGTTGTTCTAGTGATATTTTTATTTTAAAGATTGCACTTTTTAGATCCAGAATTTTCTTTTAATGCTTTTTAAAATCTGTTTGCCATGATTTTTATCTTTCTATTCATTATCAATCATATATACCTTTCCATCACTAAGCATATCTATAACAGCGGTTTAAAAACCCTTCTCTGGTATTGTGATGCTTCCTGCTTCACTCTTGCTAAGGATTGCTTTGGCTATTCTGGGTCTCTTATTTTTACAAATGAATTTTATGATTGCTTTTTCTATTTCTATAAGAAATGTTGTTAAGATTTTAATTGGAATTGCATTAAATCTGTATAACACTTTTGGTAATATGGTCACAATTTCAGACCTTAAGCTAAGCTACAGAGCTATAGTAATAAAAATAGCATGGTATTGGTACCAAAATAGACATGTAGAACAATGGTACAGAATAGAAGACACAGAGACAAACCCATATAAATACAGTTGTCTTTTATTAGACAATGGTGCTGAAAACACATTGGCAAAAAGATAGCCTCTTCAAAAAATGGTGCTGGGAAAATTAGAAATCCATATGAAGCAAAATGAAATTAAACCACTATCTCTCATTATACACAAAATTCAACTCAAAGTGGATCAAGGATCTAGGAATTAGACCAGAGACCCTGCACCTAATAGAGGAAAAAGTAGGCCCAAATCTTCATCATGTTGGATTAGGTCCTGACTTCCTTAACCAGACTCCTAAAATGCAAGATATTAAAATCAAGAATTAATAAATGGGATAGATTCAAACTAAAAAGCTTCTTATCAGCAAAGGAAACAATCAATAATGTGAAGAGAGAGTA